>NW_027555847.1:646645364-647245364 GCF_003287225.1 Phascolarctos cinereus
AAGATTTGTGTTTAAAAGATGAAACTTTTTTTAGGGAGAAGTAAGGGATCATTAAAGGCACTGCACATCTTCCTTATGCAATCTAGCCTGCCTTCACTTTTCTCATTCAATTTTGGGTCCAGCTTATTTTCTAGTGTCTATCCAAAAAGAAAGCTATCTATCTATCTATCTATCTATCTATCTATCTATCTATCTATCTATCTGTTGATCTATCTGTATGTGTATATACATACATATACATATATCTATCTATATCTATCTATCTGTTGATCTATCTGTATGTGTGTATGCATACATATCATCTATCTATCTATCTATCTATCTATCTATCTATCTATCTATCTATCTGTTGATCTATCTGTATGTGTATATACATACATATACATATATCTATCTATATCTATCTATCTGTTGATCTATCTGTATGTGTGTATGCATACATATCATCTATCTATCTATCTATCTATCTATCTATCTATCTATCTATCTATCTATCTCCTGATGGATAAGTCTCATAAATTGTCTATCCAACTACATCCATAATCTGAACAATATGTATTCTACGTCCACTTAGTTTTTTTGTATGTGGGTAGATAGACTAAGAGTAGCTAAGTGGCACAGTGGCTAGAGTACTGGGTCTAAAGTCAGGAAGACTTCTCTTTCTGAGTTCAAATCTGGCCTCAGACACTTACTAGCTGTGTGATCCTGGGCAAGTCACTTAACTCTGTTTACTTCAGTTTCCTCGTCTGTAAAATGAACTGGAGAAGGAAATGGCAAACCACTCCAGTACCTCTGCAAAAAAACAAAAACAAAAAACAAAAAACCAACCCAAATGGGGTCATGGAGAGTTGGACATGATTAAAACAACCAAACAAGTTAGGCTAAACTCTTTAAATGATTATGGATCTCATTTAGGAGGCCCTGCCTCAAAGGCTTGACAGCACAATGTCATCTATAAACAGGGAACATCCAGAAGACCTCAGCATCTCTAAGGAATCCCTCTTTGATTTGGACATCACACAGGATATCTTATATTACAGTAGTAAATCCTTTTGGTGAACATAGGTCTTCCCATGTTGGGCCTTGCTTGATATTCATAATCAAGGAGGGATTGAACAATACTATCTGTTACATTTTTCAAAGACTCTTGCATGATTTTAACATGTGCATGGGATAAAAACTTTGTTATCCAAACCATTCCAATCTAACAAGAATTTATTGAGCACCTACTATGTGCAAAGTGTTGAGGGTATTCTGAAGTAGTAGATAATGGGTTGGCCTCAGCATGAGGATGACAGAAATCAAGTTCAGCTCTGACACATACTGACTTTGTGACCCTGGACAAGTCATTTAACCTTTTAATGCCCCAGACAATAAATTACAGTAATAAATAGCCAACATTTGTCTATAGCTTTATTGTTTACAATGTACTTTACATATATTATTATTTGATCCTTACAACAACCTTGACAGGCAGATGCTATTATAATTCCCATTTTACATATGAGGAAGCTGAGACCCAGGGTCACATAGCCAATGAGTACGAAAGGCAGTATCCCAACTTGTGTCTTCTTCACTGCAAGCCAAGGGACTCTAGCTACTAGATCACCTGGCTCCCTATAAGTTTCAGAATAGTCGCTGACCTGCATTAGTAGGAGTTTTCCATAAGGAATATCATGAAATCACAGGTCTTGGGGGGAAAAAGGAGATAGGCCATCATGCTAGGTGCTGTGATGCAAAGTCACAATAGAAAACAGTCCCCAATCTCAAAGAGTTTCTGCTGGGAGGATATGTATGGCAGGAGAAAGTGCTTACAACTAGAGGTATTAGGAAAGGCTTCCAAGGAAGAGTGGCAAATATGATGAGCCTTGAAGGAAGCCAATGGTTTTGAGAGGCAGAGATGAGGGGAGACGGGATATCAGGCATGATCCTGTTCAAAGACATGGCAGTAGGAGAGAAAGGCAGAGGTTCAAGGAGTAGCTACAGCAAAAGCTTAGGCCAGAGGGTATGAAGACCTGAACTAGAGTGGTAGTTATATGAGTACAGAGAAGGGGGCAGATGGGAGACATATGGTGGAGGGAGAATGAGTAACATTTGATGATTGAATGTATATGCTGGGCGAGGAAGAGTGAAAAATCAAGGATGATTCTGAGCTTGCAAACCTGGGAAGGGTGAATGGTGGTGTTCTTGACAGAAACTGGGAAGTTTGGAAGAAGGCATGGGTTTGACGGGAAAGATAATGAATATTTTCACCTTTGGACATATCAGATTTGAGAGGCCTACAGAATGTTCGGTGTGATATATCCAATAGGTGGTGATGTCAGACAGGCTGTCAAGATGGAGATTAAACTGAGATCTATACATCTGAGTCATCCACATAGAGATTTAATAGAACTCATTAGAGTTATTAAGAGAGTGTAGAGAAAGAAGAGAAGAGGGCTTACGTTGGAGGTTTAGGGTACACCCACAGCCAGAGATTTTGATAGTGATGTATGCAAAGAAGACTAAGGAGGGGTCAGACAGGTAAGAAGAGAACCAAAAAAGAGAGAAAACAGTGCCACAAAAATGCAAAGAGGAGAAAGTACCCAGGAGGAGCAGTGGTCTACAGATTCAAATGTTACAAAGAACTCAAAAGGAATGAGTACTGAGAAAAGACCACTGGATTGGGAAATCAAGATTTCACCAATAATTTTGGAGTTATTTTAGTAGAGTGAAGATTTGTATCAAAAGGAAGAAAACAAACATTTATTAAGTACCTACTATATGTCAGGCACTGTGCCAAGCACTTACAAATATTATCTCAT
This sequence comes from Phascolarctos cinereus, assembly GCF_003287225.1. Lineage (NCBI taxonomy): Eukaryota > Metazoa > Chordata > Mammalia > Diprotodontia > Phascolarctidae > Phascolarctos > Phascolarctos cinereus. The sequence goes on from NW_027555847.1 coordinate 646,648,169, forward strand.
TTGATCCTCATAATAACTCTAGGAGATAGATGCTATTATTATCCTCACTTTTTAGTTGAGGAAACTGAGGCAAATAGAGTTTAAGGGACTTGCCCAGGGTTATAGAGCTAGAAAGTATCTGAGGCTGGATTTGAACTGAGGTCTTCCTGACTCCAGGCTCAGCACAGTAATCACTTTACCACCTAGATGCCAGGTTGGGCATCATTTACAAAGAGAAGACAATTAAATTAGTAGGAATTTGTGAGATCACTGAGATGGCAGAGGGACAAGAAAGGACCAAGGATAGAACATTGGTTTAGCATAGGGTTAGAGATAGAACACAGATAATCCAGTAAGAGAAACTGAAAAAGGTCGGATGAATCAGATGAGAATCGGTAGAGAGCCACGTCATTAAAACCTAAGGAAGGGGGAGTTTCCAAGGAGTAAGTGTCACATATTATTGGGAGGTCAAGAAGGATGAAGTCTGGAAAAAGGTCACAGGATCAAATGATCATTGGTAGCCTTGAAATGAGCATTTCAATTGAATAGTGAGTTGGAAGCCAGATTACAAAGTGTTGAGATGTGAGTGAGAGAAAGGGATGTGGCGTCAATATCTGCAGATAGATTTTTTTTTCTTGGAGTTTGATTGTGAAAGGTAAGAGAGATATCAGATGATAGCTTGAGGGGATGGTAGGGTGGGGTCAAACATAAGTTTGCTTTTTGTTGTTGTTTTAAAGAAGGAAGAGGCCTGGCTTGTTCATAGGCATCAGGAAGGAGCTTATAGATAGGGAGATTGAAGATTAGAAAGCAAGTGAGGGACAAGCAATGTCTGAGTGTCTGACCCTTCATGAAAACATTAAAAGGGGCAAGGTGCCAGGGGAAATGGGAGGGGATGGGATCAGGGATTTGTGGTAGGGTTGGCTTTTGCAAGGGCCACCTCTTTGACCCAGGCCAGAGCAAAGGAGAAAAGAATGGAGGATGATACAGAGGGGTTTTGAGGTATGGGATAGTTGGAGAACAGAGAGCTCATGAAGAATGACCTTCCTTCCTTCCTTCCTTCCTTCCTTCCTTCCTTCCTTCCTTCCTTCCTTCCTTCCTTCTTCTTTCTTTCCTTCTTTTTTCTCTCTTTCTTTCTCTCTTCTCTTCTTCTTTCTTTTCTTTTTTTCTTTCTTCTTTTTTTTTTTTTTTTTCTTTCCTTCTTCTCCTTCTTTCTTCTTTCTTCTTTCCTTCTTTCTTCTTTCTTTCTTCTTTCTTTCTTCTTTCTTCTTTCTTTTTCTTCTTTCTTCTTCTTTTTTCTTTCTTCTCTCTCTCTCTCTCTCTCTCTCTCTCTCTTCTTGTAAATGAGAGACGATATCTTCTGCTAAAGAGGAAAGAGGAGGAAGGGTAGTGTAGGAAATTTGAAGAGAACAAAGATTTGTAATAACTGTTGTGTGGGTGGTTGGGGTGAGGAGGCTCAACAGAGTCAATCATGAAAATATAAAATTGTTGCAGTGTAAGGACCCAGGTGAGATTAGATAACAAATCTGCAATGGCCCCAGTGTCTATGCTTCTGTCACTTCTTCCAGTGGCACTCAGCAACATAAGTGTAGGAGTAGAAAATCTGAATGATGGGGGCATCTCAAGTTGGAGTTTGGCAGCAAGACTAGAAAACAAGGCATCTGAGAGTAGAGGACAGCATATAGTTGACCTAGTTAACTATATAAGGCAAGATTGCAAAGGAGGGAAGTCCAGAGTAGCAGTGGGAGAGTAGGAGAGGAATGAGAGTGAATGATTTGTGATAAGTCTAAACACTTGGGGAGGGGTGAGGTACAGGGAAAGATGAACAAATAGGAGCTTTGTGGTTAGTCAGAGGAATTTCAGAGTTCTAGATCATGAAGGAAAAGCACTTAGAGAATGAGGAGGCATGACGTAGTCTTCACTGAGTCCTTGACTCGGAGTCAGAAAGACCTAGATTCAAATCCCAGCTCAGACACTCACTAGTGGGTGTCTCATGGACAAGTCACTTAATTTTCCCAAGTTTATTTCCTCATTTGTAAAATGGGGACAATAATAGTTACAGTGCCTGTCTCACAAAATTGTTTTGAGACACGGTGAGATAATGTATATATAAGGAAGGAGGGATGTGGGTTACCTCTAGCTCAGGTGATAAGTCAGAAGATGTAATCACAGATGATAAGGTGTTACTGTATTACAGAATGGAGCAATATCATTGGATGAACAATGACTGACCACACCCATGTGATCATCACTCAGTCATTTTCAGTTTTGTCTGAATGTCTGACTCTTCATGACCCCATTTGGGCTTTTCTTGGCAGACATTGGAGTGGTTTGCCATTTCCTTCTCAAGCTCATTTTACAGGTGAGGAACTGAACCAAACAGGGTCAAATGACTTGCCCAGGGTCACACAGCCAGTAAACATCTGAGTCTAAATTTGAGCTCAGGTTTTCCTGACTCCAGACCCAATGTCCCACCTACTATGTCATCTAGCTTCTAGATCACACCCACAGATGATCCCTTCACAAAATTTGCCTGAGTTTATTCAGGGTAAGCTAGGTCTAGAGCAATTGTGGAGTGTGCCCCCTCCATCTATACCGAAGGGTAGCAAGGGATTGTGGAGTGTGCTCCCTCCACATCTCCAGTCCTTGATCATGGCATTAGCAACACTCACCCAGAAGGAGACACTCCATCCAGAAGCTGGAGAGTGAGTTGGAGGCACAGTTTAGGAGGTTGGTATACATTCTTCAGAAAGATATGGATGTATAGAGAGACCTTTGTTCTCTCAGCTGCCAGATGCCATGACTGAGAGGGAAATAGGCAGAAAAATTCCCCTTCCCTTCTCTTAATGCTAGGGATCAGAGACACAACTGCTCTAAGTCTGGAATGCTTCCAGTTCCTTGCCTCTTTTAAAGGTTGTAGTCAATCACTGTTTATCCAATGGCATTGCTCCCTTCCAACTCAATCAGAGGAGTGTTCATACTTTGTAAAAGAATAAGATCAGTTAACACCTTGTTGGTTTACAGCCTTTGTCATATCAGCTGAACCAGGCAGGGAAGGAACCAAGTTCTCCCTTAGTGCATGTAAAAACAACAACAACTCTTCAAATTTCAAAGCACTATGTAAATGTTAGGTATTATTACTGTGGGCAGCTGGATGGCATAGCTGATAGGGCACTGGGCCTGGAGTCAGAAAGACTTGAGTCCAAATCCAGCCTCAGATACTTACTAGCTGTGTGACCTGGGCAAGTTACTTAATCCTGTTTGCCTCAGTTTCCTCATCTGTCAAATGAACTGGAGAAGGAAATGGCAAACCACTTCAGTATCTTTACCAAGAAAACCCTAAATGGGGTCATGAAGTGTCAGGTACAACTGAAAAACAACTAATTATCACTATGGTGAGATATAGGGTATGACCATCCTTCTGTGACCGAGGTGGAGTAAAGGTCCAAGCACAGTTACGGGATCTGAGGAGGTTGATAAACTGACAAGTCCAGGTGTTTGAGGGGGATTCCGCGAGAGTATTGAAGTCCTCAAGCATAAAAACAAGGATTAGTATCGAGAAGGAGAACATGAACGGGAACTAAACTAGAGAAAGGAAGGAAAATGGCCTATGGAATGATAGATAGCTTTGACCAAGATTTGGATGGAGTGAAATTTGAAAGAAGAGTTTGCTGAGCGATGGAGGTTGAGGCACAGTTTAGTGAGGAGGAAGGATTCTGTCCACTGTTGGAGAGGAGAAGATTCAGGAGGGTCATGATAGCTGTCTCAAGTATGTGAAAGGCTTTTGGTCAGGGGAAGAGGTCTCAGACTTGGTCTGTTTGGCTCTAGAGATCAGAACCAGGTACAATGTTTGGAAATGACAAAGAGGCAGATTTAGGCTTAATGTCCAGGAAAAGCTGCGTAACAATTAGAACTGTTCCAAAGTTTAAATGGGCTGTCTTGGGAGGAAGAGGGTGCCCCCTCATTGAAGGTCTTCAAGTAGAGGTTGTATATTCAGTTGCTGGATGTGAAAGAGGGGATTCTTTGGCATATGGAATTGGCCTGCAAGGTCACTAGATGAGATGCCTTCCAAATCTCAAATTCTGTGATTTCTCTTCCTGGACCACTGGGTTACAGGGATATAAGTGAAGGTATAACCTTCCCTCTTGAGAGGGTGGCCAGGGATGCAATATCTTCTGGAGGAAGCCATATTTCTATAAATAAAAGTAGATGGAAGAAGTCTAAGAAGAGGTCTAAGATGATGGAAAGCTTATTAATGGGATTCCAGAGGATACAGTGAAAAGGGAAGACCGAGTAAGATGGGGAGATAAGAGAGGTTGGGTTGGGGAGGTGAGGATGAAGAAAGTATGGAATGAGTGCAAGGGAACTTGCACTCATTCCATACTTTTGTCTGGATAGCAGACAACTGTGTCATGGGGATTAGGAGAGGAAGAGGTAGAAGGTGGCTGGCCATAGGGCTGGGATGTAGAGAACTATTTGAGTGGAGATAACCAACTCAAAGGAAAAGGGATTGTGCAATGTGGTGTTGGCTCTGTCTTAAGCACTAGGGAAGAAGAGAGAATAGATCAGGCATTTAGGTCAGTAAATACCTAGGAATCAGACTCTGCGACTCTGACTCAGATTTATATTCAACACCAATTCTTTGACTTATCTTCGGATGGTGGAGAATGATGCTCAGTCAGAAGTTGGAGAAGCCGCTTTAAGGTCACATTTTGCTCTACCAACTCATTTTTGAAAAATAGTCAACAAATGATAAGCACAGAGAGCTCTTATATTTTCTATATCATTCAGTCAATTATGTGACTACGAAGTTGCAGCCTGTAGTTTGTAAGAGGCTGCCCATTCCTTTCTCTAGAAGTAACAGTCACTAATGTTTGTAGATGATCTAAAATTTCATTAGTTACTCTCAGCATCCTCTGACCCCTTTTGTGCCACGGCCATTGTACTTATCAGGGCTGTATTTGAAGGAAGGAGGAAGGAGACAACACTGGACTGAGGACCGTTTTGTTTTTTTCTTTGTTTCATAGGTTGCCATGGCCAAATAATTCTGTCATCCTGCAGCCAGACTACTTATTGGTGGTATGTCTCCATGTTTAGCTAGGCTGGTCCTCAAGAAGCAGACACAATCTTCTACAGTGACTGTGCTGTGCTCCCTCTCCCAAGTCAGAATAACCCAACTGATACTTAGGTCAGCCCCCCTCAATTCATAATAGATAACCTCTTTCCTTGGAGATTTGGTAATTATAAGTATTATCTTCACTTCATAGATGAGAAGAAGACTGAGGCCTAAAGTGGTAACTGGGACACATCCAAGGTAAGAAGGCCAGTAAGCCTTGGAGCTGGAAGACAAAGCCAGCTCTTCTGACTCTCAGTCCAAGGCTGTTTCCACTACATAGTGTTTGCCTCTCTGAAGGGTAATTTTCCAATTAGCCTTGGAAACCAAAAAGTAAATATAAATTCCATTCAGTTATTTTTATCAGGCTTACTGAGCAGGCATCCTTTTCAGTAAGCCAATGGCCCCTTGTAGGGGGAGCGTACCATCCGTTAAAGGCACAAACCGTTAAACTGAGAACAGCAATGTGGATACAGGCCCACATTGTCCACATTAACTAAGGATGGGACGTTCATTAATAGAACTAGTCATGCTGTTTGCCTCCTGGTCCTTATCTCAATATTCTAGGATGGTTTACTCGGTGTTACAATATCTCAGTGTTCCAGGAGGTTTTATAGTTTGTTACAAAAAAAAGAAAGAGAGAAACCAATACAACAACACTTCACATTCAGGAATTCTGAGATATCAATGGACACAGAAATGAGAAGACACTTAGCCCCCTTCTCCATCATAACCTTTCCTAGACTTGAAGGCCAGAGTGCTTCAAAGAATCTCAGGGAGCTGTCTGGCCCCTAATCCTGGTCTCAGTCAATGGAGTCCAAGCAGAGGCACGGGGCAGTGCTCCAGACAAGCAGAGAGTTGGTATCAGGATGTCCCATAGCACGGATGCAAAATTCATTCATGGGGGCCCTGGAGTTCAGGGTTGGGAAATGCTGTCACTTGGGTAGAGGCGGTAGCAGGCGGAGGTCCATGGCAGGGACCTGATTACTGGAGACATGATAAGAAACCAGGGAGCAGAGGATTGAGGGGCTCAGGCCAGAGATTATGCCTGCATCTGGGTGATTTGATACTGGAACTCTACGTTAGCGGAGATGTCCCTCACCACAGGGGGATTTTCCTATACAATAGGGGATTGATCCCATTTGTAGAAGGTTAGTAGGGTGGTTTGGAGGCTGAATCTGGTGGACACATCATCACTTTTTAGGTATCCTATTTCATGTATTTTGTGTCCTGGCTACAGAACCTGACTTTGGACTACCTTCAGATGTCCAGGGGAACAATGCCAAACCACAGGAGTTCATGACTGTCTTCCCCAGAAGGTCAGTATTCAGGGCCACCCAGAACAAACACAAAGAAGAAACACAACTCCCCCTGCCCCAACTCCCCTGCCGCTGTTGTAATCTTACCAGGCCATTCATTCGCATCTTCTGCACATACCATAAACCTCACTGTCAACGACATGGTTTGACAGTCTTACATCACCATTCATTTCAACATCAGACTAGCTAACTCCTCTTCCTGAACAATTATAATAATAGCTAGCACTTACATAGTGATTTGAAGTTTACAAAGCACTTTATATTTGCTACTCAATTGACTCTCACAACAATAACATTCCCTAATACTTCCCTGGATCTGGGATCTGGCTCATAGCTGAATGAACGTCAATGCAAATTTCAAACCATCTATACTTCCCATGGGGCAGATAGGTGGTGCAGTGGGTAGGCTCTGGGCCTGGAATCAGAAAGGCTCATTTTCCTCAGTTCAAATCTAGCCTCAAACACTTACTAGCTGTGTGACCCTGGACAAGTCACTTAACCTTGTTTGCCTCAGTTTCCTTATATGTAAAATGTAGATGGAGAAGAAAATGGCAAACAACTCTAGGATCTTTGCCAAAGAAAACACTAAATGGGGTCACAAAGTGTCAGACGTGACTTAAAACAGCTAAAGAACAGCAACATACTTCCCATCCTGGAAGAATCTTGCCAGTGTCCTCCAGTGAATTCTCCCTTGAGTAGCCACTGGATACACTAATGAATGAAAAAAAGCCTTCATTAAGGACTACATTTGTAAAGAGCCCTCTGGAGTGCTGGGGATCCAAAGAGAAAAGGCCAAGAGCTCCCGGCCTTTTGGAGCTCCCATTCTAATGCAGTACATAGTACATGGAAGGTTTTAGCTGCAAGGCAGATGGAAAAGTCCCATGGTCCTTTGAGTTCAGCAATAAAGCAGATGATGATGGCTCTTCTTTAATGTTATTTCCACTGATAAAATCATATCAGTTTCACATGTCGAACCATTTGATATGCCAAGGACTTTGGTGACAAGAAACTTCTTTTCTGTGTCTTCAGTAGATATGGCTGTTACGGTGCAGCTTTTGTCTCCACAGCAGATGCATTGGAAGTCTTCTCCAGGACTGTTAGAAACAAACAATAATAATAGAAGATATCTACATAGTACTTCATAAATCTTTTTCCTTGTAACAAGGTCTCTTGCCCTAGTAATCCCCTTCTCTGTGATTGGTGAGCTATTCCTCATACCACCATCTTGAGGAAATACTCAGGTCCTAGTTTATTAGTGTTCTTCTTAAAATGTGGCACCCAGAACTGAACACAATACTTCAGATGGAGTCTGACCAGGGCAAAGGACAACAGGACTACCCCCTCTCCACCTACATAGATCACAGTCTTTCTACATCTCTGTGAACTGCCATACTTGAAAGAAAAATTCACCCATTTTGGCCAGTCCTCTGTTGATGAGCCCGTCATGTTTTTATTCGGGCTGCTCCATAGATGGCAGACCCACAGCAGGCTGGCCTGCACTTTTCCAGGAGGATCAGCCCTGTCAGACTTAGGCGTTGTCAGAAAATGACCAGGGTCCTTCCATGTTCCATTGGACACTCTGATGTCATTAATGCAGCCCAGCATCATATTAGGTTTTTTGGGAAGCAAGTTAATGGCTCTTATTGTATTTGTACTCTCTCCACGCCTTGTTCACAGGGACAGATGTCTGCCCCCATCTTCCATATCCTCTACATGTACCATTGAAATTAAAGTTCAAGAAATACTGACTGAGGACCTACCATGGACAACGTATGGGGCTGGTCACTGATTTTCTTTTTAAACCTGAGTGTAAAATTCCTCATTTCCCTCTATTTGAACGTAATCTTATTAAATATGGGCCACTTTTTCAGGCCATTGAGATGCTTTGGGTCCCAGTCCAAAAACTAATCCATTAGCTATCTCTCCCAGCTCTTGGATATTCCAAACATTTGATAAACATGCCATCCAAGGCTTCATCCAAGTCATCCGATGCAAGATTCTCCTCCTTGTGTCCTCTGGCCCAATTCAGAGCTGAACACATGGTCTATGGTTAGAAAGTACTGATTACATTCATTTGGACTTGGATTCAGGAGCCACATTTGCGCCCATCTCCACCCTCCCTCACTTGAGAGAGCCAGGCAGGAGCCAAAGAAGTATAATGATAACAGTAACAGACATTAATATAGGGTTTTAAGGTTTGCAAAGCACTTGACACTTTATCTAACTTAATTCTCACAACCCTGAGTCCTATTAATTATTCCCATTTTACAGCTGAGGAAACTGAGGCTAGGAAGAATTAAGTCACTTGCTGTGGATCACACAGCTACTAAGGATCTAAGGTAAGATTCCAATCTGAGGTCTTCCTGTCTCTAGGTCCTTCGTTCTGTCTTTGTTGTTATTTAGTAGTTTTAGTCATGTCCCACTCTTCATGACTCCATTTGTGGTTTTCTTGGCAAAGATACTGGAGTGGTTTGCCAGTGCCCTTTCCAGTTCATTTTGCAGATGAGGAAACTAAGATAAATAGGGTTAAGTGACTTGCCGAGGGTCATCCAACTATTAAGTGTTTGAGGTCGGATTTGAATTTAGGAAGCTGAGTCTTCTTGACTTCAGGCTCCGTGCTCTATTTGCTGTGCCACCTAGCTGCCCCTCTTTCTATCTACTATCAATCAATCAATCAATCAACATTAAATGTCTATTATGTGCCAGGCACTATGCTAAGCTTTATGCTACATTGCTTCTCTGTAGCAGGGACAATGGGGTGCTATGAGGCACGGAGGAAGAAGGAGTTTCAATCCTTGCCTTGTACAACCCTCAGGAGAATCCTCCTGAATATGGGAGGTTATCTGGAGTCAAAGATGATATGTGAATCAGACTGTCCCTTTTCCCATCTCTACCCTCAACATTCACTAGACAAACCTGGGAAGAAAATTAGTTGCTGGACTAAATTAGTGGGTGGTAAATGGGGAATCACTTTCAGAAAGGCTACTGAAGTGAGACAGAGGCCAGATAAAGCATCCTAGGTAAGACATTTTGAAGAGCAAAACCCACCTTTATTAACGTATGTATTCTCTTAGTGAATATGATTGAGTGTTAGAAATGATAAATTTTCGAAATTGGTTTTTATAAGGTCACAGGCTTAGAGCTAGAAGGGACCCCAGAATTCTAGTCTGACTCCCTCATTTTACAGATGATGAAATTAAGGTCCTAAGAGCTTAAGTGAATCTCCCATCCTAAAGGAAGTATCCTCACAACTATCCAAAGAAGGCCAAGTGACAGAAAGTATTACAGTAGAGTGATGTGGGGACTCTTGGCAGATGGGACATAGCCTGGCAGAGAGAATATACCAGAATCATAAGCAATACGTAAATTCTGAAGATAAGGTCACCTTCTTCTGCGGATGAAGGAACTAGTAATATCTGGCCAGGGGAAGAGGAGACTGAAGGAGATGTGACCGTTGACTTCAAGTATATAAAGGATTAGACATAATCTGACTGGTTCCAGAGAGCAGAATTGAAACCCAAAGGGTTGGTGATGGAAACAATGCACAGAGTGGAATTAGGATGGGAGAGGAGAGTGCACAAATTTTTAGGCTCAGAAGAAAGAATAACTTGCTAATAGTTATAATTGTCAAACCACGGAGTTAACTACTCATGACATAGTGAGTTCCCATCATTAGAACTCTTCCAATGGAAGTTGGATAACCACTTCTTAAAGGTGTTATAGAAAGAGTGTCTGCTTAAGGTAAGAGTTGGACTAGATGTCCTTGGATGTGACTTGAGAGGCGATGGATTCTTGGTCCTTACAAGTCTTTCGGTTGAGGCACAATGACCACCTGTCTGGTATGTTATGGTGGAGACTGATTTCACGTATAAGTTGGAATAGATGGCCATGGAGGTCCTTTCTAACTCAAGTTCCATGATTGTGTCCCTTCCACTTCTTGAGTTTCTGTGATTCAATGAGATGTTTTCAGGTGGGAGGCAGAGCAGTAAGCAGTGATTTTGATGCCTGGGAACAGCACCACGAACTTCCCTAGAGCAGCTCTTAAAAGCCAACTTTTAAAGAGAAATTAAGGGGCAGATAGGTGTCGTAGTGGATAGAGCACCAGCCCTGAAGTCAGGAGGACCTGATTTCAAATCTGGCCTCAGACCAAACACTTGACACTAGCTGTGTGACCCTGGGCAAGTCACTTAACCCCAATTGCCTAAATAAATAGATAAATAAAATAAAGAGAAAATAATTTTTGAGTGAGAAGAGAGATCTTGGAAAGAAGGCTTGGGAAAACCAGTTTCCTTAGTGGATGAGGGGAAGGGTAGAGACCATAGGATACCATGAGATTCCTTCCAGGAAGGCTATCTCTAGAGGAGAGATTGAGTCGGAGCTGGGGAAGAGCTTACTTGGGGTGGGGTCACTAGGGAGAAGCATTCCATCTAATAATTTGCTATTTAAATATTCTTGCTAACTAGGTCCTAAGCTCAGTTGTCTCTACCTGCCAAGTATAAATGCTGTCAGCACCCTTAAAATTTCAGTGCCCTGAGGCAAAGTTCCAATGACCCTGCTCTAGTTACTGCTCTGGTGATAGGGGTAGGGCAGGTTTCTTGGTTTTAAACTTTCTAGCCTGAACATTCCCTTTCAGCCTCCAGTGCCAATAATAGGTGAGTCACAGCTGGTTTGTCTTTCAGAAAGCTTGGGTGGGTCATTCAAGGAACACATAGCATGACCCTGCAATGTTTCAGAATGTTTTCTCTGTGGCTTCTGGAGATTTGATTTTGTGTGCCCACCCAAAGATTTCTTTGTACTATTTAGTCCCAAGAAGAAAAGAAGAAAAAACCTTGTTTCCCTGGCTTCAGGCTGAGTTTTTTGTATCATGATTTACTATCCAATCCTGCTGATGCAACCAGGCATTGCAAGTGTCATCCACTAAGGCGGCCAACTGGGAGGGAGGAGGGGAGAGTGAATCACTCACCCAACTGACATCACCCAGAGGAGACGCACTCAACAATTCAATTGTCTCTCTGCTTTGCCCGGCTGGTCCTATTTTTATCTGCCTTCTGTAGGAGCCCAATAAATACTTGGTGAGTTGAACTAAATGGAACTGGCACAGACAGGAACTGAATAAAGAACAAATTCCACCCTCCTAACAAAGCAAACCCTTGGAAAAAGAGGGAGATTGCTGAAGTCTTTAGTGTAACTCACCTCCCTCTCTTTGTCCTTTGCCCCATTCCTACCCTTTGACCCTTAACTCCCAGAGGTCACCAGTGATCTCACAGGCTATTCTGGAAAAACGATGTGATGGATGTTCATTAGTTAGAAGTTGGGACAAATGACTTCTTTTCAAATTCCTTTTTCAAATTCCAAGATTTTATGACTCCATCACAAAACAACATGTTAGAGTCTGAATCTGTTACCTCTCCCAAAGGAAGCATCACTCAAATAGGCAATGGATGTAAAAGACAGATCTGGGTCCCCTGCCACTGAAGCACATACCCATGTACCACAGATTAGCCACTTGACATTGGACGAGTCACAATTTCTCTGAGCCTCCCTTCTCTTATCTATGAAATGGGAATGAATAACATTACATAGGTCTCAGGATTGTGGGAGCTAAATGAAATAAAAGTGTGAAAAGTGCTCTGCAAACTTTAAAACCTCATATAAATGCCTATTGCTATTAATATTATACTTGCATGACTCCTGCCTTGCTCTCTCAAATGAGAGAAGTGGGGATAAGAGAGGATAGTCAGGACAAGTGTGACCTCTGAAACCCAAGTCAATTTAATCAGCATTTTCTAAGAACAGGCTTTGAGTCCAGACCCTGAATTAGGCCAGGGGAAAAGGGAAGGAGAATGTCTCCCATATTCACTCATGATGCTATACACTGAAAGAGATTTAAGAAAAAATTAAGTAAGATATGATTCAGGCCGTCAAAGGGGTCACGACCCAGCATTTTACAGTGTTGTTAGGAATATCCAATTATGCAGTACCCAAAAAAGCTCTTTGCAAAATGCAAAGTACCATTTGAATGTTATCATCGTAAATAGGCTGCGCAGTGGATAAAGTCCTGGACCTGGAGTTGGGAGGACCAGAGTTCAAATCCAGCCATTTACTAGCAGTGTGACCCTAGGTGAGTCATTTAACCTCTGCCTGCTTCATTTTCCTCATCTGTCAAATGAGGATAATAGTAGCTCCTACTTCCCAGGGGTGTCGTAAGGATCAAATAAGACAATATTAGTAAAGTGCTTTGCAAACCTTAAAGTGTTATATAAGTGCTAGCTATTATTATTATTATTATTATTATTTTTGTTATTAAAAAGAGGTACCTGATGGTAGCTATTGATGACTTTTTCTGCTACTCCTCCCATCACTGGTCATATGCAGTGGCCCATTTATCCCCGCCAGGCATCTTTCCACTGCCCTTTAGGTCACCTACATTTTAATTTTTTTGAGATGGGAGCATTTCATGATTTGCAGCCTTAGAGCATTGCCGAGAAAATGTTGGGGTTAAAAGGATGGGCTTTGGTGGCAGGGAATAGCTTGGGGTCATTGGAGATACTGTGCCATCTCTCATACGAGATCTGCAGCATTTTCTTCCTCCTATTCAATTCCGGGCCTACCTCCCTCTCCATTCTCAGTGCTAGCCCAAGATAGATGTGCTGATGAGCTAACCCAATAGACTGAGAGTCCAATTGCATGTCATAATATAGACAACAGGCATTTTTCAGCCACTTGTATTTTTCCCCAGTGGATGACTAGGCTGTCCTCCTTTGAGTGGCTTTGGATTGCAGAGACAATAAAAATGATGTGCTCTTTGCCCTCTTCCTGAGAAACAGGAGTAGAGGGGCTAAGTGAAGTCATAGAGTTAGAGGTAAGGAGTAGGGGAACCGAGGGAGCTTTTCTGGATAGCCTCAATATTCATTCATTCATTCATTCATTCATTCATTCATTCATTCATCCATTCATCCATTCAACATTTAAGTACTTACTCTGTGCAAGACCCTGAAATTGATGCTATGAGGTATACAAAAATAAGACATGGTTCTCTGCCTTCTAAGAGTTTATAGTCTAGTAGAGGAGATGGGACATGGACACAAATAACAATAATACCAGGTTGAATATAATAATTGAGCAAGAGATGTACGAAATGCTCAGGTGGGAAGCCAGGTCTTCTGATTCAAAGTGCAACATCCTTCCATCACATCGTACAGAACTAAAGCCACACTGCCCCGCAGCTTGAGAGAATGAACTCACTCATTGTGTATGTTCAGTCTTTTTTTCTCCCCAAAGTAAATCATACATTAGGGCGGAGGTTCCCCTCCACCTCAGTGGATCTAGTCACTGAAAGCCCTGCATGTTAATCACAAAGTGTCGGTTGCTGTCCTTTGTTCTTGAAGAGGACCAAAATGACGCCACTCTGCCAGAGTCAGGTACAGTGCGTCCGACTGTGTCCAATCAGACCCATACGAGCTTGGAATGCTCTACCACAGGTTGGGCACAAATAGTCCGTGTGAACATTTGGGATGGAACCGTCTCTAAATTTATGCATCTCAAGTTTCTTATGAGCTGCTTCAATTCTGCTTTGCTCATAGAGAACAACACCTTCTTTGATGAGGGCACCCTATGCTGGGTGGTTCTGTGCCAGTGTCTCTCATGTCACACAAGCAATTCCAAAAGTTCTTAACGAGGCATTAAACTACCTATTCTGGTGTCTCCCTGCCCTGAGCTCTACAAGGTGTGCAAATACTCTTTTGATTGAGGGAAGGAAGGAATAACAGCAATTGGTTTGACAAAGAAATTAGCTAGGTCCCTGGGGGCTGTAAGTAGCTTAAACCCTGGATGAATTCCAGAGTGGAGAGTTGGAGAGATTATAAACCTCAAGTTGCCAGTAGAGGAGACTATTGGGGGTGGAGAAGACAGGGAGGATTTCTTGTTTCTTCTCCTCCTCCAGTCAGTCACATAACTTTGAGTGGGAGCAAAAGGACTATTGAAGGTCACTGAATCAGTGGAGAAGCTGAACTGTGTACTCCAGAAAGACACAGAAACAGTAAGTCACAGCGGTAGGAAGCAAGTTCAAGTTGTAGGAGAAGATAAGAGTCTGACTATGGAGAGGAGCAAACTCTGGGAAACCAATTGAGCATGTCACCCAAAGGAGATGATGAACCCAAGGGGATTTGTATGATGAATCAAGACTTTCAGGTCCTGCTGTGCCAGTTTTGAGATGCTTTGCTGTATGTGTATCTTACACATGTTCCTCATGTCCACTCTTTCATGAACTCAGTGTGAATTTGTGGGGAGGCACACTCCAGGTTTACGGGGAGAATGCCTTATACCTCCTGAGTAAATATCTTTGCTAAGAGCTAATTGAGTCTACTGGCCGACTGCTGATGGGAAGCAATACCCATATGGGCTCCTGAGCTGTAGTTTCAGAAGAGCAGCACCAAACCAGGCTGGAGACCCAACCTTCAAACCTGAGTGGAAGTTGAGGAGTAAGTCAAGGGAGGATGTCACACATATCTAACTTTACTGTCAGTCTCCTCTTCCTTTAAGAAGCAAATGTAATCAGAACAGCAGCTAAGGCTGTCCTTGATGACTGCCGGAAAAAAAAGCATCCACAAAAGAAGACCCTGCCAAGTCAGCACAAACAATAGACTCTCAGTTCAGGGTCAGAACTTCCCCCAGAGCCTGGACACTATTACTGGTGTATGCTGACCCAAGGGTGACCCCGTAGCAGATGGGACCTGGTTGAAAAATGTCTAGGCTGGGAGTGGGTGGGGCTGGGAAGCCAGCTGCCCTCCAGGGCTCCAGCATTAACTAAAGCTTGAAAGAGAAGTCATGAGGAAGTTGTATAATTTGTCTGTGTTTCCAATGGTAAATGTGGAAAGGAGACTGATTTGTATCATTCCATGAAAGAGAGAGAGAGAGAGAGAGAGAGAGAGAGAGAGAGAGAGAGAGAGAGAGAGAGAGAGAGTGTGTGTGTGTGTGTGTGTGTGTTGTAATCTGTGTTCTGCTTCCTCTGAAGAAAGAAAGAAAGGGATAGTTTCTGTCTTCTTCGTTGGAGTTATAGGATAGGGGCATGGTTTGGGTAATCTCATTGGATAAATAGGGAATGGGGGAATGGATTCTCCAAATGCCCAGATCTCATCCGGGTAATTACACAAAGGGAGTGGGATGCTTTCTGGCTCTTTACTGAATACTCTCTGAACGAATAGGCTTTAAAAAAAGGACTTAGCACTTACCAGCTGTGTGACTCTGGGCAAGTCACTTTACCCAGATTGCCTCAAAAAAAGGGGGGGCATAGGAGACACAGTGGAAAGAACACTGAATCTAGAATCAGTGACAACTAGAATTTATTAAAATGTGTACTATATTCCTGGAACTGTGCTAAGTGCTGGGGATAGAAAGAAAGGAAAAGACAGTTCCTGCTCTCAGGGGGCTCCCGGTTTAAGGGTTGGGAAAGAAAATACAAGTAGCTATGTATAAAAAAAGATACATACAGTATAAATTGATAGTAGTCTCAGACAAAAGGTCTGAGGTTAAGGAGAACTGGGAAAGGCTTTCTGCAGAAGGTGAGACTTTAGCTGAGATTTGCAGGAAGTCAGGGAAGCCAGGAGGCAGAAAGGATGGGGCAGGGGAGAGGGAGAGTTCTAGGAACAAGGATCGTCAATGAAAATGCTGAGTCAAGAGGTAGAGGGCTAAGTGGGAGAAGGTCAGTGTCAGTGGGTCAAAGAATACATGAAGAAGAATAAGGTAGGAGAAGATTGGAAAGGGAAGAATGAGCCAGGTTGTGGAAGGCTTTAAGTGCCAACAGGGGGTTCTATATTTGAGTCTTGAGCTAAGAGTCACTGGGTTTATTGAATAGAGGAGTGATATGGTCAGTCCTATAATTAGGAGTTATAATTATCCCCATTTCAAGAATGAGAAAACTGAGGCAAATAGAGGTTAAATGACTTGCCCAAGGTCACACTACCAGTAAATGTCTGAGGCTAGATTTGAACTCAAGTCTTTTTTGTTTGTTTGTTTTAGGCAATGGGGTTAAGTGACTTGCCCAGGGTCACACAGCTAGTAAGTGCTATGTGTCTGAGGCTGGATTTGAACTCAGGTCCTCCTGAATCCAGGGCCGATGCTCTATCCACCGTGCCACCTATCTGCCCCTGAACTCAAGTCTTCCTGACTCTAGCAAGTTGTATGTTCATTAAGGTATCAGAATATTTTCTAATGTCCTTCTGGGGACAGCTTTAAGTTTTAGAAGCAGGTTTGTGAAGAGTCAAGGCCGTAGACTATAGGAGTAACTCTAATGGTATAATTTTAGCAGTATGGAATAGTAGAGAGTGCTAGACTTGGAGTCAGGAAGGTCTGAGTTCAGCTCCCACTTTTATTTCTTACTAGCTGTGTGACCATAGGCAAGTTGCTTACCTTCTCTGAACCCCAATTTCCTCATCTGTGAAATGGGAATAATTAGATTTTGAGAGCCTGTTTTATAGGGTTGTGGTGAGAGTCAAAAGAGATTACATATGCAGGGCACTTTGCAAACTTTAAAGTACTATATAAAGGTGAGTGACTCATTTCAGACATGGCGATGGGACAATTGATTGGAACAATAGTAATACAGGAACACATAAAAGAATTAAGTCTCCTGTAAATGCCTCTCTGTTAGAGAAACCCAGAATCTAAGTGCTAGAAGAAACCTCAGAGACAATCTAGTCTAATCCTCAACCTAAACAGGATGTCGGTACTTCCTTTGCAACATTCCCCAACAAGAAATGTTCTAGAACTTCAGAGATGGAGAACTCATTATCTTCTGAGGCAACCAATTCCACATTTGGGCACCTCTATTTATATAATGTTTCCTTAAATTCCCAAATCTGTGTCCCTGCCTTGCATTGTTTATAGTACTGGCCTCCGGTGGCACAGTGGGTGGAATGCAGGCCTAAGACTAGCTGTGTGACCCTGGGCAAGTCACTTAACTCTGTTTGCTTCAGCTTCTTCATTTGTAAAATGAGCTGGAGAAGAAAATGGCAAACCACTCCAGTGTCTTTGCAGAGAAAACCCCAAATGGGGTCATGAAGGGTCAAACACAAATGAACCGATTGCACAAGAACAACAACAACATATTTATATAATGTTTCCTTAAATCAAGTTTTCAAAATCCGCTTCCCTTCCTTGCATTATTTATAGGTCTGGCCACTGTGGTCAAGTGGAGCACATTTAATCCTTCTTCCAAATGACAGCTCTTCACCTATGCCCACTGAGAGAGGCACTTCTCCTATTTTAGTCAAAGTATTCTCTTCTCTTCTCTCTTTTTTTCTCTTGTTTTTAGGCAGTTGGGGTTAAGTGACTTGCCCAGGGTCACACAGCTAGTAAGTGTCAAGTGTTTCATCTGAGGCTGGATTTGAACTCAGGTCCTCCTGACTTCAGGGCTGGTGCTCTATCCACTGTGGCGACCTAGCTGCCCCTGAAGTATTCTCTTCTTGAGCTTAAACATTCTTGGTTCTGTCAATCAGCCTTCATATGGCATTGTCTCTGGTCCTTTTGCCATCCTCAATGGGCCATATCCTACTCCACTCACTTTCTTTTCTTTCTTTTTTTTAGGCAATTGGGGTTGAGTGATTTGCCCAGGGTCACACAGCTAGTAAGTGTCAAGTGTTTGGTCTGAGGCCGGATTTGAACTCAGGTCCTCCTGACACTGCGCCACCTAGCTGCCCCTCCATTCACTTTCTCTTCCCCTTAACTACAATGCCAATGGCTTATTCTCTCCCTCATCTTGTTCTGCCATCACCTATTCTATCATTTGAACCTCTTCCCAGAACCACTGTGAAATAAGACACAGTTTCTCATCTTCCTGTATCTAGGAAGGCAGTTAAGTGGCACAGTGGATAGAAAGCTGGGTGCAGAATCAGGAAGACCTGCGTACAAACCCCACCTTAGACACAATAGCTGTGTTATTATGGCCAAGTCACGAAACAGCTGCCTGCCTCAGTTTCCACATCTGTAAAATGGGGAGAACAATAGCACTTACCTCACAGAGTTGTTGTGAGAATGGAATGTTGCAATATTTGCAAAGTACTTAGCGCAGGACTTGACACTTCGTAAATGCTTGTTCCCTTCCCCTTCCCTCTCTAAGCTGACAGGAGTCTTTTTAAAGCCTTTTACTGCTACCGAACATGGAGAAACAGATGGGGAAAGTTTCAAGGCAGAGTAAATGGCATGAGAAAAGAGGAGGAGGCAGAAAGGCATGTAGCATATCTGGGGAACACTGAGAAGCCCGGTTTGACTGGAGCAGGGGATGCATTCATTCGTGCATATATAAAATGGGAATTTTCTAGGTGCCCAGGTAATATGCTAGACCCCTGGGTATACCAAGACAGAATAGAAATAGTTCTTGTTCTCAAGGGGCTTATATTTCATGAGGACAGGAAAATAACATGTACACATGGTCAAGGAAAAAAAAAGATATACAAAGTAAATAAAACAAGATAATTTGGGGAGAGGGAGGGCAGCAGCAACTGCAGATACCAGGTTGAGACCCTTATAGGAGGTGGTGCTATAGTGGAGTTTTGAAGGCACTAATCTAGGGGCAGAGGTGAAGGAGTGAATTCCATTAACTGGGCCAACCTATACATAGGCACACAGGAAAGTGATTAAGAAGTGGTGTAGGGGGCCACTAGGTGGTGCAGTGGATAGAGCACCGGCCCTGAAGTCAGGAGGACCTGCGTTCAAATTCAACTTCAGACCAAGCACTTGACACTAGCTGTGTGGCCCTGGGCAAGTCACTTACCACCAATTGCCTAAAAAGAAAAAAAAAGTGGTTACCAGGAACATACAGAAAGCCAGTTTGGATAGAATAAAGGGGAGTGTTCAGTCATGTCTGACTCTTCGTGACCCCATTTTAAGGTTTTCTTGGCAAAGATACTGGAGTGGCTTGCCATTTCCTTCTCCAGCTCATTCTACAGATGAGGAAACTGAGACAAATAGGGTGAAGTGACTTGCCAAGGGTCAAAAGCTAGTACATAGCTGAGGCTGGATCCGAACTCAGGAAGATGAGTTTTCCTGATTCCAGGCTCCATCCTAGCTGCCGTATGAAAGGGAGTAGTGGAAAATAAAGCCAGAATGGTGGGTTGGTGCTAGATTATGGTGGTCACCTAATGCCAGGCTATGGAGCCTGCTCTTTATCCTGTGGGCAAGCAGGTGCCATTTGAGCAGGCTCACAAACACTAAGGTCATAGCTGTGTCTGCCAGCAGATATTTTGACCACCTCTCTTCCTCCTGCTCTGCAGGGACCTACTGTACTAGAGTACTCCATTTACGAAGCACCTACTATGTGTCAAGTCCTGCGCTAAGCACTTTGCAAATATTACAGTGCTCAAGAACCTTGATTTAGGAAGATTAGTCAGGTAAATAGTGTGTAGGCTAGAAAACAAGACTCTGGAAATCCTTCTGCAATTGGAATGAGGAGACGTGGTTTTAATGTGACCATGAATAGGTCACTTCTCATCTCATGCCTCAGTTTCCTCATCAAGCAAAATAATACTTGTGCTAGGTCCCTCACCAAGGGTGCTGTGAGGAAAGTACTTTCTAAGCCATACAGTCATATAGAAATAGGAGTCATTAAGGTGAGGAGGAAGTAGGGTAAGGGCAAGAAAACCAGTTATTCGGCAATTACAATGATAAATCTCAAATCTAGATTTCATATCAGTACAATGCCATTTTACTGATGAGGAAACTGAGGCTCAGGGAACTTTATTGACTATTCGAGGTCACTCGGGCAGGAAATATCAGAGTTGGGATTTGAACCTATATCCCCGGACTGAATCCCAGGGCTCTTTCCACTGCCCTGGCAGTATTTCATGGCCAGGGGTGAGAAGGGCCTGAACTTTTCTTTGGGAATGAAAAGGAGCATTGACTAAAGTGAGGTTTTGAAATAGAATGGCCAGGACGTGGTGACTGATTGGATGTGAGGGGCCTAAGGAGAGGGAGGAAACAAAGAAAACCTTTATGGGTCTTTCTGTGATTGCCTGCATTCTTTGCAGCTTCATTCCCTAATTGCGGTCTCTATGAGAGACTTATCCTTGCCTGGGTTTTATAGACTTCCAGCACCTAGAACTTTGGAAGACAATTAACCTGGTTGCCTCCAAGTACTTAAGCCCCTGCTTTTTCATCCAGTACTTACTAGATGTTCCACTCAGGACAAATCACTTCCTTTCTCTGTGTGCCTTAGTTCCTGTATCCATAAAATGGGCACAATAATCCTCTGCATTATCTATCTCACAAAATAAATTTTGAAGGCTTATAGAAATAGGAGTTATTAGCATTAGTATTGGTTTGCTTTTCTTAAAAAAAAAAAAGCTTTGTGGATGCCCTTTATTTTTATGTCACAGTCATTGTTTGCTGTATATTTGTTATATATTATATTATATTATATTATATTATATTATATTATATTATATTATATTATATTATATTATATTATATTATATTATATTATATTATATTATATTATATTATATTATATTATATTATATTATATTATATTATAATTATATCATATCATATTATATCATATTATATTATATCATATATTATATCATATTATATCATATTATATTATATTAGAAATGAACCCCTTATCTTGTGCCAAAGACAAAAAGAGAGGTAAAATAGACAGATACGGTGACTTTGGCAGATCCTGTATGCAACATTCTGTACCTGAAACCCTTTTACAGAAAGGAGAGATTTTGTCATCTCTTGCTCCATCCTTCTCCGACCCCAGACTGGTCATTACAATTATTCAGTTTTAGTGTGCTTTTTAAAAATTTACTAGTCATGGCTTATTCTGTTTGCCATTATTACCTGGTTTCATAACCCTCTTCCTTTTTCTGGGTTTTTCTGCAGTTCCATTTTTAATATTTATCTCTCCTTCCATTTTAATTCCAAACTCCTTTGTAAAAGCCGAGTAGGTCCCACATCCTGTTCCTCTCTCTTTCTCCCCCACTCAAGGACTGCTGCCTGAGCTTGTCTGATCAGTTTCAGGAAGAAGAGTCCTTGGGAAGGGCCCTGATGAAAAGCTTTGAAAAAGGGTGGAGTATTCTAGTACAGTAGGTCCCTGCAGAGCAGGAGGAAGGGAGGTGGTCAAAATATATGCTGGCAGACACAGCTATGACCTTAGTGTTAAGGATTATGTGGAGAGATGAGGTGTTGGGAACAGGGAGCCTACTGAGAATGCTGACCTATATTCCCTGGGAGCATACTCCTCTGAGTCACAGAATCTCCTGGACCTTGGAGGTCATCTAATGCTACGCATCCCTAAGTAAGAATCCCTTCTATGGCAGCCCCACAAAGGGGTCACCTCAGGATTTGCCCCCTGAAGACCTCTAAGACGTAGAACCCAATGCCTCGACTCCCATGGAACAATTCACTCTTCATTAGATAACTCTAATTGTTAGAAGTTTTTCCTTACATTAAACCGACATCCTGCTCCTATTTCTGCCCTCTGGGGCTAAGCAGCACAAGCTTCTTTTATGCCATAGTCTTACCATAACTATTATATCCCAGGCTAATTGTTTTCTTCTGCTCCTTGATCAACATTCCTAGTTCTTTCAGATGCACTTCCCCTTGCATAATCTTAATGTAGGGTGGAAGGATGAAAATGTATTTATTAGGTGCTAGCAACTGTGCTTGCCTGAGTGGGAGCCATAGGAGACTCTAGAAGCCATTTGGACCAAACCTCTTATTTTATAGGGAAGGAGACTGAGGCCCAGAGAATTGAAGTCACATGTCCAGGATCACATAGGCTGTAGAGCCAGGATGAAAACTCAGGTCTTTTGACTCCAAATTTGGTGTCATTTCCTCCATACCATAATACCCTGCCCTTCATAGGACGAGTCTCCATCTTATCAATGTTCTTCCTAAAATGTGACCTCAAGAACTGAATATGAAAGTCCAGATATGGTTTGACAAGGGATGAAAAGTCCAATGCATCTATCATCTCCCTTGTACTAGACATTACCTAATCTCTATTTTTTAAAAAATTATTTTGGTTTCAATTGATGGAATAAAACAAGCATTTCCATAACATAGTATAATAAAAAATATGATTGCACATGAAATTGCAAATCTACTATGTACAACTTTTAAATATACAACAGTTATCATGTAAATTTATTTTTTCTCCTTTTTTCCTTCCCCCCTCAAAAAATGGAGCATTCCCCCATAGAGATGACACATTAGACACAAATAGGTATATATATGTAAAATTATTCTATACATATTTCTATTTATCAGTTCTTTCTCTAGATGCAGATGGTTTTTCTTCATGTCCTTTATAGTTAATTTGGGTTTTATAATAGTCAAGATGACTTATTCGCTCAAAGTCATTCATAAAACAATATTGCTGTTACAGCATACATTGTTCTCTTGGTTCTGCTCATTTCGCTCTCACTACTTCATGCAAGTCTATTCATATTTTTCTAAGATTACTGACTTCATCATTTCTTAAAGCATAGTGGTATTCCATCATAGTCATACACCACAACTTGTTAAGCCATTCCCCAACTGATGGGCATCCCTGCAATTTCCAGTTCTTTGCCACCACAAAGAGAACTGCTATAAACATTTTAGAACCTATATATATATATTGTTCCTTTTTCCCTGCTCTTCTTTGGAAATAGACCTAGTAGTGGTATTGTTCCATCTAATCTCTTAATGCAACCCAAGATTACATTGCCTTTTGGGCTGCCAGATCACAGTGCCTGGATCTTTTTGAAGACATCTATATAGATGCTTTTTCCATTTTGAACTTTTGAAACAAATTTTTTTTTTACCCTTTTCATTATCAACCAGTCAGGATTTATTAAGCATGTACAATGTGCCAGGCACTGTGTTAGGTGTTGGAAATACAATTACAAAGAATGAAGCCATCTCTACTCACAAGGAACTTATGGAGGAGGAAAAGAGCTACAGGTATAAAAATATCCAGCATGACCATAAAGTGAATAAATACAGATATATACAAAGTAGGTAAATAAAT
This sequence comes from Phascolarctos cinereus, assembly GCF_003287225.1. Lineage (NCBI taxonomy): Eukaryota > Metazoa > Chordata > Mammalia > Diprotodontia > Phascolarctidae > Phascolarctos > Phascolarctos cinereus. Next base: position 646,671,594 of record NW_027555847.1, read on the forward strand.
AGGAGGGAGGACACTAGAGGTTCAGGTGGGAGAGATAAGCAAAAGCTTCATACAGAAGATGGTACCTGAAGTGGGGCTTAAAGGAAGAGAGGGACCCTATGAGATGGAGGTCAGGATGGATTGCATTCTAGGCATGTGGGAGGGACAGTGAAATGGTACAGAAATGGGAGGCATGTCATATGTGAGCAGCAGAGAGAAGGCCAATTTGGCTGGATCTCAGAGTGAAGGAAGAGGAAGAATGTCCAATGGGGTTGAAAAGTTGGGTTGGGGCCAAGTGTTATGGGGCTATTCTTGCCTGTCAAAGTCTCTTTGGATCCTATCATCCAATATGTTAGTTATCTTAGCTGCGTGTCATCTAGATTCTTCCAAGTTATTAATAAAAATGTCAAATAGCAGTGATCCTTGGTGTATGCCACCTCCTTCCAAGATGGTTGTTCAGTCATGTCTGACTCCCCTTTGGGGTTTTCTTGGCAAAGATACTGGAGTGGTTTACCATTTCTTTCTCCAGCTCATATTACAGATGAGGAAACTGAGACAAACAGGGTGAAGTGACTTGCCCAGGGTTACACAGCTGTTAAGTGTTGCAGGCTGGATTTGAACTTCGGTCCTCCTGACTCTATACCCAGTGTTTTCTATTCACTGCCCCACTTAGCTGCCCGGAGATGCTACTGAACCGTTAATGACTACTCTTTCAGTTGAATGGCCAGATTCTGAATCCACCTAACTATACTATTATCCGGTCCACATGTCTCTATCTTGTCCAACAAGGAGAAAAGAGTCCTAAACCCTGTTATATAATGCCAATCAGCACTCCTTCATTCACAGTTCTCTATTTTCTTTCCTGTCCATCTTGGATTCGTATGTCTTGTCTTTTCTTCTAAATAGTCAAGCAGTAAGCATGTATTATGTGTCTATGGTGTATCTAGCACTGTGCTAAGCATTTTGGCAAAAGACAGTCTTGCTTTCAAAGATCTCTCAGTCTAATGGAGGAGACTATATTTGGACAACCATGTACAAACAAGCTATATAGGATAAACTGAAGATAATCAATAGATTAGAAGGCACTGGAATTAAGAGAGTTCAGCAAAAGCTTCTTGGAGAAGGTGGGATTTTAGCTGAGACTTGAACAAAACCAAGGAATCCCAGAGATACAGATGAGGAGGAAGAGTATTCCAGGCACGAAGAATGGCCAGTGACAATTCTTGAGTCTGCAGATAAAAGTCTTGTCCAAGGAGCAGTAAGAAGCCATTAGATTGAAGAGTCCATGGTCCGGAGGAGTTAAGAAGACTGGAAAGGAAGAAGGGAACCAGGCTGTGAAGAACTTTGAACACCAGAGGACTATATATAACATATATGTGTGTGTGTGTGTGTGTGTGTGACATACATGTATATATTATTTATTCATTTATTATATTTACTTGTTCATTATTTTTATATTTATATTTTATATATCATCCTAGAGGTGACAAGGAGTCAATTTTCCTCTACCTGTTCCATCTCAGTAGCTGATCTCATGACCATCTCATGGATAATACCTCTTTTTTTCCTACCTCAACTTGCTGTGGTTCAGTAGACAGAGCATTGACTTGGGAGTCAGAGGGCCTTGGTGCAAGTCTTGCTTTTGACATTTACTACGGCCTGGGTTGAATCATTTGAACCTTGATTTGTAGTTGTTTAGTTGTTTTCAGTCATGTCTGACTCTTCTGTCCCCTTTTGGGACTTTCTTGGTAAAGATACTGGAGTGGTTTGCCATTAGCTTCTCTGGCTTATTTTACAGATGAGGAAACTGAGGCAAACAGGGTTAAATGGCTTGATCAGGGTCACACAGTTAGCAAGTGTCTGAGACAGGATTTGAACTCAGGTCTTCCTGACTTCAGGCCCAGCACTCATCTACTTCACTACCTAGCTGCTCTAGCTGAACCTGTTTCCTCATCTGTAAAATAAGAGATTTGGACTAGATGGCTTCCTGAGGTCCCTTCCAGCTTTAAATTTACACTCTACCCCTGCCCCAAAAGCTGTGCTATCATATTTACTCTATCCACCCAGTCACAAAACAAGTATTCACTGAAAGCTTCCAGTGTGTCCCCTACCCCCAAGTAGGCTTCCTAAACTCTTTGCTTATTTTGTGGTCCAGTGGAAAGGCCTTAGATCTGGAGTCAGGGGACCTGATCATAGGCCCTGCCACTTACAGCATCCTCTCTGGGCTTCTGTTTCCTCATCTGTAAAGTGAAGGGACTGAAACAGCCCCAATATTCAAACATTTTTCATCTCAGAATCCCTTTACATTCCGAAAAACTGAGGACCCCCTCAAGTGCTTTTGTACATGTGAGTTATAGAAATTTACCATATTGGAAATTAAAGCATCATTGTGTTATTATGAAAAATAATTTTGAGCCCCAGACCCCCAAGACTTCCTAAAAGGATCTGAGGACCCCCAGAGGTTCCCTGACCATTCTTTGAAAACCATTGGAATAAATGACCACTAAGGTCCTTTTGAGCTCCAAATCAGTGACCCTGTTATTTCCCTAACCTAATCATCTAACCTGTTTCCCCCTAATGTCCTTCTTTTCCTCCTTCCCAAAGTTCCAACTACAAAGGCTCTGGGAGTTGAGGGGGAAGGGAGGATGGTGAGGCTGGGGAGGAAGGGTGACAGGAAGAAAAGGCACCTCCTCCACCTCTTAGGCATGTGTGTGTGTGTGTGTGTGTGTGAGAGAGAGAGAGAGAGAGAGAGAGAGAGAGAGAGAGAGAGAGAGAGAGAGAGAGAGAGAGAGAGAATCTCATAAAGACAAAAGTGGAAAGGCTGTTGGGGAGGGGGGCGCGCAGCTGCACTCTATCCCACTGAGGGCCCCCTGGGGAGCTTGTGGGGAGTACGTGGGCGTAGCTTGGATAGGGGGACACCAGGGACAGTAGCGCAGCCCGGGAAGGCCCGGCGGTCGCGTTCGCGCGTGCGTCCCACTATACTCTTTCCCTCCCTATCCACCCAGACGCAAGCTCCCTTCCCACGCCCCCGCCCTCCTCCTGCCCACCCCTGGAGAGTAAGAGCCCCAGCCCTAGCCTAGCCCGAGTGACAGAGCTCAGTCGTGCGCCCCGGGGGCGAAGAGGGTGGGGAAAGGAAGGAGGAGGAGAGGTGGAGAGAGGGGGAAGGAAAGAGGGAAGCAACAGCAAAGCAAAGAAAGAAAAGACCACCATAACGAGGCCAGAGCCGAGGGAGGCGGAGGCTGGGGCTGGCAGGGAAGGGCGCGTGGAGCCCAGAGTCGCAGCTGCCTCAGAGCACGCTGAGGTCGCCGCCGCCACCACCGTGCAGCTCAGCTCGGGCCGCCGGGGATCGCGGAGCCTCCGGGGAGCGGGAGCCAGGTCAGTGTCCAAGCCGGAGCCCGCTCGCCGGAGGAAAGGAGGAGGGTGTCACCGGCGGGGAAAGGGATGGGGGTGGGGGTAGAGGGCGGAGACCCAGGCATTAGCGCCTGCTTGCACTGGGGGCGGGGGTCAGGAAATCAAAGTTTGCATGCACTGGCGGGGCGGTGCACGAATGGGGGTGCGAGGAGACGAGGGAGGGGATTCGGATTTGCTGGGGCTGGCTAGGCGAGTCGAGGCGGGGTTGTGCATGCGTGGGGGTTGGGGGAGGTCGAGTTGCTTTGTGTTGCAGCAGCGAGTGGACCACGCTGGCTGCGCCAGGAGGCTGGGGGTTCCCTTCTTTCTCCCTGGGACTGTGGTGGGCGGTGAGAGGGGAGCAGGGATGCTCCTGCCGCCCCCATCCCACCAGGGTCTTCTTCTGAGAACCCCTCCTCCCCTCCCTTCTTTTCCCACATCCACTCCCTACTTCTAATTGTGGATTCTCAGACTCTTGTCTCCCTGCCCTCTCAGGTACCAGAAATCTCAAATTGCCCATTCTGCCAGTCATCTTGAAGCTTTCGAAGCTTTCATTCATCCCCACCCCCACTTCTGCACTTGATCCCGCAGAGCAACTTGGGATTCTGGGGTCAACGTAGGTATTCAAGCCTGCCCTGGCCGGATGGTCTGGGCAGGTGCCCACCAGAATCAGAAATGGTCCAGGTAGCCTGGGGTGACATTTCCTTACAGAGCCTGGGGCTGGGCTGAGTGGACAGCTTGAGACAAGTGACACCTGTGCTACCTAGGCCCTTGGCACCTTCGGGTACTGCTGCCCACTCTTTTGTGACTAGGATTCCTTGATTGGAAATCTTAGTGGTGCCCAGATCCAGAATCCAGGCTAGCAGATGGGGCTGAGGTGCTGTGGGAAGGGAGGGTGCCCTCTAGCCTCTTAACCTGGGTGTTCTGACAGGCCAGACTAGCCACTGATCTTAGAGCCCAGCAGGGGGCAAAGGGAGGCCTCTTGGATTTTCTTGTTCTGGAGAGTTGTATGCAGGCACAGTGACCTAATAGATTCTGTGACTGGGGAGTGGGGACTTTACCAATCTCCTTTAATTCTAGTACCTTCTTTCTGTTGATTATCTCCAGTTTATCTTGTATGTAGCTTTTTTCTAAGTAGTCATTTTCGTATCCTGGCATTAGACTGTGACCTGGTCAAGTGCAAGGACTGTCTTTTGCCCTTTCTTTGTATTCCCCTACACTTAGTACGGTTCCTAGCAGGTAGAAAGTGTTTAATAAATGTTCATTGACTGACTACATGTAGGTCATTTTTGGGGCAGAGAATCATGGAACTTAGGACTCCCATTCCCCCAAACTACTTGCAGGGAGAAATTTGATTTCTTCAGTTCCCTCCCCCCCCTCCCCTTCCCCAGTCTATCTCAGGCTGTTTTAGACAGCGCATACCCAAAGAATTTTTTTTTTTTTGGTATGCTTTGATGGTTTCCAGATGAGCCTGTAGCATTGGAAACCCAAGTTAAATCCCAGCAGTTGGTTACATATTGAAGGTTTGGTGGGGCTGCTGACTTCTCTGGAACTGTCATCTTCCAAACTTACAGCTGGCTGACTGGAGTCAGGATTGGAGCCTCACATGGAGAAGGGATGAGCCTGCACCATTGAAGTGAAGGGGCAGGACAAGAGAGTCCAATCAGTTATTCTTACTGAAGTCCATCAAAAAGAATTTCTTAAATGTTTCCTATGGGCCAGGCACTGTGCTGGTTACTGGGAGTGCAGACAAAAAAGAGTCAGTCTTTGCTTGCAGGGAGCTTCCTTTCTATCAATTATAGGAAAATCAGAGATCATAAAGGCAATGAGTTTGGTTGTTCCTAAATCCCACAGCCATGATCACAAGAGCATTTTCTCTGGCTGTCCCCCCATGCCTGGAACTCTCTCCCTCCTTGGCACTGACTACTGACTTCCCTGTCTTCCTTATGATCTCAACTAAAATTCCACCTTCTAGATCAGGGGTGGGGAACCTGTGAACCTCTAGGCCACGTGTGGCCTTCTAGGTCCTTGGGTGCAACCTTTTGACTGAGTCTAAGTTTTTTACGGAACAAATCCCAGGGGACTAGAAGGCCGCATGTGGCCTTGAGGCTGCAGATTCCCCACCCCCATTCTAGAGGAAGCCTTTCCTCACCACTCTTAATTCTAGTGCCTTCCCTCTGTTAATTGTTTCCTATTTATCCTGTATATAGCTTACTTTGTATATATCTATTTGTGTGTTCTCTCCCTCATTAGATTGTAAGCTCCTTGAGGGCAGGAACTGTCCTTTGCCTTTTTTGGTATTCTCAGTGCTTAGCACAGTGCCTGGCATGTAGTAAGTGCTTAATAAATGTTATTTAATTGAATTGAATTAGAGAGGTAATTCTGTGTGGACTTTGGTCCCTTTCTTGTCCTGTGCTTTTCTGTTTTTGTCTTTGATCACATGCATCCCCCATACCAGCAGTGGCCTGCCTTGATGCCTCCACTATCCTTCCAACCTGTTACATGGTGATTTGGCATGGTATCTAGTGATGGGGAGGCAGGTAGGTGGTACAGAGGATAGAGCACCGAATCAGGAAGATCTGAGTTCAAATCTGGCCTCAGACGCTTACTAGCTGTGTGACTTTGGACAAATCACTTAACTCTGTTTGTCTCAGTTTCCTCATCTTGTCAAATGAGCTGGAGAAGGAAATGGCAAACCATTCCATTATCTTTGCCAAGAAAACCCCAAATGGGGTCATGAAGAGTTGGATATGCCTGAATAATAACCACACTGCAACAATAGCAATGCTGATGATATGGTGTGTAATGATTCTAGACTCTGCTTCAAGTGATCCATGTTTGAATCGCAGTGGAACATATTTGTGTCCCCTGTGAAAAGCAACTTGGTATAAAGCAGGTTGAATTAATCTTTTTTTGTGTGTTATGGATCCCTTCTCGGAATGATGTTTTTAAATGCAAAAAATAAAATCTACAAGATTACCAAAGAAATAAAATTATGTTGAAATATAGTTATCAAAATAATTTTTAAAAGTTCAGGGACCCCAAGTTTAAGAACCCTTGGTATAGAGGAAAATGGATTCGTAGTCAGAAGTCTTGGGTTTGCTTCTTTCCTCTAATATTTATGACCTGTCTGAGCAAGTAATTCCACACACTCCCACCCCCAGTCTCAGTTTCCTCCTCTGTAAAGAGGGGACTGGACTGGATAATTTCCAAGTGCACTTCTGACCCTCAGTACTTTCTTCTTTAGGAGCAGCTGGGTGGTGAACCTCAGTTTGATTTTGGCATCAGACACTTAACAGCTGGGCAAGTTACTTCACCTCTGTTTGCCCCAGTTCCCTTAGCTGTAAAATGGAAATCATCATAGCACCTACCTCCCAGGGTCGCCTTGAGGATCAGATGAGATAATACGTGTAAACTGTTCAGCGTGGTGCCGGGCACATAGGCACTTAATAAATGCTTATTTCCTACTTTCCTTGCAGTAAGTAGCATCTGCAGCTACCTTTCTGAAATCCTTTTGTGAAAACCTCTGTCTCTTCCTTCTATAGATGAAAGCCAACCCTATGTGAAGTTGTAGAGTCTTCTTTTTCCCCACCTTTTCCTGTACCCTTTCTCTGGCCTTGCTTATTTCAGGTACCTTGGACTCTTCATTCCTTGTCCAGTGTCAAAACTTGAAAGGATCTGAAATGACCATCTGCTCTTTGATTGGTTGAAAGCCATTGTCAGTGAGATCTTACCTTACCCAACTGTTTGCATTTAAGCTTTTAGGTCTGGTTGTAGGATGAAAGGCTTTATCCTTAGATAATCCTTTAAATGGTGTCCAGGGGGACTTGTCCTGTGTTTGAATGCTAGACCAGTCAGCTGGGGAGAGGGTCAGAATCAGGATCACAGGATTTGAGTTGGAAGAAACTGTGGAAGCCATGGAATCCAGCTTGCCAACAACTGAACAGGATTTCCTTTTACAGTGTCACCATCGAGAAGGCATCTGACCTTTTCTCGAAGACCTCTTATGATGGGTAACTCACTACCTATTGAGGCAACCCAAATTGTTAATGTTTCTCCTTGTATTTTAAAGCCTAATGTTGTTTCTTCTTTTCTCCAGGTAAATTGTCCTGGATTGCCACCAAAGGTAACTCAGGTTGGCTTGCAGGGTGCTTGATTTTCTTGGTCATATACTACTAACCCATGGAGGAGTTGGAAATTTGTGCTGGTGGAAGGGATAATTGAACCAACAAAGTCAATGGATCAACCAGCATTTTTAAAGCTGGGGTTGTAAAGAAAAGTGAAGTAGTCCCTAGCCTGAAGGAGCTTATGGATTAAGAAGTAGAAAGACTGGGGCAGCTAGGTGGCATAGTGGATAGATCCCCGGCCTTGGAATCAGGAGGACCTGAGTTCAAATGTGGCCTCAGACACTTGATGCTTAATATCTGTGTGACTCTGGGCAAGTCACTGAACCTCAGTCTGCCTCAGTTTCCTCATCTGTAAAATGAGTATAATAATAGCACTTACCTCCTAGGGTTGTAGTGAGGATAAAAAAATCAGATAATTTTTTTAAAGTGCCTGGCAAACCTTAAAGCATTATAAAAAGCTAACTCTTTTATTATCTGTTGCTAAGTGATTGACCCACTTCCTTTCCCAATCAAACATATTTTTGGATGATATATTCCTTATGCCACTTTTGGCATGGAGCTCATTTTTGGAAATAATTCCATAGCCTGCTCTTGCTCCTCAAGTGTGTCTTCATTGCTTTTTGGGCAAATGAAGGTCATGCAACAGGATGACATGTAGTCAGTCACCAAAGGTGTTTGCTGCTCTCTTGGGGGAGGTCCTTTGTATAGTCCAAAAGGAAGAGGGAATCCCCAGGTGAGGTCTTTGACCCGGCTCTTGTTTGTGTCGATTTCACTGACTACTCCCTACCCCTGTCCCCAAACTCCGTGACTTCTTCTGTGGGATCCATAGAAGAGAATTTAAAAAGAGATTTAAAAGAGATGGGCCTAGTGATCCATATAGGATCTTTCCAAGTGAATGAAGAGTGTGTGTTACCCAGATGAGCATAAGCAGCTGTGTAGGTGTCCCATTGAGTTACTGTATTAGCTGTAGATATCTTAAGCAGGCACTGTAGCCAAGCTACCCAAATAGGCCCAAAATGGCATCAAAGGGAAGAGACTGGGCTGAATTGTATTTGGGGATTTGAGAAATGCTTTGAAGAATCCAAAACTGTTCCCTGACACAAAGCTCCATCTTTTTTTTAACACCAATTTTCTCTCGATGAATTATGAAATGTTACAGTCTTTGAAGACTCAAAAATAAAGTGCTTTATGCCCATTATCTCTAGATCCTGGCAGCTCATTTGAGAAAGGTAGAACATGTACTTTTAGCTTTATTGTATGGATTAGGAAATCAACGCTCGGGGCTGAAGTGATTGCCCGAAGTGACCTGATTTAAAAGTGTTAGCGATAGGATTCTATCATGCCAGATCTCCTGACCCCCCAGTCTAGGGGCCTTTCTACTACCCCAGTTGAGAGTCACTTCTTAGCTCTTACTGTTTGTGTTTATCCCTCCTTTTCCCTTTATTGTCCTTCTCTGCAACCTCCTTAATGGAGTTCTACCTTTATGTACACAGTAGACTCTGTTCAGAAAAGTTGTATGCAAATCTAATTATTGTAAGTGAAATAAAATAAATTCACCCCCACAGTATCTTACTAAACACTTCCATTTTATACACTCTATATTTTAGCCAAACTCGTCTTTTTCTTATTCTTTCCACACAGCCACTTCATTTCCCTTCTCCTTGTCTTAGCACTCTGCGTACCTACTTCCTCCTCACCATCCTCTCAGAATCTTTAGTTTCCTCGAAGTAGCTCCAGTGGCATCTGATCCCTCCTGCCATCTAGTGTTGTAGAATCAGGAGGCTCTGAGTTCAAGTTCTGACTCTGATGCTTATGAGCTGGGTGATCAGAGGCTGAACCTTTGAACTTCTCTGTACCCTGGCTACTTTCTAGGAACATTTACACAGTAGGGAATTTACACAGTAGGAGTTCCCCACCCAAAGAAATTTGCAAATCTTGCTCCAAAATGGTAATTTTAAAAGTGCCATGTACTGTGCTAGGTATGAGGATTTTTGTTTAGTCATTTTTTCAGTTGTGTCTGACTCTTCATGACCCCATTTAGGGTTTTCTTGGCAAAGATACTGGAGTGGTTTTCCATTTCTTTCTCCAGCTCATTTCCCAGATGAGGAAACTGAGGCAAACAGGGTTAAGTGACTTGAGCAAGGTCATATAACTACGAAGTGTCTGAGGCCAAATTTGAACTCAAGTCTTCCTGACTCCAGAGTTGGTACTGTATCTACTATGTTACATAGCTGCCTGCTGTCTCCTATTTTTTTGTATATATTTTGTATATGATTTTATATGCACAAGATATCTACCATCATACACTCTTAAGTTCCCATCAGGGACAAACTCATTTTGTATTTGTATCACCAGCACAATGTCTGACACGTAGTAGGTGCTTAATAAATGCTTTCTTGCTTAATTGAACTGAAATGCTGTTTCTTCTAGAAATAATAGCAGTATTATATATATATATATATAATAACAGTAACTAAAATGTTTAGCACTTTAAGGTTTGTAAAGTTATTTACATATATGTATATATATTCTTACAATTATACTCTGTGGGAAGTGCTTTTGTTATCCTGTATTTGTTGATGAGGAAATTGAGGCCTGAATTCATAGAACTCTTTGAGGTTTGCAAAGTGCTTTACATATGTTATCTCATTTGGTCCTAAACCTTGTGAAATAGGTACTTTATTATCCCCATTTGACAGAGGAGGAAACTGAGGCTGAAGAGGTTAAGTGACTTGCACAGGGTCATACGACTCGTAATTGTCTGAAGTAGAATTTGCACTCAGATCTTCCTATGCATCCTTTGCTCTGTCTAGGATGCTACCTCCTAATCCCCATTAGTTATTAATGATCTCTTCCTCTGTGCATGCCATTTATATAGAAGCTTGTTTGCAGCCTCTGAGGAATTTACACTTAAACGATTTAGCATTGAGACCTACTTCAGAGAGAATTTAATCTAAGCTTTCTCATTTTATTGAGGAGTGAACCAAGGTAGGGGTGGGTGGCCTGTGGGAATGACTTGCCTAGGATCACATTGATAGTAAGTGACTGAGCTGAGATTTATGACTTTAAATTCAGAGTTCCTTGTGCTCTATCACCCTTTTCATACACTACTGTCTATTTTTATTAATGTATGTGTCTTCTGGTCTTAGGGGGGGCAACAAGCATTTATTGAACAATTACTATGTGTCAGGCACTGTGCTGAGCATTGGGAAGCACTTCTTCCCCTCAAGGAACTTAACGTTTTAATAAAGGGAAGACACACAAAAAGGAAGCTGAAAAGGGGAGAGGGAGGAGAAGTCTGAAACACAGCTAGAAGACGAATGACGCATGGGCAGCCTGGGCCTGTCCCCAAAATGGAGGCCCTGCGAGGAAGTCACCATTGGGAGAAGGGGGCTGGAAAGATGGAGGGGACAGTCCAGCGTGAGAAGGTGCCAGGTCTGAGGGAAGTTCTAATTCCAGCGCCAGACAGTAAGTTCCATGAAGTCTAATCTTAGTTAAACTTCATGTCTTCCCCATTATCTGAGGATAATGCGCCCCCCCCCAACAGATGCTGAATTAACTCATCTAATGTGAAAGGACTGGCTAGAATTGCCCCTTCCAGGAAGGGTGTAAAGGGATTTCTATATAGCAGAGGTATCCAACATGGGGCTGGTGGGTGCATGAAGCCCACAGTACTCCCAACTGTGGCCTGAACCAGTTTAAAATGTAATTGGGAAATATTTAACAAAGTAAATAAAAATGCAATAAAGCATAGATAGAATTACATTTGAAAACTAAGTCAGTATGCTGCCTGCAGAGATCCACATATGTGGATTACTGCCCCTGTTTCTAATGGAATCTGACGCCACTATTATATAGGGCTGGACTAAGTTACTGTTTGTTGTTTGATGAGAGATTTTGTCTAGTTCTCAGAGGTTCTGATGGCTAGAGATCAGGCTCTGGCTGCCTTGGTAACTCCCAGCCCAACACTTGATCTTTTTTCAATAACATGTTTAATTGATGCTTTTAAAAAGTTTACCTTGTTGTCAGTTTCCCCAGGGAATCCTTTCTTGTAACAAATTAAGCACAACAAAGCAAAACACAAGGAGACACTGACGGGTGTGCCTCTTCAGCACCTTTCCAAGCCTGTCTGGAGGTGGGATTATTGCACCTGTCCAGAAGTGATGCACGGTCTGCTGGAGTCAAGATAAATCAATCTGAACTCTGAGGGCTTTTGTGGGGGTGGGGGTAGTTTATGTTATTGTGCTCACTGGATACTGTTTTCTTGGTTCAATTTAATTTGCTGTGTATCAATTCATGTAAGTCTTCCTATGTTTCTCAGAATTCTTCATATTTATCATTTCTTATAGAGCGGTAATATTCCATGACACTCTGTAATTCAGTTTGTTGAGCCACTCTGTAGTTGGGTGGTACTCACTTTACTTCCAGTCACAATTAATAAGCATTTATTCAGAATCTGGTCCTGGTCAGGTACTATCTTAGGCGCTGGGGATATGCAAAAGTGAGATGGTTCCTGTTCTCAAGGAGATTACCACATTCTGCTAAGGAGAGGCAAGGTTCTCAGAGAAATAAATATACGAGTCTATATAAAATAAATATGCAGTGATCAGAGGGGAGCATTTTTTGCTACCGTACGAAGTTCTTCTATAAATGTTTTGGTATATTGACTTTTCCATGAACTGCATAGGGGGTATATAAGCCACCCTCCCCAGCCTCCTAAGAGATGCTACCTTTGGCCCCTGAACCAAGAAATAAAAAAGCCTGGCTCTAAGATCAGTTCTGAATAATGCTGCTGGGAGTAACGCCAGCAGAATGTGGACACTGTGAGCCATAGAGGGGGATAAGGGGATGAGGGGTGATGGGGTAGACTAGTTTTGGCATCTCAGTTGCTGTTTTAAATACTGGTTCTTTCCTGGTCCTTCTGCTTCTTCTTATGTGATAGATATTTGCTGATGAATGAGTCTGGGTGTAGGTTGAGCCAGGGATCATGGTGTCATTAATGGGGTTGTTTTAGGACCACAGGGTTTAGTGTTGAAATGGACCTTAGAGGTCATCTAGTTCAGCCTCTTCTGTTTTATATAGTAGGAAATTCAGAGCCAGTGGAGAAGGGAAGGGACTCAACTGAGATCTCTCGGTGAATTTGGGAATCCCAGTCTGGCAGCTTCCCCTCCTGTCCTTAAGTAAGCACACAACCATTTCTGAGAGCTTTTTCAAAAGAAGGGCTGTTGATGCTTGTAACCACAGGAAAACAGATGGGTTAAAACAACAAACAAGAGGACATTCAAGAGATCTTAAAAGCATTTGAGTAATGGTTCCCCCTGGCTGAACTGGAATGTCAGTTGGGCTTTTTTGCCTCATCTTTTTCTCAGCTCCCATCCTGTCCTGCCTTCACTCAGAATTTGGCTCCTTATATGAGGATCAGTTAAAGGAGCTGGGAATGTTTAACCTGGAGGAAAGAATAAATGAATGGAAAAGTATATATTTAGTGCTTACTGTGTGCTAAGCAATGGAGACAAATAAAAAACAAGAGACAGACAGTCCTTGCACTACTAACATTCTATTAGTCAACAAAAGACATTAGCTATATGTCTGTCTGTCTGTCTATCTATCAGTCATCTATCTATACATGGGTGTATATTTATGTGTATATGTGCATATGCATATATGCATGTGTGTGTTGTGTCTATATTTTACATGTGTGTAGATAGAAAGTTTTAGCTTCAAGTCTGATGGACAAGTCCCATGGCCCTTAGGGTACATCAAAACATATGGCAGTGCCTATTCTTTCATATACTTTCTGCTGTTAAAACCATATTCGTTTCTGATCAAATGAAGAGAAAAAGGAAATATATATATGTATGTATGTGTGTGTGTATATATATATATATATACATATATATACATATATATATATACATATATATATGTATATATATATATGAAAATGTTTATAGTGGCTCTTTTTGTTTTATAGCAAAAAACTGGAAACTAAGAGGGTGCCCATCAAAAATTAAGGCCTCTTTTAACATTCATAAATGGTAAAAGGCACTGTTTCCAAAAAACTCTGGGAAGGGGGCAGCTAGGTGGCGTAGGGGATAGAGCACCGGCCCTGAAGTCAGGAGGACCTGAGTTCAAATCTGGCCCCACACCAAAACAAACTTGACACTTACTAGCTGTGTGACCCTGGGCAAGTCATTTAACCCCAATTGCCTAAAAAAACAAAACAAAAAACCCTGGGAAGACTTATAAGAGCAGAACTCAGAGAACAATTTGTGTAGTAACAATACTGTTAAGAAAAACAATTTGAAAAGATTTAACTTGGATCAGTACAATGATAGCCATGATTCCTGAGGTCCTCTGATGATGTATGAACCACCTACTCCCTTATGGGGGATAGACTCCAGCTTGCAGAATGAGATGCCTTTTCAGATATAGTCAGTGGGGGAATTTGTTTTGCTAGAATAGGTACATTTGTTACAAGGGTTTTTTCTACCCCCATTTTTTTAGGGAGGAGGTAGAAGGAAAGAAGGGCAGCTAGGTGGCATGGTGCCAGGCCTGAAGTCAGGAAGATTCATCTTTCTGAGTTCAAATCTGGCTTCAGACACTTATTAGCTGTATGACCCTGGCAAGTCACTCAACCCTGTTTGCCTTAATTTCCTCATCTGTAAAATGAGCTGAAGAAATGGCAAACCACTCCAGTATCTTTGCCAGGAAAACCTCAAATGATGTCACGAGTCAGACACAGCTGAACAGTGGCAACAATTGACTGGAACATTAGGGTGTCTTGGAACTCTTTGGAAGGGGAGAGAGAAGGGCAGTGGGAAATAAGGCTGCAAGTGTAGGGTGCAACAGGTTATGGAGGGAGGTGGAAGGAAAGAGGGGCAGGAGACTGCAATGACTGAACAACAGCAACAACAAAGGAGGAAAGAGGCACTGGCAATAGTGCTGGAAAAAAAGAAAGAAAAGGGCGTTTTGGAAGTGTTTTTCAAGCATTGAAGCATTTTCAGAAAATGCACAGGAGAGAACATAAAAAATAACATAAGCAGAAGGAAACAAACAAGTAGGACAGCTTTGAAAGGGACATGTTTAGTTTGTTATATATTTAAAAAGAAAAGTAAACTTCGTGTAATAGAGATTGAGCATTTTATATAGAATCCTAATTTTCTATTCTACTTTGCACACGGAAATGTTCATTTTTTTGGATGTCTAAGTTCAGAATAAAAAATATTAATTCAGACAGGTGGTCATGAGGGCTGGGTGGTTTCCATAGGAGTTGAGAGGGGAATACAAGATGTTTTGTGTTGAAGATGAGACAGGTATCAGAGGACTTGGGTGTGACTTTGGCAATAAGCTTTGACACTTGACTGCCAGTATAACTTTGAACAGGTCACTTCAGCTCAGTGGGGCTTCAGGTTCCTAATTTAAAATGAAAGGGCTGGGGGCAGCTAGGTGGTGCAGTAGATGGAGCACTGGCCCTGGAGTCAGGAGGACCCGAGTTCAAAACCATCCTCAGACACTTACTAGCTGTATGACTGTAGGTGAGTCACTTAACTGTGTTTAGCTCCAGAACAAAAGAATTAAAATGAAAGGGTTGGATCCGATAGCCTCTAAGGTCCTTTAAATCTTAAGCTCCATGATCCTTTATTCTTAAGAGAGACGATGTGGTGTATTGGAAGGGATCTTTGGAGGAGGGAAGAGCTGAGTTCAAGTCCTACCTCTGACACAACCGGTATATATAACCGGGGACAAGTAATTTAACATCTCAGTGCTCTAGGCTGGTGGTTTTTATGGTGGGATCTGAGGACCAGAGGAGTCCTTGAGACCCTCTCAGGCTATCTGTGAAGTCAAATTATTTTTATAATAATACTAAGACATTATATGCCTATTAGACTATTCCTCTTTTTTCCAACTACACATCTTTTTGAGGCTTGGATTTTCTTAATATATTTAAAACAAACCAACATATCGCAACAGATTGAAAGCAGAACATATATGAGAATTCAGCTGTCTTCTATTAAGCCAGATGCTAAAAAGATGTGTACAGAAACATAAAACAGTACCACTTTTCTTGCTAAACTTTAAAAAAGTATAATTATTTTCATAAGAATATGTTAACATGTAATGCATGTATTACTGCTATTTAAGTTAGTTAATATGTTAAAATGTGTCAGTTTTTATTTCTGTTATAGTAAATATTGATAGCTATAACCCACATAACTGAAAGCTCTCTGGGGTCCTCAGTAATTTTTAGAATTAGGTTATTTTGTTTCCATTTAGTTTTTAATCTAGACTTCAAAGGCCCTTTACTGAAAATAATTTTATTGCATTATGGTCAGAAAAATATACATTTAATATTTGTGCCTTTCTGTATTTGTTTGTGAAGTTTTCCAGCAGTAATACAGTCAATTTTTATGATAGTGCCATGCGCAACTGAGAAATAGGTATACTTCTTTTTATTCTTATTCATTGTTTTCCAGAGGTCTATTTCATCTAACTTTTCTGCAATTCTGTTCATCTCTTTAACTTCTTTCTTGTTTATTTTGTGGTTAGATTTATCTAGGGCTGAGAGGGGGTAAATTGAGGTCCTCTACTGTTATAGTTTTACTTTCTGTTTCTTACTGTAACTCATTTAACTTTTCCTTTAAGAATTTAGCTGCTATGTCATTTATATTAATTCATTTTCTATGGTACCTTTTAACAAAATGTAGATTCCTTGATTTTGCATTTTAGTTAAGTCTATTTTTACTTTCACTTAGCCTGAGATCATGATTGTTCTCAATAATTTTGAGATATAAAAGGGTTCTAAACCCCAAAAGTTTGAGAATCCATTGCAACTTTAGGCCAGCGCTTCTTAAACTGTGGGGCATGACTCCATGTGGGGTCATGAAAAAATTTGGCAACTGTAAAAAGTTTCTGAATGTGCAACGACCAAAAATTAATTAAAAATCAAACATGTAATGAATCTGAGGTGTTTCTGGCAGTGTTTGCCCTGTGTTTGTCTTGCAACTTCACTGCAGCCTTGGTTCTGAACACAAAGGGTGTGCATTTTGCACTGTCCATGCCTTCAGGCCAGGCAACTCCAATGAATGCTGCCGAAAGGTAAAAAGGGGTATTGAGTGGAAAAAGTTTAAGAAGCCCTGCTCTAGAATATTCTTCAAGATGATAAGTTGTAGAGAAGGTACCAACCGGCATTACTAGGGGCAATTTCCTTACGAAGAAGCTTCCTATACCAAAGAAATAACAGATCCTATCACTTTGTCTCTGCCCAAGACTACATATCTAGAAAGTGTCAGAGGTGGGATTCATAACCAGTTCATAATCAGAGTTGTGACTGAGGATGTTGATGGATGCTGGAGATACAGAGAGCAGAAGACAACACAAAGAACTGTGAAGAAATGTTGTGGGTCAAGAATCATCCAAGAGGAACACCCAGGATTAGAGATTAGAGAATGACATAACAACTATTAGAAGCAGAGCCTTAGAGTTGAAAAATGGTTTGTTCACAAGGACTACAGGAGTACCTAGAATAAATGAATAGAGAGATGATAAATGAAATGAAAGTTATGGAGGAAAGACTTGGAAGGAGAGTTAATAGCTTAGAACAGAAGGTGGTAAATTTTTTTTTCTTTCTAATTTTATTAATTTATTTTGATTTATCAACAATCACTTCCATATGCTTTTCAGTTGAAAATTTTTCTCCCTTTTTCTCCCCCCCACCCTCCCCAAGATGGTGCACAATCTGATATAGTCTTCACGTTTACATTCCTATTAAACATACTTTCACATTAGTGAAGTTGTAAGTAAAGATTAAAACCAATAGGAGGAGCCATCAGAAAGATGAAACAAAACTCAATAGAAGGTAAAAATGAGTGATAGCGATTAGACTTTCATAGTTCTTTCTTTGGATGTGGACAGCATTTTCCATCCTGAGGCCTCTGGAGATGTCTTAATCCTTGTAATGCTGAGAAGGGTTCAGTTTAACAATATTAGTCATCGCATAACGTGACTGTTATTGTGTACAAAGTTCTCTTGGTTCTGCTCGCTTCACTCAGCATCAGACCATATAAGTCTTTCCAGGTTTTTCTGAAGTCAGCCTGTTCATCATTTCTTATGGAACAGTAGTATTCCATTACATTCATATACCACAACTTGCTCAGCCATTCCCCAATTGATGGGAATTCTCTCAGTTTCCAATTCTTTGCCACCACAAAAAGGGCTTCTATGAATATTTTTGTACATGTGGGTCCTTTTCCCATTTGTTTGATCTCTTTGGGATATAGCCCTAGAAGTGCTGTTGCTGGATCAAAGGGTATGCACATTTTTGTAGCCCTTTGGGCATAGTTCCAAATTGTTCTCCAAAATGGTTGGGTCATTTCACAACTCCACCAACAACGTATTAGCGTTCCAATTTTCCCACATCTTCTCCAACATTTATCATTTTCCTGTTTTGTCATGTTGGCCAATCTAATAGGTGTGATGTGATACCTCAGAGTTGTTTTGATTTGCATTTCTCTAATCAATAATGATTTAGAACATTTTTTCATATGACTATAGGTGGCTTTAATTTCTTCATCTGAGAACTGTCTGTTCATATCCTTTGACCATTTATCAGTTGGGGAATGGCTTGTGTTCTTATAAATTTGTCTTAATTCTCTATATATTTTAGAAATGAGGCCTTTATCAGAGAGACTGGCTGTAAACATTCTTTCCCAATTTTCTACAGAAGGTGGTAAATTTTACCCAAGAAACAGACTCACTACAAATTAGAACGGACCAAAAATAAATCAATTACTCCTTGAGATACCAAGAAATATTAGAACAAAAATCAAAAGATTCAAAACACAGAAGCAAGTATAAGGTATTTCCTATTAAAATCAACTGACCTGGAAAATATGTTAAGGAGTTATAATCTTAAGAATCATTAGACTTCTTGAAACTGTGAAAACCACAATCAGTTACATCATGATGCTTCACCTCCCCAACCCTGGTTTTTCATTTCCTTGTCTATACAATGAGGAGGTTGGACCAGGTGATTTTTTTTTTTAGGCAATTAGGGTTAAGTGACTTGCCCAGGGTCATGCAGCTAGTAAGTATCAAGTGCTTGGTCTGAGGCCAGATTTGAACTCAGGTCCTTCTGACTTCAGGGCTGGTGCTCTATGCACTGGGCCACCTATCTGCCCCCAGATGATTGTTAAAAAAAGGAATTCATAGAGCATCTTGTGCCTTGGAATGTGCTTTACGTAAAATGTCTCATTTGATTCTGACAGTGACCCTGTGAGGTAGGCAGTGTGCAGGTGTCCTTGTCTTTATTTTTATGGATCAGGAAATTGAGGCACAGAAAGGGGGAACTCATTTGCCTGACACGATGTGGATAATAGGTGCCAGAGATTTATGTACAGTTTTTACTGGTGAAAATCCTAACCTCCTCAGTGCCCTTTCATCCTGTGCTATTCTTATATATGTACTCTTCCCTAAATCCTCTGTAGAAGGTCAAATGGCTACCTTAATCTACCCTCTGTTTATCTCGTATGTCCTGATTTATGTCCAGCTAGGCCCTGATTAGTGTGAATAATGAATGCCTTGAAGTGATCACATCATTCAAATTTGCACTGTATATTTCCACTGGGCTGCAACCAGTTACCATATTTTACATAATTATAACTGTGAATAGTGCAGTTCCAAATATATACAACCACTTCAGGGAGGTTCATTATTAGCACTTATTGTGACCCAGCTCCATATGTTGTCTCCCAGCATAGATTCAGACTGGGGCTGTTTATACTTTTCTTTGTATCCCCACACACTGCCTTTGTATCCCTACTGCTCACCTCCGTACTTCCTGCAGAATAAGTGCTTAATAAATGCTTATTTCTTGATTGATTCATTAAATGTTAGCTGTGTGCTAGATATTGGAATAGATGCTGGGAATATAAGGACAAGAATGATTTGGCTCCTTCGATGAATTTACATTTTGTAAGGGAGACAACTGGTACATGATACGTATAGGCAGAATAAATCCAAAGTAATTTTGCCAAGACACTAGCATCCAGGGGGTCTCAGCAGGCCTCATAACAAATAGCATTTAGGCCAAGCTTCAGAATGTGCCAGAGGCCCTCAGGTCTTCTGGATCTCAAGTCAAGCCCACTTTTCATTTTCACCGCATCCCATTCATTGCCTCTCCTGAGTGCTGTACCTGCTCTGATTCTAAGTGAGGGGATGCTTTGATGGATTCTCCATTCTTGTGTCCACTGTAGAGACAGACATTTCGAAATCTCTTATAACCCACTGTTTTCCCTTCCATCTGAGCTTCATTAATTGTCAGGGATTGTTCTTGCCCCTAGAATAAGAGTTGGGGAAATGTTGGCATTTTTAACAGCCTCACCACTGGTTCTTAGTGTGTTTTTGGATTACTTACCTTCTTTGGTCTGTTTCCTCCTTTGTAAAATGGGAAGTTGAATTATAGAATATTGAGGTTTGTTCCAATACTCAGTGGGCTACATGATTAACTGTGACGGAGGTATAAGAACAAGAGCCTTCAGAGCCATTCCCATGTTCACTCTGGCCCATCATTCAAGCCCAGCCCAGGGCATTAAGGGCCTTTTGAGGTAAGACCGTGGTCATCTTCTCTGATCAGGTTCTTACAGGTTTGGAACATGCCAAAACTGCTTCATTTTCCCCCTAATAGCTGGGGAATCCAGGAATTTCCTGAAGCCTTTGGTGAGTGGCAGAGCTTTGTGAGTAACAAAGGCTATTGGAAATGGAATGGGTTAAGTCAGTCTTCTTTATCTCTCTCCCACCTCTTTTCCCCTCATTCCTCTTTCTCTTCCTTTGTTCTCTTCTCTTCTCTTCTCATCTTTTTCTTTTGTCTCTCATTTCTCTTTTCTCTCCTCTCTCTCTCTTCTCTAATTTTTATCTCCTTTCCTCTCCTCTTTACTTCTTTCTCTGGTTCCTTCCCTCCCCGTCCTTCTTCCTCTTCCCTCTTTTCCTCTTTCTCATCTTTCTCTTACTTTTCTTTCTTTTTTTCTCTCTTCTCTCCTCTCCTTTCTTTTCTCCTTTTCCTCTCTTCTCCTCTCTTCTCCTTCTTTTCTTCCTTCCCTCTCCTCTTCCTCTCCCTCTCTTCACCTTTCCTCCTCCTCCTTATCCTCCTTCTTCTCTCTTTCTCCCCTCCCTCCTCTCTCTCCCTGTCTTGTCCTCTGTCTTATCTGTATCATCTCTTCTTTCTGTCTTCTCCCTCTCTTCTCTCCTCTCTCCCTAACTCTCTCCCTCCCTTCTCCTTCTTTCTCGTCTCTCCTCTCTTCTCTTCCCCCTGACCCAACCTTGGGGCCTTATGGATGACCTTGACAAGCTGTCTGAGCTGTGTCACTGTGAGCTGGTGTGTGTGTGTGTGTGTGCGTGTGTGTGTGTGTGTGTGTGTGTGTGTGTGTGTGTGTGTGAGAGAGAGAGAGAGAGAGAGAGAAAGAGAGAGACAGAGACAGAGAGAATCTCTCTAATGTACTTTTCTGTCTGTGAGATGAAGAGGAGCTACCCAGGGACGTTAGAAGACAGAATATTGATTCAGCTATTTGAAGGACCCTTGTGTCGAAGAGGGATTGGGTTTGTTTTACTTGACTCCAGTGGGTAAAAGTAGGAATGTCAGGTGCAAGTTGCCAAGAGGCTGACTTAGGCTTCTTGTGAGGGGAAGCTTCTTGATAATTAGAGCTATAGAAATGTCAAAGGCTGCTTCAGGACGTTGTCAGTGCTTTTTCTATAGAGCAGGATTTCTTCACTTGGCGTCCATGAACATATTATAAAAACCCCAGATATATTAATATCTATTTCAGTGTATTTGTCTTTCTTTGTAATCCTACATATTTTATTTTATGTGTTTAAAAATATTATTCCGAGAAAGGGCCCTTAGGTTATACTAGATTGCTACAGAGGAGTCAATCACACATATACACACACACTCATACTCTAGACCTGGGTGTGGAAGGGCTTGTGGGGAAGCACTGATCCCTCTGCATCCTCCTGTTTTTGTAAAAATCATTCTTATGGCACCCAGGCTGTTCAAAAATAAGCTGGTGGGGCTGACCTCTGCTGTAGAGGGTCAGGGGAAGACTGAATTGGTGGGGATGTTTTAGAAGGAGTTCTCAGGTACAAATTGGAATAGATGGTTTCTGAGGACCTTCCCAAGTCTGAGGTTCTGTGGCTCTGTTCTAGAATGTAGAGCATAAACTGTTAGAGCTGGTAGAGCCTATAATAGAGGACAGAATGTTGAAGCTGGAGTGGCTCTTAGATCAGAGGATATTAGGAGTTGTTAGGAGCCCTAAAATAGAGAATGTAGAGTGTTTGAACCTAAAACCCAGAGGATAAGACCTACAAAGGGAACTCTGAGATGATTCTAGTCTAATTCCTTTATTTGACAGATGAGGAAACTGAGACCTTGAGAGAGGAAGTGACTTGGTAGTTCATGCTGTGGTGAGTATTGGAGCTGGTTTCAAGTCCAGGTTGTCTGACTGCAAATCCAGTGCATTTGTGACTGGACTGGCTGTCACTCTGAGGTCAGGGCTGAGAGTCCTCGTGCAGGTCACCTTGGAGTGGTGACAGGGAGCCTGCTCATCAACCTGCCAGGAGACAGCTCTGGGACCAAGAATAGAAACAAAATTCTGCCCCTCCTTGAAAGATGGCTAGTGCCACTTTCTGTCCTAGGCATTAGCCTGCCCTCTGGGGATTCTTGACTGTTTTCCTTTCTCCTTGTTTATAATAATAGCAGCTCACATTTCTGCTGTGCTTTAAGGATTCCAAAACGTTCTCCTCAGAACATCTTGGTGAGGTAGGCATTGCAGATAGAAATGCTTCCATTTTACAGATTAAGAAGCCAAAACTCAGAGAGATTCCTGCTTTGGTCAGGGTCACACAGTATTTGAATTCAAGGTTTCTGTCTCTGAGTATTCTGTGGTTCTCTTTCTCTAGCACCACTGTATCTTTCTAAAAGTGTGTATTTAGTAGCTCCTGAATAACTTGCTCAGTGCTAGGTACTATAGGGGTACAGAAAGAGAGTTCAGTTTGTTTTTGGAGGCAGTTGGGTTTAAGTGACTTGCCCAGGGTCACACAGCTAGTGTCTGAGACTGGATTTAAACTAAGGTCCTACTGACTCCAGGGCTGGTGCTCTATCTACTGCACCATCTAGTTGCCCCTGAGAATTCAGTTTCATAAATATTAAGTGTCTGCTGTGTTCAAGGTGCTTTCATTAAAACTGAGGATAACAAGTTAGAAACCAAGACAGCCCCAGTCCTCACACAGCTTATGATCCAGTAGGGAATGAGACATAGATACAAATTACTATTGCTACTGCATATGTTAATATAATAAAGTACAAAGGTATTCATCTTGTTGACAAAAAATATGAATACCAATCCTGTATTCTAATAAAATTTGCCAGAAACAGTTTTATCTAATTTAACATTAATCTGTATCTAAGGCATTTCTAATTTGGAGGGAGAGAGAAGTCCAAATTAGCATTGTCCAAATTAGTCTTTAGACATGACTCTCTGCCCCAAGAAGATATCAGGTAACCTGTAGGAATTTTGAACAAGGAAAAGATATATTCTAGCTTTATGTTCTATCCTGTTCCTCCTGAACTACTCCCCTTGAAGTATCAATGGAGCACCTCCCAGACATCTTTATTGAAAACCTTATGGAATAGGAGGCTGAGCTGATGCCTTTCTTTCAGTGGAAGAGAGTACTTCCTTTGGGAAGGCCCTAGAGCCAGTCCTTCTAGGGTGAAAAAGGCAGTGATCTTGTTGAGGTTAGAGCTAAGAGTTGTCATCCTTAATTCATTTCCTTAAGACAGACCTTTTTATCCTCTACCTATCACCCACCTTGGCAGCTAGGCGGCACAGTGGATAGAGTGCCAGGCCCAGAGCCAAAAAGACCTGAATTCAAATCTGGCCTCAGACACTTACTAGCTGTATGACTCTGGGCAAGTCACCTAATCCAATTTGCCTTTGTTTCCTCTTCTATAAAATGGGCTGGAGAAGGAAATGGCAAACCATTCCAGTATCTTTGCCAAGAAAACCCCAAATGGGTTCATGAAGAGTTGATAAACTGAACATCGTCATTATCATCATCATTGTCATCATCGTCATCATCGTCATCATCATCATCATCATCATCATCATCATCATCATCATCCACTTTTCCAAGGGACTTTTCTTAGGAGTCTGGAGAGGCCACTAGAGAAAATAGAATTTATTAATATTTTTTAGTTTTACCAAAAGGAAGCCTTACAGATACTTCCCTAACCTCCAGAGTGGGGGCCCCAGTAGTAATGCTAGTTTACCTTTTTATCATGCTTCACTCTGAGATTACTTTCCATTTACTCTGCGTATATCTTTTATGTAAAGTAGTTATTTGCATGTTGTTTCCCCCATTAGAGTGTGAGCTCCTTGTAGGTGGAGACCATGACTTTGCCTTTCTTTGTATCCTCAGCACTTAGCACAGTGCTTGGCACCTAGTAGGTGCTTAATAAATGTTTGTTGACTGACTGACTACTAAATCCTTTCTGCATTCCAGATGTTGGTTGGATCCATGATCATTCTCCTCCCTTTGGTGAAGATCCTAACCTCATCTATTCCAAATCAAAAGATCATAGATTTAGAGCTCTGAGGGACCTTGAATCCAACCCCTTTATTTTACAGATGAGGAAATTGAGGCCCAGAAAGGTTAAGTGATTTGCATGGGTTCACGTGGTTAGTGAGTATTTGAGATGGGATGTGAACTTAGGTCTTCCTGATGCCAAATCCAGTGGATTATGCCAGTCTGTCCTTCAAGAGAGTCCTGTATGACTTTTTTCCTTGTTCATTAGGAGGATCTACCCACTATGCTAGAGGGCTTCCTCTGATACTTAAATATTCTGTGAGAACTAGTGCCACCCTTGGACTGTCCATATGTCATCCCTCACCTTGTTACATGACTGGCCTAGCCCACTTGTTCTGATCATATGTGTTCTTGGTTTATGGGAGTCAGACTCGGAAGGAATTTTAGAAATAATATGGTCCGGGGGTTCTTAATGTGGGGTCCAGAAATCATCAATGGGTTCAGGGTACCCATGAACTCAGATGAAAAAAAATTACATCTTTATTTTAATATCACCAGTTTCTTTTTAGTACCGCACATTTTATTTATTTATTTATTTTTGTATTGAAAAACACTGTTTTTAAAAGGGGTCCATAGACTTCACCAGTTTGCCAAAGGGGTCTATGACACAGAATAGAGTAAGAATCCCTTAGTCAATTAGCATTTATTATGCCAGGCACTTTGCTAAACACTAAGGATACGAAGAAAGGCAAAAAACCAAACAGTCCCTGATCTCTAGGAACTCACAGTCTAATGGGGCAGACAACATACTGTATGTAGCTACGTACAAACAAGATCTATGCAGGATAAACTGGGGTCCCCTCATGTTTCAGATGAGGAAGGCCCAGAAAGGCAGTGACTTACCCAAGGCCACACAGGTGGTTCAAAGCCAAATCCTCTGACTCCTAATCTAGGGTTCTGCTGCTCCTGGGTCACTTGGAAGGCAAGGAACCTTTATGGAAGCCTCTTCCTTTCTCTTATTTTTGTAAGGATTCTCTTTGTATGTATGTAGATCATTCCCATCAAGATTTTTTAGGGATAGGGAAGCAGGCATGTGGGTATTCATGGTTGCCTTTTTTTGGAGGGGAGGAGAAGAAATGTTGTTTATTATTTTTCCATCCTTTTGGCATCTTCTCTGCTTTTAGAGATGTTGATAGGTGGTGCAAGTGTTATTGAGGCACCTGGGTGAAGCCACAGATAGAGCACCGGTCATGGAGTCAGGGAGACCTGAGTTCAAATTCTGCTTCACTTGCACGCTGGGTGGCCCTAAGCAAGACACAATGCTTGTCTTAACCTCAGTTTCCTCATTTGTAAAATGAGAATAGTAATAGCATCTACCTCCCTGAGTTGTTATAAGGATCAAATAATATCATTTATGAACAGTGCTTTGCAAACTTTAAAGCCTTTTATAAATACTGGCCATGATTATTATCTTATTTGATCTTTAGATCAAAAGTACAGCTGAGAAGGCTCTGTATCCAGATGTTCTCCTCCAAGGCAAGTTTCTCACCTTCCGATTTCCTATATATTGTCTTCCTTCTTTTACTCTCTAGTTACTGGAATCATCTACTTTATAACCGGCATCCCAGATCACTGAGCGGTCCCAAAGTGGAAGTCAGGTGCTGAGTTCCTTGTCACTGGAGGTGTGCAAGCAAAGGCTACATCGCCGCCTTGCAGGCATGTTGTAGGGGAGGATTCCCATTCATATTCAGGAATATGGAGTTAGAAGAGAGGATGCTGTGATGTCTTTTCTAGCTATGAGATTCAGTGGGGAGGGAGGGCCAGAAAACCAGGAGTATGGCTTAAAAGGAAGAGAGTTGGGGAAGGATTGGAGTATGCTGTGCTGATCTCTGGGCTGGAGGAATGCTAGATAGGATGAAGTAAAATAGAGGAGAAAAGCTGAGAAACCTGTCAGGGAATGTCTTCCCATTGGACCAGGAAGTCCCTGAGGATGAGTGAACATCATGTCTCCTTCCTGTGCATCTGCATTCAGCTGTCCCTTCTGCACGCCATTCTGTCCAGGCCTTTGTCCATGATGGCTTTTGGTCCATGTCTTTGCCTGTTTTGCTTCTATTTTGGAAGATTAACTCCCTTTGCTCCCCCTTGAGAGAGAGGCAGGGTTGTAGAGTTAATTGAAAAGCATTAGATTTATTGCTAGTAGGTGAAGGCTCACGTCTCAGCTCTGACATTTCTGACAGTGGTTGGGGGATGTATCATAGCAAACAGGACACCAGCCAAATCCCTTTATACCTGGGAGCCTCAGGTTCCTCATCTGAACAAGGGGGTTGTGCTGCTTGAAATGCCTGAAGTTGTGAGCAGAGCCCCTTGGAAGCTGAGAGGCTCTCCAGAGAGGGGAAGGGACCAGAGATGGTGTCACTGCCATCCTTTGCTCAGACAGGGGAACCCTGTACTCCTTGGATGCCCCTCACTTGGTGTGGTCCTAATGATGACAGCCTTTTCAGATGGAGGCTCGGCTTCACTGGACCATTTGACAAGCTGTAAAAAATGATAGATGCTCAGAGAGCTCATAGTTCTTCTCCAGGAAACTGAATTGGGAGGAAAAGAGGGTGCTTACTGTCTGTCATATATGCACACAGTCTTGTGTGTCCATGGGCTCCTCCCTACACTGCTGCCTGACTTTTCCTCCTGTTGCCTGGTCTGCTTATTCTCCCATGCATGTGCCTGTGGCCTTGCCCCCAAGTGGTACCTATCCCTTCCCTTTCCCCACCCAGGATTGGCCTCACTGATACTGATAGATTGTGCCCACGGGCTGCATGCCTATACCCCTGCACCAGCCTTGGCCACAATAGCAAACGTTCATCCTTATCATCACTACAATTCCTGCTAAGAGTAACTCCCATTTCTATATCAATTTTAAAATTTACAAATATCTACTGTACTCACAGCAACCCCTGTAAGCTAGGTGTCTGCCCCTATTTTGTAGATGAGCAAACTGAGACCCAAAGACAGTAAATTGTCCAAGATCACAAGGCTAGTTCATGGTAGGGGAAGTATAGCCCACAGATGATAGATTTAGGTCTGACAAGAACCTGATCCAACCCATTCATTTTACAGATGAGCACACTGAAGCTCAAGAGAGGTTGGGACTTGTCCATGGTCACCCAGCTAATCAGGGTCTTTACGAGCTCCAGGATTCAAAACTAGATCTTCTGACCGTCAAGTTCAGGACTCTTTCTACTGCATGCCATTACTACTGGATCAACAGATGGGGAGGGAGGGACATGGCATGGGCAAAGCAGGGGAATGACCATGGCCAGGGTCCAGGATGCTGGGGGCACCTTATGCATGGCTGCATTTGGGAGAGGGGTAAGAAATAATACACAATAAAAGCCTACTTGTATGGTGCTTTATGGTTTCAGTTAGCTTATTGGATATTCACAACAACCTTATGAGAGTGGTAGCATAACGATTATTGTTGCCCTTTTAATGATGGGAAATTTGGGGCTTAGAGGATAGCAGTAATTTGTGGAAGCTCACACAGGAGTCAGTATCAAAGCTGGGGCCACATATAGGTCTTCTGATTAAATGTGCACACCTCTTTGTTCAGTCTTCCTCTTCTTTACCATGTCTAGTACCATTGACTCACACATATTATGTGCCTAATCAATGTTACTTTGATAAATATTTGTTTTTGAATGAAAGAGTGATTAAAAAGCCCTATCTCAGCTACTCCCAGAATCTCAGAGTTGGCAAGGAATTTTGGGATCATCGAATCCATTAGTTCCAATGTTTTTTATTCCATGAATCCTTTTCAACAACAACCACAAAAAATGTGTTGTGAACCCTCAGGGCAATTTAATAAAGTACTCATAGGATTCTGCAGTTATTTACTGTTGAAGGTTCCATTAGAGGATTTTTAGCACAAACGCCTTGGATCCTTGTTGCAAACTGCTCAAAACAAACTAAAAACCAGAAACCTGTGAATAGTTCTGTGGGGAAACTACTGAAAGCATTATCATTCTCACTTTTACAAATGAGGAAACTGAGGCTCCAGGAGCTTAAGTGTTTAGTCTTCCTGCTTCATTTCTCTGCTGACTCCATCTCATCCTGTACGTAGCTGTCAAATTGATCTGCCCAACCTGGCCTGACTGTGCCACCATGCGGCACCCTTCTCCTACATTCAGTCAACTCCATTGACTCTTTGTTGGGAAGCCAAGTGGTAAAGTAGGTACCCAAAACACACTGAGTCTGGAGTCAGGAAGACCTGAGTTCAAATATGACCTTGGACATTTACTAGCTATAGGACTCTGGGTAAGTCACTAAATCCATCTGTGAAAATGGAGATAATAAAATACCTACCTCCCAGGTTTGTTGTGAGAACAGAATGAGATATTTGTGAAATGCTTTGCAAGCCTTAAAATGCTGTATAAATGCTAACTATTAATATCACATCCAGGATCAAATATAAATCCCCTCTTTGGCCTTCCTAGCTTTCCAGTCTTCTTGTACCTTGTTCCCTTCTGTGTACTTTTTGATCCAGCGACATTGGCCTTCTGGCTGTTCCTCACAAAGGGTATTCCACCTCCTTATACCAAGCATTTTCTCTGGCTGTCCCCCATGCCCGGAATCTTCTCCCTTCTCATCTCTGCCTCTTAGCATCCCTGGCTCCCATCAGATCTCAGCTAAAGTCCCACCTTCTACAAGAAGCTTTTCCGGTGTCCTTCTTAATATCAGTGCCTTCCCTCTGAGACTATTTCCAGTTTATGCTGTATTTATTGTTTTTACATACAGTTATTTCTTCCACATCTCGGGTTAGGATCACGTTTCTCTCCCCACCCCACCATGATCTGGAAAATCAGAGTGAAATTTTTTGGCCCTCCCTTCATACCAGAAAGGAAGTCTGAAATTTTTCTTTTTTTTCTTTTATGGGGTATTTATAGTACCTTATTGTAAAATTTGGGTTAAGTATTTGGTCATAGACTCTGTATCATTTGTAGCTTCCACAAAACTCCTGAAAAATTCCCATTTAATTTCTTGTGCTGACCCATGAGATATCAAAACTAAGATGGGGAAAGTCTAAATGTGGAAGGGATAACTGTAGTTGTTTGTTCATTGTTTCCACATCTTAGATTGTGAGCTCTTTGAGAACAGTGACTGCTTTTTGTTTTTGTTTTTTCCTCCTCAGTGCTAAGCATATTGCCTGTCACATAGTAGGAACTTAATAAATGCTAATTGACTGACTGAGTGATTGAAAGGCTCTCATGGAAGAGGGAGAAGATTTCTATGTGGCCCCCAGAGCAGAACTGGGAACAGCACCTAATGAGATAGATAGATCCTAACTCAGTTGAATAAAGCTTCCTAACTATGAGATTTGTAGTACTACGACATGGGGTTCGTCGTAAGATAATAAGCTTCCTTTCCCTAGAGGTGTTCAAGTGAGGGGGGCAACATCATTCAGTAATGGATAGAATGTTGGATTTGGAGTCAGTGAAGACCTGGTTTTGAATTCTGCTTATGATCTTTTTGGCTTTTTTGAGGAGGCAGCTTGATGCAATGGAAATTTGTAGAGATATTAGATTTGTGGAGATATTAAATCTGAGGGCCTGTGTTCAAATTGTAGGGCATAGAGGGCTGTCCTTGGAATGAGGGAGACCTAAGTTCAGATCTCTTCCCAAGCTGCTTACTGCTATGACATGGGCAATTAAGTCACTTCATTTCACTGACTCAGCTTCCTCATCTCCAAAATGAGACCAATAATTAACCTTTCAGGGAAGTTTGTAGATTCAAAAGAAAGAATGTCAATAAAATGCTTTGCAAACTTTAAAGTGCTTTAGAACCGTCAGCTCTTATTATTATAATGTGTTCAAAGTGCTTTGCTTCCATAAAATTCTATATCAATGTCAGGAAGCATCCCGAAAAAAATGAAGTAGTGGTTTTACTGTTTTAGCAATTAAATTGCTTTCATGGAGAATTCAGTGGCTTCTGTAAGGGGTTAGAGCCAGGCATCTTCCCTGTGGAGGACTGGGTGGCCTGGAGATGGGAGCCCCTATCTCTCCTGTGGCCTTGGCCCTCCTGTTGTAAGCTAGGTCAGGTCATCATCTGGGAAAAGCCCGAGTCTAGGCCTCCTGGGTAATTCCCAGCTGCCCCTGAGAGGCTTCTAAAATAAACTCTTTGTTTGAGGAAGGCCTGCCAAATATTTCAGGGTCTGAACTTCCAGATGCTCTTTTCACCCCCTTGGGGGAATATAGAGGGAGGAAGAACTTTAGTAAGGGGTGAAGATTTGAGGGGGAGGGGTGTTTTAGATTATTTTACAGAAATAGGAGTGTGCTTATGTGAAACTCAGACTGAGTTTGGAAAGCATTTATTAAAAGCACATCTTCATGACTTTAAAATTTCAGATTTCAGATAGGCAGAGAGTTTATTGAAAGTGTCACTTTAAAAAAAAAATTTCCAATTAAAACACTGAAACTCAGGGAGCTGATCTATCATTGAATCATAGGATGTCTCAGCGGGAAGGCCCCTGAGAAATCTGTATGTAAATGACCCCCCAAACCTGTCTGTCCAGTCCTGTTACCTCTCCTGAGCTCTTTCCCCATATTGACAACTATCTGCTGGTCATTCCCACTTGGCTATCCTCTGGGCATCTTAACCTCAACATGTCCAAAATAGAACCCATTAAATTTCCTTCTAAACACATCCTCCCCCCCTTCCCTATTTCAGTTGAGGGCACCATAGTTTGAAACCTTGGAGTCATCTTCGAGTCTTCCCTCT
Source organism: Phascolarctos cinereus (assembly GCF_003287225.1). Lineage (NCBI taxonomy): Eukaryota > Metazoa > Chordata > Mammalia > Diprotodontia > Phascolarctidae > Phascolarctos > Phascolarctos cinereus. Next base: position 646,702,436 of record NW_027555847.1, read on the forward strand.
CCCTTATCCTTCCACATCCCTTTGGTTGTTGCCCCATCCTATAGTTCTATCCTCCGTAAGTCACTGTCTTCTTTTCTGCACTATTAAAGCCACTGCCCTTGTTCAGGTTTTTATCACCTCTTGCTTGGACAATTAAAAAAGTCTCTTAGTTGGACTCCTCACTTGTACTACCCCCCCCCTCTATTCTGTGGCCACACAGTGGCCAAGTTGATACTCTTATTCCACAGATTTGAACTCTTCTCCTTAGAAACCTTCAGTTTCTCCTGTTGCTTTTAAGATAAAATAACCTTTCTGATCTTGTTTCATATTACTTCCCTTCACGTACTTACTATACTAGTCCTTAACAGGGTCCTGGCACATAGTAGGTGCTTAATAAATGCTTGTGGATTGCCCTTGTCTTGACCAGTCGAACTGCCTGCTTGTTGTTCCTTGTGTGTCATGTGGTACTCTCTCTTTGGTTTTCTCTCCCCTTCTCCCCTTCCCCCCACCCTCACCACATTCATACTTGCAGTTTGGATTTCCGGGAGGACAGCTACCTTAGGTTCAGGATATTTCTGTTGGGTCGTACTCCTAAAACTGTAACTTATAAGCCCCTACCATTGTATTTACCTTTAATAGTCATTTGACATAATCAGCTTCAAAAGGCACTTACTGAAATGGCATAGCATAAGTAGTAGTAACAAAACCTTCCTTCCTTGAATCTGGCATAGACTCCCACAAAAATGGCAGTGGGAGGAGTGTTATGGGACTGTTACTTTCTTTATTCTGGACACCCATAGCTGTCTTAATTTAGCCAGTTGACTTTTTTGGCATGTCACAATGTTCACATTGAGCTTACTTTCAGTCCACAAAAACCCTCCGCTCCTTTTCAAATGAACTACTGTCTTGCCATATTACATTTGTGAAATTGATTTTTTTAATTAAAATTTTTTTGAGTGAAATTGATTTTTTGAAACCAAGTGTAATACTTTATATTTATGTCTTAAAATTAATCTTATTAACTTTGGCCCCATGTGAAGAACTTTTTGGATTTTGTTCAGTGTTTTAGCATCCCTCACAGCTTTGTGTTATCTGCAGGTTTGTTAAGCGTCTGTGTACAACTTTATCCAGGTCACTGATAAAAATGTTCATCATCCCAGGACCAGGCATAGATCCCTGAACTAAGTTGATCTCAAACTATTAATGACTCTTTGGATGTCACCATTTAACCAGCTCTGTATCTCTGTAATTGTACTATTGTATAGGTCACATCACTTTCTTTCCCATAGCAATAGCCTCTGAGACTTTATCAAATGCTTTTCTGAGTAAAATCTAGGTAAACAATTCCTTATAGTCTACCTCCACTCTTCCAGTCTAATTACTTTGGCAAAAAGAGAAACCATGCAGTTTGGCATGACCTAGCTCAGTGGTTGCACAGTGGATAGAGTACCAGGCCTGGAGTCAGGAAGATTCATCTTCCTAAGTTCAAATACAGGCTCAGACACTTCCTAGCTGTGTGACCCTGGGCAAATCACTTAACCCTGTTTGCCTCAGTTTCCTCATCTGCAAAATGAGCTGGAGAAGGAAATGGCAAACCAGCTCTGCCAAGAAAACCCCAAATGAGGTCATGAAGAGTTGGACATGACTGAAATGACTGAACAACAAAAAATCTCGATGAATTCGTCCATGCTGACTCTTGTATACTTTGTCACTTTTCTAGATGTTCACTAACTAGCCCTTTAGTAATGCATTCTGGAATTTTGTCAGGAACTGAAGTAAAGCTTATCTTTTGCAGACTCTTCTCCCCCTTCCCTTTTTTTGGTAAAATTTGGGACATTTGTCCTTTTTGAATTCTGTCCTTTCTCTCTGTGCTCCAGGATCTTTCAGAGATCATTGACAGTGAATAGAGTAGCAGTTATACTGTTGGTTCTTTCAGCATCCCAGAATTTAGTTCATCCAAGGGCAGCTAAATGCTCTTAGATTATTTACCTACCTATCCCTACTTAATCCACTGCTAGGATACTCTCCTTCCTCATCCCCTCTTTAGAAACCTTGTTTGTCTTCAAGGCATAAATTAGGTGATGCTTCCTTTCATTCCTCTAGTAGTTGGCCCTTTCCTTCCTCCATTTTTCTTGTACTATATTTGTGTGTGTGTGTGTATACGTATACATACATTGTTCTTCTGTTGGTATGATATAAACCCCTTGAGATCAGAGACCTTCATTTTTACCTCTCTGTCTTCAGTGCCTTCATTATCATAATGCCTTGCAAAGAGTAGACATTTAATAAATGTTTGTTGAATTGACTGTCTTGGCTGTCAACCTCGTAGTAGCCATTTCCCCCCTTCCCTTTATAGTTCAGTGGTAATTTTCATTGTTAGAGAAAATAGATGATGGATCCGGCCACTTAAGGCACTGAAGTTAGGTGATCGCTTCTCCAGGATGTTGAAGGTGGGATTGCTGTTTGGGTAATGGTTGGACTTGACCTCAGTGGTCCTATCCAAGTGCAGATTCTGCTGTTCTGTCTGGTTCTGTTGCATTGTTACCCTGTTCCTTCCCCATCCAACATCCTTGGTGCTCAAGCCAGGTAAGGTCAGCCTGGTCCTAGGGCTCTGGACAGACTCCTCACTTAACTGTACTGTCTCCAGATGGGTTATTCTGAGTGTTGGCTGGAACAAAGAACTTTCTCATGGTTCAATTCATTCTTCCGAAATGGCATTTTGTCAAGAGGGAGGGTAGAACGGGTTGGGGGAGGTTGGTGACTGGGGTGATTGAGGCCAAAGGGAGGAAAGATGGGAAGATCTTTTGCTTGGCAAGATGTGGGCTCAGGGAAAGGAGTTAAAGGAGGTCAGCGAGTTTCCCGAGCCCCACCCATCCCTGCTCCAAGCATCAAGAACAAGCTGTCCTAGGCTGGAACATATCATTACTGCAGACAGGCTCACCCTGAGGGCAGGGAAGGGTGGGTTTGGCTCAAGATCAGAGGTCGGATTTGGGCAAGGGGGGCTGTGCCCCAGCCTGAGCAGGCCTTGGGGGAGACCACGTCCTCTCATGGGGCCCCACTCCAGTCTGGCTTGACTCCCAACTGCTGTATCAACATTTTACCCCTGTTTTCTGAGTCCTCACTGTGCTGGCCATGGTGGTGGAGAGATTGACTTCCAGATACTCTTTCTTAATTTAGGTAGGTCTTTTCAAGGTTGGATATTTCTTACAGACCCAATGACATGAGAATTAGGAAACCTGGGGTCAGATCCCAGCTCCAACACTGCACAGCAGTATGTATGTGAGAGCATCTAAGACCCTGAGCCTCAGTTTCCTCATCTGTAGAATGGGTGAAATAAAACTCTTTGAGCTTTAGAAATCAACAGGACTTTAAAATGTAAAATATCAGGGTTGGAAGGGACCTTACATCATAGAATATTAATTTCTAGGGCTGAAAGAGGATGTTTAGCATACAGAATGTAAGGGCTGAAAGAGAATATAGAAATCCCCTCTCCTCATTTAAAAAATTAGAAAATGAAGCATGGAGTTTTTAAAGCCATAGAGTAGTAAATAGCAGAGCCAGGATCAGAACCTGGGTCTCATGATTTCCTGTCCCATCCTCTGTGAAACAACACCCAGCTGTTTTTCTATTTAGATTTCCGAAGCAGTGTTACCTCCAGCTTGTGGAAGGACAGAACAGAAGTGAATTGTAGAAGGAATTTCTAGCCTCCAAGGGCCCTTCTGACATTGATGTTCTGTGAAGGTACTGCCGGCATCATAGATCTGTAGTCAGGGAAGCACTTTGTAAAGAGCGTATGTAAGTTATGGTGATTTCAGGGACTGTGGGTCTCCTAGTGCCTTGGAAGGGGAGCTCATTGTCCTGCTAATTAGTATACACCCTCCTGCTCCCTCCCGCTCCCCACATTTTATGCCTAGCTCAGGATGTCCTAGCTCAGGTCTAACCAACCGCCTCTCTTCTAGACTGCTGTAACAGTTTCCCATCCTCCTGACCTCTCTCCACCAGTGAGTCTCCTAATTTTTCCTATGCGTGTCTGCTTCTAGTCACCTACCAAATAAAGCATAAACTTCTGACCCTAGTCTTCAGAGACTTCCTCAGTTTCACTTCAACCTATTCTTACGTCATGATATTCTCCTTTACATTCTCCAAGTGACCAAACTAAACTTATTAACTGTTTTCTGCCCTCTGTTCCAACTTCTCCTGTCTCATCTTCCTCTTCCTTTACATGGTCTGCATAGCTTAGGTCCCTTCCACCTCAGTTAAATTTAGTTTAACAATCATTTTTAATTTACAGCAGTTCTTTGCACATAGTAGATTCTCTGTGTGGGAAATGCAACAAGAAAACATGCACTAGAGACTCTCATCTCTTGGCTTCAGGCATATTCTCTGGCTGTTCCCCCATGCCTGGAATGCTCTCTTTCCTCTGATCTGACTGCCGATCTCCCTGGCTTCCTGTAAGTCCCAATTAAAATCCCACCTTCTACAGGAAGCCTTCTACAACCCCTCTTAATTCCTGTACCTTCCTTCTGTTGATTATGTCCTATTTATATCCTATATGTATATATTTGTTTGGATGTTGTCTTCCTCATTAGATTGTAAGTTCCTTGGGGGTAGGGACTATCTTTTGCCTCTTTTTGTGTCCCCAGCCCTTAGCTCAGTGTCTGGAACATAGTAGGTGCTTAATAAATGTTTGTTGATTGAGAAAAATAAATCAGTCCCTGCCTTTAAGGAGCTTACATCTACTGGGAGGGCATAATTTATATAAAAATAAGTAAATACAAGATAATTTGAGGAGGAAGAGAGCACTAGTAGCTGAGGGGATTAGGAAAGGCTTCCCTTGAGAGGTGGCACCTGGACTGAGCTGAACTTCTAGAGAGGAAAATCCCTGGGAAGGGCATATACTCATTCATTTTTCTTTTGCTTAGTCACAGGTGGTGATTGGCTGGGTGGTTTGTTGCTATTTTATGATAGCTTTTCTGCCTTCTGGAATCCTGTCAGTATTCATGAGAAATAACTTAGTCCAGCCAACTTTTTCTTTTCTTTTCTGCAAAACCTATGAAAACAACTGACTATTAATCCATTTATGCCCCATAAGAAAATCTTTGGAAACAAGTTACCATCCCAGAACAAGCATTAAAGGAAAAATTCTCTCTCCTCCTAGACATTTTACCAGTCTCCACCTTTTCTACTTAGCATGAATTTATATTTACCTAAATCTACCTTAGGTTGGTGTCTTTCCCATTAAAATTCTGAGCTTAATATAAGCCATCTCCAATCCCCTTTGATCTCGGTTCACAAATCTTTGACTTTATGTAATGTTTTGCTTGTACCTCACTATGGTTATTTATGTGTCTCTTATTCTCATACAAGACTAAGTGTCATGAGGGCAGGCCAGTATGTTGTCTAAACTTTGTATCTCCTCCAGTACCTAGTTGATGTTTTTGCTTAGTGGTCTTAGTTCATTCTGATAGATTTGTGCACATAGTATCTTCAGAGTAAATATAATAGGATAACTTGTGTCTCTGGTCTAGAGATAGAAATATATCACTATTCAGTGTTGGGTGCCAGATTTTAGAATAAACTGGAGAACGTTCGAAAAAAAAAAAGATACCAGGCCAACGAAGGACTTCAGGATCATGCCATATAAGTACTGGGTAAAAAATCTGGGAACAGTTAGTCTGTACAAAAGAATAGGTACAGGGCACGGTAATAGCTGTCTTTAAGTACTCGACGGGCCAAAATATGGAAGAGGCACAGGACTTGTTCTGTTTGGTTCCAGAGAGCAGAACTAGATGTAGTGGCCAGAATTGCAGGGACAAATTTAGGGTTGATGTAAAGTGATGACATACATAAGATTGACATGATGATCACTGTCCAGAAGTGCAGTGAGTTGCCTCGTGAGGTTAGAGGATCAAGAGGTGGAAGAGATCCTAAGAGGTCTTTTCTAACTCCTTTCATTTTATAGATGAGGACGGCTGAGTCTCAGAACTGTTAAGTGACGTGCCCACATTCCACCGACACCTTATCATGGTTCAACATATTCATATATTAATGTACTCTCCCTCATTCCCACAGCTCGATTCAATTCATCAAGCATTTACTATGTATCTGCTACGTGTAAAACATTGTACTAAGTGTTCAGTGTACAAAGTGGGTTCTCTTTCATTTGAAGTCTTCAAGTAAAGGCTGGAGACCCCTTGGGTGTGTTGTAGGACAATTTCTCCGTGGGTACAGATTGGACCTGAAAGCTTCTGAGGTCCTTCTCCACTCTTGAAATTCTATGATTTTGAAAAGCATTTCTCTTTTCTGTGCCTCAGTTTCCTCTTCTGAAATGGCATGAGTGTTGATGGCAGTTGGACTAGATGATTTTCTAAGGTCCTTTTCAGCCCTCATGTTCTATAGTTATCAATCAATTAGAAAGTATTTATAAAACACTATGTATTAAGCACTGTTCTAGGTGCTGAGGATACACAGTCCTTCAAGGAGGGGAGGGGGGACGGCATGCAATAAATGAGGTTCGTACAAGATATATACAGAGGAGATGAGAGGTAATCTCAGAGAGGAAGGCATGAGGACTAGGAAAGACTTCTTGTAGGAGGTGGGCTTCTAGATGAGCCTTGAAGGAATCCAGGGTAACCAAAAGCCAGAGGTGTGGAGGGAGAGCATTCCAGGTACAGGGGACAGTCGGTGCAAAGGCATGGCAGTGAATTCTTTGAGAGAGGGATTGGGAGCCATACAGGTGAAATGTAGCTTAGTGGACTCATCATGGAAGTGGAGCCATGGTCCTGCTTCACATGCCACACAGATGTGGCCAACAAAAATTATGTACAAATTTCATCACGTTTCTGTGTTGCCATTTTGTTCTAGTTGCCAACTGACTTTATTGCTCATGGGTCTTCAGTAAATAGACTTTGCATTGAGAGTCACAATTCCGTAACCACCTATGTTCTCTCTCTCCCACTCCCAGCTTATACCTTGTCTTTATGAACATCTGTTTTACTGTTTTACAGTGAGAATTGTGAGCACTGTACTAAGGTGTTGGATGCAGAGATGAACAAAACACAGTTCCTGCCTTCATGGAGATTATACTCTTGAGGGGAATTATAAGACAGGTGGATGTTGTTGTTCAGTCATTTCAGTCCTGTCCAATTCTTTGTGACCCCATTTGGGGTTTTCTTGGCAAAGATACTGGAGTGGTTTGCCATTTCCTTCTCCAGCTCACTTTCCAGATGAGGCAACAGAAGCAAACCAGGTTAGGTGATTTGCCCAGGGTCACATAGCTAGTAAGTGTCTGAGGCTGGATTTGAACTCTGGACTTCCCAACTCCAGGCCTGGTGGGTCTATCTACTGTACCACCTACCTGCCTACAGATGAAGAAGAGGGACAGGGAGCTCATCGTCATCCTTATCTTCATCCTGGTTATTATCATTATCATTGTTATTATCATTATCAGCAGCAGCCGCACCTGGGATGGGCAGCTGGGTGGCACAAGGGATAGGGTGCTGAGCTTGAAGTCAGGAAGACCTAGGTTCAGGGTTGGCCTCAGGCATTTATTAGTTATGTGACCCTGGGCAACTCACTTAACTATGTTTTCCTCAGTTTCCTCATCTGGAAAATGAGCTGGAGAAGGAAATGGCAAACCACTCAGGTGTCTTTGCTAAGAAAATCCCACATGGGGTCACGAGGAGTTGGATGTGACTGAAAAACAACAGAACAATAACACCTACCTCCCACAGTTTTTGTGAGAATCAAGTAAGATATTATCTATACAATGCTTAGCACGGTGCCTGGCACATACTAGGCACTATATAAATGCCTATTCGAGGGCAGCTAGGTGGCACAGTAGTTAGAGGACTGGCCCTGGAGTCAGGAGAACCTGAGTTCAAATCCAATCTCAGACCAGACACTTGACACTTACTAGTTGTGTGACCTTGGGCAAGTCACTTAATCCCAATTGCCTCGCAAAAAAAAGAAACAAACAAACAAAACCCCTCCCCCCATTACTATAAATGCTTATTCCTTCTGTTTCCCCTCATGTGTATGGGCATCCCAGGTCCAATATGACTGGAGTGTCAGGTGTATGAAGGAGAGGAGCATGACATAAGGTTGGAAAGGAACTGGATTATGGAGGGCCTTGTATGTGAGGCCAAAAGAAGTCTGGATGTTAGCAGAGAGCCATTAGAGGTTCTTGATTGGGGGTGGCAATGTGATTCGTCATGGGACCAGAGCTGTGCATGAAGCTGACTCCATTACATTGTCCCTGGTGGACTGGTAGAGGGGCTGGAAGCTCCTGGACCAGATTAGAGGAAGCCATTCAGGGATCCTTATGGGATTGATGGAGGTCCTTGAGCATGGTATATGGGACATCCTAGTGGCAAACGAGGTCAGCACCATGGAGCTTGTAGACGATTAGACCTGGAAGCGACAGCTTGTCCCATTCCCTTTTACAGACCTCAGATGCTGTGAGATCTATAGAGATCTTAGTTCTACAGAGCTCTGGGGCTCAGAGAGCTTGTCCAGCCTAACTCAGCCAGTAAGGAGCACAGCTGGTCCTTGAATCCAGGTCTTCTAACTTCAAGTCTTGTTGGTAGATGGCCTCTGAGGTCCTTTCCAACCTGAGATTCTGTAATTCTATGAAATTCCAGGATTTTTGAGTCCTTCCTCCCCTCACCCCATATTCCCTGCTGGCCCCATCCTTAGTCTGAAATTACCTTACACCAGGCCACATGCACTTGAGGGCCTTGTGTGGCCTCGAGGCCCCAGGTTCCCCACCCCTGCCCTACACCAAAGGGCCAGACCATACCTGGGCCAACCTGTGGCACCCAGAAAGCTGGTCTCAGCACTGCAAAGCTCGATACTCAACAGCTGTAAGCTAGCTGGGCAAAAAGCCAAGGAAGAACAAAAAAGGCAGGAGGAGGGGACAGAGAAAGTGACCCATGATGGGAAGAGATTACAGAAGCTAAAATGTTTAACTTGGCTGAGGCCCTGACTCAAGCAGTGGGGGAGGGAGAAATGGGATAGAAATGCCAGGCAAGTTACAGCAAGTGCATCCAGGCCATGGATGCCAGGAAAGGAGAGGGCCCCTTTGCTGGAGGGACTTCCCCAAGGTAGGGTGGAGGAAGAGGGTGGAACCAGGTAAGTCCCTTCACGAGTGGTTGGGTGGGTGGTGGGGAAAATTTCGGGCCAGAGTATCAGGAAGCATTTCCTCACCCATCCCCAGCCTGCCTGTTTCCCAGGAAACATGTGAACATTCCCAGGGCTTTGAAGGGAGGGGGTGGAGAAGAGACAGTAAAAGGGGCAGGTCCTGTGGGGCTCTGAGGAGGCCCAAACCAGGGCAGGGGAGAAGAGCCACCTCTGATTCCTGGAACCACTGGGACAGACCTGACCTCAGTGGGGCAGCAGCTGTTGACAAACTGGACTAGCTCCTTTCCCTTCCCTGAAAGCCGGGGGGGGGGGAAGGAGAGATACAAGCATAAATCTTAGAAATAATCTGGGATGGAGCCAGGAAGAGCCCTAGAGATCTTGGAGCCCAACCCCTTCATCTGACAGAAGAGGAGAATGAGATTCAGAGAGGTCATACAGCTAATGGCCTTTTTGCTTAGCACAATGCCTAGGGCATTGTAGGCTCTTAATAAATACTTGTTGATTGATTTGATCTTTGAATCATTAATATGGAGACCTAAGAGAGGGAAATGTATTCTAACCAAAGGCATTTGTCATTATCATGGAGGAGATCTGGCACATGGTCCTGTACAAAGAGGAATTCCCTATGGACCAGTGGTTCTTAAACTTTTTTTGAAGCCTATGCAGCCCTCCTCTGAATAATGCTTTTAAGTGAATAAACTAAAATACACAGGATTACAAAGGCAACCAACTCTATTGAAATATAGTTATCAAAATATGTATAAAAATAAACTCTATTCATTTCTACCATGTTGAGAACCGCTGCTATAGAGGCTAGTTGGTGAGGTCTTTTGGAGTCTTCTGTTAGAGACATCATTGTTGTGATTGCATCAAACCCCAGAATATTGCTGATCCATAATCACTAGTCTAAAGCGCTTGACCTAACTATTCACAAAGGAAAAAAACGAGTGAGTGTAGGATGCCTATGTCCAGACTATGGACCACATAGAGAGCTCATCCATTATTATATATACTTAGACATTGCAGATGAACCTGGAATGGAATGGGCCGAGAGCAGGCTGGATTCCTTTAGGAAATTAATTGTAAGGTTGTAAAGGTCAGGAATTGTGTAGAGTGAATACCTTCTTCACCGAATAGGGATTTAGACTAGATAACCAACTCTAGGATTCTATTTGAACAAAATAGATCGAATAACATAAAACATGTTGGTGATGAACAGTGTCTTCTTCCTATCCACCTCAAGCTAGAATAGAGGCACTGTTACTGTACCCATTTTACAGGTTCAGCAAACTAAGGTCTAAAGAAGTTTTGTACTTGCTCTTTTTTCAGAGCTATGTCAGAGTGGAGCCCAGCCATTTTTTTCTTTAACAAGTACCCCAACCAGTTATTGTGGGGTGTGACTGAGTTCTTGTTTTTTTGCTTAGGGGTTGGAGAGAATGATACCCTCAGTCCTGAGTCTATGGTTGCTGATAAAATTTTTCCAGAAAAATGTTGCTGTGTTCTGTGGTTGGTTAATTCCTTGGTTGGTGTACAGAGCTAATCCCCCCTGAGGGTCAGTTAGTTTTGCTTTGTTCTCTGGGTATCAAGTGAGCCAGAACTGGGGATGTGGGGTGGGGGTGGGGGGTAGAGAACTGAGTCCACAGTCTGCCCGATCAGCAAGCATTTATTAAACTTCTTATGTGCCGCACTAACCTTTTTTTGAGTTAGACCAAATCCTCACATTTTTTCTCTTGTAACATCCTTAGTCTATGTTGTATTGTCCGACCCTTGATTGTACTTTGTCCTATCTCATTCTCTGATTCATGTGAGTTTTCTCTTCTCAAGCAGACTGTGAGCTCTCCGAGGGCAGGGAATTTATGACCTTGTCCTATAGTACTAGAATAATAACAATGCACATTACTATTTAAAATTTTATTGACATCTTTTTTCTTTCATCACCCGTATCTCCATGCCTGGAATGCTCTTTCTCTTTTTCTAATTACCTTGTATTGAACCACTTTGCATTTCTTGATATTGTTCATTTCATATTCATGCCCTAGATAATTAAAATAAGTTTTATTGATATTTTGTTTTTAAGTTGCCTAAATTTCCCTGTGTATTTCTCCCACTTCTCCCAAAAAGTCATCCAGTATAACAATTTATTTTTAAAAAGAAAAAGAAGAAAGAAAAACCAGCAAAACCAATCAGTATATCAAAAAAATCTGACTATATGTACAATTCCATATACCCATGGATCCCCACCTGTGTAAAAGAGGGGAAGGGGAGGTAACTTCTCTCATCTGCTTTTTGGGGTCAAGCTTATTCTTTATAATTTCTTTGACATTCATTTTTGTGATTGGTTGTTGTTTCTGTTTATATTGTTTGTAATCATTGTGTATATCGGCTGTGTATACTTGTATGTGTACTTGTCACCCCAATTAGACAGGAAGCTTCTTGTATGTAAGAACTGATTTGTTTCATTCTTTGTACTTGTATCCCCAGTTCTTAACTCAGCTTCTGACATACTTATTGTTCAAGTCATTTCAGTTGTATCTAACTCATCGTGACCCCATTTGGGGTTTTCTTGGCAAAGATGGTGGAGTGATTTGCCATTTCCTTCTCCAGCTCATTTTCTGGGTAAGGAAACTGAGGCAAATGGGGTTAAGTGACGTGCCCAGGGTCACCCAGCTAGTAAGTGTCTGAGGTTGGATTTGAACTCAGATCTTCTTGACTCTAGGTTCAGCACTCTATCCAGTGTACTACCTAACTGCCCATACAAGGTACTTAGTAACTATTTGTTGATTACTAGATTGTGTGAGAGAGGAGAGCATCTTTTTTTTTTCTACCTCTTGCCCCTGTGGTTTGTCTTAATGAAGAGATGGAGAATGGGTCAGTCAAGTCAACAAGCATTTATTCAGTGCCTACTGTGCACCAGACACTGGGCTAAGTGCTGCGGATAGAAAGCCCTCAGGGAGCTCACAGTCTAACGAGGGAGACAACATGCAAACAAGATGTATATGTAGGGGAGATGGGAGATAATTAACAAAGGGAAGACAGGAGCTTTAAAGGAAATCAGGAAAGACTTCTTACAGAAGGTGGGGTTTTAGCTGGAATCTAAAGGAAACAAGGGAGCTAGGGAAGTCAAGAGGTAGCGATGAGGAGGGAAAGAATGGGAGAGCCAGCAAAAATGCCAGGAATCAGGAGATGGCTTATCTTGTGCCAGGAGCAGGCAGGAGGCCAGTGTCCCTGGATCCAGGAGTAGATGGAGGGGAAGAAGGTGGAAGAAGGTGGAAAGGTAGGAAAGGGTCAGGTTGAGAAGGGCTTTGGAATGCAAATAAAGGATTTTCTGTTTGACCCTGGAGATGATAAGGAGCCATTGGTGTTTATTGAGTAAGGGGTGGCATGGTCAGCCTTGCACTGTAGGCGATGAGTGGAGGCTGGATTAGGGAGAGACTTGCTTAAGGCAGGGAGATTAGGCAGCAGACAATTAAGGCAATTCCAAGAGTGAGGTGGTGGTGGAGGTGCAGCAGGCTGATGACAGTGTCAGAAGAGCAAAAGGAGGTAGGGGAGAGATACCGTGAGGATAAAATTGCTAGGTTTTGGTAACAGATTGGAAAAAGGGGCTGAGAGAGAGTGAAGAGTCCAGGATTACACCTAAGTTATGAGCCTCAGGGACTGGGAGAATGTGGCACCCTTGTTGGTAAGATAGAAGAGAGAAGAGAGAAGGGCTTGGGGGTGGGGCAGAGAAGATAAAGAATTCAGTTTTTGACATCCAGGTCAAGAATAGCTGCAAAAATACCCAAAAATCATTTTAGGGGCTTGGAGAAGGATAAGGAGGCGGAGGGCTTGGTTCATCATTTCATAGCCAGATCCTTCACATTCTTTGGGGCCCAGCTCAAGGCCTGCCTTTTCCAAGAGGCCTATTCTGACGGCTGAGTCTTTTTTTCTGAATTCTGGCTGTACTAGTAGTATTGCATGGTTTTTCATTATTCACAATAGCTCCTCTTCCTAGAGCACTTTCAAGTTTTAAAAGTTTTAAAAACATTTTCCTCCAAACAATTCTGTGAGGTAATTCAAGTTGTATTTTACCCATTTTAGAGAGGGGGGGAAATTGAGGCCTGCAGAGCTTTTGACATAAGTAGTAAATGGCAGAGCCAGGATTCAAACCTTGGTCTTGAGTCCAATGCTTTTTTCAAGACACCCTTTGCCTTTGTCCATTGCCCCCTCTCTGAGAGCACCCAGTTGGTCTCTTACATATCGTCTGTGTCAGTTCTATCTCCCCAGTTAGACTGTGGACAGAGGCTTAGTCTAGTTCCTTTCTCTCTCTCTCTCTGAGACTTGCCCAGGGTCACATAGCTAGTAAGTGTCTGAGGCTACATTTGAACTCAGGTTCTCCCGACTCCATGGCTGGTGCTCTATCCACTGCACCACCTAGCTATCCCTGGAAGGTGAGTTCCTTGAAGGCAGACATCTTTATTTTTGCCTTTCTTTGTATCCCCAGTGTTTAGCTCCTCTGGCCTCCCCCATTGCCTTGAGCACCCTGCAAATCACAGTGAAAGGTGCTCAATGAAACTAACTGGAAGGATAACGATCTCTTTTGAAGAATGAAGAATGAGTGTCTCCATCCTTGGACTCATCAGCCCTGCTCTGTGTTGGAGTCCTGGAACTGGAGATTGGGAAGGCACTTCAGAAATCTGGATGCAGTGTCAAAAGGTACAAGATTCCCTCCTTGGGGAAGAAAACATAGCCTTCCCTTTGAAGTCAGGCAGCAGGAGCTGCTGTTACCATTTGGATCACTGTTTTCATCCAGAGGAAGAACAGTGCAGCATTTATCAGCTTTATCCTGAATTTTCTTTATGAGAATGAGATTAAGGGGCAGAGAGAATTCCCTCCTTGCTTCCTCCGAAGCTTTTCCCTTGGATTCAGCCAACCATTCATAGTGAAATAGCTTCCTCTGGGGAAGAGGGCCTGGAGGTTGGGGAAGAAGGAATGTTTGGGAAGGGGGGGGCGGGGTCGAGCAGACGTCAGCTGTTTCAGAGGCTTTTCCAACTCTGCCTGGACAAGGAAGCAAGTGTGAGAAAACCCCAGAGAATGAGCCAGTCTTGAGCAGCCCATCCGCCCAGATTTTTGGCAGTTTCTGGGAAGGCTGTCTCAGTGTAGGTCTGGCCTTGGCCTCCTCTAGGGTAGGGCAAGGCAAGGAAGGGAGAAGCTCTTTGGGAAAAGTGAACCCTTCACAATCTCGCAGGCCTGGTGGGAATCCAAAATACCTCTCCTGCATGTCATCATCCATCAATCACTAAGTTTCCTGAGTACTTGTTCTATGTAAGTCACTGCAGTCCAGCAGCATGGGGGAAATATGGCTGAAGGAGACTGTCCCTGCTCTCATGGAGCTAATTTAGAGCCTAGTTGGAGAGATGAGATGTATACACAAAAATGTTAGATAGCAAGATAAGATTTCCACATATTACTAAGTTTACATTGATTTAATGCTTTGTGGCTTGCCACGTTGAGGCAGTCAGCATTTATGAAGCACCTACTGTGTGCTAGCATAGTGCTCAGTGAAATACAAGCAGAAAGAATGTCCGTCTCTCAGTGAATTTAAGTTCTAATGGGGGCAGACAATACATAAAAAAATACTGTATATGGAAAGAAGGTACCCCTGCCAGGGCATGGTGGAATGGAGCTCAGAGAAGAATGAAGACATGGCTGGCCTGAGCACTTCCCTTAAAATGGAGGTGCTGGGAGGAACTTGGCAATGAAAGGAAGGGGACACAGGGGCTGAGTGAAGTCCCAGTGAGGAGGCCACTGTGGCTTGTGGGAAAAATCTGGAGAGTCAGGAGTGGAGCCCAGAGAGAAATGAAGGAGTGTGTTATAGAACTATACCTTGTCTGATGGAATTCTTTAGGCTTCCATTCGATGCCAGTGGCACAACTATTATCATTGACCCGATTTTAACAGATAAGGGAACGGAGGCACACAAAGTTGACTTGCTTAAAGTCACACAACTCTTCTAGGTATTTTGCCTGTATGGCCTTGGTCAGTGCGCGTGAGGGAAGGAGCATTTTGGTTTGGAGCAGTCATGGAAAGCTTGAAAATTATGGGATTTGAAAGGATATGTAGAATTTGGAACACCAGAGAGGAGTAAAGAGAGCACAGCAGGAGCGGGGAACAACATGAGGAAAAGTTTGGAGGCTGGAAAGTTAGGGTAGTGATGGTTTCTGGTGAATGGTGAAGAAATTATTTTGGAATTTGAGCAAATGTTATTTCTGTTGTGTCCGACTTTTAGTGATCCCATTTGGGGTTTTCTTGGCAAAGATACTCCAGTGGTTTGCCATTTCCTTCTCCAGAGCTCCTTTTCCGGATGAGAAAACTGATGCAAACAGGATAAAGTGATTTACCCAGAGTCACACAGCTAGAAGAGTTTGAGGTCAGATTTGAGCTCAGGAAGGTGGGTCTTCCTGATTCCAAGACCAGTGCTCTATCTACTGTGCTACCTAGCTGCTCTGAGAAGCTGTTAGGTATATGGAAACCCAACTGGAGTCCAAAGTTCCGGCTAATTTCAGGGATGGCCAGCTATTTTCAATATTCCCTGATTTCGTATTTACCATGACCTCTACTTAAGAGTTGGATGCACATTATGCTGATTGGTTGATGGCTTCCAGCCTCTTTCTATTTTTTTCTTGTTTCCACTATAATTTTTCCTCACCCTTTTATTGTGCTTTAAGATTTTCCAAGGGGCAGCTAGGTGGCAAAGTGGATAGAGCTCTGGCCTTGGAGTCAGGAGGACCTGAGTTCAAATCCATCCTCAGATACATGACACTAGGTGTGTGACCCTGGGCAAGTCACTTAACCCCAATTGCCTCACTAAAAAAAAAAAGCAAAAAAAAAATTTCCAAGTTTGATGTCTGGGCCCTGAATTTGGAGTCAGAGAACATGAATTCAGGCTTTCCTGTTAATTAGAATGACAGGCTCCCATATTTAGAACTGCAGAGGACTATGGAGTTATCTACTCCGACACCCTCATTTTGGAGATGACCAAACTGAGGCCGGGGATGTTAAGTGACTTGTCTGACATCACACACACAGATAAGTAGGTAGCAGAAACTGGATTCCAACCAAGATCCTCTGGCTTCTGTTCCAGGGCTCTTCTGGCTGGGAGTGAGGAAGACTCATCTTTATGAGTTCAGATATGGCCTCAGATACTTACTAGCTATGTGACCCTGGGTATGTCACTAAACCCCGTTTGCTTCAGTTTTCTCATCTGTGAAATGAAGATCTGGACTTGATGAACTCTAAAGTCCCTTCTTGTTTTAAATTTCTGACCCTATCATCATGTTACAGCAAGATAGCTCCAAATCACAAAATGGATACCTTATGATGATTTCTATGTATTTTATGCTGAGTATTGATAGTATCTGTTGGGGGTGGTGGTGGCAATATTCCCTAAATTTGTCCTCAGATATTGGTTAGTGTGGGACTCATAGCATTCTATCCCCTGACCATCCAGCAGTATTATTCTTGGGAGGTAGAACCCTGTGAACTCACAGTCTACTTTTTTTCATTTAAGCCTCTATTCAATTTAATTCACTTTACATTTGCTGAGTATCCACTGTAGGCAAGGCCTTGTGCCAAGGTGAACAATGATGGTTCCTTCTCTCAGGGTCAAGGGCAGTTCACTGAACTCTTGAGGAATGGCTATAGCATATACACAAATAGTTACAAATGAAGAAAAATTAAAATATTAGGAAAACCCAAATTATAAATCAATGAAAATGTCAAATCTCTTGGTGACTTTTCATTATAGGTCCTAGTTCTTTCTTGGTCTAGTCTTTCCAGAACCCGTGATTATTCAGTCATTTCCACCTCTTCGTGACCCCATTTGGGGTTTTCTTGGCAAAGATACTGGAGTGGTTTGCCATTTCCTTCTCCAGCTTGTTTTACAAATGAGGAACTGAGGCAAACAGGGTGAAGTGATTTGCCCAGGGTCACACAACTAATAAGTATCTGAGTCTGAATTTGAACTCAGATCTTCCTGACTCCAGGCCCAGTACTCTATCCACTCAGTCACCTAGCTGATCAGGAAGACCTGAACAGGAGGAAGAGTCCTGTGGAACATTCTTTACAACTGCTATTCCAGCCTGAACTTTAAGTGTTGGGGATCTCTCTACTACATGAGGTTGCTCATTCCACTTTTGGATAGCTTTGGTTGTTAGATAGTACTTCCCAACCTAATACAGTACAGTCTTTTCCCTCTTTCTCCCAATCATTGGAGTACCTCTCTATCTCTGTCTAAGGGTGTGCTGCAGTTAGCTGGTACCAGTGTGAGCCAATTGTTCAAATTTCAGCGTTATTTCAGTAAGATGGGAAGTGATAGTTCTGCTGTGTCTGACCACGCCTGGAGTTTTTATGTCTCATTTTAGGAAGGATATTGATAACTATGAAGAGGAGGCTTATCAGGATGAGGATGATTTGACTGCAGTCTATTTTCTAGTGCCCTGGGGGTGAGGATGGGAGAGGTAGGGCAGGTATTTGAAAGGGCTGTTTTTATGGGATTAGGATTAGAATCGGCGGTAGACAGCAGAACTGGGAACAGTGAGTGGATATTTCAAAGAGGCACATTCAGGTCTTATGTAAAGGAAATTTCCTGAACAGTTTGGAGTCGCCTGTCCCTGGAATGAGTTATCCTTGCTGGGGGTCTTCAAGGAAAGTTTGGGGGCTACTTGCTAGGAATGTGGGAGAGGGAATTCTTGTTCAGGGACAGACTGGACCAGCTGGCTTTGAGAAAATGTCTTCAAATTCTAAGGTTTTGTGATTTTGTGGTTCTCTCTCTGTCTGGGTCTATCTTTCTCTCCCTTCATCTCTCTCCCTCCTCCCCTCTCTCCAATTTCTCTTTACCATCTCTGTGTCTTCTCTCTCTCCTCTCCTCTTCCTTCCTCTTTCCCCTTCTCTTTTTCCCTCTCTCTCTCTCTTCCTCTCTCTCTCCCTCTCTCTCTCTCTCTCTCCTCTCACCCCTCGCCTCATATGTACGCACACGCATGCGCGCGCGCGCGCACACACACACACACACACACACACACACACACACACACACACGCAGAATTGAATGTGGAGGGCTGATCCTTTTCAGCTGTGCCCTTTTGAGGACATGATAAAGGCAGCTGAAAGGATTTGGACTGAGTTTACTCTGCTCTTCCTTTTATTCTCAGCACACAGGGATAATAGAGTCTTCGAGTTGGAAAGGACCTTTGAAGGCATAGACCCCAATTCCCAAGCTTTATGCAGGAATCTCTTCTATAACACCTCTCCAGCTGCTTAGCTGGTCTCCATCAGAATGTCTCTAGTGCCTGGAAACTCACTCCCCCAAGCAGCAGCTAGCTCGGTCTGTCGGGGAGAGCTCGGATTGTTAGGAAGTTCTTGATTTGACTGAGCCCAAATTGGCTTCTGTGTGACTTCCTCCATCATTCCTAGTGTATCTACTGGGGCTGTGCAGAACAAGTGTATTCCGGCTTCCCCACGGTCTCCTTTAAGAGATGTAAAGGCCAATCTCTTGTTCACCCTCTCCTCCCCTCTTTTGTGCAGGTTTAGTGGGATCCTTCCCACACTTAGAATGCAGTCTAGAGTAACCATCAGAATGTCCAGACCACTGCTGGGCCTGCTGGGCCCAAGCTACCTGAAAACAAGCATCTCTCTCTTCTGTTTCCTCCTCCTGGAGGGAGGCAGGGCATCCAAGGTTCCATGGCCACTTGTGAGGGAGATTGTAGACAACATTTCTGTTGTGCCATAGGTTGAATTTGGGAGTTTTTCAGGTACCGGAAAACTCTGAGATTCTGTGATTCTATGAACAATTAAGGTTGGAAGGGAGGAGGTAATTCATATGAATATGATTTTTCCTGTTGAAGCAGTCATCATCCCAGGCTGGCAGTGGGTGGCTAATGACACAGTTATTTTCTGTTACAGTGATTGCTGAATCCAAGATGCTAAATTAAGCCACAGGTCGCCTCTCTCGTGTGGAATGCAGCATGCTAACGTGTTTCTTGTTTTCTCTCCCTACACTGTACAATCTATCACAGACAGCTGCCCCCATCTCCCTTTTCTTTTGCCTGCCAAATAAAGTCCAGCCTCTAGTCTGACATTCGAGGCCTTCCACTACCCTGTTCCAGTACAGCTCTCCAGACATGTGTCTCTTATGCCATCTTCCCCTGTCATGGTCTTTGTGTTTGCCCAAATTTTCCCATTTCTCTGCCCTTAGCTTACATTCCTTTTGCATTGAATAAGAAAATTAATAATAGCTGACCTTCATGTAATGTTTCATAATTTGTGAAGTGTTTATATATATATATATATATATATATAATATATATATATATATAAAATTTTATTATAACTTCTCAACAGTCCTGTGAATGATGTAGGGCAAGTAATCTCTCCATTTTACACTTAGTGGGTCAGTAGGCATTTATTAAGCATTTACTATGTGCTAAGCACTCTGTTAAGTTCTGGGATACAAATATAGGCAAAAACACAGCCCTGGCCCTTAAGGAACATGAATCCTAATGAGAGAGACAAGATGTAAAGAACTATGGATAGTCAAGGAGGTTAGGAAGGGAATAAGTATTTTTGTAGCATCTGCTATGTGCCGGGCACCATGCTAAGTGCTTTACAAATACGATCTCATTTGATCCTCACAAAAACCCTGGGAGGCAGGTGCTATTATCCCCATTCTACATTTGAGGAAACTAAGACAAGCAGGTAAGTGACTTGCCTGGGGTAGAACTGAACTCAGGTCTTCCTGATGGTAGCGCTCTGACCACAGTGTTGTCATCTAGCGGCCCTGCGCATACAAGGTCTATACAGAGTCAATGGCAGGTAAGTCAGATGGAAGGCACTAGCAGTAGGGCAGGAGGGACTGGGGAAGGCTTCTTGCAGAAAGTGGGATTTGTGTTGAGTCTTGGGGGAAGCAGAGAGGCAGAGGTGAGCAGGAAGGAGAGCATTCCAGGCCTAGAGGACAGCTCTTGCAAAGGCTGGATGAGGAAAGGGCAGGCTAGAGAAGGGAAGTGATAGAGCCAGGCAAAAGGCTAGTAGGTGGTGGAGCCTCAATCTTTGATTCCCAAGCGATCTCTGCTGCTCCATAAGCTGAGCTCAGTGTGGAATACCCCCCCCCCCCAGACTTCCTCCAGCTTTGGCTGTTGAAGCCTTACTTGTCCTTCAAGGCTTAGCTCCACTATCCCCTCTGCTACTTCTTCTGCAGCTCTCTTTAGCAGTAGCAGCTAGGTGGTACAGTGGAGAGAGTGCTGGGCCTGGAATTAGGAAGACACGAGTTCAGATTTGGCCATAGTCACTTGCTAGTTGTGTGACTCTGAGTAATTCACTTATCCTCTGTCTGCCTCACTTTTCTCAACTATAAAATAGGAATAATAACACCTATCTCCAAGGCTTGTTGTAATGGGGCTTAGAATCAGGAAGACTCATCTTCCAGAGTTCAGATCTGACCTCAGACAATTACTAGGTGTGTGACCCAGGCCAAGTCACTTAACCCTATTTGCCTCAGTTTCTTCATCTGTAAAATGAGCTGGAGAAGGAAATGGCAGACCACTCCAGTATCTTTACCAAGAAAACCCCAGAATGAGGTCATGGAGAGTCCACCATGACTGAAATGATTGGACAGCAACAGTTCAGCACACTGCCTGACACATAGTAGGCACCTAACAAATGCTTATTCCCTTTTCTCCCTCTCTTCCCCCCATCACATATCCTATTCCTATTAGATTGCAAGGTCTTTCAAGGCAGGGGCAATGACTTCATAGAAGTGTAAAATCAACAAGCTGGAATGATCTGGGAGGAACGGAATCCAGCATGCACCTGAATGAGGAGTCTTTCTGTCCCTGTATTCTCAAACAATGAACATCCAGCCTCTACTTGAAGACCTCCAGGAAATGAGGAATTCATGATTTCCTGAAGCAACCCATTCCATTTTTAGGCATCTCCTGTTGTTAGTCTTGTGTGACTTTTCCCTTTTAGTTCCAATTCTTTCTTGCTCTAATCTGACCTGTATCTGATCAGGAATCCCCTTTCCAACATCTCTAACAAGTCTTTAACTAGCCTCTGCTAGAATACTTGTAGTGACAGGGAGCTCACTACTTAATGGGCAGATCATTCAGCTTTCAGAAAGTCTATAAAGGAAATCACTGTCACGGGAGGCAACCTCTCTCCTTTCCCCTCTATAGCTGTCTAAGTAGATCAGTAATTTCTAGCCCCGAAGTATCTCAGTAGAGTCAGCTGCATGGAGCAGACACTTAATAAAAGTATTTTTGGGGATTGGGTTGTGATGGGACAGTAGATGCTCAATTAATGGTTGTTGAACGCACTAGAGAACCAGGGCCTGGTTTGAGAAATCTGCCTGTGATTGATTTTTTCTATTTTGGCTATCAGTTGATATTTGTCTTCCTTCTGTAGTTTGGGTGTGTGTGTGTGTGTGTGTGTGTGTGTGTGTGTGTGTGTGTGTGTATCTGTGTCTCACACACACTTTCAGCCTTTCCCTTTCCCGTGTTCCACCAGTGGTGTCAGTGAGATGACAAATCCCGCTGTACTTAAGCTCCCCTGTGCCCAGGCTGTGGTTTTGTTCTGAAGTCAGCCAGATGACAACCCTTGGCTCAGGCCCTAGACCTGGTATCCAGAAGTTCTGAGAAAATCAAGGAGTGATTTTTTTTCTGCCTGAGTTTGTTCATCTACTGTCTGATTTTTTTTTCCTTTTTAGAGCGACCTGACCCTGAGGGTAGGAGCCCTGAGCATAGCACTGACAGCCACATTTGTTTAGTTCCTGTGTGAAAAGGCCCTCGCAGCTCAGCTGCCAAGTCAGGAGAAAGTTCCCAGGCATCAGACTGTGTCTTGTAGTGAGTTGGAGCTGCTCTGGGGTCGATCCAGAAAAAGGCCAGGCCAGCCTATTCCTCCCTCTAACTATAATAATAGTTCCCATTTCCATGGCACTTTTGGATTTACAAAGTTCCCTCCTCATAATAGCTCTGGGAGATAGGCAGTGAAAAAGATTGTTGTCCCCATTTTACAATTTTGGAAACTGAGGCCCAGGATCACACAGCTCTAAGTGTCAGAGCTAGGACTTGACTTCAGTCTTTGGCCCTCATGCCAGTGTTCTTTCTCGGTGACGTGCTGCTTTCCCCAACTTAATGAACTTAGAAGCTCAATGCATCTGCTTCAAGATTTTACTGAAAGCTAATTCATTCAGTAATGTGTTGTAGATAAGATAGAAATGATGATTTTTCCCTATTGTAGATTATATCTCATAATGACATTGTACCATAGAGGCAGTTTGACATAGCTGGCCTCAGAGTGAGGAAAATTTGTGTTCAAATGATGTCCCAGGATTTGAGATTTACTAGCAGTGTGAATCTTGGCAAATCCCTTAGCTTCTCTGCATCTCAGTTTCACTTCCAAAAAATAGGGATAATTATGGTACCTGTCTCACAGGGTTGTAGTGAGGAATGAATGAAATAATACATGTAAAGCAGGGATTTGAAAACCTAAAGCACTACATAAATATCAGCTATTATTATCACTGATTTATAAATTAATATTCATGTTGGTTACCAGTACAAGCCTTTGAGGTGTTATTAAAAAGTCACATTCTGTCAATTTACAAAGATCTCCCCTTACAACTTTCCTGAAGGATAGGCAGTATATAAATATTATTCTTTGTTTAACAGAGAAAACTGAGATTCAGATGTAAAGTGACTTGACTGAAGTCATAAATACAGCTAATAAATGGTGGAGCCAAAATTTGAATCTAGGTTTCCTGATTACAAATCCAACATTATTTCTGCTATAGTGTTCTGCCTCCTATTATACAGATGAGGAAACTGAGGCTTAGAGGGTGTGAGTTAAATGTCTGTCAGTGACAGTGCCTGGGAACTGATTCAAAGTCCATTGCTCTGGATCATGTCTTGCTTTTCTCAGTGTAGGGGACTCCTTGCTAAACATGTTGTAAAATTTGTAGCCTGTTACCTACATTTTCACAGAACTTCAGGCTAGAAGGAACCCTGAAATGTTATCCTAGTTAAACCAGTGGCCAATGCAGGAATCTTCCATTTTTCTTTTTAATTAATTAATTAAAATTTTTTCAACACTTCCTTTTATAAGATTTTGAGTTCCAATTTTTTTTCCCTCCTTCCCCTCCCCACTCCCCAAGACAGCATACAATCTGATGTTGGATATATGTGTATAATTATATTAAACATTTCTGATTAGTCATGTTATGAAAGAGGAATCAGAAGAAAAGGGAAAAACCACAAGAAAGAAAAACAAACAAAAAAAGAAAGTAGTATGCTTCTGTCTCTATTCAGACTCTGCAATTCTTTCTCTGGCATTTTCTATCATGAGTCTTTTGGAATTGTTTTAGATCACTATTGTTGAGAAGGGCTAAGTTTATCAAAGTTGGTTATCACACAGTGTTGCTGTTACTGTGTACAGTATTCTGGTTCTACTCACTTCACTCAGCATCAGTTCATGTAAGTCCAGGTTTTTCTGAAGTGTGCCTGCTTATCATTTCTTACGGCACAATAGTATTCCATTACATTTGTATACCATAACTTGTTCAGCCATTCCCCAATTGATGGGCATCCCCTCAATTTCCAATTCTTTGCCACTACAGAAAGAGCTGCTATAAATATTTTTGTGCTTGTGGGTCCTTTACCCTTTTTATGATCTCTTTGGGATATAGACCTAGTAGTGGTATTTGTGGATCAAGGATTATGCACAGTTTTATATCCCATAGCTGTGTGAACTTGGGAAAACATGTAACTTCTAGCTGCATGTGAATGCCTGTAATCCTTGCTGTTAAGGGGAGGCTGAAGCTGGCAGATCTCTTGAGCTCCAGAGTTCCAAGCTACAGTGAGCTAAGCTGATCAATGTCCACACTGAGTTTGACATTAATATGATAAGCCCTGGAGATCAGGGGGCTAACAGGTTGCTGAAAGAGGGGAAAAGCAGCCCAAGTTGGATATGGAGCAAGTCAAAACTCCTGTGACTACTAGAGTGGGATTGGGTCTGTGAGTAGCTCCTGTACTTCCAGTCTGGGCAAGATAGGGAGACTTAAAAAAATCATTTAACTTCCAGAACCCTTTTAAAATGCTGAAGAAAAAAACAGAGCTATTGTTAAAATACTCAGAAAACCCTTGAGTTTCATTCTGGTTTTTTTTTTTGGGGGGGAGGTAAAACTAGGAGCAGTGGGTGGAATTGTTAAAAAGGAGGATTTGAGCATGATATAAGGAAAAACTTGTTAATAATTAGAGTTATCTAAAAAACATGATGGTTTGCTTTAGGAAATAGCCAGTTCACCCCCACTTGGAGCTCTTCAAGCAAAGTCCTGTATTGGATGGCCACTTGGTGCATATGGTGTAGACAGGATTCCTGTCCAGGCATAGATTGGACAAGACGGTCTCTGAGATTTCAACCCTGAGATGTTCTCACAGGTTTTCAACACCTTGAAACACTGAGATTCTGTGATAGGGTGTTGGTTACAAATGAGGTTTTCTGATTGTGGGTAGCAGAGGTCTCTTTGTCTCTGACTGGTTCAGGACCACAGACAGCGACTGGTTTTGCCCCCAGTGACCTAGAGTCCAATTCTCATCACTTTCCCTGCCCTTTCTTGGCTCTCTTCACCTCCCACTGAACCCTTGTTCTGATATACAAAATGCTATCCCATCTGGTCCCTCACTTTATTGGGGAATGGGAAGGCAGCCAATCTCTGACTCCTGCTCTTCCTTCTCATCCCTTTTTCAAACCCATGATGACCTTGTATCCAGTTCTCACCCTCTTCTTTGCTCCATGGTTGGTCTTACTGAGGCTGGTGAAGCCATGTTCTGGCTTAGGTTGAAGACCTTAAATGAACTAATAATCCTAAAGGGAAAGCCTGTTGCCTCTGACCCAATTCCTTTCCTGATCCTCTTCTCTCTCACTGCCCACCCCCAACCCCCAGTCACATAGGATTCTCCCTTAGGGAGTGTATAGCCTTTCCTGATTCTCATCCTCTTTTCATCTGAGGCAGATTCTTCAAGCAGTCCCCTGCCTTCTGGAACTCATCTCATCCTTCCTTCTCTCCACGTGTGGTTCGGTCGCATTTAATTGAGTTCAGCAAATGTTTGAGTCATGATGACATGGTGGGCATAGTGAGTGCTGGGCTTGAAGTCAGAAAAACTTGGGTTCCAGTCATGCCTATGACACTTACTATGTGACTATAGGCAGATTGCTTAATCTCTCTGAGGCTCAGTTGCTTTATTTGTAGAATGTGGAGGTTGGATTACATGTACCCTCCACGCCCAGCTGCTATTGCCTTAGCTCTCTGGTTACTTTGTATCTACTCCATATAGGTCTTGTATATATTTGTTATCTCCCACATTAGAATGTAACCTTCTTGAGAGAAGGGACTGTTTTTGCTCTTTTCTCTAAACTGTCTCCCTTTATCCCATTGCCTGACACATAGTAAGCTTATAATCAATGCTTGTTGATTGAATAATTGATTGATGGCCTTTATGGGCCTTTCCAGCTCCAGATCTACAGGCACCTCCCACATGCTTAACAATGAGGCCAGACACTTGGTGCTGGGATACAAAAATGAAAAGCTGATATCTGATGTCCTGCACTTAAGGAGGTGATGACAGAGAAACATCATGGTATAGTAGAAAGAGAACCAGATATGAAGTCAGGAGACCTAGCTCCAAGTCCTTGTGCTCAGAGTAATTCTCAGGCAAGTCACTTCTCCTCTTCAAGCCTCAGTTTTCTCATTTGTAAAATAGGATAAGACACTCCTTGCTTTACAGAGTTGTTTTCATTATAGTTTAATAATGTGGATAGTGTGTGTGTGTGTGCGCGCGTGCCCACGCATATAAATGTGCACAGATAAATGTGTTGTGAGGCAGAATGAAATAAGTGTAAAGGAAGTGGCTAGATAAAGTATCCTGAGAATTTAAGAGGGAGAGATCCCTTCAAAAGGAAGAGGTGAATCATAGAATCTCAGATTGGAAGGGACCAGTAGGTCATCCACCTATAGAAGGTCCATACCTGAACAGGAACTCCTTCTTACCATAGTCTGAAGAAGTAGACATATTCAGCCTCAATTTTAAAACCTTCAGGAAAGAAAAGCCTCTCTCTCCCTCTCCTTTTCCCTCCCTCTCCCTCTCCTTTTCCCTCCCTCCTTCCCTCCCTCTGCCCTCCGCTCCCCTTCCTGAGATACCCTGTTGAACTTTTGGACAGTTCTAATCATTAGTCAGCAAGCATATATGAAGGGTTTACTGTGGGTCAAGCACTGTACCTGTTAGGACATTTATTCTCAGATGCAGCCTCACTCTGACTCTGTACTACTTTTTCATTGGTCCTGGTTTTTCCTTCTGGGACCAAACAGAACAAATCTGATCCACCTTAATTATGTCAGCCCTTCAGGTACTTAAAAAATGTTATCATGGCCTTTCCCCTAAGTTTTCTCTTCCCCAGGATAAATATCCCTAATCCTTCAGCAGATCTTCTTGTGTGTTCTTAGCCATCCTAGTCATCCTCCTAGAGATGCTCCATCTTGTCAAGTTTTTAAAAAAATGTAACTCTCAGAACTGAACAAAATACTGTCTGTGTGGGTGGGACTGTCACATTTGTCCAGATGCTGTGAATCTCTTGGTGCAGCCTCAGGTCCCATTGGATTTGGGGGCCATCTGTGTCACACTGAGTTTTTACTATATTAAATCTCAGCTGTTTCCTCCACAGATTGTTGTCTAGCTATATCTCTCCCATTACATACTTGGGCAGTTGAATTTTTGAACTTTGTGGGTTCTGATCCTGTGTGGGACTTTACATTTATTCCCGTCAAATTTCATTTGTTTATATTTGTTCTGTTGAAGCCTATCATTTTATGGGTAAGGAAACAGGCCCAGAGGGAGGGAAAGTGACTTGTCAAAGCTCATGGTAGGAGGAGGAATAGGAGGAGGAAGAAGAGGAGAAGGAAGAAAAGGAGAAGGACTCATCATGGCAGTAGTGTTAATGGTGATCCTCTTATGTCATAATTTATGGCATGATAAATAGCTTGCATTTGCATAAGATTTATAAAGGTTATTTAAGGTTTACTGAATGGTGTACATTTGTTATCTCATCGGTACTCAATAACTGTGTGAGTAATTGATGCTATTATCCCCATCTAACAAATGAGGCAAACAGGTGAAGTAACTTGCCCAGAATCACATAGCTAATAAGTGTCTGAGGCTGGATTTGAACTCAGGCCTTCCTGATTCTAAGACAATTGCACCAGTAAATCTTCCTTATGATCTTGTGACCTTCACCCTCATGATCACCTTTAATCTCTCAATCTTATCAATGCCCTTTATAAAACATGACATCATATTGAACATAATTCTCCATGTGAGGTCTGACCAAATAAGAAGAGAGTGGGACTATCACCTCCCTAGTACTGGACACTCTGGCTCTTAATCCAGCCTAAGGTCACATTATTTTGGACTGTCAGTGTCATCTGCTGACATATTGAGGCCCCTAACTTCTCCAGATCCTCCTTGTGAGTAGGCCTTGTTTCATTCTATGTCCTTATATCCTCCGGGCCTAGTGTAGTGACTGTATCTAGAGCAGGCACATAGTAGGTACTTAATAAATGATTGTTGATTTAACTTCTTCAGACTTCTTTCTAGTGATACCTTTTTCATTTTTTAATTCTGAAGTTGATTTTTTGGACTATCCTGATGTTCTAGTCTGTCAGATTCTTTTTGAATCCTAAATCTGCCATTCAAGTGCTAGCTACCCTTCTCAGCTTTATGTCACCTGCAAATTTTATAAACATGCCATTGATGGCATTGTACAAGCTATTGATTTAAAAAAAAAAAAACAAACAACTGTAAACCCGATGAGACCAAGCACAGATCCTAGGGACATTCCACTGGAAACTTCCTTCCAAGTTGACGTGGAGCCATTAATGACTACTCTTTGGGTCTGCCCATTTAACCAGTTTCGAAAATTCCTTACTGACTAACCTATGCCCTAAAGTTCTCCACCTTTCCCCACAAAAATAGCATGAGATTTTATCAACCGCTTTGCTAAAATTTGAGTGAACCTTATTTGTAGCATTTCTTATGTCCACTAGCCTAGTAATCCTGTCAAAAAAGAAAATAAAGTAAGTCTAGCTTGACCTGTTCTTAAAGAAGCCAGTCTGGGATCACTGTTCTCTTTTCTAGACTTTCACTAACTATTCCTTTATTATTATTTTCAAGAATTGTGACAGAGATAGAAATTAAGCTCACTCGATGATAGTTCACAGATATTCTTCTTCTCTACCTCTCCCACCTCAATGAGGGTGGTGAAGTGGTATTTGCCTCCTTGCCATAGGAGGTCTAGTGAATCCTCTGTTTTACTGATATTTTGTGTGTTAGTTTATAGCCATCTGAAGTAAAGGATTTTATTGCCTGCTCCTTTCTTGTATTTTGTGTGCTGTGAATTTCTGGATGTTTCTGTGGCTAATCTTCTTTGATATTATAGCTACTTCTTGGGTTAATCAGCTTTCTGGATATATTTATAGGCAGTTTTCTCCCAGTTTCTTCCTTTTCAGTTTATGGTTCTTTTCGTTTGTGTGATTTATAAGACTCCATGCAAATATATTCTTACAAACCCTTGTTAGGTATCAGGAGGGTGTTGTTTGTTTCTATGTTTTAAGCTGCCTTTCAGGGGTCAGATGCCCCAACTGTTTGATTTCCCAAATCTGCATTTCTTTTCAGCAGATCTGGGAAGCAGAGATGTAAACATCCCTTGTTCTCCTAAGAACATTACCTCCTTGCCCTAGACTTTATGATCTGTAGCAGCGTTTTCTAGCTCTTTATGGAACAATTACTGACATCCACGTAAGTCACCAGAATTTGACAAGCCTTGAGAAGCCCTGTGTAACTTCTTAGATCCTTGTGCTCCACGAATTATGAGATTTCAAGCCTCTTAAGTGTCAGTCTCTATGCATTGGGGCAATGAGTAGAGTGCCTTTCCTGGAGGATCCTTTAAACCACCTCAGTCTCTTCGGACTCTAATCACTACCTTATTCTGTCTCAGGCATCAGAAGTTATAGACAGTGAGGGCCCACATCTGTGGGCTCAGTGCTGTCATCACAGGTCCTTCGATGGTGGGTACCCCTGATTAACTACTCATGCTCCGTTCCTCTGCTCAGCTGCCAAAGGGATCTTACTAATTTGCAGGTCTGACCATGTCTCTCTCTTTACTCAGTAAATTTTGGGGCCTCTTTTTATAACCTCTAGGATCAAATATAAAATCTTTTGTTTGGCTTTTAAAGCCCTTCATAACTTGGATCCCTCCTGCTTTTCCAGTCTTCTTACACCTTACTCCTCTCCAATACTCTACAATTCAGTGACTCTGATCTCCTTGATGTTCCATACACAAGACACTCCATCTTCTGACTGTGCATTTTCTTTCTTTTTTTGGCAGGGGTGGGGGGGTGGGGTACCCAATTTATTATTATTTTTTTTTCTGACTGTGCATTTTCATTGGCTGTCCATTGTGCCTGGAATGCATTCTCTCCTTGTCTCCACCTCCTCAATTGCTTCAGGTCTCAGCCAGAATCCCATCCTCTTCAAGAAGCTTTTGCTGGGCCTCCTTCATGCTACTACCCTCCTCTGTGATTATTTCCAATTTATCCTGCATGTATATCTTGTTTGTACATTTTTATTTGCATGTTGTTTCTCCTATTAGTCTGTGAGCTCCATGAGAACAGGGACCATTTATACTCCTTTTTGGGCCCCCAGTCTTTGGCTCATAGTAAATACTTACTAAAAGCTTATTGACTTATTGACTTGACTATGAAAGACCAATTCTCAGCTTTTGCTCCCCTTTCATCCTCTTGCTTCAGCATCTATATCAGTTGAATCTGCTTGAAAAATCCTCTCCTCCTTCTACTTATCCTCTCATCTCTATCCTTCTCCACAGTCTTTCATTGTCTGCTCTCTAGAATCCTTGATCTGTGAACAATCCTAGATTTCTTCACTTTACACTCTTTCTGTTTTCATGTCTTGTTGGGAACCAGGCTCTCCCTTGATAACATTACATTCCTGGCCACCTAGTACTGAGTGCTCTTCTCTTATCCCTTCCCTACCCAAGCACTGGGACAAGAGGGAGAGCTATTCCTGATTCCTCATTCTCACTTCTCTGAGTGTCCCTTTGCCACCATTATCTAGCAGCCCCTTCTCCGTGGAAGTTTTTTTGATCTGTCTTTCTCACCCAGTCCTACTCCCTGTCACTATCACATACCTATCTCTAGGTCATGCTGCTTCTTTTCTTAAGGAGCTCAGTACCTGACTCAGTCTTCTGTCTTTTTTAATCCTGACCCTCAGACTTGGACACTTCAGTGTACATGTCAACATTCTCTTGGACACTGTGGCTTCCCAGTTCATCAGCTTCCTTAACTCCCATGCTTTATTCTTCCCTTTACCTCAGCTACATGCATGGATAGATATCCCCATGGTCTGCCCATTGCCCATAACTTTTCACTCTCCATGATCCACATCTTTGAAAGTCTTCTCTCAAACCTTTCAGTCTTTCCTTCTGCCTTATTCTTCTTAAAGCCACACTTTGTTCTCCTGATGGCCTCCATTGCCACTCCCTTTCCTTGCTCTCCCAGTTCATTGCCCCAGCTCTGTTCTCTCTTCCTTCCTTTCATAGTTTTGAATGGTTTGATCATCTCTTATCAGAGATCCTTGAATCCTTTGCTTCCTAATCCTGTCTTCAGTCACATGTGTAACTTGCTCCTACTATCTGCCTTTGTTATACCCACACATGCTGCTGCTGAATATTCCAGGAGAAAGCCCACAACCATTCCAGATAGTTCCACTCAAAATGTTTGCTACCTGATCTCCATTGGGTCCTCACTGCTGTGATGAAATCCTTTTATTCTTCACCAGTGGTCTCTTACTCACACTTCCCACAGCAAGTGTTTCAAACCTTCATTCTCCCAATGCCTCCTACACCCCCACTGCCCTTCTCTTTCAGCAGATGAGCTTGCTTCCTACTTTACTGAGAAAATAGAGGCCATCCATCACGAGCTCCCTCTTCTCTCCCACTCCACATCACAAAAGCCTTCTTCATTTATCCTCTGTTCTTTCCTTGGCTTTCCTTTCTTGCTGCAGAGGTGGGTCTGTTCCTTGCCAAGGCTGACTCTTTCGCTCATGCTCTTGAATCTCTTCCTTCTAGTCTCCTCTGGGAGCTTGCTTTCTTTAATGATTTCTTCCTTTCCTCTTCATTTTCTCCCCATCTACTTAGTAATATTAGCTAGCATTGATGCAGCACTTTAGCTTTTATGAGACTATACACATACACACACACACACACACACACATCTTTATCCTCAATACAACTCAGTGAGGCAATTATTATCCCGGTTTTACAGATGAGGAAGTAAATTGTTCAGGGTCAGACAGTAAGTGTCTGAGGCAGGATTCAAACTCAGGTCTTCTTGATTCACACCTAGTTCCCTTTCCTTCCAACCCTGACACTCGAGTTCCAATTAGACAGCAATACAAGACTGTAGAGAATCAAGTGTTTAAAGTGTCTGATACAGACTAACTAGTCTGTGCTTTGGATAATCAGGGAGGGAAAGATGAATACAGGTTAAGGTGGTCTGGAAGAATGAACAGACTCACAGAATCTCAAAGCTGAGATCATCCGGTGCTACCTCTATGTGAAGTGGAAATTCTCTGTACAGCATCCTCGACCGGAGGCCCTCTGGTCTCTACTTGAAGACCTCTGTGGAGTAAGCTCACTTTTCTCTCCCTTTCTGTGTGAGTCAGTGTGGTACAGTGGCTAGAATACCCGAACTTGAAGTCAGGAACACTTGTGTTCTAATCCTGCCTCAGACACTAGCTAGCTCTGTGACCCTGGGCAAGTCACTTAACATCTCTGTATCTCAGTTACCTCATCTGTAGAATGAAGCAGTTAGACCCAAGGTTCCTTCTGCCTCAAAATCTGTGATCCCAAGGTAGCCCATTCTGCTTTCTAATAACTCTAATTGTTGGGAATTTCTTCTTTCGGTGATCTGAACAAAGTCTTTCTTATATTACCCACCATTGCTCCCTCCTCTCCTACTCTCTGGGGCTAAGCAGAACAAGAGGATAAATGAAGAGGCTTTTGAGATGTGGAGTGAGGAAGAAGAAGGAGATCATGGCGGATGGCCCTCTTCCACATGGCAACCCTTGCATAAAGATAGCTATCATACATCCCATGGACTTTCTCTTCTCTGTCAATCACTCAGTCCGCAAGCATTTCTGGAGTACCTACTGTGTGCCAAGAAGTCCTACTCAGTACTGGGGAAATTCCTTGTCACTGAGGAGTTTATATCCTAGGCTAAACATCCCTTGTTTCTTCAGCCATTTCTTCTATGGCATAGTCTCAAGTCTTCTCATTGTCTTTTTGTGAAGGAGAGGAGTTGTGAACTTGCCTCACTAGGCAGGGCGGGAGGGAGGACCAGGTGTATCAAGTCTGGTACCCAGACTGTTTCCTGTCAGGTGTCGATTGGGCTTGATGACTCCTGAAGTCTCTCCCAGCATTTTGATTCTATAATTCTGTGGGCAGGCATTCTAAGCCAGGGATTTGGCATCAGAAACCCCCTTGGCTTTGGGAAACCTCATCTTGGCCCTTCTTCCAGCGTCTCCTTGTCCCCTCTCCTCTCCACCCTTCTTTCTAGGAGAACCAGAAATCCTATTTGTGAATCAGCATTTTTCTCCTCCCACACAGGCCTTCCCCTCAACTCCCCAGTCCATCCCAGCCACCCGTGTGGTGGAGGAGGTGTATAGGGAGGACTCTCTACTGCAACTGGGACAATACCATCCTCTGGAAGACACCCAGTATCCCCCTTGTCCTGGGGTGGTTGTGTCAGCAGCACTAGTCCTCTGTCCTTGGTATTACCCCTGTGGGTCCCAGCCAACCAGCTTGAGCTCTGCTTTATCGCTTTCTCCTCTCTCTTAGATCCACAACATGGGCCAAGTCTGAAAGCCACAGGCCAGAGGAGGAAGACACCAAGTGCTGACTGGGCACGGTGGAGAATTGGGGATGTGGAGGCTGAGGCCAACAGGCTGCGTTATCCCTGCAGGGGCCAGGGTTCCCCGCTGAGGTACGTGCAGAGGGGAGCTCATCTTCTCTTTATTGTCCTCCTGTTTCCATACCATTGCTCTTATTTGGGGAGATACCTATTGAACTGAAACAAGGCTGTCCAGACAGAGCATGACTGGTGTGAACTTAACGCCAGTCCTGGGTGGCCTGGGAGGTTTGGATGTGGCAGGCTTCACATCTGTATACACAGAATGTCAGAGCTAAAGGGGATCTTGGAACATAGACTGTCAGAGCTGGAAGGGGGAACCTTAGAGACCCATCTGGCCCAACCGTCACTTCACCGTGGAGGAGGCTGGAGCCCAGAGAGAGAAGAGACTTGCTCATCCATGGCTGTGCGTCAATTCAGTGGCATAGTGCCCAGGACAGCACTTTTTGCCTTACATCAGGCTTTTATATCAAGGCATTGTTAAGTAATATGAGAGGGAGAAAGGTATAATTTTGAATTCATTTCTAAGATCTTCACTGTCTTTAATCAGTATCTGGTTGTAGGATACATTAGTTGCAAGTTACTGTGGAATAACACAGAAAGGCAGCTTCCTGTGGTGGAAGGAATGCAGACTTTAGATTCTGAAGGGCTAGGCTGGAATCCTGCATTTCCAATTTGCTGCTGGTGTGACCTTGGTTAATTTACTTATGACAGGTTTCTGAAGCTGAGTTTGATCATCTATAAAATGAGTGCACTGGGCCAGAGTGACTGGGTAAGATCCCTTTAAGCTGTAAAGCTTGTGGCCTTATTATTAATAGAGCTTAAATTAACTATTAAATGTGAGGAAGAAGATCCCAGGATCTTAGATCTGCAGCCACCAGAGACCTCTGGACCTCATCTAATTCAACCCTTTCATTTTATACATGAAGAGACTAAGAAAGGCCCTGATTGGACAATGACTTCGCGAAGGTCACATAGGCAGGCAACAAGTGTTTGTTAGGTGCTTGCTATGTGCCAGCCCTTGTGCTAAGTATGGGGACCTTTCCTCCCCTCGAGGGACTGGCATTCTAATAGGAGAGAAAATACACAAACCACCAAATGCATCCAAGATATATACAATATATATATATATACAGTAAATGGGAGGTAATCTCAGAGGGACGGTGCCAAGGCAGCTAGGTGATGCAATGGATAGAGCGCTGGGCTCGGAGTTTGGAAGCCCTGAGTTCAGATGTGACCTTAGACACTTACTAGCTGTGTGACATTGGGCAAGTCACTTGAACTTTGTTCAGCTTGGTTTCTTCGTCTGTAAAATGGGGACAATAACAGCACTTTTCTCCCAGTGTTGTTGTGAAGATCAATTGAGATAATATTTGTAAAGCACTTAGCACAGTGCTTGGCATATATTAGGTACTTAATAAATGCATATTTCCTTCCTTCTCTCACACTAATCACACTCTGTCTTCCTCCCTCCTTCCCCTTCTCCTTCATTTCCAGAGCACCTACTTTGAGTTTGGGACTGGGGAACATAATATTAAATCATCCTTGCCCTCATGGAGTTGATAGTCTAACGGGCACAGATCAGTATAATGCCAGTTAGTATGTCATAATGGGTGATTGAAGGGCATAGAGCCAATTCACCTGAGCCAGGATATCAAGGGAGACTTCATAAACACAATTCCTTTGAAGTAGATCTTAGGATGATTTGAATGGGTGAAGATAGAAGGGGGAGGGTCTTCTAGACCCAGGGAAGGGCATGATTCAGTGTGTAAATTGCATAGGACATGGTCTGGGGATGTCAGGTCAGCCCTTTCAGCCACTTTTCCCCCAGCAAACATTTTGGAAGGAATAAATCTAAAAAGGTGGGTTGGGGGCTAGATTGTGGTAAGCCTTGAGGACCTTATTCTTTAGGCATTGGATAGCCATGGCAGATTCATGAGCAGGAATTGGCTATCATTGTAGTCATGAATCTTTCAGAGTGTGTGAATATGTATGTCATGTTGCATTTACCTTTGAGGCGGGGCTGTGATTCCTTAATGACCCCACCTCCGACCTTGAGTTTTCTTTTTTTTTCTCCTCCAGTCTCTCTACATGATTCTGCTAGTGAAGGCAGCTACTGCCTTTGTAAACATAAATATGAACAACTCTTGCCTCCTGGATATTCTGGGTGTGGTTTGTGCTCCAAGGAATGAGACTGTAGATGGTTTGGGGAAACTTCGTGGAATCTTAGAAACAGAGTCTCAGAATTTAATGGTATCAGATTATAATCATAGAATCATAGGAATCTCTGAATCATAGTCAAAAGAATGGAATCAGAGTTGGAAGGGGCCCCTGACATCTCCAGTTCCCATTTCACACTTGGTACTTGGAGGAGCAGCTATAATGGGTGGGTGGGAGACAGAGACAAAGAGACAGAAAGGGAGACACCAAGACAGAGACAAAGACAGAGAGAGATATAGAACAGCTATAGAACAAACACAATGAAGAGAGCCTTGAAAGCTCAACCCTCAGCAATGTGGGTAATCCAGGTAGTTACCAGATAATCCAACTGGTTAAAGTCCTTTTCTCTCCCTTCTTCCCTTCCCCCCAAACTCCACCTCCTACTCTAGCCCTATCAAATGTTGTTCAATTGTTTTTCAGTCATGCATGACTCTTCATGACTCCATTTGGGATTTTCTTGGCAAAGATACTGAAGTGATTTGCCATTTCCTTCTCCAATTCATTTTCCAGAAGAGGAAACTGAGGCAAACAGGGTTAAGTGACTTGCCCAGGGTCACACAGCTAGTAAATGTCTGAGGCCAGTTTTGAACTCAGGAAGATGAGTCTTCCTGACTCCAGGCCCAACACTCTATCTACTGTGCCACCAGCCCTAGCCATCAAATGATGGGGAGTAATTTTACCTGGGATGGCGGAGGGATGAACCACTGTCTTTTTCTATATATATACCTGCCACACTGGGGGTGTGTTAAATTTGGAGATAGTACATGGGTTCAAATTCCGACTCTTTCTCTGTGACTGTTGTTATTTGTTATCTATTATCTGTGACTCTGGTCAAGACACTTAACTTGCCTGGCCCTAGTGATAGGAGTAGATGATCTCTAAGGTCCCTTCCGGCTCTAGGTCTATGATTCTCTGTGTTGTGTGCACACACCTGCACATGTCTATATGCAGTCAGCTGTTCAGTCCTGTGTATGCATGTATGTGCGTGTGGAATATTCCCACGTGCACACATTATAAGAATAACAAATATTCCTATAGCACTTTAAGTCTTGTAAAGTGATCAGCTAGGTGGTGCATTGGATAAAGTGCGGGGCCTGGGGTCAGGAAGACTCCTTGTCATGAGTTCAGAACTGGCCTCAGACACTTATTAGCTATGTGACCCTGAGCAAGTCACAGTTTCCTCATCTTGAAAATGAGCTGGAGAAGGAAATGGCAAACCGTTCCAGTATCTCTGCCAAAGAAAATCCTAAATGGGGTCATGAAGAATCAGAAATGACTGAACAAAGCACTTTTATAAAATCAACATCTTTCTTGGTTCTTGGACTAATTGTCTTCTGCTCAGTCTTCCTTGCTGTATTAACATCTATTCCCTTCCTCTTAGCTATGTGTGTTCCCCATGGCTCTGCCCCAGACTCCTTTTTCTTCCTTTTCCACCTTCTTCCTTGGATCCATCCTTACCGCCTATCATTTCTGTGTCTATGACACCTTGCTGCCCTAGTCACCCTCCTGAGCTCCATTCCTGGGTCACCAAGCTGCCTATTGAAAATTTACAATTGGATACCCTGTTGATCTCAAACTCATTATGTTCAAAACTAAACTCATTATCTTTCTTCTCGAGCCCACCCTTCTTCTGAACTTCCTTGATTCTGTCAAGGGGACATCACCATCCTTCAAGACATTGAGGTTTATCCATTCTGGGGCTTCACCTCCTCGCTCTCCCTCCCCTGATGTATTCAGTCGGTGGCCAAGCCTTGTCAGAGATTCCTTCAAAGTAATGCTCATCTCTGTCCTTATCTTTGCTCACCTAGCCGCCCCCCTACTTTAAATCCTTCTCACCTCACCAGCATTATTGCAGTAACCTTCTAATTGATCTCCTTCTATCAGGTTTCTTCCTTCTCCAGGCCTTCATCCCCCCCAGTTACGAAAAGAATGTTCTGGAAATTCAGGTGTGATACTGTCACTTTCCTGCCCACTATACTATAGGAGCCCTCTGTTCCCTCTCGGATCATTTAGAAGCTCCTTTGTTGGACATTTGGAACTTTTTCACAACCTACATTTCCAGCCTTCTTATGCATTGCTTCCCCTCATGGCCTTTCAAGTCTAGCTGGACTGGTCTTCTCACACATGACACTCCATCTCCTGCATTCTTGCAGAGAAGATTTCAACTTGAGCAATATTGACCTATGAACACATTTACTGTGTTTGTTGCACATATGTATATGTTTGTGTCTTCTATGTTTATGTACATATGTCTGTGCATCAAATGTGGGCAGATGTATCTGCCTGTATATGCACATCACTCTAGCTAGGTACGTGGGTATGTGTATTGGTACATTTTTGTGCCTTTCTATATGTGTACTTGGCTGTATAAATGTGCATGTGTTTTTCGTGGGAGTGCAAACTCAATCCTGTGTTTTTAGAAGCCCTTGGAAATGTCAGTGGCAATAAAGCCCAGGACTACCCTGGGGCCCCTTCTTCTCCTTCCACGGCAGTCCCCTGAGAGGACTGAGAGAGGCACGTAGGCTGCCCACTGGCTCTGATCATCAGAGAGAGTTCCCAGGAAGGAGGGAAACAGTCCCAGCTGGGGAGGACTGGAATCCTTTGCCCTTGACCCTGGCCCCTGGCAGAGGCGAAGGCTGTGGGTAATTCCTACCCATCTCCGGGGACTTTCATAAGCTCTCTTCCCTCTCACCCCCTCCTCTAGGTCAGGGATCCGCTTCCTGTGTCTGTCTGGCTCTGGGACGAGTTAGGAAAACTGTGGTTTTGCCTTCCTGTCCCAAGCCCCTGAGACATTCTCCAGCCGTCTGAGAAAGTACCAGGGGGAAGTGGAGAGAGGGCTGATCATGGCCTGGCAGGAGGTGAGGGCATACTATCCAAATAGCCATCTTCATAAAGACACTTAGAGCTAGAAGGGGCCTCAGAACAGAGTGTCAGAGCTTAAAGGAACCATTGAGACCATCTAGTCCATATTTTTCTTTTTACAGGTGAGAAAACTGAGGCTTGAGGAGGCAGAAGTGACTTATACATAGTTAGTTAGTGACAGAGCTGAAACTAAAATTCAGGCTCCCTCACTCTGGTGGAAGCTGCAGAGCAGAGGGTTTTCATGTATGTTTTTGTCTACTCCCTTCTTTGATGTTGAATGGAGATTACTCCTTTTTTAGCTCTTGATCAGTGAACCCACATAGGTTAGCCTATGGGAGAGAAGGAGAAAGAGGGAACTGGGTTCTTCATTCAAGGCTTTCCAGGTGTGCTTGTGAGGGCCAAACTTATGTGCAGGGGATAATGAGAGAGAAGTAAGATAGTAAAGAACCAAATGACAGACTGGGGTTCTTAACCTTTTTTTGTGTTATGGACCTCTTTGGTGGTCTGATGAAGCCTGTGGACCCTTTCTCAGGATTGTGTTTTTAAATTCATAAAACAAAATACATAGAGTTACAGGGGGCACCAGTTATGATTATTGTCAAAATTTGATTATCAGATTATTAAAAAATAGCCCAAGTGCTCAGATCCCAAGTTAAGAATCCCTTTGTCAGACTTCATGATATGGGCTGTAAGCATTAGGACATGAAAGAAGTTAAGAAAGCTATGCGGGGTGGAACTATCAGGGAATATTTTATGGAGGAATTATGTTATTATGCCTTTTCGTAGCTGATAGGTTTAGTGATGGAAGGGACCTCAGAAATCATCAGGTCCAATTCTCCCATTTTATCAATCAGGAAACTGAGGCCCAGAAAGATATATGATTTCCTCAGGGTCACATGGTTATTTAGTAAGCTTGTGAGGCAGGATTCCAACCCAGATCTTTTTCACTGCCAAGTCCAATGCTCTGTCATCTGGTATAGGAGAAGGGGCCTGGGAACTTTAGTCAGGAGACATATGTTCTAGTTCTAAGCTGTGCCACTGACTTGTTCCATGACTTTGGGCAAGTCACTCTTCATCCTTCCTGGGCAAAAGTTCTTTATATAATGAGAGGGTTGGATTCAAAATCTAAAGCTACTTCCAGCTTTAACTATTCTATGTTTGATATTCTAAGGTCCTTTCAGGTTCTAAAATGTTATGTTCTAAGGTTCCTGCTAGCTCTCATGTTCTGTGCAGTAAGGTTCTTTTGAGTTCTTGACATTCCATGTTCTTTGTCCTAAGATCGCTTTCAACCTCTGACATTTCATGTTTGATATTCCAGTGTCCGTTCAGCTTCTGTGTTCTAAGGTTCCTTCTATCTCTTACATTCTTTCTTCTTTGTTTTAAGGTTCCTTCTAGCACTGACATTTTCTCTCTCTCTCTCTCTCTCTCTCTCTGTCTGTCTCTCCCCCCACTCCCCTTTTGTGTCTAATGGTAGCCATCACTGACATTTTAGTTTTTGTGTTCTAAGGTTCCTTCCAGCTCTGGCATTTTGTGTGTCTCAGAAGGGTACTAATATGCCTAGAAGATTCTCTGGGGAAAAAAAAGAAAGAATCTCTGAGCTTCTGGCTAAACAATGTAGGCTTAATAATTTAGACTGATAGGAGAAGAGTCATTCTGAGTTCACCTGAACTAAAAGCAAAGTTATTTTTATTACTTGTCAAAACATAATTAACTGCCACCAGTTGCTGGACTCAATGTTCTGGGCATAGCAAGTGCTTGGTGTTTGTTGATTGAAAGGGAAAAAAAAAGATTCCCTCAAATAAGCTAAACTTGCATTGTCTCTCCCTTTTGCCTCTAGTTTATATTACTTATTAATTAAATTATTTTTCAGTGACCCAGGAATAATATTGCTCAGTGTCTTAGATTCCTAGAAATTCTAAATAATAGCAGATCCATAAGATTTCATTAGGCTATTATCGTTTTCAGAGTATTTTCATTGGATTCTTTCATAGAAAAGGAAACTGAGGGTGAGTTACTTAAGGTCACACATCAGTGGCAGAAATGAGACTGGATCTTAGATCTCCACATTAAAAGGTCTGGTGTTCTTCCCATTCACCTTTGTTGCCTTCTAAATGAGCAGAGTCAGACATCTGAGCTTTGATTGAATTTCCAGTTTTGTAGCCTACAAGAACTAGTTGGGGTGACTGGTATGGGAGGAAGGAGAGATCTTGGAAATCTCAAGGCCCCTTATTTCAGACCTCTTAGTGCCAGGGTATACAAAAATAGCTTTGCCTTTCTGCTGTTCTGGCTTGGCACCATTGGCTGCTTTGGGAAGGACTACGTGCTGGCCCTCATTGGAGGCAAATTGGTCTTGAAGGGAGATGAGGCTATTTTAGACACAGCCTCTCTGGCCTGGGCCAAGACTGATTTTCTTCAACATGATCAGGTCCCTCCCTGGGGAAGGACTACCTCTGGAGTGACAGTGCCCTGAAAACTTGAACTTTTGGGTCATGGTACCCCAAATCATATCATTCTCCTGTCATCATGTTTCTCAGTAGCTGCCCTGTACCCAGTCCTGTGGAAGAGAAAACTTTGGAACTGAGCCTCTAAATCAGGGGTTCTTAACTTTTTTTGTGTGTGTTGAGGACCCTTTTGGCAGTCCAATGAATCTGTCTATAGACCTTTATCAGAATAATGTTTTAAATATATAAAATAAAATGGATTACAAAAAGGAAATAATTATATTGAAATACTGTTATCAAAATTTAAAAAAAACAACAAATTCGTGGACCCCAGGTTAAGAATCTTTGCTCTGAATTCATTTAGGACTTCAACTGGATGATCCTTTGAAAATTCAAACTCACAATGTCCAAAACTGAGCTGTAAGTATTTTCCCCTAAACCTATTCTTTCCTTAATTCTGGTAGGCCAGGTAGTACAAGTGAAAAAAGGGCTGGTTTTTACAGTCCAAGGGCCTGGGTTCAACACAGAGATTTTTTGCCCCCAGAGAGTGTTCTAAGCATATTAGTACCCTTCTGAGATACACAAAATGTCTGAGCTGGAAGGAACATTAGAACACAGAAATTGAAAGGACATTGGAATATCAAACATGAAGTGTCAGACGTTGAAAGTGATTTTAGGACAAACAACATGTTACATTTGTGACTTTGGGCAAGACACTTAATCAACCATCTTGGGACTCAGTTTCCTTTTCTGTAAGATGAGGAGGAGGTTGGATCAGATGATCTTTAAAGGTCTTTCTACCTCCAACTTCATTGATCCTTGGAAGTCTTCCAGCTTCTAGTCTTTCCTTCCTCTAATCCATCTTTTACGTGTTGCCAGATTAATGTTTCTTATTCATAAATATGACAGTACTCTTCTTCTTCTCAGAACTGTTTTATGGCTCCCTGTTGGCTACTGAGTAAACTACCAATGCTGACATTTGATGTTCTGTGTTCTAAGGTTCTAAGCTTGGCACTCAAGGACCAAACTCTGATTAACTTTATCGTACACTCTGTACTTCATCTGACCATTGCTCTTTATCTCTATTCCTTTTTGGCTCATACTCTTCAAATTCCTTGTATATCCTCCTTCACTCTTCTCCAGTAAGGCCTTCCAAGAGTCTTAAGTGCTTTAGGAATTCAGAGAAGGGAGAATCTATGTAGAACAGAGAGAAAGCTTGTGTGGGGGGGTGGAACATGATTGCCATCTTGAGATATCTGAAGGGCTGTCATTAAACTCATGAAGGAGATTTGTTTTGTGTGGTCCCAGATGGCCAAACTAGAACCAATGGGGAGAAGTTACAGGGAAATTGATTTTGGCTCATTATGAGAAAGAACCTTCTTTAAGTGCATAATGTAAATGCTTGTTGATTGATTCTGTTAAAAA
Organism: Phascolarctos cinereus; assembly: GCF_003287225.1. Lineage (NCBI taxonomy): Eukaryota > Metazoa > Chordata > Mammalia > Diprotodontia > Phascolarctidae > Phascolarctos > Phascolarctos cinereus. Next base: position 646,744,562 of record NW_027555847.1, read on the forward strand.
TAGTTGTCCAAAAATGTGATACCTTTGAATGTAGTGAGTTCCCCTTCCCTGGAGGTGTTGAAGCAAGGGCTAGCATGACCCCTTATCCAGGCCATCATACAAAGAATTTGTGCTTTGGGGAGGAGTCAGATGTAAATTATTAAGGTCCTTTTTTGACTTGGAGATTCTATGATTTTAGCCAAGGAAGACTGTCTGGTGAAGTTAGGACTTGAGCAGTCCTTGAAGTAGGGACAGGATCTGGAGACACAAAGTAATGGGAGAGGGCATAACAGAAAACAGGGATTTGAGAACAAGCTTGGTGAACTCAGACTCAGTGAGGAGATTGGTCAGTTGAGGCATCTAGGTGGTACAGGGGATAGAGCATTAGACCTTGAGTCAGGAAGACCTGAGTTTAAATTCTGCCTTAGATACTTCCTAGCCATGTGATCCTGAGCAAATCACTTAACCTCTATCAGCCTTAGCTTCTTCATTTTAAAATGGAGATACTAGTGACACCTCCCTTCCAGCCTTGTTATAAGGATAAAATAAGATAATATGTGTAAAAACACTTTGCAAACCTTAAAGCACTATGTCAGTATTAGCTATTATTGTTATTGGTGTCGTCTGGCTGGAACAGGAAATTTTCCTGTAGGAAAGGAGGAGGAGGAAGTTGTGTCCCTCAGTTCCAAGTGGCCTCAAAACCCAAGCAGGCAGGTTTTATTTGAACAGTGATCGTCTGTTGGGTGTCATCGACAGTGTTTGAGCGGGGTCCAGCCGTGGTCCAAGTTGTGTATTAGTTGGATTAAAAGCAACATGGAGAGAATGGAATAAGGGAAGGGAAGAGGAAGGGAATAAGTATTTGTACTGTACCTGTTATGTGCCAGGCACTGGGCCAAGTGCTGTTTACATATTAGAGATTGGTTTCATGGTCGATAGAATACTTCTGATATCTGAGGAAATGACAGATTTTTATTATTTTCACCTAATGCTTTGTACATAATAGGTGTTCAGAAAATGTTTTGCTGAGTTGAATAAGCAGATTTCCTGAAACCACTCAGTCATTCATTCAATCATCTGAACATTGAGACAGTGAAGCATTTTTGTATCCCCATGTGACTCCTTGTCTTTTCCCTTTTCAGATTCCATTAAAGTCTTCCTCCTAAGCCTTATAGTGGCACGGAGATGGTCCTGGGCTCTTAAAGGCTCTTAAAGGAAGGAAGCTTTGTCAGGTAGTAGAAGCTAGAAAGAAAGTCTGTGACAGGCTGTATATGTCCTCTGAAGATCAGCTTAGCTAAGAAATGTAGCTGGACAAGAGGGGATGAAATTAAGTGTAAAAAAGTCGGGATCCATGCTGGTCAGAGAAACAGTAATACCACTGAAATCATGGATCCTTGGAACTTTTGAAATCCGAATGTCTGTGAATGACTGACAGGTACAATAGAAAGAATTCTTTCCTGGGTTTTTGAAGACCTGGATTCTATTCTGTCTCTATCTCTGTGTCATATCAGGCACATTAATTCCCATCTCTGGGACTTGGTTTCTACTTCTGTACAATGAGGAGGTTAGACAAAACAGGGATTCTTAAGCTGGGGCCATGCAGAGATTGTTGGGATCCCTCAAAACCCCACATCTTTATTTTCTCTAACCACGTGTGGTTCTCTAGGTCCTCAAGTGTGGCTCTTTAATGGAATCCACATTTGTTCTGTGAAGTTTGGATTGAGGACCTAGAGGGCCACATATGGCCTTGAGGCCACAGGTTCGCCAACCTCTAACTGAAATTTAGCATTTCTTGCAATTATGAAAATAAAAAAAATGTTACGCAAAGGGTGTCCATAGGATTTGTCAGATAGACATAAGGGTCTGTTGAAATCAAAAAGGGTTTAAAACCCCAGGTTAGACGAATCCTCAAGTCTTTTCCAGCTCTGACCTTGGATTCTCTTTGATTTCAGTTCTCATCTCTCTTCAAAGGACTAGGCAATTGGGGCCAGTTGGGGCCAGAAACAATGACTCTTTGCTGATCCAGGCTAATTGCAGACCCCATGCACCCTCATGCTTCTCTCTAATGAGGCTCTGCTTTGGGAACTCTTTGACTTCTGAGCTCTGCCCTTGATGTGGTCAGCCCTCACTGGGTGTTTAATCCCTTAGGCAAAATTGGGAAGTTGGGTGAAGTTTTCTTGGATTTGGAAATGGAATTAGACCAGGAGTTAGGAGACCTGGGATTGAATCCCAATGCTGGCATTTAATAGTTGTCTGATTCTGGACAAGTTACTTCACTTAGCCTTGTTTTTCTCATCTGAAAAATGGGAATGATAATACTCATGCTTACCTTCTTTACCAGGTTGTTGTGAGGAAGGTGCTTGGTAAATTTTCACTGAACCCTTCCATTTACCCCCAAATTTCTTCCTTTAGCATCCGCCTCTCCCTAGGTGTGCAGAACTGAGGATCTCGTATTCTGGACGTATGTACCCCTCTTCATTTCTCTTTCCTGAGGAGGAGGACAACCTGCTCTTGTAGCTATATAACTCCCAAGCCTCTGGTGCCTTCCCTTCTCCCTGTCTGTTCTTTTCTCAGAATCCTGGACATCCTTCAAGACACAGTTCCAGTTCTACTTTCTCCAGGAAGCATTCCCTGCTTACACTAACCCAAACCCAATATTTACTTGTTACATGGTGTAGTGGAACAAGTGTTGAGGTGGGAATTTGGAGTTCTGGGTTAAACTTCTGCCTCTTTTCTCTTTGACTGTGGGAAAACCATCTAACTTGCCTAAGCCTCTGTTTTCTCATTTGTAAAAGAGTAATAATAATAATGATAATAGTAATAATTAATACATGACTCCTAATGTTGTGAGTTTGTTGTAACGAAGTGCTATGGAAATGTGAACTGCTGTCATCATTATTTTTTTTTACTATATTCCATTTTTATCAGCCTTCTCTAAGAACCAAGTAGAAGAGATTTTAGGACATAGAATGCCAGAGTTGGAAGGGACCTTCAAATGTAGAATCCTTGAACCCAGGACACCAAGGTGACATGATTTCATAGTTATCATAGAGGAGGTAGAATGAGACCTGTGACTTGAATATGGCTCTGAAAAAAGGTCTGCCTTATTCCAGGGAGTCAGGATAGATAAAAGGTTATAAGAGGATATCATGCATTTTATGCAGCATTTTATTCTGGCCAGTAGGGAGGAATTAGTTTTGGAATGATGGCAGCCTGGGGGAGGTAGGGCACTAACCATGCCATCTTTTTGAGATTGAGAAAAGTTAGACATAATCTTAACATGCAACCTAGACCTTGGGTGAGCAGATTTTGAAGGGTTCATGGGAAGGAATGGATAGAATCCCATGGACCAATATTCCATAGTGAAAACCATGAGGGATAGGAATGGCTCAAGAATAAAAATCTGGCTGGGTGTGGTGGTGCATGCCTGTATTTTGCAGAAGAGGAAACTGAGGCTGAAGTGACATGTTCAAGGTCATACAAATAATATGTGACAGAGGCAGGATTTCATGTCCTCTGACTCCAAATTCATCAGTCTTTCCAGTCTTTTTACACTTTACGCTGCTCCATGCATTCTGTGATTCATCACTATTGGCCTCTTGCTTGTTCCATCTCTTGACTGCATTTTCATTGTCTTTCCTTTGAGATTATCTCCAATGGATCCTGTATGTATCTTGATTGTACATCATTGTTTTGCATATTGCCTCCTCCATTAGACTGTGAGCTCCTGGAGAACGGGGACTGCTTTTGTCTTCCTCATTTCTCATTTCTCATTTCCCCAGTGCTTGGCACATGGCACATGCTTTGCCTTTGTGCATCTTGCCCACTCCCGATAAATCCCACCTTTTCCAGGAAGCCTTCCTTAACCACTGCAGCTGATGCTGTTCTCTCTCACACCTGATTCCTATTGTCTTTTCCAAATGAGAGCTTGGGTCCGTACTTAACCTTTTAACCTCCATGCCTCAGGTTCTCCATATAAATGTGGGGGAAATTATCCTTACCCTTCATATAGTTTTGCTGGGCTGTTGTGTGGGTCAAACTAGGCAGAACATGCAGCACATGAAAGAGCTCTGGGAATGCTCAGAATGATAATTATGAGGAGCAGTGTGATGTGGTACAAAGGACACTTGATTAGATGTGACTGAATTCTGCTTACCGGCTCTGTGACAAGTGTTCAGGCCACTAAACTTAATTCAGTTTTTTCATCTTTAAAATGAGGTTAATTCAGCAAACATTTATTAAGTACCCACTATGTATGCAGAATGCTGTGATAGCTACTTGTAACAGATGTAAAGTTTAGACAAAACTGGGTGCTTGCCCTTCTGGAGCTCACGGTCTAACAGAGTCATTTGGCTGCCTTATAGGTAACTACAACGTATGAATGAATAGGATGGTTCAGTTGCACAGTGGATAGAATGAGGGCCTGGAGTCGGTCAGGAAGAGCTGAATAAAATCCAATCTCCAACACTTACTAGCTGTGTGACCCTGGGTGAGTCACTTAACCCTGTTTGTCTCAATTTCCTCGTCTGTAAAATGAGCTGGAGAAGGAAATGGGAAACCTAGTATCTTTGCTAAGAAAACCCCAAATGGAGTCATGAAGAATTGGACGTGACTAAAATGACTGAACTACAACAACAATAAATATAAACAAATGCGTGATAGGTGCTGGATATGAAAGTGCATATTACCAGGCAGGCTGAGGCTGCTGGATCAGTTCTGAGCAGGGAGGGCGTCACCCGATTGGGTATCCCACACTAGAGCGGTGAGCCCCCATCAGTGGGCACCACCAGACTACTCAGGTAGGGGCAAACCAATCCAGTCAGAAATGGAATGGGTTAAACCCTAACTCGAATTTAGCGCTCATCAACAGTGGAGATGGATCTGTGAGGGGCAGATATCCTTCTAGCCTGGGAACAGCAGGGAAATCCAGTCTCAAAGCAAAATAAAACAAAGCAAAACCAAGCAGAGCAAGGATAAATGATAGGTCCATTACAGAGGTATAGACAAAGTACTTTGTGAGGTCATTGCTGACCAACAGGGTCAGGAGGGGCTTCATGGAAGAGGTGGTCATTGTGCTTATTTCTAAAAGAATGGATGGGGAATTCTGCGGACGAAGACGGAGCACAGCAACAGGGTAGAGGCAAGAGATTGCTGGGTATGTAGGGGAATCGGGTCAGATGGGATAATATATGTATGGAAGGTGACTGAAGTGCCTGGAGTCCCACACCTACTGTGTGTAAGAGGCAGGAAACGAAACCTTTGTCTCCCTAAATCTGAGGTCTCTCACTAAAGTATTACTGGGTGGAGAGGCAGACACAATACTTGGTAAACCATAAAATAGCACAGTGTAGCAGGAGTGGACTTGGAAATCAGGAGACCTGTGTTCAAATCCTGCTTCTACCAACTTAACTGACTTTGTGAACTTGACTAAGTCATTTCTCTGTAACTCTCAATCTCCTTATTGGTGGGTAAAATGATGAGAATAGTAATTGCAGTACCTGCCTCATAGAGTTGAGAGGAAAGTTAGACCTCAATTGGTCAACAAATATTTAGGTGTCTATGTACCAGATACTTTGTATCCCCAGATGCTGCAGATATAAAGACAAAACCAAAACGGTCCAGGCCCCTCAAGGAGCTACATTCTGTGAACCTTAAATGTTACAGAAATGTAAAAATGAGCCATTATTATCAATTACACAATTATTATCAATTGGAGAATTTATTCATAACCTTTAGGGCCTTATGATGGGAGAGATACACCAAATGAGGCTAAAGCAGAGCCTGCAGACCTCGGTCTAGTTAGCCACCAAATTTCCTCCCCAACAAAAGTCAATCCTTAAATTTCTTCCACAGTGAAATTTAAACCCGAAATTTCTGACACAATAAATATCAACCTTTAAATTTCTTCCACAATGAAAGTCAACCCTTAATGGATCCTAGTGGAAATGTTAAGAAAGCATCTTTTTTTTTTGGGGGGGCAGTGGGAATGGATGCTGCCACCAGGCTAGGAGGGGGACAGTCCATTATAGGCCTATAGACATCAATCTGAAGACATTAAGCTTTCAGCCAACAAATATTTACTGAGCACTCCCAGGGGACCATTCCTAATTGTCAACACTAAAAATTAGATAGAGAAGGATAAAGCAGTCCCCCACCTGCAGGGTAGGTAAGACAGTGGCACACTGGATACTTGGCAGGTTCCAAATCCCCTTCTGGCTGTTTCTATTCTCATCTTGCCACAAGTCCTTATCATTATCTATCTGAACTACAGCATGATAAACTCCAGAAAGTCTTCCTGCTGCTTCCCTCTCCCCTCAAACTCATCCTTCTCACTGTTACCCCAGTATCTAGTGATATGACTCCTCTGCACCAAATCTTCAACGGTCACTTATCAAGTAACATCTGGAGAGTGCTTGGGGGGGAGGGGAGATAAGATGAAGCATGATTGGAAAGATTGGGTGGTGCCACAATAGGGCAGGGAAAGGGAATTTCCACACAGGAAGATCCAGTCACTGATGAAATCATGGAGCTGACCAACTTCCCTTCTGCCCCCTCCCCTTTAAAGACCCCTCAAAGCCTCTGTGAGGAGTACTATATACATTATTCTGTCCATCTTATGAATTAGGAAACTGAAGACCATGGAGCTAGTGGGGATTTGACTATAGGGTTTCTTAATCTGAATTGATTACTCTCACCACTGCCAGATCCCTTGTCCCTAGGGAATCAGCACTGCACCAGCCAGTTGATAGGGGTTTTCATGAGCCCCTGTGCGCTCACAAGCAGGCATATACCTTATGCTTTTGGGGAGATAGGACAAGATGAGAAACTTTGTACACACCAGGAGCTGATAATCCAATTAAGTTCAACGTGCATTTGTTAAGTAGCTGGTATGTATAGGGCCTAGTGACAGGTGCTGGGAGTATGGAGAAATCCTCCTTTTTAGAGCTCACAGTTTTACTAAAGAGGCAAAATACCTCTGTGTCGGAAGGTGAGTAACAAGACCTGCCATTTTGGGGGAGATTGCTGCACTGCAAATCGCCTGAGACCTGGGAATCAGGTTGCCTGGGTTCCGATTCCAGTGACACTACCGATTGACTTGCTGTGTGACTTCTCTGGGCCTCAGTTTTGTAAAATGAAGAGCGTAGCCTCAATTACCTTTAAGTCCTCACCCAATTCTAGCATTCTGGATTCTGAGGCCCCTTTCAGCACCACCATTCTATATTCCAGTGTTCTCTGGCCTAAGGTCCCTTTCAGCCCTGATGTTCTGCTGTTATATCTGGTGTGTTCAAAGGGTGGCATAGATGGCAAAGGCCAGGAAAGTTTCAGAGAGAGACTCCAGTGGGCCAGAATCAATGGGAAGGGCTTCCAGTCAACCCTCTTCAATCTGTCCTCCACACAGCTGCCCAAGAGATATTCCTAAAGCACATGTCTGACATGTCACTCCCCTGCTTGGGAAACTGCAGCGGCTCCCTATTATTTTTAGGGTCAAGCACAAACTCCTCTGGTATTTAAAGCCTTTTTGAGTCAGGCTCTAATTCACTTTTCTAGCTTTATATATACATATATACACACACATTTATATATATATATATATACATATATATTTATATGCGTATAAATATATTTATATATACAGATTTATATACATATAAAAGTAAATTATATAATATAAATTATATAACAGGTTGTATAATATAATTTATGTGATAAATTATATAATAATATAACAATAACATAAGGGGAAATAATATACAGGGAAATTTTATAAATGCACGTGCATACATATACATACACACATATGAACACATACATATGCACATATCTACATATATATGCATGCATATATATGCACATATGCATATGCATATGTGTGTATATAACACATATCTATCTTTCTATCTATCTGAAATTTCCCTTCATGTCTTTTTGGGTAGAGCCAGACTAACCTTATTGTTCCATATCTTTGGCTCGTAATCTCCCCTCTCTGTGCTTTTCTTACATTATTATCGTTTATCCTTCATTCTCAAAGAGGACCAGTAACATCATAAGGGTGATGTCTTGACTTGTGTGTGAATTGGATTTAAGTGAGGCAGAGCTGCTCAAAGTCGTCATCCTCACTGTCTTCCAGAGTCATCGAAGTCCAGTGGGAAGACAGAGGTCAAGGTGACTGGCCAGTAATGGCCCCCAGCTCAAGCCTCTATGGCTCATTGTTTAGCTTTTGATGGCTTAGAATGAGTGAGTGTATATAGCTTTTCTACCTAGGCCTTCCCCCATCTCGAACACACATCTTCCTCATCTCAGCCTGTTGGCATACCAATTTTCCTTCAAAGCTCAGTTTAAACACTACCTCCTACATGAAACCTGATCCCCCCATCTGCTAGTGCCTTTCCCCTCCCCTCCCCTTCCCCAGTTACCTAGGATATATTTTGAATATACTTCTGTGGGAACATGTTGGTTGCCTAGTAGACTAAACTTCTTGAAGACTGAGACTTTCATTTTTTTTCCTTTGTCCTGGACCTAGCAGGATGCCTGGCACATACTAGGTGCCTGATAAATGCTTGATTGGTTGAAAGAAGAAGAGCTAGCAATGTTGATGCTGTAGTCTCCTCTTCTGAGTTCTTAGTCTGGGAGTCTGTGCAGATTGGAGCATGTCTCCCCCTCCCCCCTTGGGGAGGGGAGGGGGGCGGCTGAGCCACTGAGGCTCCTGCCTGGGCTCGCCTATGTTGAAATGCTGCCTCATCATGACTCCCATCTCTGAGGGAGGCCAGAAGGCCATGCCCTTCACTAAAGCTGCTCCAGATCTATTTAGGGAGTCAGGCACCTGGAGATTTTCCCTGGAGCATCTGGGAGCTCCACCCTACTCCTTCCCCTCCCTCTCTCCCATCCCTAGAGCCCACATTCAGTCATCTGGGTGTCAGGTTTGGTCCAGGTATCCTGGGACTCTGTGTAGCTCGCTCACTCCCTCTCTTGGCCCCAAAGAGCCGAACTGTGACCAAGGTGGGAGACAGCGGGGATGGAGGAAATGGCGACATAGATTTAGATCGATCTGAGGAAAAACTTCGTCTTTACCAGAGTTGTCCCCAAGTGAAATGGGCTGCCCTAGCAGGTGGTGTGCTATCACTGAAAGTCTTCAAGAAGGGTCTGCATGACCACTGGTTGGAAATGTTATGAAAGTAATTCTTGTTTATGTTCAGGTTGGATTAGATTATGCTCCCTTCCAGCTTTGAGATTCTGGGATTTCCTGGTTCTCTATTAATAAGGATAATAGCTAACGCTGATAAAGTGCTTTAAGGTTTGCCTCTTGCCCAGAGGTCTTCCCCAAGGTGAGAGTCATCCTTTACCGGGTGCTCTCCCTACATTGGTGACCCCAACCTTCTTGGGGTCGAACAGACCAAGGTGACCTGTGCATTAACCTTGAATTCATAGGCAGTGTGTGTACCTTTGAGCCTTTCAGGAGGTTGAGCTTTTGTGAGACTGGAATTTTCTGTATGTATTATTTCCTGATACAATTCATAAATAGTAATAACTACAGTAATAGTAACTCATGTTGCTAGAGTACTGTAAGTTTTCTAAATTTATTTCCTTCCCTCTAATGCTCACTATTTTTTTGTGACCTTTGTGACTCAGTTACCTTCCTGTGCCTCAGTTTCCTCATCTGTAAAGGGAAGGATTTGGACTAGGGAGCCTTTATGGTCCCTTCCAGATCTATAATCATATAAACCCTGTGATATGAGGAGGAGTGCAAGGATTTCTTGACGTGTAAAAAAAATTTCTTGACACTTCTGTAGATCAGTGATCACAATGGCATACCTCCTTTCTCCAGTGGTAAAAATTGAAATAAATCCATGTCTTCTCATTATTATATAGATTATTATCACGTAGAACCCGGCCATGGCCTCTCATAAATTTTCCTTAGGGGACCCCCACTGAGTGTGGCAAAGGCCTTTCTTTAGCCCTTGACATTGCATGGAAATTGATCAGGCTTTAAGGCTTTCCATCAGCTATGCCTCCACCTTTCCTCTTGACCTGCCCACCTTCCATCCACATTTCCTTTGTTCTTCTCTCGGATGATATCATTTAGGTGGTCTCTTTGGGAATATGTTGCACCCCATTCACTCTCTCCTGTCCTTTGCTGTTGCCCTTTGAAGGATATGCCCAATACTTTCAAGACTCTGATATTCTATGATTTCAAGCCATGTAGAGTCATTGTAATAATTTTGCTGTTAAAAAGATGGACCTTTGTGTCTGGCAGAAGCTTGGTGCCATTAAAAGAACTGTCTTTTTAAAAATTCTTGGGGCAGCTAGATGGCGCAGTAGATAGATCACCAGCCCTGAAGCCAAGAGGACCTGAATTCAAATCCAGCCTCAGGCACATAACACTTATTAGCTGTGTAACCCTGGGTAAGTCACTTAACCCCACTGCCTAGCCAAAAAAAAAAAAGATTAAATGAAATAATAATTGTGAAGTGCTTAGTACAGTACCTGGCACTTAGCCAGTGCTGTGTAAAAGCTAGCTTTTATTATTATTATTATTGTTATTATAAAGAACTATGAGTTATAGCTGGGTGGGCAGCTAGGTGGTTCAGAGGATAGAGTGCCAGACCCAGAGTCAGCTGCGTGACCCTGCGCAAGTCACTCAACCCTCTTTGCCTCTGTTTCCTCATCTGGAAAATGAACTGGAGAAGGACTTGGCAAACCATTTTAGTATCTTTGCCAAGAAATCCCTAAGTGGGGTCATGAAGAGTCGGACGTGACTGAAACAACTACAAACCAACATGAATGATGACATACAGTTAATATAATTAGGCAGTAACAAATAGCTGTCTTTTTGACCCTTTATGTATCTTCCCTCCCTTCCCTCTGTGCATCTTTTAAAGTGTTTTATTGATGGTCATTTTCCCTTGTAGCTGTCATGCTCACCAACCCTGCTATCTTTAAGGAGAAGCTTTCCCTATTAAGATCTGAGAATGCACATCTGGTTATATGCCTCTAGTCCATCACCTGTTCCCCTAGAGACAGAAGATGTGCTTCATCATAAGTAGAGGAATGTTTCTAGCCTGCTCTTCTCTCACTGTCCAGGCCTGGGCAAAATTCATTGTCCATGTCCAGTGTTTGTCCAAGACATATGAACCAAGGCTGTATATCGTTCATCGAACTGCATATTATAGTTTGGACAGTAGGCATTCTTCACGTCCTTGTCTTTTGTTGTCCTGAGCTAGGGAATAGATTGTTATTTTTTTTTGAGTGATTGAGGAGCTGATTTAGGGGGCCTAGTGATCAGCTGGGGCTTGATACAGTCAACACAATGTCATCCATAAATACATCTGAGCATCTGGAAGTCGTTCCCTCTCTCTTCCACTTGGGCTCTGTTAGACACTCTCCATGATGATGGGGAATACCTTTGGCAGATGTACTGCCCTGAAGATAATCACAGCTTATGTAGCAATATCCATCTGCTCCAGAGAATGAGTGGGCCAAACAGTTCTACAAAGAATTAGATAAGACCCCCTAAACCAATGTTAGTAAGAGACAGTGTGGCATAGTGGATAGAGAGTTGGTCTTAGAGCTAGGAAGGCCTGAGCTCATGTCATGCCTTGGACACATACTGCCTGTGTCACCCTGGGTTAATCGCTTCATCTCTCAGTGCCCTGGGTAGCTCTTGCTGACATGCATTGGGAGAGTGAGTTTACTCTTCTGGGAGGAAACTATATTAATGAAATCACAGGTTCAGTCCCCATCCCCATCTCTAAACAGTAATGATCAATGACTTCAACACAAAGGTTGGTGTCGGGGAAAAGAGCAAATTATTTTGGAAAACATGATGGAATAAGAAACAAGAGGTCAAAACTTTTTATAGATTATACAGAATCCTCATACTTTTATGTCCTCTTTTTTACAAAAGAGAAAAATCACAAGGTACCTTTAATAAGGGTCAGAAGTAGGAAGAAAAACATTTGCTAGGGAGTCAGAAAGCCTTAGGTTTAGTCTTCTTCCTAATAATTAGCTGTGTGCTCTTCAGCAAGTTGCTTAACCCCAGTCTCAATTTGCTCATTTGTAAAATGGGTATAGAAATCCCTGCCCAGCTTCCCTGAATGAATATTAAAGTAGAACATAAAACATAGAATGTCAGAACTGGAAGGAACCTTAGAACATAAAGCTCTCTGGATTCCTTTTCTACCTCTTCTCCAGCAGATGCTTCTGCTGCTCTGAGACTTCCTCCCCCAACGCATGAGTTCCGACTTGGAACCTCCATTTGAGAAAGTTCCTACACCAGCTGTGCTTATCACTCTCTCCAGGCTACTGTTCCACCTTGCCCCTACCCCTTTATTAGCTCCGTTTTGTGTGTTGTCTCTCATTAGAATATAAACTCATTGGGGCAAGAGATTGCCTTTCTTTTTGTTTAGCACAGTGCCTGGCATGTAGCATGTGTTTAATAAATGTTTTATCTAATCAATCAACTAATACTTATTAAGGGGCTGCTATATGCCAAGCACTGTGCTAAGCACTGGGGATACAAAGAAAGGGAAAAGGCCCTGCTGTCCAGACAGTCTAACGGGGGGGGGGGGGGGGGGAGACAGTGGACAAGCACCTGTGTACAAATGATACATACAGGATAAATCAAGAGAGGGAAGGCATTAAGATTAAGGAACACTTGGAAAGGTTTCTTGTGGTACTGGCATTATTGCCCTGGGTCAGAGTCAAGTCAACTTATTAAGCACCTACTAGTTCTTCATTTAATCTAATCCAATCCAATCCAATCCAATCCAATAGAACATAAAATTCTAAATTCTTCAAAAGAACTTTGGCATTCTGCTTTAAGTCTTAGTCAAGTCAGAAAGCATTTATTAAGTATTTGCTATGTGCCAGGTATTATGCTAAGCTTGGGAGTACAAAGAAAGGTGAAAACAGTCCCTGCCCTCAAGGAACTTAAAATCTGATATGCTCATCTGTTTTGATTGGTGAGCTACAAACTCTTGTAGCCCATTCTATCTCACCAACCTCAGACTAGACCAAGGTCACACTCATCCCACCTTATATTCTATCTGGCCTATCTTATCATCTGCTCTAGATTGCTTTTGCAAAGGACATGTCAGTCTCCTGGTCCATGGATCAACTTACCATCCTTGTGGCTGTATAGACCCAAATTCTCTTTCCAGCTTGTTACCACCCTATTATTCATTTTCTCCCCCTCCTTGTTGTTGTTCAATAGGCTTTTCAGTTGTATCTGACTTTATGTGACTCCATTTGGGCTTTTCTTTCTTTTCTTTTTTTTTCTTTCTTTTTTTGGAGAGGCAGTTGAGGTTAAGTGACTTGCCCAGAGTCACACAGCTAGTGAGTGTTATGTGTCCGAGGCCAGATTTGAACTCAGATCTTCCTGGCTCCAGGGCTGGTGCTCTATCCACTGCACCACCTAGCTGCCCCACATTTGGGCTTTTCTTGGCAAAGATACAGGAGTGGTTTGCCATTTCCTACTCCAGCTCATTTTACAGATGAGGAAACTGAGGCAAACAGGATTAAGTGACTTGACCAGGGTCCCACAGCTAGTAAGTGTCTGAGGCCGGATTTGAACTCAGAAAGATGAGTCCTCCTGACTCCAGGCCTGGTGCTCTATTCACTGTGCCACCTGGCTGCCTCTGTCTCCTCCCGTAAAATCTTTAAACACAGGGACTCCCTCCCTTTTTTGTCTTTTTTTGGTCCTTAGTATTGTCCAAAAGCTTATAATACTTTTTCCTTTCATTCAGCATAAAATATCTGAGCTACAAGGGACCTTAGCATGTCAGAATGGACATATAATAAATACCTAATCAATATTGTTGCTTGGTTGATCAAGAACACGGAATACATGAGCTGGAAGGGCTTATTTTACAGATAGAGAAACTAAGGCTACAGAGAATAATACCTTGCTTTCCCTGGCAGGGGAAAGAGTTCTGAATGAAAATGGTCTTTGTCCTGTGGACTTTGTGATCTGGCCACCAGCCCTTGGTGCGACAGGAGGCATTCCTAGGTGATGGTGATGGTGGGGGTGGGGGGGGTGGGTTGTCAGGTAGCAACAACAGGAGGAGAAAGGAGTAACAGTAAAAAGAAGCTGTCTGCAGCTGTGGATTTCCTTTATATCATGCCTGACATTTATATCATGCCTGACTTGGGAGCCTCTATGGGAGACCATAAAAAACCCAATTGATTCAAAAACAAGAATCTCTTTAAATCCCACCCGATTAATAATTAGGAGATTGACTAAACCTGTGATTTCATTGGTATTTAAAAGTCATAGATAAAGAAATTCCCTTCACCGAGGTACCTTTCCAACAGTATTTTCAATATTCCCAAAGAGTTGTCTAGAGCCCTGAGATGTTAAGTGATTTCCCCAGGGTCACACAGCCAGGAGATGTCAAAGGCAGGACTTGGGCTCAGGGCTTCCAAGATTGGCCCTCCATCCACTATGCCACCAGTATCTCCATCAAGTCCTAATCAGAGAGGTGAATAGTTACTGTCCCCGCAGGCTTTTTTCATTGTGGGTTGTGTATCTGGAACTAACTTTCTGTATTTAAAAGGGCAGTCCGACTTTCCTTTGATAGTCATATCATTCCTTTGGGGCCAGCCACCGGCCCCTGTTTTGTGGAGGATATAACCAAGGCCCAGAGAGGCAAAGACACTTGTCCAGAGACACACAGGAAATCACTGGCATTAGAACCCAGGTCTTCAGGGATTCAGTTTCTCTTTTTGTAATATCCCAATGAGATTCAGCTTCTCATGTCATGCTTTGTTAGAAGACTATCTTGGTGAAAGGCCAAGTGCCTCATCCAGCCACACATCTGTCTTGTAGATAGAATAATAGCAGCTAACATGTATTAAAGTTTAAGCACTTTACCAATAGGATCTCGTTTGATCCCCACAACTACCCTGGGAGGTAGGTGCTTTTGTCATCCACATTTTACAGATGAGGAAATTGAGGCAGGCAGTAGTTACATAACTTGCCTGGGGTTAAACAGCTAGTAAGTGTCTGAGGCCAGACTTGAACTCAGGTCTTTCCGGCTCCACATCTGGCACTCTGGCTACTGTGACACCAGCTGCCTATATTATGTTATATGAATAGGTCATAATATATGTCTCCACTGGAGGATAATTTTCTTAGTGATGCATATTTCATCTTAGGTGTTATGATTAAGCCCATCTCTTCCAGTGCCCAGCAGTGTGTTTTAAACATGGTAAGTGCTTAATAAATTTTGAGTTATACCCTGGAAACAGATGGGCCCTTTAACTTATCAGCTGTCTCATCTACACATTCAGTGCTGTCTATCCCTGCTCATTAAGACACAGCTGAGAGCCCACAGGCTAGGACCGTAGGGCTAAAAGGGACCTCAGAGATCTAACCTGACTGTTTTACAGATGAGGGAAACTGAGGCCCAGAGAGATTAAATAACTTGCCTAAGGTCAAGAAAACTAGTAATTGGCCAAGCTAGGATTTCAATTCAAGTTGTCTGCTTCAAAATCTAGCATCCTTTTTATTATAGAAAATGATAATAATTCTAGGTGGACACTCTGTGGAGGTCTCTAAGGTTCATTCCAGCTGTAATGTTCTCTTTTTAGTCCCCTTTTAGTCCCAGTGTCTTGTGTTCTAAGATAGTAGTATCAAATTTATATAGAAAAGGGGGCCACAAAACATACATAAGGATCTCTGTGAGCCACATATTGACTTAGGAAACCAAATGTTAACATGTATTTTTATTTATTTTGCTAAGCAATTCCCAGTTACATTTTAATCTGTTTCAGGCTTTCTGTTTGATACCTCAGGCCCCTCTTTTTTTTTTTTTCAGATTCTATGTTCTGTAGATTTTCAGATTCTGTTCTGCTTCTATAATTCTGTGTTTCCTGTGTTGAGGTTTCTTCTAGTTCTAACATTATCTGTGTTCAGAGGTCTCTTTCAGCTCTGACACTTTTTGTGATTTTGTGACTGTTGAGCATCTGTCTTTTTGTATATACCCTCTGTGTGGCCTATATGCAAAAGCCTGGGCAGACAAACTTCCCTTCAGACTCCTCTCTCCCTAGAACCTTTCTGTCCTTCAGAGACTCTATCTCCTAGACTTTGCTGTCTTAAACATGCAACAATTTGCCTGTAAATTACTTCGACCTGGGTTCATATTCCATCGATGTCAGTCACTAGCTGTGTGGTCTTGGGTAAGGTTTTCCCATTCTGTCTCTGACTATCTGGCTCAGGGTGGGGCCTGAGAGCACCAGCTGTCTGGAGAGATGTCTGACTTTATTTTTTTTCCTTTTTCCCAAACCAGGCTGGACCAAAGGGACCTTATTTGGTGAAGACCTGAGCCCACTTTGCTTCCCTGAGGTGAGTAGTCAGGGGAACTGGAACAAGGTGGGGGTGGAGAATGGATGTAGGAGGCCAAGGGTGGACCCACTTGGATGTGCTCTTAAATGGGAGATTGAAGTTGCCTGGAATAATGGGAGATGAGTACCCAGCTGATAGAGACTCATCTGGAATCCATCAAGATTTGCTTTCTGGACAAGCTTCAGGTCTTTGCCATGTTCCATATAAACATGAGAAAAAAGATGCTGTTATGCCTTGGGACTGTGGAGATTCTGTTCTCCAGGAAGCCTTTCCAGATTACTCCCTACCCTTTTCTTGTTAGGGTGTCCTCCCTCTTGCAATTCTTTTGTGTTATACTTACTTGCTTAGGTTTAGCCCATCTTGTATTGCTAGTAGAATGTAAGCTCCCTGGGGGCAGGGGCTGTTTCTTTTGTCTTTGTATCCTCCTATCTGGGTAGTTAGGTGGCACAAGACCTGAGATCAAATCTGGCCTCAGACACTTATTAGCCTTGTGACCCTACGCAAGTCCCTGAACTCTGTTTGCCTCAGTTTCTTTATCTGTAAAATGAGCTGGAGAAGGAAATGGCAAAACACCGTAGTATCTCTGCCAAGAAAACCCCAAATGGGGATCAGTATGATGGGGGAAAAAAAAACCACTAAACAAAAATCCTCATACCTGGTAAAGTTTCTGGCACTTTTAAAGTTAAGATTTTGGGGCAAGATTTGCAATTTTCTTGATGTAGGAAACTCCTACTCTGGAAGCTTTGTTGATACGGATTGGCAATTAGGCTGCAGTTTGTGTTCCTAGAAAGTAGCCAGGGCCCTGAGCCCAGTGAATTGACCACTCGGCTCGTGTGTCAGAGTCAGGACTTCAACTCGGAACCTCCTGATTCTAGGGGCTGGTCTGCTTTTTTGCCTAGCATCCAGTAGGTGCTTAATAAAAACTTGATGAATTGACTCAAAACGTGATGAAACTGAAGAACCTGGAAAGCCCTTTTGAGTCCAAGCTCAAACAGCAAAAGCATGTCATGGTCCAGTGGAGAGCAGGTCAGCCCTAGAATCAAGGAAGCTGTGAGTTCAAATCCTGACTCTGATAAATATGAGCTTTGATGATCCTGGGCAAATCATTTAATCTGTGTGAGCTAGAGTTTTGTCCTTTATGTAATGGGGATAATAGTGATTGCCCTTCTTTTGGGAAGGCAGGATGATGCCTTGAAAAGAACACTGAATTTGGAGTTGGAGGTCCTAGCTTCACATCTTGACTCTGCCAGGATCACCTGTGTGTGACCTTGGCTAAGTCTTTTAGCGTTTTTGGACCTCTTTTTCCTCACTTGTAGAAAGAAGGGGTGAGATGAAAAGGCCTTCAGTCTGGTGACAGCTGTTCCTTGCACAGACAGTCCAGGCAGTTTTCACGGACCATCCCCCATGGCTAGAACCCTCTCCCTTCTCATCCTCGCCTCTTGGCTTCCCTAGTTTTTTTCAAGTCTCCGCTAAAATTCCTCCTTCTTCATAAAGCCTTTCCTAGTTCTCCTTAATCTGAGGGCTTCCTTTTGAGACCGCCCCCCTAGTTAACTTCCGTGTGTCTTGTTTGTACACAGCTTTGTTCATATTATCGCCCTCATTAGACTGTGAGCTCCTTGAGACTAGAGCCTGGTTTTATTCCTCCCTTTCTTTGGATCCCCAATGCTTGACATACAATAGATGCTTAAAAATTCCTATTTACTTGAACTCTACTGTCCTTTCTAGCTCTAGACCTAAGATTAATTGTGATCTATCTCTAAGCCCCTTAAAGGCAGGAACTATTTTTGTTTTGTCTTTGTACCCTGACTGCCTAACACGTAACTATTTGATATTGAGTTGAATTGTTTATTTGAAAATTCCTTATAAACCCTAAAATGTCATTTATTATACATATTAATTTATTATACATATTAATTTATTTGTTATACATATTAATGATGACTCTTCTGTTTTTGACTATTCCTGTTCTCCTATACACATTCCAGGCGGGCCATCTTCCCTTCTGTTTCCCTGTCTAAACCCAGCTTATTCTCAGCTTCATAACTTTGGCCCATACTATCCTCCCTCCCTCCACCTATGTCTGTTCCTAAACCTGGCCCATCGTAGTCATTGTTCAAGGCCCATATCAGGTTCAGCCCCCTCCAGGAAAGGGTTAGAAAGTCAGCCTTTCCTCTAGGAAGTCTGCCTGGATTGGTAAATGGAATGTTTAATGAGGATCATAGGCATACGGTAGGAGCTAATAACTGCTTGTTGATTGATTGGTGGTACTTGTATATTCACATCATCCATCCATCCATCCATCTCTGTCTCTCTTATCTATATCTATCTATTCTTCTATCTCTATCTCTCTTATCTATCTTTATATCCCTCTCTATCTCTATGATCTCTCTCTTATGTATTTTTATCTCTATCTATACCTCTCTCTCTGTCTCTGTTTATCTGTCTGTCTGTCTGTCTATATCTAGTTCTCTCTAATCTTTATATCTGTCTATCTCTCCCTCTCTCTATCTCTGTCTCTTATCTATCTATATCTGTCTATCTATCTATCTATCTATCTATCTATCTATCTATCTATCTATCTATCTATCCATCTCTGTCTTACTATCTCTTATCTATATCTCTCTTATCTCTCTTATCTATCTTTATATCTGTCTATTCCTCTCTCTCTTTATCCGTCTATCTGTATCTCTATCTCTCTCTAATCTATCTTTATACCCATCTGTCTATATGTCTGTATCTGTATGTATCTCTCCATCTATCTATATCTGTCTTTATCTATCTATCTATCTGTCTGTCTATCTATTTTTTGGATCAGAAGAAGCTGCTTCCTCAGAGGGTCTGGTTGTCCCCTTTAAAGGGAGAGCCTCACATGTATTCTAGTCCCAGGCATTTTAGTGGCCACATTTTCCCCCTGTCCTCCACCTTCTAGGCTCAGTTTAGGAGGCTTCTCTGCCCCTCCAGACGTTTTTTCCTCCTTGAAGCCCTACTTGTATTCGTCCCCAGAGCACTTCACTCATTCTCATTACTTGAGAACAGAGAGGCATTCCTGTGACCTTTTCACTGCCTCCCCCAGGATGGAGACGCATCTCCCCCTTGGGCAGGCAGAGCTGCTGATTGGCACTGACCAATACACAGACATTATGTTCTGCACAGGCCCTGCCTACATTGGCCACATTCCTTTCTTCCCCACGTTAGCTGTCTAATAGCTAGCCCTTGAATGCTGCTTTGTATTGCCCTGCTGGGTGCTTCGCTGATGGTGACTCCTGCAGGCTTTACTGCCTTCTTTTGGGCTGGGGTACGAGCTTGCTCAGCTGGCTTTGATTGGCACCTAGCAGACTGCTGGCTGGTCCTACTATAAACAGAAACAGCCCTCAATTGTCGTCTTCCAGCATTACTGTAATTACCAGCAAGGCTACAGTTATTTACATTTATCTAATTACCTACCTCTTCTCTCTTTCTTTTGCTGAGAGACTTCAGATACTAATTTGCTGCTGCTCTGCCTGAAACACTGTGTCCTCATTTTACCCCTGTGGCTTGCAGAGGAAATAGCGACCTACTCGAGGTCTAATAATCATAATAATAGCTGGCATTGATCTAGTGCATACTATGTGCCAGGTACTGTGCTAAGCACTTTACAAATAGTCTCCCATTTGATCCTCACAGCAACTCTGGGAGGTAGTTGCTGTTATTATTCTCATTTTACAGTTGAGGAAACTGAGGTAGACAGAGGTTAAATGACTAGCCTAGAGTCACAAGATTTGAACTCAGGTCTTCCTGACTGCGATTCCAGTGCTTTCTATATACCGTAACACCTAACTGCCAATGACAGAATTTGATGATATGTAAGGAGCTAAGGGGTGCCATGGATAGAGTACTGGACGTGGAATCAGGATGACTCATCTTCATGAGTTCAAATCCAGCCTCAAATACTAGCTGTGTGACCCTGTGCAAGTCACTTAACCCTGGTTTGCCTCAGTTTTCTCATCTGTAAAATGAGCTGGAGAAGGAAATGACAAACTATTCCAGTGTCTCTGTCAAGAAACCCCAAAGGGGGTCCCAAAGAGTTGGACACAACCGAAACGACTGAACAAGAAGAAACAGTAAACACATAAAAGTAGATATGGTGGGGACTGTAATTTGAAGTAATTCTATCAAATGACTATTTCTCTCTCGGTTGAGAATAATATAGTGCAATGGTGAGCACTGTGCCGGGATCATGAGCCCTTAGTTCCAACCTCGCTCTTGCCACTCACTGGTTGCCTAGGGTGGGTACATCCACTTCTATGTGCCCTTCACTTCCCTCACTTCTGACTTTCTGTGTTTGGAGAGAACGTCTCTTCTTAATATTTTCTGAGTCTGTGAGAATGTCAGCATTTGGAAGAGACCTTAGGGGTCATCTACTGCCACCCCTCGTTATGCAGAGGAGGAAACCTGCGCCTCTCAAGTGACTTTATCCAAAGTAAGCTGTGCTCTTGTCTCTGTGGCTGCTAGGTGGACAGGGTATCGAGAGTAATGAACTTGGATTCTGGAGGACTGGAGTTCAAATTTTGCCTCAGATGCTTAGCTCTGTGACCCCGGGCAAATAATCCAACCTTTCTTTTTGCCTCAATTTTTTTCATGTAAAATGAGTATAGGAATAGCACCTATCTTTCCAGAGTTGTTGTGAGGATAAAATAAGATATTTGTAAACTTGTGCAAAACTTTGTGTAAACCTTATAGACAGACATTGGTTGTTGCTGCAATTATTATAGAGAGAGAGCAATGGAAAACCAGTGTACTTCATTTGTACCCATACAATGTCAAACAAAGGAAGGCCCCCAGCACATGGGATGGATCCTCTTTGAAGAATTTATAGGAGGATATAGATAGAAGTCATACGAGGCGAAAGGGCAGTGCTGGGTCGCAATCTGCACCACTGGAGGGCGTATCCCACATCAGTGAGACAACAAAGCCACCAAAGCATAAAGACTGAGCCAGTGATTTCAGTGATATAGAGAACTCTTTTGAAACCTTAAAGTACTATATAAATGCTAGTTATAATGGTAATAATAATTATTATTACTGTACTTCATTTTTGGAGGATTATTCTAAGTACTGTATTGGTTCTATCATGTCTCATTTTACTCTCGTGTTACTCTTGTTTCTCATTTGATCATTTGTTTGAACCATTGGTTATCATACCATCAGCGGGATTTTGTAATTCATAATCAGTTCTAGTGGTAGAATGCCCCATTAATAACCTCATTTATGCAGATGAAAAATCTGAGGCATGGTGGGAGGAAGGAAGGACTTTCCCAGAGGCTCTGATAGGTGTTAAAGTTGGATCCTGGGTCTTCTGTTGACCCCTTAAATGCTTTTTCTATTCTGCTTGTCAGACTTTTCACACTGACTCATTATTTTGTAGATATAATACTTTGGTAGAGAGGCAGCCTCATGTCATAGATAGAGAGTTGAACTTGAAACCAAAGAGCCTGGGCTCATGGCCTGCCTCTGACACATATTGGCTGTGTTACCCTGGACAAGTCACTTAACTTTCCAGAGCACTAAGCAAATCTTTTAAGATTCTAAGTTACAGAGAACATGATGACTGTATTAGTAGAAGGTGTTTTCTCATCTGGGAGTCCTCTTTATCATTGAAATCACTGGTCCAGACCTTATTCTTTGGTGTCTATGTTGTCTCACTGATGTGGGATACTCTCTCCAGTGGTATAGATGGCGACCCAAAAGTGCCCTCTCATCATGACTTCTGTCCATGTCCCCCTATAAATTAGTCGAAGGTGATCCATCTCATATACTAGGGACTCTTGTTTGCTTGACATCGTGTGGGTACAAATGGAGTACCTGAGTCCCATTGGTTTTCCATTGCTCTCTCTCCATAATAATTGAAGTGACAACCAATATCTATGTAAATGAATGAAAAAAGCATTTATTAAGTACTTATTGAATTAATTACTTTCTTCATGTATGTATGTGAGGCTATTGGGGTTAAGTGACTTGCCCAAAGTCACATAGCTAGTTGAGTGTTATATGTCTCAGGCTAGATTTGACCTCAGGTCCTCCTGACTCCAAGGCTCGTTCTCTATGCACTGTGCCACCTAGCTGCCTCTTAAGTACTTATTAGAAAGGAAAGAAGCATGTATTAAGCACCTTTTAGGTGCTATGCAGTGTGCTAACCACTTTACAAATATTATCTCATTTAATAACCTCGCAATAACCCTGGAAGATAGGTGCCATTATTATCCTCACTTTACGGTTGAGAAAACTGAAACAAACAGAGGTAAGTGACTTACCCAAAGTAGCATATCTAGTAAGTGTCTGAGGCCAGATTTAAGCTCAAGTCTTTCTGACTCTAGGCCCAGGGCTCTATTTACTACACTCTATATACTTTATTCCTGACTGCCTCTATACCAAACAATAAGGATACAAATAGTTTTCTATTTGTATCTCTTGCCCTCAAGGAGCTTACATTCTGTGGGGGAAGGCAACACACAGTAGAGAGTTTTGACCTGTGGAGTCAAGGCAATTGAGAGCAGATTTCTATGGAGTTGATTATTGTATCCAGAATAGTAGTTGGAAAGGCGTGAAGGGGAGGGCACACCTGTAGGGCAGATGAAAAGTTGGCCAATGTGGATGGTTGGATGGGATATGAAGCATAATTTGGTCTGGAGCCAGCTAGAAAGAGTTGATTGGGTGACTTTATACTCACTCCTTCAACGGTCAAGACTTTAGCCCTACAGTGGGGGTGTTGTGAAGCCAAGTGGATTAGGTCATGGTTTTTAGTGATCTGGTTTGAAAGGTACTATTTCCAGTGGTGAGAATCAGGGCAGATGTTGAACAGATGGTAATCTCGTAAGATCATTGATTTAGAGCCAGAAAGGGACATTGCAGAACATCCAGTCCAGCAGTCCCCAAAATATAGTCTAAGGACTCGTGGTTGGCCCTCGACACCCTTTCAGGGGGATCTGTGAAGTCAAAACCATCTGCATAATAATACTAAGACATTTTAATTTCTTATATACTAAATATGGATAGATATAACCCATATAAACAAAAGGGTTTTTTTTTTGGAGGGGGAAGGGTCCTCAACTGAAATAAGATTGATTTGCTACTTTACTAATAAATTGATTATGCTCAGAACTTTGTGCCTCAGTTTATCTTATTTTGACCATATTTTTTAAGAGTGTAAAAGGGGTACTTGAGACCAAAAGGTTTGAGAGCCACTAATCCAACTCTCTAGGGTACACAACTAGTAAGCATTAGTTCCTCCGTTTCCAGAGCCTCATCCATTTCTAGAGCCCCTTTTCACTGTACTAGGCTGCCTCCCAGTTGCTCTGGTCATGTGCCTGGATGTGATGTGAAACTTTTAAAACTTGGAAAAAACTTTTCACACATTATCACTTCTGATCCACAAATCAACCTGCGACTTAGGTACTATGGGTATTTATTATTCTCATTTTACAGATGAGGGAACTGAGGCTAGATAGGTCAATTGATGTTTTGTCTTTGTCCCCTACATAGTAAGTATCAGAGATGGAATTCCAAACTAGGTCTTCCTGATCCTGTTTAAGAATTTATCCACTCTGCCTGTAACCGACCAGCTCACTTCCTTTTTCTGTCGTTCATTTATCTGATAATATCTTTTATGCCTCTCTCCTGGCATAGTTCTTCATTGCTAATATTATGTAGCCTGTTCCCATCCAATCTAATCCAACAGGCATTTATTAAGCACCTACTAAGATGATGTCCCTCTCTCAGGCCTGGAGGGCACAGCTCTGACCTTGTTGGCCTCCGAGAGTAAGAGTGGCCTTTGCTAAAACATGGAAGGCTGTTTTCTTCACACAGTCCTTTGCTGACCCGGCTCGGGGCACGGTCACGGTGTGTATCTGGGGTCTCATGTCGACCTATACCTGGGTCTTATCTGACTCTGTGCATCTGTGGTGTTTGAGTTAGGGCTCAGTGTATGTTGCTGGGACTGACACTCAGCTGGGAGCTTTCAAGATGACTGTGACTGAGTAAAGATCTCCTCCTCAGAATAGAGAATAAAACTGTGCTGCTGGCTTCAATAAGCTCTGTATTCTAACCTGTTGAGCTTGTTCAAGATAACTGGAGCAGAGAGACCTTTCTCCACTCTTCCATCTGAGGCCCTCTCTCCATCCATCCCCCTAAGCTGTTTAGGTTCTTCCAGGAAAACCATGCCTACTTCTGGGCACTAGACTTTTAAGTGGGATGTGGAGTTTTTGGCAGGGGGGCCATGGGCATACTCTGCCAACTGTTTAGAGGGCTCCAGAGGAAAGCTCTAAGGACTTGGGATTAAGTACTCAGTAGAAGAGGCTGCACTGCGATTAGACTCTCCTCGGGTAGATAAAGTTCTACAACTGAAGAACTGGAAGAGACTTTAGACCATATAGGAGCTGGAAGGGATGTTGTACTGTGGACCAGAAGATCATAGATTTGGAACTGTAAAGAGACCTTAGATTTATCTAGTATGCTCCCCCTCCCCTTTGTTTTTCATGTGGGGAAACTGAACCTCAGAGGTGAAATGATTTACTAGAGGTCCTACTGTTAGTAGGTGTTAGAGCCAGGATTTAAACAGCACTGAATGCCAGAGCATTAGAGCAGAAGTGTCAAAGCACGATGCAGCTCCTAACACTTGCAGAGACAGATTAAAATGTAATTGGGAAATATGTCACAAAATAAATAAAAATACAATAAAATGTGGATATTCTAAGTCAGTATGCACATGGAGGGATCCTTCCATATGGTTTGGTGGCCCCATTTCCACTTGAGTTTGCTGCCTTTAAGCATAATATCAGAGCTTAAAATGTCAAGGTTAGGAGGGGATTGTGAAGATACAATGTCAGAGCCCCAAGTGACCTTCGAGGTCATTTGGGCCAGTGGATCTCAAAATGTTTTTGGTCTTGGGACCCCATTACACTCTCAAAAATCACTGAGGACCCTCCTCCCCAAAGAGTTTTTGTTTGGGTGAGCTACATCTAGTGAAACATACTTTGTTAGAAATTAAAACATCTTATTATTATGAAAATAGTTTTGACCTTGTGGACTCCCTGAAAGTGTGTCAGGGACTGCCAGAGTCCCCCAGACCACACTTTGAGAATCATTGATCTAGTCTTTGTTGTTGTCGTTAAATTGTTTCAGTCTTTGTGACCTCATTTAGGGTTTTCTTGGCAAAGATAGTGGAGTGGTTTGCCATTTCCTTCTCCATCTCATTTTAGAGATGAGGAAACAGAGGCAAATAAGGTTAAATGACTTGACCAGGGTCACACAGCTAGTAAGTGTCTGAAGCTGGATTTGAACTCAGGTCTTCAGAGACTACAGGCCCAGCACTCTATCCTCTATGCCAACTAGCTGTGGTCTAGTCTATACCCTTCCCCCATTTTACAGAGGGAAAAATTGAGACATAGAGTAATTAAGTCACTTGCCCAAGGTCATAGAACTAGTGATTAGTTCAACTAGCTTTCTTTTTGTTGAGCACAAGTCTCTTTCTTCTGTGAAGCTACCCCATGAAGTTTTACTTAGAATATGGGAGCCCAGTTGAAGGATAGAATGCCAAGCAATTATAGAGGGGAATCGAGGCCCTTCCAACTTCTCTGATTCTATGAAAGTGGCTTCACTTTGTAGCAATAGGGAATTCTGTCTTGTCCTCTAAATATTTGGCTTTGAGCCTTTTGCTTTGTTTCTCCATGCCTCAGTTTCCTCAGATGTAAAATGGGAAGAATGGTCCTTGTACTACTAACTTTTAATGATTCATTGAGGATCTCCAAAAGGGCATTGGAGAGTTGCATGGTGGGGGTTAGAGGACTGCAGCACCTTATAAACCAGGAGTTATGAAGGCAGTGGTATGACAAGAATATCATGAGAGACTTGTCGGAGAGAAAAAGATGATGAGCTGACTACAAGGATCTGTTTCAAGCTTACATCAGTGAGATCCCAAGTTTGTTTGAAATGTTGAGCTTAATGAGCCAATGAAATTGTACAGGGCTTTAAGTATCCCATGTACCATCTGGGTCTGCTGGGCACTGGTCACTCAGTAGGTCAGCAAGCTTTAGCGAGCACTTACTATGTGTTGGTCACCAGGCAGTGCAGATGGTGCTGGGTTTGGAGCTCTGTAGGCACAGCTCTACCTGGGAGTGGGGACAGGGACCAGAATACCCTCTGAAGGTCTCAGAGGCTAATACTGACTGGGCTGCTCCAAGGCTTCACTTGTATATGCTTCACACCATGGTAGTTTGGAGGAAGCTGGGCCGCTTGCCCTGAAGGGGTTGTCCCAGGGCAAGGAAGGCCCCATATTTCCCTAAACTCTCCACACTGCTCTTTTTGGGAGCAGCTGTTTCTCCCCTTCCCCATTCCATCCCATCCTTTTTGGAGCCTGCTTATCTATTTATTCAGCCTGAGCCACTCTCAGAGAATAACCCCCCCCCCCCAATCTCTCCCCTCTGCAAAGTAGGGAAGAAGACAGCCTGGGCTAGGGCCTCAAACCCTTTCCTTCCAGCTTTTCAATGGGCTCTGAGTTTGTGTATGTCTGCAAGCTGTCCTTTTCAGGAATTTAGGGCTCGACATACACATTTGTCCCTGAGAGTCCAAAGCTGTTGGCTGGCCAGTATGCGATCCATGTGTCTCCCTTCCCAGTGCACCAAGAAGCCGGAACCCAGGAGAAGTTCTGTGTTGGGCGGAAGTGTCAGCCCCCGGTGCTGAGACAGTAACCTACTTTCTGTGTCTGGTTCGCAGCCCAGTGGGTAAAGCAGGAAAAACTCCCTTCTGCCAGCACAGAAGGAAGCGACTAAGGCCATCCCCTCTTCTTTGGGCCCCTCGGATTGTCTCCTGAATGTGTGTGTGTATGTGTACATGTATATGTATGTGTATGTAGGGGTGGATGGGGAGGCGGCAGGGAGAGAGAGAGGGAGAGAGTAAGAGGGAGGGGAACAGAAAGGGAAAAAGATGGAGGGTGGGGTGGGGATAGGGAGAGAGAATGAGAGAAGGAGGGAGTAAAAAGAAGGTGGGGAAGAAGAGAGGGGAAAAGTGACAGGGTGGGGAACAGTGAAAGAGAGAAAGATTGACAGAAAGAGCTTGAGAGAGAGACAGAGACAGAGAGAACAGAGGGAGGAGAGAATGAGAGAGTCCAGCAGGTTGAGAGACACAGCAAGAGGGAGGGGAGATAAGAGGGAGCAAGGAAGATGGGAGGAGAAGGGATCTGAGGAAAGAGTTTTGAGGAGAGAGGATCATTCAGTGAGACAGACAGAGACAGACAGATAGAGAGAGAGAAAGAGAGAGAGAGAGAGAGAGAGAGAGAGAGAGAGAGAGAGAGAGAGAGAGAGAGAGAGAGAGAGAGAGAGAGAGAAGGAAATTATAGAGAATGAAGGGAGGTGTTTTGGAAGTCTTATCTGATCCCCTATTTTCAAGGTAAAGGAGCTGAGTCCCTGGGAGGTGAGCACACATCCTGGGAGATAGAGGAGTGGGTCTAGACACACAAAGATCTAGAGGAGGGGGGCTTAGGGACAAAGCCTTCCAAGGACTGCTCTGGTAATCTCCTCAGCATTGGGTTTGATTATCTTTGTGCAAATGACTCCCAGCTCCAGCCTTCTAACCCCCTCTCACCGTCCCATAAGCATCTTAAAATAAACATGTACAAAGCTTCAAGGAGGTGAGACTAGAGCTAATCTTTGAAAGGGGAATGGGAATTAGCAGAGGAGGGGCTGTAGAAGGGATTTCAGGTTTGGCAGGTGGCCTGAACAAGAGGTAAAGAAGAATAAGTAATAACCACTAACATTTCTGCTAAAACTTACAAAACCGCCGTCCTCCCAGATTAGCCCTCTGAGGTAGGCAGAACAATTTTCCCCATTTTACAGGGACAGAAACTGAGGTGTAGAGAGAAGTGACCAGTTCAGGATCACACAGCCTGGAAGAAGTCTCAAGTCTATGTCTTCTGACTCCCAGACTGGCTCACTTATTGAATATGGGGGCAGGGTGGAGTGAGGAGCAGGATTTGGGGGGTGGCCAGAGTTCTGAGTTGAGTTAGTTGAAATCAAAGGAAAATGAAGTGGGGAGCAAAATGAGGGTAGTAGGAAGGAAGGAAACAGATACCTGCTCTGGTCCAGGCACTGTGCGAAGTGCTTTACAGAGATTATCTCATCCTTCACGAAAACCTTGTGATCCCCGTTTTACAAGTGAGGAAACATAGGCTGAGAGAGGTTAAGTGACCTGTTTAGGGTCACAGAGCTGGTAAGTATCTAAAGCTGGATTTGAACTCTAGTCTTCCTGATTCCAGACTCGTGGCTCTATCCACCATGCCTCCTAGCTGGACGGGCTAGAAGCCAAAGAGGCCTGAGTTCAAAACCCAACCCTACCACTGATTTGATCTTAAACCTCAGATAAATCATTTCATTTGGGATCAGAAATTTAGAGAGGGAAGGACTTTAGATGGCTTTATTTTCTAGATCCCTTTATTTTCTAGATAATGAAGTTAAGGCTCTGAGAGCCACTCGGCAGTGTTTGCACAGGTAGTAGCACTTCCTAGTAGAAGAGTTGGGGTTCTGGCCCCAGGTTCTCTGATTCTAGATCTAGTGTTATTTTTCTATGCTCTATGTATTCTCATCTATAAAATGCTCTATACTTCTCTAGTATGTTCTAGTATTCTCATCTGTAAAATGGGGCTAACAATCATTTCCTGAAGCAGTTGTGAAGATCAAAGGAGTCAGTGGATGTAAATGCTTTGGGGTGTTCAAATGGCCTTTCCAGGTAAGGTGGGAGAGATGAGATGGCTAAGAGGGACCTTGCTTACCTAAGCATTTAGTAAGCGCCACTCTCCATGTCCAGCCCTGTGATTTGAACTGTGGGGGGCGTGAAGATGTATTAGATCCGGCTCCTGCTCTTAGGGTGCTTCCAGGCCATTGGCAGCTGACAATATGCAGAAGAGGTGGACACTTGGGTATAAGCATATTAGATATTCTAGACGCTGACCTAGAAAAACGGAAAACAAAGTAATGGCCCGCTTAGCCACTACGGTGATCCGTTTTGTTTGCAGAGAGTGACTTGAACTCCCAGCCTGCTGAGAACCTCTCTCCTTCTGCTGCCAACCCTTGCCATTTCTCCATATCCATGCCATTTGTACCCACCCCCTCTCACAGTCTCTATTTTGGGGCCGGAGCTCTTAGTTTGTTTTTCAGTCTTTGTTTTAGTCTCTTTCTCTGTCTCTGTCTTTCTATCCTTGGGTCTTCTCTGTGTTTGTGCTCTTTTTATGTCCATTTCTCTCTTTTTGCTTCTGTTCCTGTCTTGTCTTCTTCTTATGTTCTTTCTGCCTTTCATTTTCTGTGTTTCTTTGTCTTTCTGTTTCTCAGGTGGTCTTTGTGTGTGTCTCCGTCTTTGTCTTTAGGTTCTAGGTTCTTTCCACTTCTACCAGGCATGTGATGTACCCCTCTGTAAGTCCTTCTTAGAGCCTCTGGCCTGTGGTGGCCTAGGGTTGAGAGGAGAAGAGGACAAAGTGACTCCATTGCTTGATGTTCACCGTGGAAGGAGTGGAGGCACATGTCCCCAAGAGGGAAGACGGAATTTCAAGGTTAGGAGACAGCTTTTGCAAGGAAGGTGACACTAAATTGAGGAAGTTGGGTGTCCCAACTGGTTTGAGTCAGTAGTCCTACCCAGAGGGAAAGGGGTGAATGCTGACAACTTGTGAGGGAACAGTGAGTGCTTCCTCACTCTTTTCCCCTTCCCTCTGTTGATCTTTCTGTCAAGGTGGAGGGTAATTGCTTAATCAACTAAATTTTCCAACGTAGTTTAAATGGTAACATGAATTTATCAGGTGAGAACATATCTGGATTGTTCATTAGGTTTGAACAAGGCCTGGATGGTCCTCCATTCAATCAAAGACATTTCCATTAGATGAGGCAGGAAATCTGTCTTTGATTGGATGAGGGACTTGGTTAATAGCCCTTTGGGGCCTACTCAGAACCCTAGAGATTTGAAAAGACAGAGGGAGAGAACTTTACAGCTAAACCCCTGAGAAAAAATTGATTTAGGGGGAGGGAGGCACCCTTGCACTCCTTTGGCCAGATGGGGATTTCTGTTGAATTTTGGGTGACTTCCCATCTTCCCATCTCCATCATCCCTGGAACAGCTCAGCAGTGTGTGCATCAGGAGATGGGAAGAGACATTACATTATTCTGAATTAAGAAAAGCCTAGTATTCAGAGTGAGGGAGGTAATAGTTCTGTTCTGCAGTGTCCAAGTCAGACTGCATTGTGAGTAGGAAAGCATTCGGCTCTGGGTACCACATTTTAGGAAGGTAATTAACAAACTAGAGCTTCTCCAGGGGAGGTGGGCCTCTAGTTCCTCTACCCTTCAGTACTCTCTCAGGTTAGTTACCTCTGCTCTGACTTCAGTTTCCTTCTCTAACCCAGCTCAGCAGGTAGCTATTTTAGCTCCTCTTTTCCTTCAAATCCTTTGCCCTTTTATCTTACTGCTGCTTTTGCCTTGACAAACTCAGTCCTGAGTTATTCCCATCATTTGCCTTCTGTGCTCCTACTTACAAGTCACTGTAAGAGTGAAGTGTGGTTTTGAAGCCCAGGAAGTCAGAAGGAGAGATGGAAAGGGAATGGAGGTTGGTGGGCGAACAGAACATATTCTCTTATTGCTCATGTCTATACTATATATTCCTCATTCAGTACCCAAGTCCATGACTCCGCCGTCAGAAGGTGGGTAGCATACTTCATCAGACCTTTAAAATCATGGTTAGTCATTGGGATGATCATATCTATATCTATATCTATATCTATATCTATATCTATACTATATCTATATCTATATCTATATCTATATCTATATCTATATCTACATCTACATCTACATCTACATCTACATCTACATCTACA
Organism: Phascolarctos cinereus; assembly: GCF_003287225.1. Classification (NCBI taxonomy): domain Eukaryota; kingdom Metazoa; phylum Chordata; class Mammalia; order Diprotodontia; family Phascolarctidae; genus Phascolarctos; species Phascolarctos cinereus. The sequence continues at coordinate 646,775,761 of NW_027555847.1, forward strand.
TCTACACCTGCACCTGCACCTGCACGTGCACCTGCACCTGCACCTGCACCTGCACCTGCACCTACACCTACACCTACAGCTACAGCTACAGCTACAGCTATACCTATACCTATACCTATACCTATACCTATACCTATACCTATATCTATATCTATATCTATATCTATCTCTATCTCTATCTATATCTATATCTATATCATCTATACCTCTATCTATATCTATACCTCTATATCTCTACCTCTACCTCTACCTCTACCTCTATCTTGTTTGTACCTAGTCCATGGTTTCCTCCCATTAGACTGGGAGCTCTTTGCAGACTGGGACTGTCTTTAGTTTTACTTTGTGTTTCTAGTACTTTAGCACAGTGCCTGGCACATAGTAGGTACTTAATATTTGACTGATTGTCTACTTACTTATTTTGTGTGTGCCACGCGTGCTTACGTTTGTGTGTATATGTGTGTGTATATGTATGTGTGTGTGTGTGTGTGTGTGAGACAGTTGTTCAGTTATATGTGATTCTTCTTGACCGTATGGGCCATAGCATTCCAATACTAACCATGGTGTTTTCTTGGCAAAGATATTGGAGTGGTTTGCCATTTCCTTCTTCAATAGATTAAGGCAAACAGAGGTTTAGTGACTTGCCCAGGGTCCCACAGCTACGAAGTGTTTGGGGTTGGATTTGAACTCAAGTCTTCTGGACTGTAGGCTCAGTGCTCTATCCTAGCTGCCTCTGTGATTAAATGTACACGTGTATATATGATAAATTGGAGATAATCTACAGAAAGAAGGCATTAGCATTAAGAGGGATTAGCGAAGAGTTCCGTAGAAGATAGATTTTAGCTGGGACTTGAAGGAAGCCAGGGAACAGTTTGCATGAAAACTTGAGGGTTTAGTGATGAGTCACTATTGTGACCTAGCAGCCAAAATAATGAATAGGATTTGGGGCCCCATTGAGCAAACTAATGTCCAGAATAAGGAATATGATATTCTGGCTGTTAGCATCTGAAATGTTATGTTCAGTTACAAGTACCGTGTTATAAGGAGGATATTGACCAGTTGCCCAGAAGTTTCACTGTGATTCCTCATTGGAGCAGTATCAGTGTAGCATGTCAACTCATCTTCCAGACCTTCGAGAAGAGGATAGCAGCACTGTGTTAAGAAATAGTGAAAGAGACAGTGAGTCTGAAGAAAGCCTGAAAGGAGACCAAGGTGAGCCTTATCGTCCCTAGGGAACAGATGGATGAAATAACAAATAGATGGAAAATGGAGCAGATTTGCCAGTGATTGCTTCTCATCTGGGATGATTTGGAACTTTTACATTTGGACTCAGTATTCTGTGTGCTCTTTAAGGAAGTGGAAATGGTGCTTTAAAAGATGAATTAAGGAAGAAAAACGACAGGGGACCCACTGCATACAGAAGAAATGTGTGCTTGGAGGTGGCACCGTTTTTGAAAAGCATTGAGGGATCGATTTTCAAATTATCTTAAGTATGGAAAGATAACAAAAGCACGGGAAAAATCAAAGACATGATTGTCACTTTTCAGTCATTTCAGTTGTGTCCGACTTTTTGTGACCCCATTTGAGGTTTTTTTGGCAGATTCCTGAGTGGTTTGACATTTCCGTTTCCAAATCATTTTACAGATGAGGAAACTGAGGCAAACAGGGTTAAGTGACTTGCCCAGGGTCACACAGGTAAAAAGATAGGGTGTTAGAGCAGGCTCATTGTTGTATAAATTCAGAGTATAGCCTCTAGGCTCTGAAATGAATTAACATATATAAGCAGTATGTAAATTCTTGCTGTGATTATGAGGCAGCTAGATGGTGCAGTGGTTAGAGCTCTGGACTTGTATTCAGGAGGACCAAAGTTCCAATTTGACTTTGGACCCTGAACTTACTAACTCTATGTCCCTGGACAAGTCACTTAACTGCTGTCTGCCTCAGTTTCCTTATCTGTAAAATGGGGATAATAATAGCACTTACCTCACAGGGTTGTGAGGGTAAAATGAGATGACATATGTAAAGTGCTTTGCAAACCTGAAAGCATTGTATAAATGCTAGCTGTTATTGTTATTAACTATCATCATCATCATCATCATCATTATTCCTGCAGAATTGTTCCCATCCCAGCTCCTGACAATGTTGGGTGAGTCAAAGTTCCAAAGAAGGCTTGGATATGCTTCCTTCTTTACAATTGGAAGGAGTCCCCACATGGAGATAGTCATGGCTCCATCAGAGAGTATTGTAGCCAAATTAGAGTGTGTGCAGAGGAAAGGGAGGAAGGTATTGAGAGGAGCGGAAGGTGCTGGATCGTGACTTGTTGAGGAAAGCGTATGCGTAGTGGATAGAGTGCTGAACCTCAAGTCGGGAAGACTCAACTCTCTGAGTTCAAATCTGGCCTCAGACACTTACTAGCTGCATGACCCTGGGCAGGTCACTTAACCCTATTTGCTCACTTTCCTTATCTGTAAAATGAGCTGGAGAAGGAAATGGCAAACCACTCTAGTATCTTTGCCAAGAAAAGCCCACATGTGGTCATGAAGAGTCAGACATGACTAAAAAATGAACAGCAATAGCCTTCTGGAACATGCAGGAAAGAAGACTCAGGGTGAATGTGATAACAGATAACTGTCTTCCTGAATCTGAAGGACTCTCATGGGGAAGAGAGCTTTAGGCTTGCTCTGCATAGTCCTGGAGGGGCAATGGATGGGTAGAAGCTGTAGGGAAAGACTGGAAAACAGTCAGAGCTCTCCCAGAGCAGAATGGGCTGTTTCCAGGGGTAAAGAGTTCATCCTCACTGCTAGGCTTCAGGTGGAGGCTGTAGGACCATTTATTTGTCAGATATTGTAGATGGGATTCTCGTCTAGGTAGGGATTGGACTCTATGATTCAGTGAAAGGTAGTCCTACTGTATTCTGCCTTGACCAGACTCCAGTTGGAATATTGTGTTTAGTGCTGGGTGCCCAATGGGGGAAGAACATTGATCACCTGGAGACTATCTGGAAGGAAAAAAAACTAGTCTTCCGTCTACCCTCTCTGTCTCTATATCTATCTATCTATCTATCTATCTATCTATCTATCTATCTATCTATCTATCTATCTATCTGTATGTATACACACACACACACACATATATGTATGTATGTATGTATTCATGTTGTCTCTCTCATTAGAATGTAAACTCTTGAGGGCAGGGACTGTTTTATACATTTTTTTTTGTATGCCCAGCCCTGGCCCAGCACTTAGCATAGTGTCTGGCAACATAGTAAGTGTTAATAAATATTTGTTATTTGATTGTGGGTCAGCTTCAGGGAGGAAGGTTCCCCTCCCCCCATCCCCACTGCATTCCTACACTAAATCTCCTTCCAGCACTCTGAGCTGGGAAAGTCATGTATATTTTGAGATATTTAGACTTGAGGGGTACGTGGTCAGGGAGCCATGGGGTGTCTTCCTTAGGCAGGAATTTGTGGCTTTTATGAGCCTATAAGGGATCTGGGCACTTTATGGAGCCCATGTGGCATAAGAAATCTGCCCTTTAGAAGAGAAGTTAGGACATGAGGCAAGACATGAATTATTGTTTCCGCTCCCAGCTGCTGCGTTACAGCAGGGGGAAACATTAAAAAGAAGAAAAGAAAACGTTTGTGTTTGGGGGCAGCCGGCCAGGAGCTGTGGGAACCGTGCTTCCCAGCTCTCCCCTGGAGGATCGTGGGGCGGGGGTTGGGAAGGCCAGGATTAAGGCTGCGTCACAGTTCCTGCTGCTGCAGCTTGCGTCATGTCTAGGAATCATTCAGAGTTTGCTGTGTTCTGCTAGTACTGACCCCTGGCCATCCAACTGGGGTCCTAAAATCATTCAGGAGAGGAACCCTCATGGAACCCCAGAGTGGCTCAGGTGTGGCCAGGAAAACCTGGAATTTAATATTGCCCCCCTTGGCTGTTCACCAAGTGACCCTGGGAAAGACAGTCAACAAACATTTATTTAGTGCCTACTGTGTGCCCAGGCACTGTGTTAAGCACTGGGGGTACAAAGAGTCAAAAGAGAGTCCCTGCCCTTGAGGAGCTCATGGTCTAATGGGGAGGCAGCATACAAACAACTAGGTACTAAAAGGATATATTCAGGATGTAATAGAGATAATCAATAGAAGGGAGGAATTAGCATTCAGGGAGAATAGGGAAGGGTAGAATTTGAGCTAGGGTCTGAAGGGAGCCAGGAGGTAGAGGCAGGGAAGGAGGGAATTCCAGACGCAGAGGCAACAGCTAATGAAAAAGTCCAGAGGTGGGAAGATAGAATGTTTTCTGTGAAGAACAGCAAGGAGGCCAGTGTCTCTGGATCATTTATCCTCTTTGAGAGGAAGGTTTTCCTATCTGTAAAATGGGGATACTTGTATCTGTTTTGTGTGGTGGTTGTAAGCCTCAGATGATGGGGTAGTAATGTGTGCCAAAGAGTTTTCTTTATGTATAACGATACCCTGGACTCTTCCACTTACTTCCTGTGTGACCTTGGGCAAGTGACAGCCTCTCCTGGCCTCATTTTCCTCATCTGTAAAATGAAAAGTTTCAACAAGATGGCTCAAGATCCCTTAGGGGCAATGTAGCAATAGTGGACGGATTGCTGGACTTGGGGGTCAGGAAGACCTGGGTGGAAATGCTGCCTCAAAGAATTACTAGCTCAGTGACCCTGGGCAAGTACTTTCAGGGACCTCAGTTTTCTCCTCTTTAAAATGGTGGAGTTTAGACTCAATCACCTCTGAGGTTCCTTCTGTCCCTAATTATGATACTATGATAATAGTAATAACAGCTAGCATTTCTGTAAGTGTTTTAAGGTTTGCAAAGTGCTTTACAAATACTGTTTTCCTCACAACAACCCAAGGAGATGATTATTATCCCCATTTTACAGATGAGGAAACTGAGGCAGAGGTTAAGTGATTTGTCCAGGGTGACACAGCTAGTAAGTATTTGAGGCCAGATTTGAATTCTGGTCTTCCTGACTCCAGGTCTAGCACTCTCTCTCTCTGTTGTGATTACCTAACTGCCTTTATGATCCTTTGGCTTTAAATTTATCTGTGATTCTATGGTAAGGTGATCCTATTTCTCCTAGTTCCAAGTTTGGCGTTTTTTTTTTAACCTACTTTATGACCTTAAGCAAGTTAATAACCTCTCCAGGTCCTCAGTTTCCTCATTTGTAAAATATAGGTAAGGAACTAGATGGTCCCAAAGTCCCAAGCAGCTCTGACTCCTGTAATCCTAGGGTTGTTGGCTTCGCTCTTCTGGTATACCTTACTTCTCCTGTGCTTCCTCCTGCACTTCCCTCTCCTCCCAAACATGTATGTTTATATCCATGATTTCCCATATGGTACAGGAAGAGCACAATGATCGTGGCGTCAGAAGATCTTGGTTCAGCTCATGCCTCTGATACTTACCAGCGGTGTGATGCTGAGCATGTCATTTCCCCTCCTAGTGACTCAGTTTTCTCATATTTAAAAATGAAGATTGTAGTCATTTCATGATTAACCTCCCCAGTGGTTATGAGACAAATTCTTCGTAAACTGTGAAACATCACATGAGCATTTCTTGGCATGGGTCAGCCCACATCACACTCTAGCTCAAAAACCATCAGTGGTTCCCTGTTGCCTGTAAGGCAAGTCATCTTAACCCTGGAGTCTGTGAACTTGGCTAAAAAAAATTTTGTTTTGATTATGGAATTTCAGTAAGATTGGTTTGCTTTGTAATTTTACATATTTCATTTTGTACGTTTAAGAGCATTAGAACAGAACATCAAGGTGGTGCTATGGATAGAGTTCTAGGCCTAGAGTCTGAAAGACCAAATTCAGCCTTAAACACAGAATAGCTGTGTGATTCTGGGCAGGCCTCTTAACCTCTGTCTGCCTCAGTTTCCTCATCTGTAAAATGGGAGAAATAATAGCACCCACTTCATAGGGTTTTTGGGGAGATAAAAAGATAATATGCTTATAAGTCAGTAAACATTTACCAAGCACCCACTGTGTGCTTAAGTAGTCTATATTTACTTATCTCTGTGTATATCACCTATTGCTTGGACATTTTCAACAGCCTTCTAATTGGTCCTCGGGTAGTTAGGTGACAAAGTGGATAGATCACAGGGCCTGGAGTCAAGGAAGACTCATCTTTCTGAGTTCACACTAGCTGTGTGATCCAGGGCAAACTGCTTAACCCTGCTTGCCTCAGTTTCCTCATCTGTAAAATGAACTGGAAAAGGAAATGGCAAACCACTGCAATATCTCTGCCAAGGATGGGGTCATGAAGAGTTGAACACAATTGAAAAACAACTATGGTCACACAGCTAGTAAGTGTCTGAGGCCAGATTTGAACTCAGAAAGAGGGTCTTCCTGACTCCAGGCCCAGCTCTCTATCCTCCGTGCCACTTAGCTGAGTTAATGAGCATTAATGTCCTTTGTCTGCAAGGCTGTGCTCTCAGACCAAGCCATGATTGTTAGAGTGGAGGAAGGGTGTCCTTTAAATGCTTCCTCTGGAACCCCTTTGGTTTGTGACTGTAGTTGACAGATAGCATGGAGTAGTAAAGAGAGTACTGGCCCTGGACTCAGGACTCCAGGCTCACATCGCAGCTCTGATTACAAACTTGCTGCATGATTTTGGGCGAATTCCCTCACCTCTCTGTGCCTTAGTCTCCATATCAGTAGAAGGAGAATAACACCTGCAGTATCTACCCCACTACATCTTTGTGTCATTTTAACCTTCATGTCATCCTTCCTGTATATCTCCTTCTCTCCGCTTACACAAACACCACCCAAGAGCAGGCCCACGTCACCTCTGCCTGGACTAGTGCGGTAGTCTGCTGGCTGATTCCTCTGCCTCAAGTCCCTCTCCACTCCAGCCTATTCTCTACTCAGCTGTCACAGTGATTTTGCTAACGCCGGGGTCCAACTTTGTTACTCTCCCTACTCTATAAACTCCAGTGGTTCCCTATTACCTCCATGATTTAAAAAAAAAAAAAACAAGCAAAAACTAAAACCACAACCCTCTTCTGACATTTAAAGTCCTTAAAACATGGTCCCTTTGTATTTTTCCAGTCTGCTTTCTCTGCTACTCTTTATCTTGCCATACTGGCCTTCTGGCTGTTCCATGCTTGTGCATTTGCACTGGCTGTCCCCATGCCAGGAATGCTCTCCCTCCTTACCTCTGACTCATAGCTTTTTGGACTTTATTTAAGACGTAGCTCAAAATCCTGTTATCTGCAGGATGCCACCCCTCTTTCTGCCTCCCCCAGTCTCTTCCTTCTGAGTTTACTTTCTTTTTATACTGTTACTATCTTGTCTGTGCATCGTTGCTTTCGTATCTCTCCCATGTATGATGTAAGCTCCTGGAAGGCTGAGTTTTTGGTTTTCATTGTCTCCCCTGAGTTCAAATCCCACCTCAGACACTTACTATCTGTGTGACCCCGGGCAAGGCACTTCATCTCCATCTGCCTTAGTTTTCTCATCTGTAAAAATGGGGATAATATCTACTTCCCATGTTGTTGTGAGAGTATAATGAGATAATGTTTGTAAGGTGCCTCAGAAACCTTAAAGAGATATAAAAATGCTGGCTATCATTATTGTTGATGTTGTTTGTCTTTGACCCAGTCAAAGCCAAGGCTTAACACAGAGCTGTTAGGCGTAGTACCTCATGCGTGCTAGCTGATTGTCTTTTTCTTTAGAGGTAAGGGAATAAAACTTTAACAGTGTAATTTTAGGCATAGAAAAGAGGTAATTGGGGGGATGGCTCCTCTCCCTTCCATCTCAGATCTCACTACATGACTGGCCTCTTTACTTTACCTACATATGCCCTCAACCTTTGGAGTCGCCCTCTCCATAGGACTTAATTCTTTATTTTCTAGCCTTTTCATCACTCCAATCCCCTTCTCTCTCCTCACTCCACTCTCATTTGCATAGGGAAATCATAATAATAATTCAGTGCTTTCCTCCCGTGGGTAGGTAATCAGAGTATTAGTATCTTCATTTTATAGGTGAGGATTGGTTAAGCTGACTTGCTGCAGGTCTGCTTATGGAGGTAAGTGATGGAACCAGGATTCCAACCCAAGTTCACTGCCTGCCTAACCTGCTAGAGTGCAGGACTGTGTTGTAGACTGGGAAGATGAATAGGACTAGTCAGTGGGCAAGCATTCATTAAATACCTACTGCATGCCCCAGTCACTGTGTTAAGCACTGAGGAGATATATATATCTATATATCTATATCTATATAGATATATAGATATATATTAAAAAGCCCAAAATAACAGTCTGTGCTGTCAGGGAGCTTGAAGTCTGACAGGGCTGAGAGGGGAGGCAGCAGATAAACAACTACGTTCAAATAAGATATAGACAGGCTGAACTGCAGATAATCCCCAGAGAGAAAGCCTGGCATTAAGGGGGTCCATGTCGTCAAGCAGTTTAGAGCCTCCCTTTGGGTGGTGGGGGACGTGGACGCACATATCTGTAATACAAGGCAGTGCGGAATCAGAGGGGTAGACTTCAGAGAGTTGTAGACTCGTAGCTCTGGGGGTTGAGGGGAAGAAGAGATTCACTCTGACTGGGGGATAAATCAAGGAGCCCTTCATAGAGGAAGCATTCAGTAAATATGAGCTACTCTTGCACAACTGGGCTCAGTTTGTACTCAGTGCTTGAAAGTGGGGGCAAAAGGAATGTTTCAAAATCAGACTCCCTTTCCCTTCCTACTGGTCTCTCTTTTCTTCTGCCCTGTGTCCTGTCCCTTGTTAGGGCCTCAGACTTGGGGAGTTGAGTCCTGAACCTAGGCCCATTGAAGCATTCAAATCTAAGGGTAGGGTTATGACTCCCTGGGGAGTTGGCTTTGCTTCTTCCTTCCTTTTCTTTCTTTAACATTTCTCTCTCCCTCTCTCTCTCTCTCTCTCTCTCTCTCTCTCTCTCTCTCTCTCTCTCTCTCATCTCTTTTTCCCAGTATCTCTCTTTTTTCTGTATCTATCTATCTATCTATCTATCTATCTATCTATCTATCTATCTGTCTGTCTATCATCTTTCTCACTCCTCATCTATCTGTCTTCTTACCTGTATATCTCTGTCTCTGGCTGTGTTTGCCCTTCTGTCTCTCTCTCTCTTAGCTTATCTCTTTCCCTTTCTTCTTTGGTTCTTCCTCTCTCTCCATCTCTGTCTTTCTCTTTCCTTTCTTATTTTTTTCCTCTGTCTCTCTCTGTCTCCTTTTTCTCTCCCTCTCTGCCCTTTTCAACTCCTCTCTCCTCCCCTCCAAATTGAAACAGAGGGACAGCAATAATTCCTTAGATTCTATCTCCACTCCCTCCTTTCTCCCCAGAGGATCTGGATCCAGTTTTCTCTTCCTTGAGAGGACAGAAGCAGGGATTGGAAGCTGAGGGGGAGGGGGAGAGACTGTAACCCTGTCTTAAACATGGTAACTAAGGGGGGGATGAAGAGGGGATACCCCTTTGCCCAGGCAGGGCTTCACTTCAAAATTGTCAGAATGATGTGTGAAGATAAGATTGTTGGCAAGGGATGGAAGTAGAAGGGTGTTTACGAGCTCCATTCCATTCCTGTCTTCTTCGGGAAAGATTGATGAGACCTGCTCAGAGTCCAAGCCCAGAGAGGGCTTTTGACGTGGGTGCGACGTTTGCAGACTCCCAGCTGTTGATAGGGGAAGGCCAATGAAGAAGGAGGGGGTGATCTTCCAGAAAATAAAAACCGGATTTCACTTTCCTCTGTTCCACCAGGGTCACCTCCCCCAGGAGGCATTCCTTTCTAGCAGCCTGGGAGCAAGGGCCATCAAGATGCCATCAGTGAGTACAGGTCTGGGCCAGCTTTGGGGCACTGGCCCCTCCCTCAAGGGGCCAGCCTGGAACCCTAAGAGTGTGCCTGAAGTCATAGGGGTGGGGGCTGGTGTACCTTCTGGCTCAAGTTTGGGGTACAACATCTGCCCCGAGGAGGGCAAGGGACAAATATAATGATGTAATATTAAAGGTACTGGACTTGGGGTCAGGACACCTGGGTTCAAATCCTGCTTGTAGTGCTTAGCAAGTGGCTTTGGGCAGATTAGCTAATTTTTCTGGGTCTTAATTTCCTCATCAGAAAAAAATGTTTTTGTTTGTATTTCCTCTGTTACTAGGTTGTTGGGAGGAAAGAACTTCAAGTGCTTATGGCCATTATTATTGTTGTTGTCATTAGTGGCAGAAACATGGATTTGGTGCTTTTAGTTTTGGTTACTGTGTTTGCCAGGTGCTGGATCCCAAGGCTGGATCCTGTGCAGCAATGGCACCTGGCCCCATCACTGGCTTACTGTGTCCCCTTTGACCTCAATCATACCATGGGCCTTGGTGGTTTCCTCTGCCTGGCCTTGTGGGCATTGCAGGGATATGTTGAAGATGGAGGAGACACAAATATTCTCCCCCCCCCTTTTTTCTTTTTAGGCAATTGGGGTTAAGTGACTTGCCCAGGGTCACACAGCAAGTAAGTGTCAAGTGTTTGGTCTGAGGCTGAATTTGAGCTCAGGTCCTCCTGACTTCAGGGCCGGTGCTTTATCCACTGTGGCACCAAGCTGCCCCGACACAAATATTCTTGAAAAGGATTTGAACTCTCAGGAGCAAAGATGATATGGAAGTTCCAGTTCTTTATGTCACTATTGGAGCCACAGAAAAGAGGGGTTGTGGTTGTGTGGAATGAGCTCTGAACAGTTTATAGACCTTGGTCTAGTCACCACCCTGCTGCTCAATTTAGGCTTCATGACCCTGGGCAAGTAATTACTTTCTCTGCTTCTGTTTCTTCTTTTCTAATGGCTGGTCACTAAGTCCCTTTCCAGCTCTCACATCTTATATTCTATGTTATCCCATAGTCTGTGTTCTAAGATCTAAGGTACCTAGGTTGTATGAAGCAGCTAGGTGGCTGGGTAGATAGAGCTCTGAGCCTGAGTTCAGATCTGGTCTCAGATACTTACTAGGTCTGTGGCCCTGGGCAAATCACTTAATCTCTGTCTGCCCCAGTTTCCTTATCTGTAAAATGGGGATAATAGCAGCACCTCCTTCACCAGCTTGTGCAAGGATTAAAAGAAATATTTGTAAAGCACTTAGCATAGTGCCTGGCATATAGTCGGTGCCCTATAAATTGCTTATTCCACCCTTTCTTCTCCTCCCTTTTCCTGCTAAGATAGTCTGTGTTGTGCTCTAAGGTCCATCCCATCCCTGATATTGTGGTTCTGTAAGATCATTTTCTTCACACTGAAGAAGCAAGAACTGTGGGAGGCAGGCTTTTTCTTGCCTTCAGGGATCCAAGAGAGCTTTGGAGAGAGGTGAAGGGCTGGTCTACATCCTTGTAGATGGCTCCAATAGGAGGAACAAGGGAAAGAGAGATATGGGGCAAATCCAAGGCAGAATTTCACATTCCACTAGAACTTTGGGGATTTCCTTCTAGCTCCAGACTTCTGATCTCTTGATCCTCTAATAAGAGTCAGAAAGAAGACGGCTTTAAAGTGACACATTTGTTTGGAGTGAAACCAGTTTTGATTGCAAAGACATCTTTTTAGACAGTCTCCCATATGCTGCCTGCCCTCTTAAGTAGAGGAAACCGAACATATTTTTGACCTGGGTGTTCCAGGTCATTATGAATTATTACAAGAACTCAAGTTGTCTGTATAATACTTTGCAGTTTGAGAAAGCTCTTCCTTACAACAAGCCTACAAGGTAGGTAGAACCAGGAGTATTGTTCTCATTTTACAGAATAGGAAATCAAGGCTGAGAGGGAGCCCAAGATCACCTAGAGCTAGTAAGTGGCAGAGCGAGGCTTTGAAACAAAGTTGCTTGGTTCTCAGTACTGTAGCTTTGCTCCTGCGTAGATCCCCAATCTGGCCAGAGAGGCCGTGTACACTGCTGCCCTCTGCAGGTGGGTAAAGCTGATTTCTATTTCCCCTACACACATTGGCTCTACCGTTGCCCTTGTTAAATTATTTTGTTGGTTGTTGGTAGAGTACTTCTCTCTGTAAAGCTCTCGGTCATCTGACTCATCTTCCTGAGTTCAAATCTGGCCTCAGACACTTACTAGCTGTGTGACCCTGGGCAAGTCACTTAACCTTGTTTGCCTTTGTTTCCTTATCTGTAAAATGAACTGGAGGAGGAAATCACCACTCCAATGTCTTTGCCAAGAAAACCCCAAATGGGGTCATGAAGAGTCGAACATGATTGAAAAATGACACCAAAAAAAAAAGTCAACAGGCTCTGAGCCAGGACCTCCCTTCTGGATAAGAGGCATGGACTCTGTGGTATATTTTGATCTCATGAGAAGAAGTGTGGCAGGCATATAGTAGCACCGGATTTAGGAGAGTTGGGTTCAAATCCTGAATATCGTTTTTACTGAGTGAACATAGGCAAATCACTTAATGTATGCCTCTTTTGTAAAAGATGACAATAATAATAATAATTGCATCCCTGCTTTATAGTGTTGTTGTGTTATAAGTGTTTTATTTCAAATGTGAGTAGTTGTTGCTGTTTTGGTAAGGTGAAGTTGCTGGGGAGCTGAGCCCTAGATAGGCGAATCATTTCTGTATTAGCAGACTCCCAGAAGGGTTGGAGTTGGGAAGGCTTTGGCTTCCAATTTTTCCTTTGCCAATATCTTGTGTGATCATAGGGAAATTCTGTGTGTTCTCTGAACTGAAATTTTCCTCATCCGTAAAATAGGGATGATAATGCTTAACATTGCCTCCCTCAAATGGTTGCTATAATCAAAGATGAGTGCATATGTAAACTGTTTTGCAAACTTGAGGTGCTCTATAAATGCTGACTTATCATCATTCTCTGTACTCTTCTTTTGGCCTTTCTGGCTGTGTTTCTGATGCAAATAACCATGGGGATCAGGAAGGTTCTCATGTAGGAGTGGGTACCTGAGCAGAGCGTTGAAGGGAGTGAGGGGAGTGAGGTGAGGGGGAAGGAAGGAGAGCATGCCAGATGTGGGGACCTACTTGGACAGAGAAGGGAGATGGAGATGCCCTTTTAATGCAATCTAAGATTCTGTTTTTTTTTTTTTTGGCCTTCTGGGTCACTCTGCGGACCCACGTTGAATTTGCAGTCCACTAAAACATTCAGACCTTGAGGAAGTTGAGCTTGGAGTCCATTAGTGATGCCCCCTCCCCTCCCTGATCTTTTCCAGATGAACTTCTCTCTGAATTTGAAGATGGGGGTGGGGTGGGGGAGAGAGGGAATATTTGCCAAGGACCCCACGCCAGGAGAGAGAGCTAATGCACTGGATACCAGGTTTGGAAAAGACTAGACTCTTGGTCTGACCCTAAAAGGATGGAATTTAATAGAGATAAATGTAAAGCCCCATGTGGGTTGGAAAAAAATGCATTTCATGAGTGTAGGATAGGTGAAGCATGACTAGACAGAAAGTCAAAAAAAAGTGTGGGCTTTTTGGTGGATTGCAAGCTCAACGTGTATCAACAATGTGATAATTTTTTTTTCCCCTTGGATCTTTGATTTCAATGTTGCAGCAAGCTTCTGGTGAAGAAAGGCCTTCTACTCTTCCAGGGCAGGTTGGCAACTGTTTTAGGCTGTAGGTACTTTGTGGTTAAGTGACTTATCCCAGGGTCACATAGACACTATGTATCTGAGGTGGGGTTCTGACCCAGATGTTCCTGACTCTGAGGCTTGATCTCTGTCCATGTACTGTGCTACTTTTGGACAGTTCCTTTTCATCCCTCCAGGTTGTACTGATCTTGGCAACACATTCCATCAGCCTGTTGAAGCCCTCAAGTCTCAGTACACACACACACACACACACACACACACACACACACACACACACACACACGGCACATATATATATATATATATATATATATATATGTGTGTGTGTGTGTGTATGTATACAACCTTGGGAACATACTCCATCAGCCTGTTAAAGCCCTCTCCCTCCTTCAAGGCTCAGTATACACACACACACACACACGTGTGTGTGTATATATACATACATATATACACACACACATGTGTGTATACGTATATATACATACATACATATATATGTTATCTTATACATTAAGCCTTTCCTTCCTAAGAAAGTGATTTCTCCCTCCCCAGGTTTCCTGGCATTCCTCATTTGCCCCTCTCCCATTGTACCTTGTATCTGACTTACTTGTCAGATGATAAGCATTTGGCTTTTTCCGCATATTAGGCTATAAATTTCTGGAGACTATTGGTTATTTCATTTTTCATCTTGTATCTCCAGCATGTTACGGGGCTTTGCAAATAATAGGCACTTTGTAAATGTTTGTTGAATTAAATGGAACTCTTGTTTAGCTGTGGATCCTATTAGTTGATCTTTGAAAAGCCTTCTGACTCTGAGATTCTGAATTAGGTAAATTGAATTGAATCAGCATAGGATATTGTGAAGAGAATTCATTGATTTGGAGTTAGAAGACCTGAATTGGAAATCCCAGTCTGCTGTGTACTACCTTTGTGACCTCTGTACATGCCAATTCCAGTTCTGTCCTCTAGGAAATGAAGGTGTACTTTTTTTTTTTTTTGTGAGGCAATCAGGGTTAAATTACTTACCCTGAGTCCCAAAGCTAGTAAGTGTCTGAGGCCAGATTTGAACTCAGATACTCCTGACTCCAGGGGTGGTACTTTCTGCTACTGAGCTGATCTTTAAGGGTCCGTCTGGCTCTAAATCCTTTGACCCTCATTCTTGGAGAAAATCTACATTCACTAGGGAAAGATTACATTGTAGCCACAAGACTGGATTGACCAGGGTAGGAATGAAGTTTGGGTAGGTTTGTATGGTGTCCAGGCTTGGGGTCTAAAAAAACAGAAATGAATTTCTGCCTTGTTCTTACTTTCTCAGAAAAAATAATTCTAACAGATCTTTTAGGTCCTCAGCATTTCAATCAGCTGACTGTGAGTTGATGGTAAGAGGTGCCCTGATTACAAAAGAACAATACTGCTTATTAAAAAGACAAGCCAGGACTTCTTGATCTAAATGATGCTGCCACTTCAAAGGTGCTGCTGTGTATGGGCTTTCAGTGTAGCTGCTGCTGCTACTGCTGCTGAAAGCATCATGGAAAGGGCTTTCAGTGTTAAGTGCTGTGAGTACAGGTTCCCAGAACTATCTTAGGCACATCTTGTCTGTGACCTAAAATGGGTCTGATCTCCTGCTTCATTCATCAGACATGTCTCTGAATGAATGACTTTGGGCCCTTTCCAAAAAAATCTCTCAAATATGAGAATTTGCCTCTGCTTAGGACTTGTAAAATATGTCCTATAGGCAGTCCCCATAGAGGAAACTAGAGATAGCTTGATTGATGGCAGCCTCATGGTCAGGGTTCATTTAAATTCCACAAGCATTTTAAAAAACAACTACCTGTGCATAAGACACTGTACTAAGTGCTGGGGATGTAAAGGGAAAAAGAAACAATCTGCCTGCAAAAAGTGTATTCTTCTGGAGTACAGAACCCACATGTAGTCAAAAGGCATCAAAGTATGTCAATACTTAATATATACAAATACAAGTAGATAACTTGAAGAGGGAAGAATTAATAATAATGGGGGAGGGGGTAAGTCCAGGAAAGGCTTAGTGCTGAGACCCTTAAACCATTGTATGTCTTTGTCTCCCTGGGCAGTCTGGTGAAGTGTATGGGCTACTTCTTGGAATAATGTTTTTAAATGCATAAAATAAAATACATGGAATTACAAAGGAAGCCAGTTATATTGAAATACAGTTGTATTTTTTCCTGTCCAAGTTCATGGACTCCCTGAAATGTACTCCATGGATACCAAGTTAAGATTCCCTTCAGTGAAGAATACTTGCCTGACAGTCTTACTTGTCCTGGAAAATTTCCCCTTCTTTTTTAGGGGAGAGTAGAAAGGGAGAAAGGAATGTGGGCTGCAAAAAATCAATAGCATTTATTAAGCTGTGATACCCAAGCTGTGTTTTGAAGGAAGTTAAGTATTCTTAGAGTGTGGAAGTGAGAAAGGAATATATTTTAGACATGGCAACCCTTTGTACAAAGGTGTAAAAGTGGGAGGTGGACTGTCATGTAGAGAGAATGGCTAATGTTCCACTTAATTAGAACAGAGGGTGGGTAGAGAGGAGTAATAGAGATATGACTGGAAAGGTTGGTGGGAGCCAGCTTGAGGAGGGCTTTGAATAACAGATTTAGAATAGAATAGCCCAGGGAGACATTTTGGAAGGGGAAGACACTCATTCAGATGATGAAGTCAGAATTCAAACATGTCAGAGATGGAAGGGACCCTAGAACATAAAATGTTAGAGCCTGAAGGGGACTTAGAATGTAGAATATAGAATGTAAGTGCTAGAAGGGATGTTAGAGACAATGTAGTCCAACCTCTTTGTTTTTACAGAGGAGGAAACTGAGGCTAAGAGATGGGAATTGTCTTGCCTAGGATTATACAGGTAATTAGCTGAGAAGGTAAGACTGTTGCAGAAAGAAGAGAGGGAAAGTCAGCTGAATCCTGTAGTTAGCATAAAAACCTGAGTTAGCCAGAGATGATCTGAAAAGTCTGGTAGACAAGAGCATTAGCACAAAAAGGAGACCCTTTGGATGCATCCCTGGAGGTTGATGGGATGGAGCATAAGCTTCTCCTTTGCATGAGTCTTCATTTTCATGTTGAAATTACTCAGAAAGAGGGAGACAGAGACATGCACAGTTTCTCTCTCTCTCTCACTCCAGAAGGAGGGAGAGAGACTGTCTCTGTCTCTGTCTCTTTCTCCACCTCCACCTCTTGGGGTTCCCGATTTCCTTAAACACTCAACTTCTGCAGGGGATTTTTTTCTGACCTCCTCAGCTATGGTACTTTTTCATCCAGGGTTGTTGGTTAGTTATTTTCAGTCATGTCCTATTCATGACCCCATTTGGGGTTTTCTTGGCAAAGATACTGGAGTGGTTTGCCCTTTCTTTCTCTAGTTCATTTTATAGATGAGGAAAAAGAGGCAAATGAGGTTAAGTGACTTGCCCAGAGTCACACAGCTAGTAAGTGTCTGAGGCCACATTTGAACTCAGATCTTCCTGGCTCAAGGCCTGGCTCTCTATTCTTTGTGCCATCTAGCTGCCCTCATCCTAGGTTATCTTGTATTCGTTTGTATCTGCTTCTATAAACCTATAGATTAGATGTCCATGTTGTCTCCCATGATAGAATGTAATCTCCTTAAGGTCAGGAACTATTTAATTTTTGTCTTTGTACCCCCCGCCCAAACTGGCACATAGCTTAATAAATGCTGTTGATTATTAGCATCCTGTGCCTTGTCTCCCTTTCTGTTTTTCCCTAAAAAGAAGGGGAAAATTTCCAGGAAAAGTAAGATTGTCAGGCAAGGAGTCTTGACCAAATACCTTTGATCCAGTTGTGGGCCAGGTATTGTAGGGTGGACAGAGGAAGAATTAATGTTGGTAGCTTCCCATCTGTTTGGGAAGACAGGACTCATTCAAGTATAAGGAATGAGGCCAGAAAAAGCCAGTTCGTGATCCAGACCTAGATCATATTGTTCAGACCATATGTGCCGTAGAAGAGAGATCTTACTATGTGCTGGGGTGGTCAGAGAAGGATTCCTGGAGGAGGCAAGCTTTGGACTGAGTTCGAAGGGACTGGTAAGATTTGGGTACCGTAAATCTATTCAACTGAAAAATGCCTTAAAACTCCCCTGTTAATGGTATTCATTATGAATTAAAGATATCACCAATGAAGGCCAGAACTGAAAGATAGGACCGGAAGGGACCTCAAGTGGTCATCTCATTCAGCCCTTCTATATTACAGATGAGGAGACTGAAGCTTGGAGAGGGGAAGGGTCCTCCCTGAGGATGTTGATGTTGGTGTTCCTTCTAATAAGTGTATCATCATTTTCATTGTTTTCATCCTCTGATTCAGGGGTGGGGAACATGTGGCCCTCTAGGTCCTCAAGTACGGCCCTTTGACTGAATCCAAATTTCACAGAACAAATCTCCGTAATAAAAGGATTTGTTCTGTAAAATTTGGACTCAGTCAAAAGGCTGCACCCAAGGACCTAGAAGGCCACATATGTCCTCAAGGCTGCAGGTTCCCTACCCCTGCCCTGGTTCATGGCTGGGACATCCCTCTCCATTAAATTGAGTAAGAATTTGTTAATGGCTTGTCATATTTGGAGCTTCATGTATAGTTTGAGGGAGCCACAGAGAGGTCTGATAACAGGAGAGAAAGATGTGTGAATAAATAAGTGTGATAAAGGCAAAGAAGGAGGTCAGATGAAATGTCATGAGAAACTTGAGGCATGGAGATGTCACTTTTACCTGGTCAAGTAAGGCAGTATTAATGATAATAATAACCAACTTTCATATAGCTCTTTAAAGCTGGCAAAAGCATTTTATATACATTTTCATCTCATTTCATCTTCATAATAACCTTCTGAGGCAGGTACTACAGGTCTGATCTCCTTTTCACAGATGAGGAAACTGAGGCCCAAGGAGATTAAATGATTTCCTATGAGAGGCAGCATGTCATATTGGATCAGCACTGGCCTTGAAATCGGGAAGACCTGAGTTAAAATCCTACCTCAGACACATAGTGTCTGTGTGACCCTGGGCAGGGTACTTAACTTTTTGGTTCCTCAATTGCCTACTCTGTGAAAGAAAGGGATCAGATTGATGATATCTAATCTAAGATCCCTTCTAGATGTATATTTATGATCCTATGGGTTGCCCATGGTCACAGAGCTATTTAAAGCTTAGACCTGAGATTCAAACCTAGGTCTTTCTTTCTTCTATTCTAACACTCTTTATGACCCCATGCTGCCTTGTCATAGGAAGGCTTCAGGGAGGAGGTAGCCCCTAAATTAGCCCTTGAAGCAAGGGAGGAACTTGGGTCTATGGAGGGTGAGGGAGGGGGATTCCATTCTAAGCATGGAAATTAGAGGGTGGGCAGTGAAAATGGGGAAGTAGAGGGGAGTTCGGATTGGTTGGAGTGTATGAAATATAACTAGAAAAGTATGTTGGAGCCAGACTTGGGAAAGCCTTGAATTCATTCATTCAGCAAGCATTTATTAAATGCCTTCTGTGTGTAAGGCATTAGGGTAAGCTCTGGGGATGTAAAGACAAAACAAAGAACAGTTCCTGCCCACTCGGAGCTTATATTCTGATACTGTTGGATGTCAAGAATTTAGTTTATTTTGTGTGGGCAATGGGCAGCTACTGAAGGTTTTTGAGTGGTGAAATGATGATAATGATGATGATGAGAATGATCGCTAGCATTTATATATTGCTTTAAGGTTTGCAAAGCCTTTCAAAGATCATTTCATTTGATGCTCACAACAGCCCTGGGAGGTAGGTGCTATTATTATCCCCAATTTATAGATGAGGTGGACTTAACAGATGTTAAGTGACTTGCCTAGGGTGACGGGCCTAAATAAGTATCTGAGTCTAGATTTGAAATCAAGTCTTCCTGACTCCAAAATGGTGATCAGAGTATTACCTTAGGAAGATTACTCTGGTAGTGATATCAAAGATGATTAAGGAATGGGGAAAACTAGAAGCAAAAAAACCCAAACAAACCCAAAAAAACCAGTTAGGAACCTATTTCAGTCATTTAAGTGAGAAGTATTTTCTCTATCACCTGGTCTTAGATGAAGGTAAGAAGGCAAGTTTGTAGATGACACAAAACCCAGAGGGAAAGCTAATACACAGGATGACAGAATCAGGCCCTCAAAGACCTTGACAGGTAGAAAGAGCAGGGCTTGGCAAAATATGGCGCAAGGGCAGGCAGCCTGTTTTTGTATGGACCCTGAGCTGACTGTTTTTTACATTTTAAAATACAGTATAATAAAACTTTATTTAAAAATATAAAAACTGTTGTTATCTCGGGATGTGCAAAACCAGGCACAGATTTTATATATAGGCTGCACTTTGCCTGCCTTAAGTCTTAAAGCAATGACCTGAATCTGCTAAGATGAAATGCAGTAGGGATAAATGTAACATCTTGTATTTGGGTTTAGAAAATCAATTTAACAAGTATAAGATATCAGTCAATAAGTACTTATTAAGCAGTCCTGTGTAGTGCCAGAGGTATTTTTAAAGGCCCCCCCCAAAAAGTTTGACAGTTGTTTGAGAAAGGTCTAGGGTTTTTAGTGGACTGCAAGATCAGTGCAAGTCAGTTCTGTAGTATGGTGTTGTAACCAAAAAAAAAAAAAAGCTAAGGTCTTGGTCTAATAGTGGGAGAGACATAACTCAGAAATAAGGAGGTGATGACCCCTCTTCTCTGCTCCTGTTGGATTTCATCTAGACCATTGTGTTCCATCGTGGTCACCAAACAGGATGTCAGTAAGGGTGGAGAGCCTCCAGGGAAGAGCCCCTACTAGGATGGTAAAAGTCTTCAAGTAAATGTCCCAGGAAGATCATTTGAAGGCATGGGGCATGTTTGGTCCGGTTTAACCTTGGATGTAGCTATGTCCAAGTAGATGATGGCCTCTTCTGGGGACATCTTATTCTCTTCACCCCATTGCCCAGCCCCCCAGGGCAGAAGTTGCCAAGAGGCAGATTTAGGCTGGATGTCAGAGATGTTATTTGTAAAGCACTCAGCTCAGTATCTGGCACGTAGTCGGTGCTACATAAATGTCAGTTAATGTCATTATTAAATAACTCCCTGCCAACTCCAGAAATAGAAAGGACTGCCTCAGGAGGTAGTAGGTTCCCTTTCCTTGGAGGTCTTCAAGCAGAGCTTGGATGACCGTTTGTCAAGAGATCAGTTATACTGGGGATCTGTTTTGGGGGCTGGGTCGGACTTGGTGACTGCTGAGGTCCTTTCCTATTCTCAGATTCTATGAATTAGGTAAAGAAGACCTCAAATGGGGTGGCTGCATTTAGGAGCAAAGAGGGAAAAAATGGATAGGTGGCATATTGTGAGCTGGGCTCAGTAGCACTTGCTAACTGATTGGGTATGGGGGTCAAGGGAGACAGGAGTCAGAGATGATTTGGGGTAGCTGAATTTGGGGCCCATCTCAGCTAAAGATGGTGCTTGTTTTTTACTATAGTCTGGAATTCGATGTCTTTGTGAGGGGATCAGGGCAGGTGAATGGATTACTTTGCAGGGATTCCTAACCCACTAATGACATCTGTCTGGGCAAACCTCAGCGCCATGCAGACCTGTCTGGAGCAAAGTAGTGGTTTTGTACTCTTCTGTAAGTGGGCGGCCCTCTCCCTCACACCTGTAATCACCTCCCCTTTCCTCCCAGGTGGTTGGGTGTGGGTTCCAGACCTCCCACAGATGGCAGACAAGGCAGGTGCCTCCCTTGTTCGCCAGCCTGGGGGTCAGTGGTAATGGTAAAGGTAAAGGTGGATGGTGGAAAGATAAAGGCAGCACATTTGGGCTGGTATCATAAAGGAGGCAAGTAGGCATGGTCTCATAGGCTGGTGAGTGAGCGTGAGGCACGGTTCAGTTAGAAAGACCAAAGGAGTCTTGCCCATTCCTCTTTCTTAGCCATATTTTAAATTTTTTAGCCCACAGATTCCTCAATCAGAGGTCAAGAGACTTAGGTTGTAGTGTGGCTCTTAACATTTCCTCACTATGTGAGGTTTGGTCTCTTCCCTTTTTGACCTTCAATTTTCTCTGCTATAAAATGAGGGAGTTTGACTAGATGAGAAGCTTTTAGTAATGTTTAACTTGGAGTTAGGGGGACCTGGGTTCAAATCCTGCCTCAAGCACTTACTAGCTGTGTACAAGTCACTTAACTTTCCCTGGCCTTATTCTTCATCTGTGAAATGAGGGGACTGGACAAGTTAATCCCTTCCAGCTTGAAATTTAGTAATCTTTGACTGGGTGACCTGTTAGCCCCTTCTAAGCTCTAACGTTGTGTGGGAGGTCACGTCCACTTATAGCCGCTCTACTCTTAGTAACTAGTAATTGTTGTGTCTGGGGCAAATCAAAGGTGACCTTTTCTTTTTTTCAAGAGGAGTGGAGGAAGAGTGGTACTGAGGGACAGAGGATAGTCTTACTGTTTAGAGAGAGGAAATAGTCCAACTTCCATAGAGTTCACCTTGGTGTCCTGAGGGAGATTAGGGGAAAGGGGAGTGCTAGAATGAGCAGCATGGTCACTCTGGGTGGCTGAGTGTCATGTAGTTCAGGGAAAGTAATCTCTAGACTACTACAGGAAGAAAGTGGGCAACCCCTGTCCCCCACCTCCCCCTGAGAGGAGGTACACTTCTGGATATTGATACCCAGAGACAAAGCTTTAATCACCCCATCCTGGTTATGGCTCTAGAGCAGCTAGGTGGTACAGTGGATAGAGTGATGGGCCTGGAGTCAGGAAGATTGGAATTCAAATCTGGCCTCAGACACTAGCTGTGTGACCCTGGGCAAGTCACTTAACCTTGTTTGCCTCAGTTTCCTCATCTGTAAAATGAGCTGGAGAAGGAATGGCAAACCACTCCAGTATATTTGCCAAAAAACCCCAAAAAACCAGAAGGGGTCATGAAGAGTTAGAAATGACAAAACCACAAAATTATGGCACTAATCTATATTCTTAGAGAAGGCAGACCTTCTCTAAGATTATGTAGTAGCAGTTGTCTCAGGCTAAACATTCTGTGTTCTGTGTTCTAAAAATCCATGTTCTAAGGCTCCTTTCAGCTCTGACATTCCTTTATCTGTTCTAAAGGTCCTTCAGCCTCTATCATGACTCAATTCCCAGATTCAAAGACTCTTGGATCCTGGTGTCCTTTGGAACACCCCTTCCTCTGTTCCTCTCTTCCTTTCTCTTAGGGCTTACTTCTCTTTGACCTGCTGACTCTGAACCACCTTTCACCTGTCCTTTTTGCCTAATCTCGGGTTGCCAGTGAGAGGCATCTGAAAACTTCCTATTGCAGTTCTCACATGCCTCTGTTTTGGAGTTGCCTTCCTTCCCTAGGCTCCTTCAGCCCACTTGTTCACTGGGACCAGGTGTGATATGCTGTGTCCTTACTTATTGTGGGGAATTTTAGGTCCCTTCTTTCCCAAAGGTGATAGAAAGCCCTCAAGCCTATTATTCTCCTGTTCCCACATGACACAGATCTCCCTGTTCAAGAATCCCAGAACCAATACCCATCCATTCTTCCGTAAGCCACAGTGTCTCATGATGCAGGCAAGGGGCAGGTCTGAGCTTGTAGATGTGGGCTCTGTGTGACACTTGGGGGCTGAGGGAGCTTGGAAAAGAACTGACACCAGCCTTATTCCAGAAAAGCCCCAATTTCCTGCCCTGGCCCAGGATTTGGCTAGTGAGCAAAACCTTTGCACCCAGTTAAAATATATGTGTTTTGAATTGTTTTTCTCTCCTGACATCATTGGTAAATCGGCCCTAAGGTGGAGGGATGACTGAGATGATCTGGGGAGGCTACTTGTAGTCCCATGGCTCCATGGTCTCATAGTAAATGTTTAATAATTGTTGAATGAATGAATGAATGAATGAATAATAGAGACAATATAGTGAACAGAGGAGAAGAATGGATTTGGAGTCAGTGTACCTGGGCTTGACTCAAAATTCTGACACTTAAGACCTGTGTGATGCCATTCAAGTGCTTTAACTTCTTTCTGCCTCAGTGTCCCCATCTGATACAGATGGGGGAAAATGTGCACACATAAGAAGTTACTCTAGCAACCAAGGTGGGCTGTGGGCAGTGCTCAAAGTATGGGGTGGAGGGCATTTGTACAATGAAAGAATTGGATTACATGACCTCTAAGGCAAAGTTTATTAAGGTTTTTTTTTTTGTGCCATGGACTCAGTTGGTACTCTGGGGAAGACTATGGACTTCTTCCCACAGTAAGGTTTTTCAATACATAAAAGAAAATACATAGGATTGCAGAGGAAACCAATTATATTGAAATATATTTATCTGAAAATTTTTTTTTAAGTTTACAAATTCCAAATTAAGAACTCTAGCTCTTAGGATTCTTCTGACTCTGACATTCTGTATTCTTTGGTCTCTTCTGGCTCTGACATTTTCTGTTTTCTGAGCTCATAAAGCTCTGACATTCTGTGAATTCATGTTCTGTGAAAGTCTGGAAACCAAGTCTTACTGATGGATAGTTTGGGCCGCATCTAGGTCAAGATCCAGGCCAGAGGGTCTGAGTATCAGACATAGGGCCCAGACAGCATGAACAGGGCAGGGCTAGATGCTGTGCTCACAAGCTCTCATTGGCAGAGACTTCCTATATGCTTTCATCGAAGCTGGTCTCAGAGTTTTGCTGGACCTGAACTGGCAGGTGGTGGTGTGTCAGGACACCTGGTTAGAAAGAAGAATGGGGTGGAGGAGTGGGGGACCACGGACAACTGGTAGGACAGCAAGAGATTGGTTCTGAAGTTGGTCATGATGTCCTCTCTGATGTCCTCTGTCCCAACTTGGGAGATTCTAGGATGCCTCCCTCCCCACCCCAATTCAGTTCAGCATGCCAACTGGGCCCTTGTTTACTTGGTATTTAAAAACTGCTTTGGGGCTGCCTGCCAGGAGTTAATGAAAGCCTTTCTGGCCCTTGTCCTTCAAGACAACCCCTTATCAGTTGACTCTGCAGAACCTGCAGTTCTCAACAGGGAGGCCCTTTCTTCTCCATACTTTGAGCACTGCCCACAGCCCACCTCGATTGCTAGAGCAGCAATACTCTTGTGTGCACACATGTCTTGGGCCCTGTATTTATTCCACAAGGCTTTCCCAGGTTGAGGGGTGGGTAGGGTAGGGGAAGGGCAGGCCTGCAAGCCAACACCCCATGGTGCCTTTAAAGCACCTTGGGCTTGGGCAAGACTAACCCAGAGCTGTCTGCTGGATTGTGTGGAGTAGTGAGGGGATGGCCCTGTGTCCCCATACTCACAAAACCCGGAGACTATTGAAAGACCTGAGAGGTGAGTCTTCCTTAGGACTGACTGCCCTTCTTCCCTAGCCTCTCTGGCAGAGTGACCCTGCTTTGGTGAGGTAGTGTATAGTGCTGGAGACAGGAGAACCATTGGGATCTCAGCTCTCACATGTAGTAGGAAGGTTACTAGGTTTGAAGTCATTGAATTATAGATAGCTCTAGACCCAGAATGGATTGGCTTAAGAGCCAGAAATTCAAAGTCCATTACTGTAGAATTGGAAGGGACCACACAGGCCCTCTAGAATAATCCCTTCATTTTGTAGATGAGGAAAATGAGATGCAGTGAAGGGAAGGGATCTGCCCAAAGTCACCCTGGTATTAAGTTGTTGAGGTAGGATTTGAACCCAGGTGCCCCAGTTTCAGAGTCAAGGTCACATAGTAAGTGGCAACACCAGGATTTGAACCTTGTCAGAATCCAGATCCGACTCTATTTTGCTTCATGGACCATGAACTTGGGTTCCCTTCTTTCTTCTGCTCTTACCAGCTAAGTTTTCTTTGGGCTCAGCTTTTCCATTGCTTTAATGATATTTGATATGCAAATATATTTATTTCTGGGGACCTTGGCTGAGCTAGATCAGATTCTCAGCTCTGGGAGGGGGAATGAGGAGGACAGGCAACCTTATCAGAACTGTTGCTTCTAGGATATCCACCAGGACAGTAAAAAGGACTGGAAGCCAGACTATCATAGTGACCAGTTGAAGAAACCAACATGCTTATGTAGGCTGGAGAAGAGAGGACTTGGGGACATGACCTGTCTTCAGATGCCTGAGGGACTCTCTTAGGGTACTGGAAGCAGACTTGCTTGCTGAAGACAAAGAGATAGGGGAGGGGAATGTGGGATGGGGAGAGGACAGGACAGTCACTAGGATTCTGCCTGGCACAGGATCAGGAGGGATTTACTAATACACAGTTCCATCCCAATATGGATTAAGATGCTTCCTGAGACAGAGTTTCCTGCTGTTGGGTGTATTCAAGCAGAGAATGAGTGATGGCCCATTTAGGAGGCTGGAAAGAGAAATTTGGTGAAAGGGGAGCATGTATTGAGTGGCTACTTTGTGCCAAGCACTGTACTAAGTGCTGGGGTATAGAAAGACAGAAATGGAACAACGCTTGCCCTCAAGTGGCTTGCATTCTGCTAGTAGGGAAACTCCGTATACCCAGGTAAGAAAATACAAGATATGTACGGAATAAATAACTATTGGGGGAGTGGAAGGAGGCGTTGATAATTGTTAATTGAGGAAGGCTTCTTGTAGAAAGTGGTACTTAAGTTATTAAACCTTGAAAGGAGGTAGATATTCCAAGATGAAGAGGTGAGGATAGGAGCATATTCCAGCCTGGGAAGCAGGAAGTGGAATGGTATATACCGGAAACATGGGGTAGGCCATTTGGCTGGAACACAGAGTGTGTGAAGAAAAGTGAGATTCATCTTTGAGGTATCTCTCCCACCCCAGCACCCCAACCAGTACTCTGAGTGAGAGTAGATGCATAACTGCTGGGGAGTCAAGGGATTCATACGCCACCTCTGGTGTGACCTTAGGCAGGGAAGGAAGGGAACAAGCATTTATTAATTGCCTCCTGTATGCAAGGCATCATACTAAGCACTTTATAAATTTTATCTTGTTTGATCCTCAGAACTACCAGGAGAGGTAGGTGCTGTTATGATCCCCATTTTTACAGTTGAGAAAACTGAGGTTAAATGATTTGCCCAAAGTCAAACCACTAGCAGATGTCTACAGCTGAATTTGAACTCAGGTCTTCCTGATTCCAGGCCCAGCACTCTATCCACTGCAGCACTTATTTGCCTTAAAGCTAGTTGTTTAACCTCTCTGGGCCTCAGTTTCCTTATCTGTAAAATGTTGAGGTTGGGTCAGGAATGTCCTCTGAGATCCTTTCGACTTCAGATCTTTGATCCACTGAAGTGGTTGTCGATTGTATAAAATAGGTGGGAGACTGAATTTAGATAACACACAAGGACCCTTCCAACAGTAAGATTTTTGGAGTGGAGACTGAGGAGACTGAGATTCTAGCCCCCATTCCACCATCTGTTTTCCAGGTCCTCAGACAAGTTATGTAACCACTCTGAGCCATAGGTGCCTGTCCTGAAAAAAAAAGAGAGAACATAATAGCTTCCTTTACTGAAGACGAGGGGTTAGGCCTGCTCATTGGAGGGACCTGTAAGCTCTCTGTTTCTGTGGTATTCCTGGAATGAGGTGGTTGAAAGACAGGTTGCTTGTTTTCCTCCACTCTTCATTTCAGGCCCCGGGAGACCTTTATCAGTGGCCACGGTGGCGCCTGCCCTCCCTTCCCCACTCACCCCGCCACCCTCCAGTTCCCTCCTCAGTGCTGGGCATCTGATCTTATAATCGATATTGCCTTCAGAAGACATTTCATAACTCTTCCGAGGCTGAAATCACAGAATCTTGGAGAGGGCATGGACCTTAGAGGGCATCTGGAGTCCAAACCATGCCTGGAAAGGAATTTCTGTAAAACTCCTTACAAATAGTTAACTGGTGTTCTCCAGAAGACTTCCGTGGATAGGGAGTTTATTATCCATCTGCTGAGATCTTTTTTTTTTCTTTCTGTTTCTCTTCTGCTTCCTTACCCCTATCCCACCCTCCTCTTGTGCCATGAATTCTCCCTTCAGTTTAGAAAGAATACCAGATTTGGAGTTAAAAACAAACAAAGTTTGAAACCCAGTTCTGATCTTTACTATTTGGGTGACTTTTGGTAAGTCACTTCTCTTTTCTGGGGCCTCCTTGTCAATTTCTCAAAAAAAAAATGAAGGTGTTAGGTAAGACATTCTTTGGGTCACTGAGCTCCAGAGTGGGAGCTGTGGCCTGACCACAGGTGATCAACCATTTAGAAAATAGGAAAATGGGTCATATTCCACTGCAGTGGCCCCTTTTACAATCGCCACTGCTCCAACACAACTGTACCTACTGTTATCTGTGCCCTCTTTCTCCTACCCCTCAAATGTCCCCAAACCTCCTTTCTCAGGGTAACTTTACTGCTCCCTGGGCACCTACAGCCAGCAGCTTGAAAGGTGATAGATACATTGCCAGTTAAGTGGATTTATGGATTATGTTATCTGGTTTTAACTAAATTAACTTTCACAAAATGGACAAATGCCTTAAAAAAGGTACATGCAAAAAACCCTGCAAATTTGAGATAATGTTAATAATGGCAAGACAGATGGGAAAGTGGTAGAGCTGTCATCTCTCCTGCACCCATACATAGTACAAGGTGTTTTTTTTTAATAATATTTTATTTTTCCCCAATTGCACATTAAAACAATTTTTAAACTTCTTTTTTAAAAAAATTTTGAGCTTCAAATTTTAACCCTCCCTCCTCCCTCCTCCTTCCCCCTTCCTTGAGATGGTAAGCAATCTGACTTCATTATAGGGTAAAAATAATAATGATGGGATCAGCTATGAGCAAGAAATTACCTCTCCATTGAACTTATCAAGAATAGTATTTAAAATAATGTGAATTTACATCTGCTGTCATTAACGATGAATTTCACCCTAAGCATATATACTGTGCCTTGGGATATTAATCAATAATGCTGTGAAGCCATCATAATTAGCAAGACATTTAGAAATTGGGCTTTTGTGGCCCAGAATGATGTAAACATGTCCCCTGTTAAAAAGCACTCATATCTGCGTACATGGAAACAATTTTTCTAACCTTTTTAAAAAAATCTTCTGACAAGAGTTTTAGTAGTTTTGAACCCATTTGTTAAACACAAAACATCTTCCTATGAGTTTGAAAGAACAACTGATTGATGGTAGGAGAGATGGAAATTTGCTGGTCTAATTTCAAACAAAAGTGTTCTGACTTAGTGATAATCGTGGTTTAATCACAGACCATTAAGCTCTTCTTTCAGGTAGATCACAGTATCTTAGTGGGTTATCTTTCTTAGCTCTGACAGCTATTAAGACTAAGTATTTCATAAAATGAATTTAGGACCACATGTTTGAATCTGTATCACAAAATGGTAAACTGTTATTTAAAAAACAATGAAGCATATTCAAATGCATTGTTCTCACAAAACATTATTAACTATTCATTTAAAAAGTTTGACTTTTGAACCCAACTATGGGACTTATATTTATGCTTATTAAATTTGGACCACGGTTCTAGCCTGTTGAGATATTTTCTGATTCTGATTCTTCCATCCAATGTGCGAGCTTTATCCTTTCTTTTATAGTAGGATGAGAGAGGGCTCTATGTTAACTGTATTCTTTTACTCCCTTTTCTCTATCACTCTTTGAGTCAGAGGAGACTTGGAGAAGGTAGCATTAACTGCTGAGCTCCCAGTAAAAAAAACCCTCTGGACTGGATGTCAAGAAGACTAGATGATAGATGGAAGAACCGCTAAGCAAATTTCATCCCTTAAGAGTCTGTTAAGGGATCTCTATCCATGGGAGCAAGGATTCAGGCTAAACCATTTTCTAGGGGACTGAGTCCTAAAAAGGTGATAGGTTTTACAAACAATGGGAGGTTTTGCACACAGTGCATAGCTGGTAGTCACAAACATGGCTAAGCTCAGCAAATAGAAGCAGGTTAGGTCCTAAGTCCAAGACTTAGAAGTAGAATCTGTCTTAGAGATCTTTGAGTTCAGTCTAGTCATTTTGCAGATGAAAAAACTGAGGCCTAGCAAAGGGAAATGACTTGTTTAAAGTCATGCAGCTATTCAGTAACAATGACAGGATTTGAAACTAGATCTTCTGGTTGTCAACCTGGACTCTTTCTGCAGGTTCTTCAGACTTAAGGTATGTATGACCTCAGCAAAGATGTTTGTGCTAGAACTTCAGACAGCCAGGAGGCATATATAGTCCTGTGTGGTGGGGAGGAGACTTGAGGGTTTCCTTTTCAACTCTCCTTCCTCTCTCCCATTCTTGACCATCAAGGTGTGTTAGTGGCATGCCTCCCAAATGCCAGAGAAGGTCCCATTATTCTCCAGGAAGCTTGCCTTCTGTCATGATCCACAAATCTCTAGAGAAAACACTGTTATGTTGTGGAATGAACACTGGAACGTGACTATGGACAGACAGATGTTCTGACTTCCTTCTTTCTCGCTTTCCTTATCCATAAAACCTGGATAAATAACGTAGGCACTGCATGCTTTGAAATAATCATTGCTACTACACCACACCACTTGAGGGGGTGTCTTTTCTTGATACTCACAACTCAGAACCGTAGGAAACATCCCATGGTAATAGAAGGGACCCACCTTAGGGACCCACCTCTTCTTGTCCAAGGCCCTCATTTTACAGATGAGGACACCAGAGTGCACAGAGGTGAAGGGGCTTGCCCAAGCTGTACAGTGACCTTTGAGATCCTCATCATCTTCTCCAAAGCCCAAGGCTCTTCTCACTACAACACGTTGTCCTCTGGCTGTTTTGTTGGCCCCAAACAGAACTTGGTTGTCAGGCTGGTTCTTTGTCAAGTCTGGGCATGTTCCAAAGTTTCCTCTGAACTTGGCCTTGCTCTCCCTGGCATCTTGCCCCACTCTGGTAGAGGCTGTGGAAAGGGCAATGCACTAGGAGTTGAGACATAGTCTAGTCCTAGATGGCTCTGCTTCCACCTTGCAATTTGGCTTTGGGTATGTCAATTCCCCACTCCCTCACCCTTTTTCCTCCTGTGGGTGTCACTTCCCTTCTCTGATGGTTGAGAATAATTTCTTCCTTGTCTTTTCAACTTTCTCTCTCCCTGGTTCCCAACCCTCAATTGGTTTGGAAGGATAAAATTCAGAAATTCAATACAATAAAAACACTGATTCTATACTCACTGCATGCAGAGCCTCATTCTAGGTACTAGGGAAGAGGTGAAATTTTAGATGAAATGTAATTCCTGCCCTCATAGAACTTATAATTCAGTACATAGATGTAACACTTTCACAGATAACTCTACTATACAGTTTGCAGGGTTTTTTTTTCTTTTTTAAAATTCCAAGTCTGTGATTTATAGGGAGCTCCCTCCCCCAATGCAAAGGAGCACTTTCTGTGCAATTTAGAATCTTAGAAAGTTACCCAGAGTACTGAGAGGTTACGTGGCCAATATATGGAACCCAGGTAATTCTGACTCTGAGGTAGGTTTTCTGTCTGCTTGCATCTCATATTATGCAGTATTATATGATAGTATGGCACTCAAGGCTGGGTAGTTTGATAGGACAGAGTAGCACAGGAGCATCACTTCCCTAGTCCTAGAAGAAGCCAGGCCTCTCTCTCTCTTCATGGAGCCAAAGATTGCATTAGCTTTCTTGGCTACCATGTGTATCATACTGTTGGTCACGGTGAGCTTTTGGTCCACTAGAATCCCCAGAGCACTTTTGGATGAATTGCTGTCTAGCTACCCTTCCCCTATCTTCTGCTTACCATGTTAAAATGTTTTTCTTTTTAGTATCCAAATATAAGAATTCATATTTCGCTTTAAAAAATTTAATCTTATTAGTTTTGTTCCAGTGTTCTAGTCTGCAAAAGATCTTTTTGAATCCTGATTCTGGCATCCATTTTTTAAGCTTCTTCCCTGTGCTGTCTGAAAATTTGTTAAGCATGCTTTCTGTGCCTTTGATCAAGTCATAAATAAGACTGTTAACCAAAACAGCGCTAGGCATAGGTCCCTGGGGTCCTGCACTATAGGCCTCCTTCTCAGTTAGCATCAGACCATTAGTGGCCATACTTGGGGTCCAGCCGTCTGACTAATTATGAATCTATCAACAATGACCTGGTAGACTTTTTCACATGCTTTGTTAAAATTCAGTAAATTAAGTTCCACTGCATTCCTCTGATTGGCTAATCTAGAAACCATGTCATAAAAGGAAGTAAGGCTAGTGTGGCAAGACCATTATTTAAAAAAAATTTTTTTTTTGGATATCTTTTGTTTTTATATCACTTTTATTTCTGACTATACCTCTCCCTGAACCCTGCCAAGGGAACCATCCCATGCAGGAAAAAGAAGATGTAGGGGAAGGCAGGAAACAAACAGTTTAACAATCAGCCAACTCCTGCAACATCTCTGACTGTATATGCAACTTTCCATACCAGTCAATAGTCTTCCACCTTTACAAGGGAGGGAGGTGTTTTCTTCCCAATCACCAGCTCCAAACCATGTTTTCTCTACTCTGGCTATCATCTCTTCACCTCCTCACTAGAAACTTAGACTTCCCTCCAGGAACCCCCCTAGGATGTCCTAGCTGAACTTTTACTTGATCTTGCCTGGAATGAAGCCTCCCCCTTGCCCTTGGAGCTTGTCACCAGCTCCAAAGCAAGATGCCTCCACTCTAGCCACCCCTCTCTCCACCTGCTCCCCCCCCCAGCTACCCTTTGTAGGCTGTCTTCCCCTGTTAAAATGTAAGCACCTTGAGGGCAGGGACTGTCTTACTTGTTGGCATTTGTATCCCCAGCACTCAGCACGGTACCTGGGCACATCGTAAATGCTTAATAAATGTTTTTACCGAGCTAGTTATCAGCTGTTCTCCTGGCCCAAGGTTAGCTTAATGAATTCTTTATGAAGCCGTGTTCTTTGTGATTGTTGTGGTTCTGTCTTTCGGAGGTGAATGACTCTCCGTGACCCCATTTGGGGTTGTCTTGGTGAAGATACTGGAGTGGTTTGCAATTTCTTTCTCCAGATCATATTCCGGATGAGGAAACTGAGACAGACATGATTAAATGACTTGCCTAGGGTCACCTAGCTAGTAAAGTGTCTGAGGCCTGATTTGAATTCAGGAAGATGAAGTCTTCCTGACTTCAGACACAGGGCTCTATCCACTGTGGTAACCTAGCTGCCCCTTTTCTTTGTGATTACTGTTTCCTTTTCTGGATATTCACTAACCATCCCTTTGGTAACATTTTTCAGAGTTTGTCTAGGGAATCTATGTCAGTTTCCTTGACATACAATTGATGACTCCATTGTCTTTCCTTTTTGGAAAATCAGATCCCATGGTATCTCCTCTGTTCTCTGTCACCCTTCGAAGATCACTGATGGTCACTCAGCAGTCATGTCTGCTGGTTCTTTCAGGACTTGGGCTGTAGTTCATTAAGCCTAGTGATTGAAACCCATTAAGAGTCTTTCGGTAATGACTTCTTACCTCCCTATAATTAGATATCAATTCCCTAGTAGTCGTTGTTGTTCTATCCTTTCAAGTCCAAAAAGCATTCTCTTTGGCAAAGAAAAGATAAGCAAAATAAAACCGAAACACTTCTGGTTGGGCATTGTGCCCACAGGTCAGGGAGTAGGAGCAGGTGGGAAAGCAGCAGGGCCTAATGGCAAGAGAGAGCATTGGATGGGGAATTGCAGGCCATGAGGTCAAATCCCAACCGTGTCACATCTCACTTGGGCAACTTGGTCAAGTCTCTTAATTTCCTCACGCCCTGCTTTTTCCGTCTGTAAAATGAGGAGATCAGGCTGGATCTGGAGTTCTTCACCTCAGGTCATCCCTTTGGTCCAGTCGGTCCAGGAACTTGAATGGGGGAAAATTACACCAAGATTTCCTTTGTTCTCCAATGCATTTTGTTTTATGCATATAAAAACATTACTCTTGAGAAGAGGCCCGTAGGCTTCACTTGGCTGCCAGAGTTTCTGGACACCAGCAAGGTTAAGGACCCTTATTCTTGTCTCTTCTAGCTTGCAGTCTGTGATGCTATGATCTCCCAGATCTCTTTGTGCTAGGACAATTTATGAATCTTGTCCCCTCCCATGTCTCTCCTATTCTTTATTCTTCCTTCCATTCCTAGCCTCACTTCCCTTGTACTGTTCCTCGTCTTCTCCCTTCCCATTCCCAGCTCTTCCTTTCCCTTCTGCTCTTCCTCTTTCCTTTATTCTCTGCCTCTATCCATACTCTCCCTATTTCTCCCTGTCCTTTTCTCCCCATTTTGACTTCTTTCTTTCCCACAGTTTCCATTAAATTCTGTTTATTGAGTATCTGCTATGTGCTGGGCACTGTGCTAGGCATAGGTGATTCAAATATGAGCTAGTTCCTGGCCTCAAGAACTGTACAATTGTCCTTTCTCCTTCAGTTCCCTTGTATCTCCAACTCTGTTCTTCCTTTTGCCCTTTTCTCCCGATTTTCACCCCCTCCCTTGTTTTCTCAGTCTTCCTTTCCTTCCTGGGCCTTGGATAACTAGTAGGCTGATGGGGGAAGAGGGCAGACCCAGCACACACATGCTGACTGCTGGCGTGGGCGTAGAAGAGTGAAGGGCAGAGGTTGGCCTGGATATGGAAGGTTTGAAAATGACAGTGATTGTAGGGGCCTCTGTGTGTCCTTGGCTGAGGCTGAATGCACAGCAAGATTTCTTCACCTTCAGCCCAGAGCCCCAGTGTAGGGAGTGGCTCTCCACACCTCCCTAGAGAGTCTGAGCACGTGCAGCCCCATAGCAGAGGGAAAAACACTGGCCCAGATAGACATCCTGAACGTGAACACAGGAGTCATCCAGAGAATGCATGATGTCTGAGAGGGTTTAAAACAAGTAAGTCGTTGAATAGCCAGGTCAAGGGTTCAGGGCACTAGCAGTGAGAAAGGTGGAAAAAGGCAAAGGTCTTGGAAGGTGGGTTCTCTTCCTCCTGTTTCCCTTATAGCACTGAGCTGGGCATCTAGTAGTCTCAACATTGACTGATAAAAGTCTGTCAACAAGCATATATTAAGTGCCTGCTGTGTGCTAGGTTCTGGGGATGCAAAATCAAAGAATGAAACAATCCCTGCTGAAGAGATTATATTCTAATGGGGAAGACAAATATGTGTGTATGTGTATATATATTTATGTATATGCATACGTGTACACCACACATATGTTACAGTGTAACATACGTGTGTGTCCCTATATAGATGCATGTATATGCACTGTGTATATGTGTGCACACATATGTATGCAATATAGACAAATAGACACACACATAACATACAGTATATTCTAATGGGAAAGATGAGTATATGTGTGCATATATGTATGTAAATTGCATGCATATTATAGTGCAATATTATATGTAATACATGCACGCACATTTATTTACACATGCATATTTTATGTATATATGTGTGAATATATTATATGTGTATATGTATAGACAATATGCCCACAATGTACATGTGCACAGTACATATATACACAGATACATACACATGCATATATTATATTATATTATATGGAGTTTATTACATTACAGTCTAATGGGGAAGACTATATGTCTATATGTATGAATATATGTATGTATGAGTATGCATATGCATACAATACACATTAGAATGTAATATGTGTAATAGAACATATAATAGAGTATAACATACACATCTATAATATGTATAGATATAATATATTTACATACACACATATGCATGCTGTAGGGCATGCAAGTACCATGTCTGTATATTCATACGGACAAGTACATATATGGCAAGTAAACAAGCAAGTGAATACTAACAGATACAAGGGAGTTTGGGAGGAAGGCCTCTAGCATTGAGGGGATCAGGAAAGGCTTCACATTGAAGGTGGGGTTTGAGCTGTGTCTTGAAGGAAAAGAGGAATTCCATGAGGTGGTGGTGGGGAGAGAGCATGTTCCAGAATTGGGAGAAGGCTGGTGCAGAGTGTCATGGAGAAGGCAGAGGAGTGTCCCATGTACATAATAGCAGGAAGGCCAGAATAGCTCAGTAACAGAGTGAGGGGAGCAGTGAAGACTGGCAAGGTGGGAAGGGTTTTGAAGGCTAAGCAGAGGAGTTTATATTGGGTTCCAGAGGCAGTAAGAGGGAGCTACTGGAGGTGATTGATGTGGGCAGTGACATAACCAGTTCATCAGCAGTGAGGGGGATGGGTTGGAGTGGGGAGACTGATGAGAGGGCAGTCATTTTGGTGAGAAGGTGTGGCTGGCTGGTGTTGAAGTGGTAGCTGTGTGAGGAGAGAGAAGGGATCAGGTGTGAGACGTTTTGTGGAGGTAGAAATGAATTGATTGGACACGTAGGGTTAGGAAGAGTGGAGTTGAAGATATGCCAGAGTTATGAACTTGAGGCTGCAAGAATTAGTGGTTCCTTTGACAGGAATATGGGTGTTTCCAAATAGGGTGGGTTTGGAGTCATTAGATTGAAAGGGATCTTAGAGATCATTTAGTCTCACCTCCCAGTAGCAGCTAGGTGGCTCAGTGGATAGACAGCTGGGTCTGGAGCAAGAAGACCTGAATTTAAATGTGGCCTCAGATACTTCCAGCTGTGTGACCCTGGGCAAGTCATTTAACTTTAGTTTACCTCAGTGTCCTCAACTGTAAAATGGGGATAATAACAGCACCTACCTCCCAGTGGTGTTGTGAAGATCAAATGAGATCATGTTTGAAGTGCCTGGTAGACACTTCATCTAGGCTTGTTTCCTTCCTTCCTCATTTTGTAGCTAAAGAAACTGAGACCTGTGGAGGGCATGTAGCTTGCCCCAATCAGTAAAAAGAGCTGGGATTTGAACCTGTGACTCTTGATTTCACATCTAGTACCCTGCTTCACATGCTGGTATAATCCCCCTGGGGGAGTTTTAAAAGTCTTTTTTTGTGAGGAGTCCAGGAAGGCTTCCCAAAGGAGGTGGAATTTCAGGCTCAGTAGATGAAGAGCTAAGAATCTTTCTCACTAGGCTAGGCAGGGAAAGCTATTCTGGACATATGGAGGGGGGTCTGCAGAAGGATGGTGGCTGGGCAGGGGTTTCCAAGGCTTCCTTCTTTTCTGAATCTTCTCTGATCTCCTCATCCATACGTCAAGGTGAAGTATAAGCATACCTCCCTGGGAAACTTTCTTTGACTATCCATGGTCACCTTCGTTGCTCCAGCAGTATTAGAACTTAGAGTAGCATAATTCAGCCCTTGGATGGATTCTTAATCTTATCTATATGAATGTTCCCATCATTTCTTCATATCCTAAACTATCTGTGCATATCAAAATGGGTGATTCAATGGGAGAAAGTACTAGATTTTTGAGATCCCAGCTCTGCTCCTTGCTACCTGTGTGATGTGAGCACTTAATGTCTCTGGGCCTCAGGTTCCTCCTCTATAAAATGAAGGAGTTGGACTGGCTGATCTTTGAGGCCCCTCCCAGCTCTTGTGCTATGGTCCTATAGACGTCTTTCCATAAATACCTCATAGGTGATCCACTCAACACATTGGAGGCCTTCCTCCATTTCTTTTTTCTTTTTTTTTTTTAAAGGATACTTTAAAAAAATTTTCTCTGGTTCTTTTAATATCTCTGTAGCATCAGGGCAGTGCATTGTAGTGGAGATTCTTGGAGGACCTGCAGGATCTTGGAGTCAAGGCAGACCTAGGTTCAGATCTTGCCCTGACCCATACTGGTTTTGTGACCCTGGGCAAATCACTTAACCTTTCAGTGTCCCAAGCAGCTAAGACTATAAATTGTTAGACAGCAGTCATTATGTATAACTGTAAGAATCACAGGTCTGTAACCCACACATATGTAGACGTACATAAACACAGAATCAGTGCAGAAATAGAACTTCCTTATACTTGGAAAGTTTTTCCCTCCTTATTTTTGGTCGGTCAGTAAATATTGAGCACCTGCTATGTGCCAGGCACTATGTGACGCATTGGGGATACAAAGAAAGCTGAAAGATAGGCCTTGCTTCCAAGGAACTCACGGTCCAGTGGGGGAGATAATGTGCAAACGATGTATGTACAAACAAGAAAGATACAGGATAAACCAGAAATAACCCATCCTTGAAAGCCCCAATGTCACTTTCCCCAGGAAATCTCCACTGATTCCCCAGTTTAGTAATGGCCTCCCAGGATCTCACTTAGCATGGTGTTTAGCATTTATACCTCTGTTGCACTTAACGTGTAATCTTGTGTATCATCATCATCTGTGTGGTGGTCATAGAGAGGGAGCTTGGAGTTGTGGATGGAGGGAGTGCTGGGCTTATATTCAGAGACACTCGAGTTCAAACCTTACCTCTAACTGGGTGACCACGGACAAGCCATTTAACGTTTTCTGAGTTTGAGACAGCTCTCCAAGACCAAAAGTTAGATGTGGGTTGCAGTCTACATAGATGAAGAGTTCCACCCTGATGAAATCCCAGGTCCTTTCTGTATTAGTATTTCATCCCATTACTGGACTCTGAGGTTCCTGAGGAAGTCTTATCTGTTGAAACTTTGTCCCTCAGAAGCCAATACAATGCTCTTTACACAGGTGGTAGTATATTGTAATAGCACTGTTACTCCCTGTTCATTAGAGAAATCATTCACAGCTTTTATTCACGCTATACTGCTTCCCAGTGTGGTCTGAGACATGGGCTCTTGACCTTGAACCCTCTAGCTCTCTGGGGAAGCTGATAGACTCCTCAGAACAAGATTCTTTAGATGCATACAATAAAATACATAAGATTACAAAAGAAAAATTAAATATACTTGTAAAAATATTTTTAGAAACAAGTTTGTGGATTCCCGATTAAGAATCCCTAAACCTAGTATGTCCCTCTCCAGAATTAAGCAAAGACACGTTGATTATTAGATTGAAGCCAGTAACATCACCTGCCAAGTTAGAAATAGAATGGAACATTGGTGCTAGTAAGGTGTCATAGCTGGAAGGGACTTTAGAACACAGAATGCCAGAAGGACGTTAGAACATAGAATATTAGAACCTGCAGTGTGAGGAGCTAGAAGGGACTTGTCTAGGCCAACTCCCTCATTCTGCAGGGGAGGCACCTAAGGTCCCAGACTTGGGAAGGGAATTGCCCAAGGTCATGCAGTGATTTAGATGCTGAGCTGGGACTCACACCCAAGTCTCCTGACCTCTAGGCCAAGCCACATCTCTTTTCATTACATCAGAATAGCACCTGCCTTCCCCTTCTATTCCCCACATAGATAACACCTAACTGCCCATTTTCCATGTGAGCAGTTAAATCACAGATTGTTAGAGAGGGCGGGGAACCCTTTCGACAGAGGAGTCAGGAGATAGGAGTCCAAACCCTTGCTTACAGAACATGTGGCCCAGAAAGGAGAAGGGTCTTCCTGAAGGTCACACAGCATCTCTCAGCTTTCTTTCCCTGTGACTGACATCGTGCTCTTCATGTAGTAAGCACTTAAGAGATCTTTGTTGTATTATATTGTAGCTGAGGGCCTGGCACTTAAACCCAGGTTTTCTCAGCCCCAAACGGTGCTTTTTCTAATACTTCTCTTAAAGTTGGGGCACAGGCAAGTTCTCTCAGTGTGTGGCCAACCCCAGCAAGGGCAGCTATCCCTGGTCATATCTCAGATTGTAGATCCGTGGGGGCCTCATCTTCCCTCCTCCCTCTTTTCCCCATGAGCCTTCAGAAGCTTGTGTCCTTTACAACTTGGCAATGGTCCCTCTACCCAAGCACAGAAGTCCCGAGGCATCAGATTCCCCAAAGGGAACTGTGGTCTCTGTCCCCTCTGTAATTAGCCCTGATTGCACAGTGGAATGTTTTTGTTTGTAAAACCCCACTAAGAAGGGCAGGAGGCTGGGAAAGGAATAGACTTTGATATTCCCTTTGGAGCCCTGTACTTGGAAGGCCTGCAGGGCCGTAGGCTTACCAGGGTGGTCAGCCTCCAGGGGAGTAGATGGGGCCAGTTAGATTCCCCCCCACCATGTCCCCGGTTTTCCACTAGCTGAAGGCCACCATTAGTAGACTCCTTCTCATCTCCCTCTCATTCTTCCGATTTGTTGTTCTCTCCTCCATGCAGAATGCTCATCACTTCCCTGGATGTTGACCAAGGGACATTCAGCTGGTGTATTCCTACATTACCTCTCTTCTCTTTTAAGTTGGATGTTATGTGTCTCCTCCATTAGATTGTAAGCTCCTGGAGGTCAGGGACTGTCTTTTGCCTCTTTTTGCAGGCCCAACACAAAGCACCATGCTTAGCACACAGTAGGTGCTTAATAAATGTTTATTAACCCAACAGTGGGGGTTGGGGGGGGTGAGAGCCCTTTCTAACTATAAGATTTTCTGCTTTTGTGGTTTGCTGTTCTTTAGTTCCAAAGTTCCTTGTTCTGATATCCTGTGAAGATTGTACTTTAAGGCTCTGTGTTCTGAGGTTCTTTAACTCTTTAAGATTCTTTTGTTTTAGTATTTTGTGAAGCTAAAACTTTCTTTGTGGGGGCAGCTAGGTGGCGAAGTGGATAAAGCTCCAGCCTTGGATCAGGAGGACCTGAGTTCAAATGCGACCTCAGACACTTGACACTTACTAGCTTTGTGACCCTGGGCAAGTCACTTAACCATTGCCTCACCAAAAAGCAAAAACAAACAAACAAACAAACAAACAAACAAAAAACAAACTTGCTCCATGATTCTCCCCCTTCCCCTCCCCTCACTTCCTTTTCTTTTCTGAATTTTGAGGTTCTGTGATTCACTTCCAGTGTTCCATGGAAGGGTGAGCAAGAAGTACTGTAGAAATATAAGTTGCGAGGGTTATTTATTGAACGTGGATTATATGCCTATCCCTATCTGCACTGGGTTGCCCTGGGAGAGATAGAAAAGAAGATATGGGCCCTGCTCATTTGAGGTTTATATACAGCCTATGGTATACTAAGCACAGAGTAGAGGATGTTAGTCCTAGGAGGCACCTAATAGATGTTTTGTGGCTGGAATCAAATTGACAAAGACAGGTCACCTACCGTAGTCAGTAGTTAACAGAACAATTCAGGTCACTTTATTGTTATCGTGAAATGTTTTAATACAGACGCTAAGTGATGTATAAATTGACTGGCTAGAGAGACCAGAACAGCTTAGGAAGGCATCCCAGAGGAAGTAGGACTTGTTCTGGGCCCCAAAGGACAGGTAGAATTTGCAGAGGCAGAGAGAGAAAAGGGGGAGGGTATAACATGCAGAGCCAGAATGGCATCCCTGGAACTGTTTCAAGCCGGAACTTGAGACTCCTGAGTAGGAGGTGACTTCAGCAGGAGTTCTGAAGCCTTCCCTTTCTCCTCTACCCTGACAGTCCTGTAATTGCTGTCCTAGGGACAGGTCTCTTACCCTCTCTGAGTCTCAGTTTCTTCATCTGTTAAATGGGATATACTCTTAATCTTCTGGGCGGAAAGAACTACATAAATGTGAGCTTTTTGCCCTGTGATATAGAAGGAAGCAAGCAAGGGCTGGATTCATTCAGAGGAAGGCTGCAACCTACATTCTCAGGTAGCTTTGTTTCCCAGTTTGAGGAGTTTGTTCTCATATTCTCTCATATATCCTAGCACTAGCTTCTCATTATGCTTCCAAAGTGCTTTCATACACTAGACTTCAACCAGTCCACTAGTCAGGTAGCTTTTATTAAGCACCTGCTAAGTGCCGAGCACTGTGCTAAGATCTAATGATGGAAAGAGAAGCCAAAATAAGACAAAACAAAAAAAAGCAAGGAGCTCACAATCTAATTTGCAGTCCAAGAGAACAGAGAAGCCAGCATAGGATCACAGGGGAAGAAGAAAGATCTACCTTATTTATTATTATTTTTTTTACTTCTCTATAACCTGGGGCAAGACCTCTCCTCTCTAGGATTCAGTTCTGTCATTTGGTATAGAGAAGAGAGCTCTGACCGTGAAATCAGAAGATCCAGGTTTTGAATCTTGGATCAGAAGCTTTCTTAATACTGGCAATTACTTCATTTTTCTGAGTCACAGCTTTCTCATCCATAAAAGAGGCAGCATGGTGTAGGACTAGGGCTGTCTACCCAGTGCCCACGGGCCAGTCCTGCCCGCTGACTGCTTTTGTATAGTAGGTAAGCTAAGAATAGTTTGTATAGGGGAGAGTGCTAGCCTTGGCGTCAGGAAGACCTGAGTTCAGATCTTGCTTCTGATTTAGTCTCTGTGTGGCCCTGAATAAGCTAGTTCCCTTCTCTGAGCCTCAGAGTTTCCTGCTCAGTAAAATGGGGGGTAATAATACCTCATGGGCTTGTTGTTAGGATCAAATGAGATAACACAGGTAAAACGTGTCATAAGACCTAAAGCGCTAAGTAACTATGAACAATTGTTCTTAGGAGTAAAGACCAGGCTGGTGATTTCGCTGATTCCCTGAGGAGAATTTATGAGGGAACCATCCTCTCTCAGCGAAGGCCATTGCCTTCTCTACATCTTACAGTCTGGAACACTAAACGGTTAGGTGACTCGCCTTGGGTCATACAGCTAGTTTTTGCCAGATGTAGGACTCGAGAACAGGTCTTCCTGTCTCTGAGTCCGGAGCTCTATCCACCACACCAAGCTGCCTCTTATTTCCTTCTATAAAATGAGGGTAAGAATAATCAACAAGCATTTATAATACCTGCTTAATTTATCTTTCAGTTCATACCTCATGAACTCAAAAATCTCTATAAATATGATTCCTTGTCATTGTTCCCACCCAACTGTCTGTACTTTGGTGCTTCATGAATCTCAGTGGAATTGAATTTGGATGCTTCCATCAACCACCTGAGGGAGGTGGTGCAATGATCTCTTACCTTTTTTTTTTTTCTTACCAGATGG
The DNA here is from genome assembly GCF_003287225.1 of Phascolarctos cinereus. NCBI lineage: Eukaryota > Metazoa > Chordata > Mammalia > Diprotodontia > Phascolarctidae > Phascolarctos > Phascolarctos cinereus. Next base: position 646,818,046 of record NW_027555847.1, read on the forward strand.
AGAAACTGAGGTTTGGAGGGAGGAAGTGCTTTGCCCAAGGCCACACAACTAAGATGTGGCCTAGACAGACTTATCATTAAGCATTTATTGAGTGCTTTTTGCAGGCCAGGCACTAAGTGCTAAGTGCTCAGGATTTAAAGAAAGGCAAATACATTGTCTCTACCCTCAGGTTGCTTAAATTCGAATAAGGAAGACAGCATGCGGTTAAGGATGTACATGCAAGTTATATACTGTGTAAATGGCAGGTCATCTCAGAGAGAAGTCAGGTGGAGTGATGTGTATATGTAGGAGTTAGGAGGCAGCTGAAAAGAATCTACAGAAGGTGGGATTTGAGTTACTCCATTTATTCATTCATTCAAATTTTGTTTATTTTTATTTTTTGATCTGATTTTTGAGGGCAGACAAGGAGATTAAGCAGCAGAGGTGAGGAGGGAGAGTGGTCCAGGCATGAGAGACCGATAGCACAAAGGTTTACAGATTGGAGATGGGATGGCATGTGTGAGGACCAGTAAGGAGGCAGATTGTGGAATGTCTAGAAAGGAATAAATTGTTTGAAGACTGGAAAGGTAGATAGGGGCCAGCTTGAAAAGAGCTTGAACAAGTAGAGAGAGCTCCAGCCTTGGAGTCAGGAGGACTTGAGTTCAAATCCAACCTCAGACACATGACACTTAACTAGCTGTGTGACCCTGGGCAAGTCAGTTAACCCCGATTGCCACACCAAAATGCAAAAATAAAAAAAAAAAAAAGAAAGAGTTTGAACAGTCAAACAGAGGCCACATTTTTCAATCCTGTAAATATTAGGGAGCCACTGGAGTTTTGACCAGGGCTCTGTCCTCATCTTTAAGACACCCCACCTTAAACCTTCTTAATCATAGCAGAGTAGATGTCAGAAGGTTGACATGGGGGCCTCAGCCTTTTTGCTGGGCCCCGTAGCCTCATAAGTGGTAGGCTGTGAAAGATGTCTTCCTTGCTTAGGGTTCAAGGGCTCCCCAGGACTTCGCCCTTCTGCTCACCTCTTCTGGTGTAGGGGTTAAGGTGCATTTATGATGAAACTCCACCGTCTCTGGCTCTGGTTGGCCTTGTGGCCCACCTGCCACTGAGTGGGAAGCCAGACCTGATTACCTTTCTGGGAAAGCTATTCTTAGTGGCCTTGAGGGAGCTCAGGGGCTGTTCCTAGAATCCTTGCCCAATGCCTGCAGGTGGCCCCAAGGGCTGCATGCCCAGCTCCTTCTACTCCCTCCCTACCAAACAATTTGAGGCATGAGCCTGAAATGCTCACTGGAGAAGCTCAGATTTTCTTCGATCCTACCTTCAGGGCACGGCCCCAATCATATTCTTCAGGACGCCTTAACTGCCTCTCCCCCTCCTTCATCCCACTGCCCCACACCTACAGAGGGGCAAATTCTCCCTTGGCCTGAGGCTACCTGTATTGTCTTGGGTAAGTCACTTTATTTTTCTGGGCCTCAGTTTTCTCATTTGTAAAACAAAGAGTCGGACTACGAGATCTCTACGGTCCCTTCTAGCCTTAACTCTCTGATTCCATAATCCTCGAAGAGGGAACATTAGGAGTCAGAAGCCTGGTGTCAGATTCCAAACTCTGCCACTGCCATGCTGGGCGGCTTTGGGGCAGTTGCTGATCCTGTCTTGGCCTTGGTTTCCCCACTTGTAAATTTAGGGGGTTTTGACCAGATGAGTTCTAAGGTTCCTTCCCATTCTCATCTTCTGTGAATGCATAAGTAGTATCTCTAAGAGGAGGCAGGCCCCGGGAGACAGATCCAATAGATGCCGAAATCCCGATGTTGCCTGGCTTGGGGAGGCTGTGCCATCCCTCTGTGCCAACCCGTGGCTAATTGCAAGCACTTGGTCTGTTTTTCTTTTATGCCTGTTTGTTTTTCTTGGAAAACCTCGGAAGCCAATTCTCTTACCCAAGAGCAGAGGACTGCTGTGACTCAGCACTGTGGTCAGGTTATCTGCTGATGAGAGGGGGGCCTGGTTGTCTGGGAGCTGAGACTCCTAAGCCTTGTTCCCAGCTCTGCTGAGGACTTGGGTGACATGGGAGGAGGGTTGGGGAGGGGGCTGAGATCAGAAGGATCACAGGGCCTAGAGGCTGAAAGGGCGATAGAGTATATAGTGCCAGAGCCGGAAAAGAGGCCTTCCTTGTAAGGCAGAAGGTCAGAACTGGAAGGGACCTTAGATGATGACGGCTGATGCTGCTCATGTTGATTATCTTGCCCAGGCTCCTAATTTTGCAGTTGAGGAAACTGAGGCCCACAGAAGCTGTGATTTGCCTAAGGCACAGTGCCTGGCACATCATAAAGGTTTAATAACAAAGCTATGCATGTTATCCCATTGGGTTCTCAGAATAACTCTGGGAGATATGTGTTACTATTATCCTCAATTTCCACATGGGGAAACTGAGACAGACAGAAGCTGAGTGACTTCCCCAAGATCATACAATTAATAAGTGTCTGAGGCCAAATTTGAACTCAGATCTCCCAGCCCCCTGAGTCCATCATTCTTACTCACTAGCTGCCTAGGTAGTTTGATTGATTGCTTCAGATTGATTGATCTATATGGTCCCACCAGTAGTAAGCAAGAGACAGGTTTTGAATTTGAAGGTCAGAGCTGGAAGGGGTTGGGTAAGTCTAACTTCTTCATCAGAAAGGCTGGAGTTCAAATCCTGCTTTGGACAACTCCCTAACTGTATGATCCTAAATCAGTTATTTAACTTTAATCAGCCTCAGTTTCCTCATCTGTAAAATGGGAATAGTGCTTATCTCAAAGGGTTGTTGTGACCATCAAATGACATAATATATAAAACTCTTAAAGTTTTATATATTTATATAGAAATATATTGTTATATTTATGTTATATTATATTAATATGTATATATTTATATATTTTAAATTACCGTCATCAGTCACCTCTGTTCTAGCCATACTGGCCTACCTAGTGTTTGTTGAATCCAACGTTCTAACTCCTTGTATATGGCCTTTAGACACACTGTCCCTGTTGCCTTGAACACATTCCTTCTTCACCTTTGAATCTTGGCATCCCTGGCTTTTTTTAATGGCTCCACTCATGTGTTACGTGGGTGGTACTAACTTAGCTCTTTAAATGTCATGTCCCCTCCTGCCCCTCCCTCCCCAGTAGAACATAAACATTTTGTCTTTGTATCCCAGTGCTTAGCTAAGTAACTGGCACATAGCAAGTACTTGGTAAGTACACACTGAACCATTAAAGTGAGTTTGACCATAAGCAAGACCTGCCACTTTACTTTGCTCCTGTGTGCATTTACTCATTAGTAAAATAGGGATAATTTTGGGGCTGCCTGCATTAGAAAGTGGTTGCTTAGAACGTGATATGTAAACCCTAATGTGCTCTACTTATTTCATATCCAGTGAAATTCTAGACAGAACTAGAAGTGGACAGCAGGGCTCCAGACTCCCAAGGCAGTTGATGCAGCTGTATTGATTCCAGAGGGAGGGAGGCTGGTGCCTTTGACTTTGGGTTGGGTAAGGTGTGAGATTCTTCGAAGATGGCTTCCTGGTTTCGTTCCTGTGCTGCTAGGAGACCCGAGTTCTCATCCTGCCCTTGCTGCTTACATTGCTTTCGGGCCCAGTGACTTTCCCACTCTGGTCTGGTAGAGGTGATGGTGGGTACGCCCATTGAAACATTGAAATATCTCCCAGCCATGTTACTGAGGGTGTATTTCACTGGTTGGGTGAATCCTTTCAACTTCCACACCTGTGATTTTGAGTGTTGGCTCTATCGCTTTATTGTTGTGAGACCTTGGGGGAATAGACTTATCCTTTTCTGAACCTCAGTTTTGTTATCTCTGAAATGGAGATATTAATAGTACTACCTACCTTGCAGGGTGGTTGTGGGCCAAATACTTTATTAAACCTGAAAAAGCTATGGAAATGAAAATTAGTGCTATTTTCACTCACCTCGTTCTTGGAGCTGAGTTGAAAGATTCTGTAAGTGTACTAAACAAACTGGTATGTACCATAATTGGGGTTTGATCATGGCTAACACTTGCCCTTGGCTTTACTCCCTAAACGTACAGCCCTTCTCTCCTGGGTTTCTACAACTTCCTAGACTTGCCACCTCTAAGTAGGCTGGCCTTGGAGTCAGGAGACACCTGAATTCTAATACTGTGAGGGACACTTACTAGCTGTGTGACTCTGGGCTAGATACTTAACCTCTCTGAGCCTCAGTTTCCTCGTCTGTAAAACAGGATGATAGTACTGTAGCACCTATCTTACTGGGGGAGGAGGTGTTGTGAGGCTCAAATGAAAGAGTGTATGGAAAGACCTTTTAAAAACTTTAAAGTGCAATTTTAAGCTTTCATAAATTCAGAAGTATTAAATGCTACAAACTTACCCAAAAGCATCATTTCTTGAATGTGTGATTACTTAAATTTTTTACACTAGTTTCACTTTGTGGTTTTTGCGTAATGAATTTAACATTTTCACTTTAACAAAATGGGACACCCTGTCATTGTACATTGCATGTGTGGCAAACCAGTGACTTGGTGGAGCCAAGCTCCACCTTGGCCAGCTCAGTCATCTGGATTTATCTCCATTAGATGGTTTCTTGTGGGGTCACATCAGAACTGTCATATATATCAAAACCTCAATGTTTGAAAGATCTTAAGGCTAGGATTCCAAATCCTTTCAGTCCCTGAGCAGCAGCCGGGAAAAGTTTTTACAAAGTTTGGGAAGTGACTAGAGAGATGTATAGCACATGACTGTTGCTCTGTTGAATTTTAATAAGAATCATATTAATATTTTAAAATGGAAATAATTACTCTTTCAAATTTTTTTTGTAAGTTTGTAGCACTTACACTTTTGAAGTTATGAAAGCTTTATAACTTCACTGAGACTTTTGCGACACGCTGTAGAAATGCTGGTTTCTTCCCCCTGTAGCCTTCACAGGCTGCCAGGGTTATTTTCTCCTGCCTTGTCATCCATGGTGGGCTTGGAAGCCGGTTAACCAGACCCATTTGCAGTAAGTGTCAGTAGGCTGTGAGGGAGAGAGGGCCTGATGGGAGTGAGAGAGGCAGGGTATTGAAGTTGGAGGTAGAAGGGCTTGAATCCCACTTCACTCATACAGTGGCTGTGGGTGGGTGGCAGATCACTTTGCCTCAGTTTCCTAATTGCTGAAATGGGGATGACAATAGTACCCACCTCTCAGGGTTGTTGTGAGGATTGAGTAAGATAATGTTATTGGGTTGGTGGCTTTTCAAAAAATCTTCCTTTTGGTTCTCAGTTGTGTTGTTGAAAGCCTTGGACTCTTCCCCCCACCCCCACAAAGGGGCTAAGCAAATTCAATAACAGTAATGAGAATGATAGTTGACATTTGTTAACCCCATAATGATGCATGCTTTGGGGGCAGGTTAAAGTTTACAAGGGTTGTCCTCCTGACTACCTTTCAATGTTGATGGTATACAAGTATGTCACAGATGAGGAAACTGAGGCTCAGAGAGGGAAAGTGACTTAGTAATCAGCCCAAATTTGTTGTTTGAGCCACTCATTGATTATCTATAGCAGGGTTTCTTAGTGGCAGGGTCATGGGGTTTGTGGATAGATTTTGGGGTAGGGAGAACTTGCATAGAGAAAAAAAATACATCTTAATAATTACTAATCCCTGTTTTTTAAGGGGAAAAAAGAAGGCTAAACCAACATGATTCCAAGAAGGGATCCATAGATATCACAGAGTGCAAGCTTCTTTGGTGCAGGGACTCTCTTTTACCTTTCTGTGTATTCCCAGCCCTAGCATGGGCGCCCATCTTCAGTTGTCCTGATCTGTATCTTGCCACTGGACCCAGAAGGCTCTGGAGGAGAGAGTGGGGCTGGTGACTCCGCATAGCCCTGCCTCACTTAAATCCAATTCACTTGAAAGTCATGACATCACCTTCCCAATGTCATGGGGTCCTCTTTGAGAATGAAGGCCAAACAACAACCTATGAGTAGTAGTAGTAGTAGCGGCCCCATTGGGGACCTAACTGGCCAGTTTCAGTTGAGCAACATAACTCCTCCCTCCCTCCTTCCCTCCCTTCCCTCTTCTCCTTTTTCTTCTCCTTCCTTTCCCTCTTTTCCCTTTACTCCCTCCTCTCCCTCCTCTCTTTCTCCTTTCCCTCTGTCCACATAGGGAGGGAATCATGCCCTTACCAGCAGGTACTCTGGCCAAAGGAATATTAATTTTGATTGCTGAAACTTCATGACCTTGGGGTCATGGGCTAGATTTCTTTTTTATGGACCATGCCTTATACCCAAATCACTCTGGCTCTTCATTGATTGGCCAACAATAGGTCCCAGCCCAAGCCTCACTTGGTCCTTGTTTGGATTTTGATGGCTCAGAGTGAGTGTAAACAGCAGTTGTTTCTGTTTTGGTCAGAAACCATGAGGGTCTTCACCCCCAGATTGGTTTTCTTTTTGACTAGGTAAAAGATAGGCCATTCTTTCCCTCATTTTTTACCCAGCCTTAATCACTACATGGGTGTTGCCTCAGATAAACTGAGACCTGGGAAAGACCTTAGCTTCAAAAGGCCAAGGCCTCCCACTTCATCTGGCCCATCTCCAATTGTCCTGATTTATGTCTTGCCACTGGACACAGGTAGGGCAGAGGGTAAAGCTGGTGACTTTACACAGCCCTGCCTCACTTAAGCCCAGTCCGCTTGCAATTCATGGCATCTTCCTGATGTCATGGTCCTCTTTGAGAACAAAGGACAAACAACCACAGCGTCTGGCACGTGGTAGGTACTTTATAAATGTTTGTTGACTGCAGCGAGGTGGCATAGTGAACTGAGCAGAAAATCTGAATTCAGAGGTGGGCTCAGAGGCTTACTAGTTGTGTGACATTGTGCCAGTCACTTCACCTCTCTCTGCCTCGGTTTCCTCAACTGTAAAATGGGTATCATAATAGCACCTACCTCTCAGGGTTATTGTGAGGATCCTAGGAGAAGCTGCTTGGTGCAGTGCCTGGAACACAGTAGGTACTTAATAAATGCTTGTCTCCTTCCTTCCAGGACACAAAGAAGGTCAACAGCCCCTGACCTCAAGAGAAGCATCATGGCTCAGCATGATGGCAGTCGGGAAGTCTAGGGTGGTTTTTTTTTTCTTCTTTTCTCTCTAGCGCTTTATAGTTAACAAACCTCCCAAGAGCCTCACATGGTATCCGGGAAAGCAAATTGTGCAGAATTCTGGAGTCTTGTAGAGCTCAAAGGGAGCTTAGAGAGAATCTCTAGCCCAGCTCCTTCATTTCACAGAGGAGGAAGGAGGCTATCTCAGAGACTGCCCGTGATCTGCCTCGGCTCACACAGCCCTCAGGGGCATAGCCTTGCCTGGAATCCGGCTCTCTCTTGCTCAGCCAGGGCTCTATCTACCAGGCATGCCAGAGGTCCCAGCCGACAGCCCCCAAGGTTTGTGGACTCCCACCTGCTGCTTTCTGTACCTTTGCTCTCACTCTTTTTCGTCCTGCCCCCTTAACCCCGTTACCCTTACCCTATAGGCAAGGTCTGGAGTTTGTTGCCATGGACCGGGGGTGGGGGGGGAGTGGGCTTAATTTACTGCTGCCTGCCCCCTCTCCTGTCTGCTTTGGCCTCCAGAGCTCCTTTGCTCTGTTTTTTCCTCCCAGCAAGCCTGCTTGCAGATGCCTGACTCTAAATATAGAAAACAGGTGTGGGTGAGCAGCGAGGGGCCCGGTGTTTATCAGCGGGGCCTTCGCCGTCTCCTGCTTTCAAAACAAGCCCGTCGGAGCCACCCCATCCTAATGGGGAAGACTTGGGCCTGGCCACGTGATGCCTGTACGGCTCTATAAATAGCCTCGGAAATATGTTGCTCGGGCTATTGAATATCCCCGGAGAGCCGTGGGATCCGTCCCTGCTCGGGTTCCTGCTTCCTGCAGGAAGCTTCTGGGAGGATGGGAGTTGTTTACCACCTCAGGCAATAGCGGCCCCGAAGCGTGCCCCAGCGTGGTGGGCGCTGCTCAGGACTGCAGAGGGAAACTGGCCAGGGGCGAGGAGGGCTAGCCCAGGGCACAGGCTCCCAGCAGCAGTTGGCCTCTGGAGCTGGAGAGGGATGGAGATGACTGTTGGCCCCTTACTCTCAGGATTGGGTAAGCTAGGAATGGTGAAATACTGTGCTGGAATACCTGAGCCCTTCTGGGTTCCAAGGAGGGAGGTGGGGGTCCATGGGATAGGCATTCTGAGTGGTCCCTTCCTTCTCGGAGTATGGGAGTTCGGAGCTGGAATCAATCAGCGAGATTGAGAACAGATAGAAAGATCAATGCGTCTAAAATCAGAAACCCTGAGGTCATATTCTGATTCTGCTACTACCTAACTGCTTGTCATTGGGCAGGTCATTAACCTATTTGGGCCTCAGTTTTCTTCTGTCTATAAAATGGTTCTTAAAAGGCCCTTCCAGTTCCTTAGTTATGTAGTCCTGGCTAGAATGTCTGAATCCCCCCTCCCCTTCCTCCCTGGGTTTTGAGGCAGCAGCAGAATCAACTGAGAGCAACAGGGTCCTCTGGCTGAGTTCTGAGATGGGAAAGGGGGAGTGAAGGAGACACGGGGAGTAGGGATGAGGTAAGAGAAGCAGTCCTGATGCATCCTGGAACACCCATGGTCATATGAGCAGGGGGCCGAGCTCTGCTTTAGAGGGTCTCACTGACCTAGACCTCTGGATTGGATGGGGATTCATGAACTGAGAATATCAGCACTTTGCTGAATGAAGAAAAGAAAGAAAAAGAAAAAGAAAACCTAGTGGAGCTGAATAGGACTGTTAAGTCTCATTCTTGCATGTGTGATGGGCTGGGAACCTTAGATAATTCAAAAGCAGCATATAGTCCAAAAATTGGTCCCTTTTGGCTAGAAGACATATAAAGATCTGCTGTGTAGACCTCTTTCCTTTCTGCAGCTGACTTGTCTGTCCTATTCCCGTTATTTTTTGCACATTTCCAGAACGTGTGTGTCACTCCTGGGTCTGTGGTAATTGAGCCACAAGGCAGGTACCCAGACTTGTACTTGGCTCAGGGCAACTCGACTTTAGGACTTGCTGTGTGTGTCTTAGTGGGTAGAGGGCTGGGCTGCACAGGGAGTCAGGAGACCTGTCTTCTCATCCCCACCTCTGACATTAGCTTTGGGACTGTAGGAAAGTTGCTTAACCTCTGCTTTCTCAATCTATAAAATAAAAATGACAATAATCACACTGAAATTCTCACAAACTTTTTGTGAGGATCAAATGAAATGGATGGAATAAGCATTTATTAAGCACCTACTGTGTGCCAGGCACTGTGCTAAGCACTTCACAAATATAATCTCGGTTGATTCACACAATTCTGGGAGGTAACCATTTGACAGATGAGGAAACTGAGGCAAGCAGAGGTTAAGTGACTTGCCCAGGATCACACAGGTAGTAAGTGTCAGAGGCTGGATTTGAACTCAGGTCTCCCTGACGCCAGACCCAGTGTTTTATCCACTAAACCACATACCTGCCTATAGACTATGTAAGATTGCAACAACTGATGATATAACCCATGTAAAACACTTTACAAAATTTAAAGTACTATACAAATAGCAATTGTTATTATGATGAGACAGATAAGTAGGAACAGCTTGTGTGTAATAAGCAATTTATAAAATATTTGTTGATTTTATTTGCAATGTGGTAGAAAGTACCCTGAATCTAGAGCCAGGAGACCTGAGTTTGTATCTCAGCGCCAGTACTTAAGTCAGCTGTTGGATCTAGGACAAATCACTTCATCTGTTGGGACCTCAGTTTCCTTATCTCTAAAATGGGCATAATAAAACTTATACATCTACCTATTTGCACAAAATTGTTTGATGACAACCCTTTCTAAGTGCTTGGCACATTTGTGAGAGATTGATACATGCTTGTCAACTGATTAAATCTTAAGTTGTCACAGAGATAGGGAGTTTTATTATTGGTGGAGTGGACTCTGTGGAAGACAGGATGGAGGCCAGCTGCTTGGGGTGACTGTGTGCTGAAGGAACGTGTGAAATGGATGGTGCTGCCTGATGCCGCATTCAGAATGGATCCTTTTTCATTTATCCGCATTTTATACATTGGCAAGCTGAAGCCTGGGCTGATGTGTTGGAGAACCGATAGCCACTGATTTGTGGGCAGCAGACTTTGAAGGAATGAATCTGGGATTAGTGGGTTAGATAATCTCATCATCTTGGAGAGGAGGCTAGCCTGGCATAACAGACCTCTCAGGGGCTAGCCTGGGATAGCATGTCTCCCGGGATTTGTTGAATACAGTTTTCCATGGCTAGCCAGTCCTCATAAGGACTACCCTATGGTGAAAGACCTCGAAGGGGTTGGTGTGAGGGAAAATTCCTCCTATGTGTTTGCTGTTATCCTCACTGCATACCTTGTACTTGATCAGGGAGTGACGGGGCCCAGCTGTTAGAGAACCCAGTGTGGCCCCCTGCGTCCGAAGGCCATGCTACCTGACACTGTGGGCTCTCAAATGCGGCCTTTCTTGGTTGAGATCCCCTATGCTCCATGCACATACTCTTCAGTCTGCCGCTGTACCTGGTGTCCCTCGCTGGGGCTGGCTGGTGGTAGTGGACCATGGCTCATGTGGAAAAGGCCAAATGTGCTTCCTGTTTTGGAAACTGAACTGAGTCAGGAACTCTGCTGGCCTCCCTGCCCATCTCTACTCTGAGAGCTGGGATGTTGTACAGGTTAGGTCTCTGGGGACATGCCCTCTGTGGTCCAGGGAGGGGTGAGTATGTGGTCGTAGTCATAATTAAAAGATTATAATGATAATTATTATAATTATGGCTCACCTTTCTATAGCTCACTACAATCCTTAGATGTAGGTTGTATAAGTATTATTATCCCCATTGTGCTGATGAGGAAGCAAGGTTGTGAGAGGCACTGTGGCCTAGTGGGAAAACACCTGGTTTTGGAGTCAGGTTCTGGATTCATATGCTGCCCTTGCTGCTTACAGTGGTTCCAGTGCTTAGTAGCATAATGAGCTCCTGTGAGGACTGAACTTCCCTAGGTGTCTGTGAGAGAGGCTGGATGATCTTGAGGGCTCTTTCTGATTTTTGATGTGATCCTATGAAGCCTGGCTTCAGATCGGCTTTTCGGGGCACACAGTTAACTGTCAGAATTGAAGGTCAGACCCATCTAATTTCAGAACCACTACTTCTGACTCCCCTGCCACGTGTTTACATGGCTTTACACCCATGTCCCTGTATTCAGCAGCTGAAGAAAGCAACCATATACAAGGCTCTGGACTAATCACTGGGGATAATGCCAACCCCTAAGGTGTTTGCATTGTATTGGAGAGGGTACTACATGCAAAGAAAAAAAAAATAATCTGAGTGAGAGAGATGGAGGGAGAGAGAGAGAAGAAGGAGGAGGAAGAGGAGGAGGAGAGAGAAGAGGGAAAAAGGAGAGACAAGAGAACTAAAGAGAGAAGAGGGAAGAGGGAGAGGAGAGGAAGAGGAGAGATGAGTAGCTGGGGACAGAGGAAAGTGATCAGGGAGGTGACACCTGCATTGAGCCTTGAACAAAGGCAAGATTTCTTGAAGTTGAGGAATATGGCTTGTGCAAATGTATGGTAGGGAGAGTTGGAGGATGAAGGTTGGGGCATAGCTACCAGTCCAGCTTGGTGGGAGGGTAGAGTTTTCAAAGGTGAGTTAATGCCAGTCCATATTCAGGAATTCCAGGAATTCAGGAATCCAAGCACATTAGGGCTAGATATGTAGATTTTAGAGTTATCTGAATAGAGATGGTATTTGAACTCATAGGAGCTTGGACATTTCCACCTCTATAGAGCTGTGAGGAGACCTGACTTGGTTTCATCTGTCTGCCTCATCCGTAACTATTTTCCCCACTACATTACGCACCCTTCTTTCCATTTACATCCGGAGACAGTTATTTCCCTGGCCCTCAGGTCCTGCTCCCAATTTACTGTGAGGTAGAGCTACCTAGACACTGTAGGAATCAGCCCTGCACCTCAGTATATTGCACCTCATCTCACTACATCTTCTCTCACTATGTTAAATAGACATTGGCTGTGCATTCCTGAGAGGATTGAGACACTGGTCCTCAGCATGGCTTTCAAGGCCCTCTACCTTGAATAAGGCCCATCTGGCCTTATTTTACTTCTGACATCATTTCCCCATCTCCACCAGTCCTTAGCTTCAAGCCAATCTACTCCCAGATCTTCAAATGACTTTTTATATGGAAAAAAGCAAGTCAGTTCACTTCTCTGGCCTCAGTAGAGTGAAGGGATTGGCATAAATGCCCTCTAAGGGCCCTTCTAACCTAGGCCTTCCATGTTCTAAGGGCCCTTCCAACCTTGCCATTCCATGTTCTACGTGCCCTTCTCACTCTGACATTCTGTATTCTAAGGGCCTGTCCATCTTTAAGCTCCCATTTCTCCCTAGTTAGGCTTTGGACACAGCATGCTTATCCATTCTCTGCCTTTGCTCAACAATCACACTGTTTTAATTTAACCTTCTGGGAATATTATTAGCATTCGTCCCAGTGCTTCAGTCATAGAGGAGGCTGCAGGAGGTTGGGGGATTCAGATGAGAAATGTCAGGCATTTCTGTGGTAACTCTGGTCCACTCATGGAACCATGAGTGGGAGTTCAAAATGGAAGACTGTCAGAGGAGGATGAGATCTCAGAGGTCATCTAGTCCTGATGAGCGTGACCCTGGCCCCAGGTTCAGCTTCCTCAGCCCACCCATGATTTTCTGTTGGTAAGAAGGTGAGCAAATGTGCCTGGTTCAGACACTACAACTTGCTGGTGTCAGAGTCATCTCAGTTTGAGGAGGACAGAGATCCTTCACTGATTTCAGTGGATCAGAAATCAGAAGGTCAGAGCCTAAAGGGTATAAGGGCATAAGAACACAATGTCAGAGTGGGAAGGGTCCTCCTCAGAGACAATCCTAATTCATTTCCCTCATTTTGCAAGGGAACAAACCATGGCCCAGACAGGGGAAGTGATTGGTCTGAGGTCATACAGGGAGTTTTTGGTAGTGCTAGGACTGGCTGGAATCCAGGTCTCCTGAATTCCTAGCAAAGGGCTGTTTTTTTTTTTTTTGCTTCAAGGGACTTTTGACAGTAATAGTTCACATAGAGCTGTTTAAGGATTGCAAAGATATTATCTGATCTGGCTCTTACAAACCTGTGAGGTAGGTGATGTTATCACCCCCATTTCACAGATGAGGACCCTGAGGCTCAGAGAAGATAGGACTTGTACAGAGTCACATAGCTAGGAAGTATCAGAGTGAAGCTTGAACCCCAGGTCTTCTGTCTGCTACTGCATGTTGTCAATCCAGACTACTGGGAGAGCCAGACCCCTGGGCACCCTTCTTGACAATGACACCTGGTCTCTGAGTCTTCTTTGCCTTGGCGTATCTTAAGGAGTCTTGCTTCTGTGCCTACTTTCCTCATCAGTCCCTCCTTCAGGGAGATCCTTCCTGTTCCCACCCCAAGGACCTTGTATCCAACCGACATCAAGCAGAGCCTTTCAGTGAGGTCTGCAGCCATTCAGAAGCTTAGAGAGATATTAAAGTTCTTTTTCCTTTTGGAAGTTGTTGAGAGAAGGGCTAGAGGGGGCAGCTGTAGGACCATCCTACCCATGGGGCTTCCATGACATCCTACCCAGCCTGGGATTGACCTTATTTACACACAAGAGGCTTAATTTTGTAGCCTGACAATGCAGGGGAAGTAAACGGTTGGGACCAGAATCCTGGATCATAGAATGTCAATCTTCAGAGTGGGAAGGGACCTCACAGGGGATCTAATCCAACCCTACAAGCCGGAATCCCTTTTACAACCCTGCTGACAAATGGTCATTGAACTTACTGCTTGAAGACCTCCAGGAATGGGGAACTCATTCCCTCATGGGGGTAGTAACCTACTTCATTTTTTATTAGCTCTTATTGTGAGCTCTTTATGCTGAACCAAAATCTTCCTTTCTTGAACTTCCTCAGATTGCTCTTAGTTCTGCCCTCTCAGACCAGGCAGAAGGAGGCTAATTCCTCTTCCCTAGACAGCTCTTCAGATAATTGAAACCAGCTCTCCTGGCATGGACCCCATCACCTAAATCTTTACTTCTCCAGGCTAAACAACTCCAGTTCCTCCTGTCAATCCCCATAGGACATGATCTCTAGTCCTCTCACCATCCTGGTCACCCTGCTCTGGACACATTTCAATTTGTCCTTCCTAAAATGTAGCACCCAGAATAGAATATGATCCCCCAGATGCAATATGACCAGGGTGCAGTGCTGCAGAAATGTCGGCTTCATCTTTCTGGACTCTAACCTCCCAAATTACCTTGCAGTTAATTCCTTGGCATGAATGTGTATTTATTCTCTTTATATTCATGCTATCCATGCTTACTAAATACTTATCTCTTATGTTAGAATGCAAACTCTTTTGTTTTATTCCTTGTATTTGTATCTCCAGTGCCTATCATAGTGCCTTGTGACACTTAATAAGTGCTTGATTAACGTGACCTGATGCCATTATAGTTTTTCGGGCTGCCCTGACACACTGTTGACCATTGAGCTTGAAGTCCACCAGACCCTCTGATTTTTTTTCTGTGGCCTAGTGACACCTTTCTTCATTTCCATCTTTGTGCAGCTGATACTGTAGACCCAAGCATAGGACTTTACATTTATCTGTCCCGAGTACATTTCATCCTGTTGGATTCAGACCAGAATTTGTTTTTGCATTCTGACGATACCATCCCCAGTGGCCACAGCTTTCATCCCTGCCTTATGTTAGGATCATCAGGATTACTGGCAATTTTATCACATGTGACATCTATGCCTTCATCTAAGTCTTTGATTTTTTAAAAAAGTTGTAGATTTCTTTTGGATATAAGGAAAGATTCCCTAACGATTACATTTGTCCAAAAGTGGAAGGGGCTGCTTTAGGAGGTAGTGGGTAGACTTACTGGAGAGCTTCAAGTGATGGCTGAATGGCTCCTTGTCTGAGATGTTGTAGAGAAGATTCCTGTTTTTCTGAGTGTCCTTCCAGTTCTGAGCTTCTCTGAACAGAACAGGAGGGACAAGAGCCTTAGGGCACTTCACTAAAGACCTGTTGAGCCCTCAGTGTTCCATTAATACTACTCTTTAGGTCCATTTAAATCAATGTTTCTAGAAACCTGCTAACTGCTGTGATTTAATCCACATCTCTACATCTTCATGAGGGGATGGATGTGCTCAGAGACTTTGTCAGGTGCCTTATGAAATCCAGTTATGTTAGTCCACATCATTCCTATTATCTATTAGTAACCCTGTCCAAAAAAAAAAAAGGAAATGAAGAATCCCTCCTTTTCCCCGTAAACTATTTGCCCTCATTGAGGTTGTGGACGGTGCTTGGTCAGTCATCCACCAACTGGCATTATTTTGTTTGAGGTCAGGTACATTGTTGTTCTTGATCAAATTATCTATTTATTTAAATGCTGGCCATCTTCACTCCCTTCTTCACAAGGACCATAATTCAAATCATGGCAACCGTTATTAGGCACTTGTCTTATGCTGGGCACTGTGCTGGTTGCTGGGTATAACAAAGATGAAAAATGATGAAGTCTCGACTTCCAGTTCAGCAAACATGTTTTAAGCACCACTTGTTTGCTTACCAGGCTAGGCACAAAGCAAGGTTTTGATAAGATACTCTCCCTACCCATATGGAGTTTGCAGTGTGATAGGGGTCTGAGTCATTTACATAAATGAATATGGTACAAGTCAATTCACAAGAATTTATTAAGCCTCAATTCTGTGTTAGGCTCTGGGGTTCAAAGACAAAGACTCAAAAACAGGCATGTTAAGCCCTCCATGAGGGGTGGGGGACAGCAACCCAAACACATATAAGCAAAAACGTAATATAGACAAGGTCGATTTACCAGGTACTTCCATGGGTCTAGGCAGGAGTGAAAGGAGAATGGCACTAGGAACTAGGTCTTAATAGAGGATTTGTTAATAAAAGGATTTGTTTGTGAAGTTTGGATTCAGTCAGAGGGCCACACTTGAGGACCTAGAGGGCCACATGTGGCCTCGAGGCTACAGGTTCCCCACCCCTGAGAGGATCAGGAAAAGTCTCATGTTGGTAGTAGTACCTGAACTGAACTTTGAAGACAACCAGGAATCCTAAGAGCAAGAGGCGAACCAGGTAAGACCTATGAGAAGTCAAAAGAAGGAGAGGTCTCTTTCACATTTTAGAGCTAGAAGGGAGCTTAGAGGCCACCTAAGCCCCCTCTCCAGTTTAGAGATGAGGAAATTTGAGGACTACTCTAGAAGATACTGTGGACACTGAGATAGTGTCCTTCCAAGAACTTAAGCAGCCTTCAAAAATTGGCCTCCTAGAGAGGGAGGGATACTAAGAATCTGAACCAAGGAGGCAGCATGGTCTAATGGAAAGGATGTTTGAGTTGCAAAACCTAGATTTGAATACTAGTCCTCCTAATGGTGTGTGTGACCCTAGAGTAAATAGTCCCTTCTCTGAGACTTGGTTATCTCATCAGTCAAATAAGGGGGTTTGGCTGGATCATCTCTAAGGTCTTGATTACTAAAATGTTAAGACCTGGACTACACTGAGATTCAGAGAATCAGCATCACCAAAGCAAGATGAGGCAGGCTGTTGAGATGACAGTTTATCTGCAAGAGACCTGGGGGTCTTGGTGAACCACATTTTTAATGTGAGTCAATTGAGTGAAGTGGCAGCCAAGAAAGCTAGTAAGAGTTTGAGCTTCCTGAAGAGTGTCTTGGCTTCATTACATGTCCAGAATGAGAGAGGTGATATTCATATTGTATTCTGCCATGGTCAGTATCATATTCAGTTCTAGGCACCATATTTTGGGAAGGACATTGGTTAATTGGAGCCTTGAAATCATGTTATAGCAAGAATGATAGACAGAATTAAGAATGGTTAGCCTTAAAGCTAGCCATTTTTAAGTACTTAAAGGGCTACTGTGTAGAAGGGGGATGGGGAGAGGAGAGATCACAGATAGGATTATAGATTTAGGGCCAGAAGGGACTTCAGAGGCCTGATTTTCATTTTACTAGTGAAGTGATTTGCCCACAGTTACTCTGTTGATAAGTAGCAGATGCAGACTCTGGCCCAAGCCCTTGGGTTCCAAAGACAACATTGTTGTTCTGCTTGTACCCATGGAGTAGCAGACCTGGGACCAAGGGTGGGAGCTGCAGAGAAGATTTAAGCCCAGCTATAAGGAGGAACTTTCTAAAAGAGTGGGCTAGGTTACCTCAGGAGGTCATAGGTTCCTCCTAACTAGAAGTCTGCAAGAGAAGGCTAGGTCTGTCATAGAAAGGAGCCCTGTTCAGGTATGGGTCAGACTAGACTGTTTCAACATAATTGGTTTCTCTTGTCATCTTTTGTATTTTATCATATGCATTTAAAAACATTATTCTGAGAAGGGGTTTATAGGCTTCGGCAGACACCAAAGGGGTCTGACACACACAACAAACAGTTTAAGAACCCCTGCCAGCTTTAGAGAAAACAAAAACTGCTTGAAGTTTCTGTTGGAGCAGGAGGAAAGACTAACCTGCTTTCTTAAAGTGCTGAGCTGAGGTGGGAAAGCTTAGGGGTAATGGGATCAGGAGTTGGCAAAGCTAAGGGCATGTTTCCCCTACTTTCTTCCTCCCTCCTTCCCTCCCTGCCTTTCTTCCCCTTTCCTCTATTCCCTCCTTCCCTCCTTCCTTTCTTTCTCCATTCCTTCACTCCCTCCCTCCTCCCTTTCTTCCTTCCCTTATTCCTCCCATCTCTCCCTCTTTTCTTCCTTTCCTTCCTTTCCTCATCCCTCCCTCCCTCCCTTCCTTCCTTCCTTCCTTCCTTCCTTCCTTCCTTCCTTCCTTCCTTCCTTCCTTCCTTCCTTCCTTCCTTCCTTCCTTCCTTCCTTCCTTCCTTCCTTCCTTCCATCGTCTTCCTTCCTCTCCCTCCCCCAGATCTACTTTTATCTTCCCCTGAAGTCCCTTCCAGAACAAGTTGGGAGATTGAGGACTGTTTGTTTCTCAGTTGTATTTCATTCCCTCAAGAGGAACCAGAGGAGTGTCTATGGAGAGAGGATTATCATGCAGAGAGGTGGGGGAGGATTTATGCCTAGCACTACAGAGGAGACCCAGTTCTCCTGGGGAATGGTCTGCTGGTCCTCTGGGCACTTCCAACCAAAAGCAGCCTTTTAGGGGGTGGCCTGAGGTATGGCTACTTAGGGAGTCCAGGAAGGTGCTTTCCAGGGTAACGGTCTGGGTAGGGGGGAGGGGTGACTGCCCCAGAAAATGCTGCTGGCTGGGAAGGAGGAGGAGACAGCTAAGGGAGGGCAGGGGGAATAAACAAAGCTCTGGAGCTTAGCCCTCCTCAGGTTTCAGTTTACTTATAGGCTTAAAGGTCTATTTTGAGAGGGTCACGGGGCAGGGGAAGGTGTTCCCATCTGGAGAGGTAGCACTCGGAGGCTTTGGATTCTTACCACTTCTGCACAGTTCCCAAACATCTGTGGTTTCATGGATGTAGGTATTCACCCCAGGCCTTCATTGCCTGGGCAGCTTCCGGGGTCAGGAACATTTAACACCTAGCGGCCAGCCTTTGGGGCTGGTGCTCATAGTCCATGTCCAAGCCTGTACCTTTCTAGCTTGGTGTAATAATAATTATTCCCATCTCTGTTTTCTTTTCAGGTTTCCAAAGTGTTTTTCTTAAGTTTAGGTAGTAGAATTATGATTCCTGTTTTACAGATGAGAAAACAGGGATGTTTCATATCCAGTAGAGTTAGGGTTTGTGTTGTGGTGGCCAAAGTCTTCAGGAAACCAGGGTCACCTCTGTGCCAAGATAAGCTATCCGAGGAGGGCTTGTGTTTGAAGAGCTGACATGTGGAAGAGGGATTAACAGATTCCTTTTGACCCTGAAGGCAGAACCGGGAGCCACAGGTGGAAGTTACAGAATGGCAGATTTCCTCATTCATAAGAGAAAAAAACCAAAAAGCAGTACTTTCTGACAATTGAGGTGGCCAAAAGTAGGATGGCTTGCTCAGTCCCTGGGGGTCTTTCAGCAAAGGCTGAATGAGCAGTAGTTGGGGATGTTGTAGAGTAGCTACAGCTAGGTGGTGGAGTACTGAGTGCTAGACTAGGAGTCCAGAAGACCTGAATTCAAATCCCTCTTCAGGTATTTACTTAGTTGTGTGACCTTGGGCAAGTCCCTTAGCGCCTCTCAGCCTCAGTTTCCTCATCTGTAAATTGGGGATAACAGTAACTCCTTTCTCATATAGGTTGTTGTGAGGCTCAAGTGAGGTAACCTATGTAAAGTGCTTTGCCAAACCCTAAAGAACTATGTTGCTGCTATTGAGTCATTTCACTTGTGCCTGACTTGTCATGACCCCATTTGGGGTTTTCTTGGCAAAGATACTAGAGTGGTTTGCCTTTCTTCTCCAGCTCTTTTTACAGATGAGGAAACTGAGGCAAACAGCATTAAATAACTTACTTGCCCAGGATCACATGGCTAGTAATTGTTAGAGGCTGTATTTGAACTCAGGTCTTACTGATCCCAAGCACAGTGCTCTATATATTGGCCACCTAGCTGCCCTTAAGGTTAAGTACATACGTTGTTGTTGTTGCTGTTATTATTTTTACCACCATTACCTATTATCTGCCTTCTATACTGGGTTGTTTCTCAAGGAAGAAACGCTGAATTTATTAATAAACCTGTTATAAGAAGTGAGGAAACTGAGACCCAGAGAAGTAACGTATATAGACGGCACACATTGAAGCTATAGGCTTACTTTTAGACTTTGGTACCATTACATTTTGTACCTCTCCAACATGTAATGTCATTTATTGTAGTTATATGTGTTTGTATCTTACGCTTCTACAAGATGGTCACTTCCTTGAAAGCTAGTATTTCATGCTATCTGAACTGGGTATCTAGCTCCCACAGCGTGAAGCAAATGGTAGGCACTCTGAAATGTCTGTCTAATGAATGAGTGAATACAATTGTATTGGCAACAATATATGAAACAATGTAGGGGAATGTTTTGAAAATGTGTCAGGTATGGTACAGATGGGGGCTGGGGTCTTCATAGAATTTCTGTTATTATTATTCCTGCCCCCACTGTACCCCAGCTTTCATGCCACCCTTTGTGGCATATGGGATGGAAGGCACAGTATTTGTGGTGACTAGGAAGGCCAATCTCTTAAGTCTTCAGATTTTCCAAAACCTTTCAGAAATTATAATATATGCAACACTGTACCTGTACTTGTGCCCTCTGTGGGCCTGGAGGAGTAGACCTGGAACCCTGATTTCCTGGAGCCCTTAGACTGGGAAGAAAAAGCTAGACACATCCTTTAAGCTCAGTGGTATTGAGGTTTCTCTAGATAACCCCAGGACATCCTTCCTAGTCAGAGACAAATTCAGGGCTGGGCCAAGTCTCTGAAACACAGCCTTCACTCTGTAGTGAACAGGAAGAGGACCCCTGGACTCGAGTAATTTTCATTCTCATTCTCTCTCTCTCTCTCTCTGTCACACACACAGACACACACACACACACACACACAGACACACACACACACACACACACACACACACACACACACACACACACACACACACGACGAGCCCAGTCAGCTTTTGATCTGTCTGGGAGTTCTCCACCCTCATTTCCCCCTCATTTGTTTCCTTCAACCCCATTGTGACCTGTCTCTATTCTTCCCTCACCCCACTTCTTTTGCTTTCCTTGTTCATCTTGCAGCCTCATTTCTTCTCTTTCTTTTCTTTCTCTCATACCTCAGGTAGGTCTGGTAAAGGAAGAAGGGTTGGCTTCGAACTAAAAAGACCTCCACTGAATGCTGACACTTAGCGACTTTGAAGACTTTTGCCAACCAACCCACTTCCCTTCTCTGAGGGTTAGCTTCATTTCTCTGTAAAATGAGGGGTTTCAACTAGATGGCCTCTCAGGTCCCTTTCCTCTTGAAATCTGTGACCCCAAATGAGTATAATTAAACCTTGTGCTCTCCAGAGCTGATGTGAGGGAGGGCCTTCAAGTGCAATTAAAAAAGTGAGTTTTCCTTAGAGTTAGGCCCTTTCTAGGTCGCGTCTCTTCTGTCCTTTCTCTCCGTTTTCTCTCCCATTTCTTTTTGGTTCTTGTTCTCATCCTTTCTTTCCTCTCTCCCTCATTCTGCAGTTTTCCCTCACTCTTTTCTCTCTGCCTTTACTCATCTCTTGTCTTTCTCCTTCTTTCCTCTTCACTCATTCTCCTTCTCCTCCCCCTTCCCCCTTGCCGTCCCCCCTCCTCTCCGTGGCTCTCCTCTCTCTCTCATCCCCGCCTCTCCCCGCCCCCAGTCCCAGCTCTGCTCTGGCCCCAGCCCTGGTCCCTGCCTTCGAGGGCCCTCCCCCTTCCCTGATCCTGGCCCCGTTGGCCCCTCCCCACCGGGCCGGCCTGGGAAATGCCTAAGGGGCCCCGTGAGCTGGAGAGGTGAGTGTGTGTGTGTATGTATGTATGTATGCGTGTGTGTGTTCGCTCGTTTGCTTGCTCGCTCTCTCGCTCGCTTGTCAGTGTCATGTGCCCAGCAGGGCAGCCCCAGACTGGTTCCCGGCGGCCGTATTAAGGTCACACACTCACCGTGCAGCCCCACACAGCCCAGCTCAGCCCGGCCCGGCGCGGTGCGCCGCGGCGCAGCGCAGAGCTGCCCAGCCCAGCTCAGCCCAGAGCAGCACATCGCTGCGCAGCGCAGCTCAGCCCCTCGGAGGAGCTCTCATCGCTCCCCTCTGCTCAGCCCTGCTTCGCTCCCCTCCCCTGGCCGGCGCCCCGGCGGTGACTCAGAGGTGAGCCCCCTTCCCCCGCCCTCTCCCCCCTTGGACCCCGCGGGAGACTTGGGGAGAGAGCTGCTCTGGGGAGACCCCGAGCCCTGGGCACATTTGGGTGGCTTGTGAAAAACGCCTTTCCCCAGGCCTGGCTCAGGGCTTTTCTTTCCTGGAAGGGGGGTGGGGAAGGCTGAGGATGGCTTCTTTGTTTTGGGAAGCTTCCTGTGCCGTGTGTGTGTGTGTGTGTGTGTGTGTGTGTGTGTGTGTAAAAATGTGTATATGCGTGTGTTCGTGCGCGCGTGCATGCATACACACATGTGGGTGTCATTGTGCTCCCGGCTGTGCTTGAGAACATGTGAAAGTTGCAGCTTTGGACTCAGTATTTAGAGGAACTTCTAACATCGAAAGCCAGTGCACAGTGGCCTAGGCTCCATCCGCTTGTGGTAGTGAGTTCCCCATCGCTGGAGGTCCTCAAACAGGCTGGTTCATGCTTAGATACGTTGTTGGACCCGGTGGCCCGTTGAGTCCATTTCAGCTTTGAGATTACGTGATCTCCTGTGGACGAGGATGTGCTGTGCATATAATAATACCTATTTTTATGGTGCTTTAAGCTTCTCCTTTCTGGGAGGGGGGTGCCCACTGGCGTTTTTTGTGTGTGTGTTGTGTGTGTGTTCCTGGGGGCACTGCCTGGGAAATGTGCTTGTGGCTGGTTGTACTTTGCTGTAGAGGCTTCCGGGGAATCAGGGTTCCTCTGTGGGCTGGTCTTTGCGAGCATTTGTTGGTGTGCATGCCCCCGCACATCTGAACCCACTGGCATGTGGGTGAGCATGAGTCTGTGTTGGTGCCCACATGGGTGTGGAAGTAGATTTTCAAAAGGCTGTAGGAACAGGAATGCATGCTTCTCACTCTCAGGAAGAAGCAGCCTTTTCTGGCGACACAGCATGCTGGTGGAGCAGTGTTTGTTGGACCCCAGCACCTGTGGGAGCTGGGGGAGGGAGGGGAAAACCTGTTGCTTTCAGCTGGATGTTTGGCTGAAGTTTGGGGGCCGTTTTGTGTGTGTGTGTGTGTGTGTGTGTGTGTGTGTGTTCGTTCTCATTTCCGGAGCAAAGAGTATGGAGGTGTGTGTGGCAAAGGAGGGCTATATGAGGGTCATATGGAAATTCTGTATGTGACTTGAAGAGAGCCGGCGTTCCCATGTGTATCTGTTGGAATATGTTGGGGAACGTGAGTGTTTATTTGGCGTGGGCATATGTGTGTGTGTGTGTGTGTGTGTGTGTGTGTGTTCTTGTCAGAATGTGTGGAGATATATGTACTCTGGGACATGTCTGAGTATTGTTGAGAGACTCGTGTTTGGGGGTGATGTATCTAGATGTGGAGTGGGGAGGAAGGGGAAGGCCTGTTTGGAGATTTTGAGTTAGGGTGTTGCAGGAGAGGATGTGTGTGTATGTTTGAGGTGTTTGTGTGTTCTTGTGTTAACATGTATGTCAGAGGGGAATTTGTATCTGTATGGGGCTGGGGAGGATGTATCTTGGGGAAATGATGCTCCTTGCTGGAGGAAGTATGTGTGGGGATTTTGTGTATTTGCTTCCTTGTGTAGCTAGAGCTGTATGTGTATGTGTTTGCGTGTGTAAAGAGGGTATTTGGTGGGGGAGGATGTGAATATGTGGATATGGAGGGAAGGGACCTCGTTTGAGTGGGCTCTGTAGGAGTTGGAGATTAGCTGTGGGCTCAGGAATAGTCACTGCCTGCCCCAGACCTCATGGTTGTAGCTCTGGGCACTGAGAGTGGATCCTCCCAGCTAGAGATGAAAAGTTCCTGGCTTTGATAATCACACTTTCCTCTCTTGTTCATGCCTCTGCTTTCTGTTCTCATCTCCCAGCCTTTTCTCTTTGGGCCTGGGGCAATTCTCTTTACCCCTTGGTCTAGTCTGTCTCCAAGTTTTTTCACTCCCTATCATACCTTCATCCTTACCTTGACTACTAGAAGTAGGTTTGCCAGTACTAGTTGCTTTTCCCAAACATCCCGCCCTTTCTACTTCCCTGCCTTTCCTCCCTTTTGCCCCAACCCCAGGTGGGGAGAGGTCTGAGAATTAGCTGCCCCTGTGGATCATGCTGTTACTGAGAGGCCGCCTGGTTTAGTGGAAAGAGCTTTCTGGCTTGGGTGGCAGGGGCTCTGGGGAGTCACTGATCCCAGCTGTTTTGCTGTGGCCTCGCAATGTGACTTTAGGGCTATTATTCCTGTCTCTGGGCTGTAGTTCTAAAGTTCTGTTATTCCAAGGCAGGGCTTCCCAAACCATTTTCAGCTCCTGTACTCACTGGTTTTTCAGCAAATCTTTCCATACACCTTCTTTAGCATGAAAAAAGATTGTTTTTAGAGCTTACTATGTGTAAGAAAGAAATAAAGAGATTAATTAGGTTTTCTTCCAAGAGTACACACAAAATTTTGTAACTTCACTGATTGAGATCAGTTTGGAGTTTGTGGATTATTTCAATAGGATAATATAGTTACTTGCCAGATAATCCCCTTATTCCCTTGACAAGTTTCTTGTAACTCTTTGGAGTCTACCGACCCCAGGTTGAGAACTTGGAAACACTGCTCTTAAAAGTGGCTCATGGGGAGTGTGGAGTAGTGGAAAGAGCTCTGAACTTTAGAGTGTGAAGATCTGGGTTCAGACACTGCTGTTTACCGATCAGTGACTGTAGGCCAGCCATTTGACCTCTTCCAGGCCTTGGTTTCTCGTGTAAAGTGAAGAGCTGTGGCTCTGTAAGCTCTGATGTTCTGTGGTCAGTGGAGAGAGATTGGAGACGGTAGATAGTCACAGACTGTCAGAGTAGGCAGAGATGTGTGCCCTGGAGGAACTTCCACCCTAGGGGCTCCCCCTCTCCTAATTGTTGCTGCTTACTGTCCCACTTAGTGTTTCAGAAAAGCCCCAGTCATACTTCATTTCACTCTCCTTTTTAGCCTTTTACTCCTTTACCTTACTTCCTCATTTATACCTTTTTCTTCACCTCCCCTAGCTCTCCAGTTCTGGAATCATGGACCATGATCATATCAAATCTGCCATTGTTCTTGGATGGGACGGGGCAGTCTTCTCTTCCTTTAGACCAGTAATCCTCCCAGTAACTTTTTGGACCATAGAGTCCCTCCTTGGCCGTGACTTGCCATGGCTCTGGACTTCGAAGCAGGAAAGCACGCTGAGTTCTTCCTCAGACATTCTCTAGCTGGGCAAGTCGTGTAACTTCTCTGAGCCTCAGTTTTTCATTGGTAACCTACCTTACAGGGTTGGTGTGAGGCTCTAATTAGATAACCTATCTAAAGTGCTTTGCAGACCTTAAAGAGGTCTGTGTGTGTCAGCTGTTATTATTATTATCTCTATGTGCTTCTGACGTTGGAATGTAGTTTCCTTGAAGGCAGTTTCCTTGCTTTTGTATTTATATCCCTGGCATGCAGCACAGTACTTGGCACATTGTAAGCATTAAATAAATACTTTTTCATTCACTTATTCATTTGGCTAGTTCAGGCCTCTTCTTTTATAGAGAAATAAATTGAGACCCCAAGAGGGGATGTCCCCAGTGTCATATAGAATCATTAGTAAAGAAGGTACTTGAACCCAGGTTTCCTAGGTTCCCAGTCATATGTTTTTTTCCATCCCATATTGTTTCATATGATTCTAGGAGTGTACTTTGTTGTTTTTGTTATTGTTCAATTGTTTCAGTTGTATCTGGCTCATTGTGACTCCATTTGGGGTTTTCTTGGCAAAAATACTGGAAATGGTAAACCATTTCCTTCTCCAGCTCATTTTACAGATTAGGAAACTGAGGCAAACAGGGTTAAGTGACTTGCCCAGGGTCACACAGCTAGTATCTGAGATGGTATTTGAACTCAGGTCTTCCTGACTCCAGGCCTGGTACTCTCTGCCACCTAGCTGCCCCAGGAGTGCAATAGAACAAACATTTATTAAGAACCTGCTAGGTGCCAGGCGCTGTGCAAGATAACGGGGATGAAAGGACAGAAAGCAGCTTACATGAATGTTTGATGTGTCTTGGATGCCAAGGGGGTCAGAAGGAGTTGGGAATTAGGACTTTGAGTTCTAATTAAGGCCTCTTTTCCTTTACCAGCTTCTTCCCTCCAATTGGTGACCCCTCTTTTCATGCTCCTTGCTTGGAGAGGAATAGTTTTCCTGTGCCCAGGCATCAGGGCCAGGTCCCTACCTGGCCTCCCTTTCCTGAGGAGAAGCAAGTTTCTGTTGCTCAGGCCCAATGCTCAGGCATTGTTGGAGGAGTTGGGCTTGGGTCTGGAAGTCCCACCTGAGGAAGGCCCACTTAGCCCTGGGATCCTTGCCTTTTGCTCTCCCCTTTTGCCGCCTCTCTCTCTCTCTCTTTTATCAGGGGAGTCAGCAGGACTGACACAATGATGTGTGGTCTATCCAGGAGTGACTGACTTTTTCTCACACACACACACACACACACACACACACACACACACACACACTCTTCTGTATGCCCCTATTTTTGCCATTTCAGTCACAAATCAATGCACATACATGTGTGAATCCACTTACCCTCCCACTGAGTTGGTTACCTACTTGTACATATTCACTATCAATAAGCATTTATTAAGCACGTACTATGTGCCAGGAACTGAGCTAAAGCGATGGAGGGAGGGGGGAAGGAGGGGTAGGTGCAAAGAAAACAACGCATTCCTTGCTCTTAAGGAACTCAGAGTCTAATGGAGGAGACAGCATCTGAACAACTATGTAGACATAGTGTACTCATATGCCCACCTACATATGCGTGCACTCATATGTGTATAAACCTATAAACATAGACACCAACATCCACATTTACGTAGGTGTAGGCACGCGTGTACAGATACATACATGGATGCCCCCCTCAACGTACAGCTACGCACCTAACCACACACATATAGATATTTATACCCATATTATCTCTCTTGTGCATGTAAGCAAAGGAAGACAGATAGACACTGATATGCTAATGTGCAAACTCATACGTGTGTGTACACATAGAGGCGCAGAAACAAACCGAAGCACTCTCACGTACAGTCAGCCACATACATGTGGTGCTCCTCCTTCCCCGTGTACAAAAATACATCCAGGAGACACCCAAAACTGACGTGCCCATGGACATACAACCTCCTGTCCACTCCCCTGCACACGTAGAACGCACATACACAGAACATACACGCGCGGGCACACACGCACACACAGTGGTTAGGTCTCTGCAGCTGTCTCCTTGCCCACAACTACTGTTTCTCTTTTCTCAGCTCAGAAGGGGCAACTGATGTGCTGTTGGCTGGGGAAGAGGTGGGGGAAGTTTCCCCAGTGCCTGTGTAGGGGTGGGACCTTTGACACTAAGATTCCTTCCATCTCTGGTGATCTTGTGAGCCCTAAGTTGGGCAGGAGGCCAGAGCTGGGAGAATCTGGCAGTAGCCTCCCCCTTATCTTTCTGGTTGGGGAGGCTGGGGGATGTGGGAAGGTGTTTCTGACAGCTGCCCCACGGCGTCATATCCTTCCTTCTTGGCTGTTCTACCCTGACCTTCCTGGGTCAGCCAACTCTGTAATACCGGAAAGTGTGGCTAAGAAACCCCAGCTGGGGCCCTCCTGGGCTCTGGTGGCTTCGGGGCATAGGTCACCCCATAACCTTCTTCCTCATGGTGGTGGAAATATCACTGCTCCTAGTCAGAATGAAGCAGAGACAGCCATCTGCCAGCAGCAGTATGTTCCAAAACACCAGGATCTCATTTGCTCTTTACTAGAGATCCCTGTAAGGCAGGGAGGGAGGTGGTGGGATGAGCAGGAATCCTAGGATCCTAGGAGCTACAACTGGAAATGACCTTGGAGAGATCTGGTCCAATCCCCTTCATTTATAGACAAGGAAACAGACCTAGAGAAGGGAAAGGAACTTTGCCAAGGTCACCCAGGCGACAAGGAACAGAGTCAGGTTTGGAAACCAGGTCCTTTGAAATCAAAGTCATGGACTTTCTCATTGTATCTCATTAGCCTTATTTCACAAGTGGACAAACTGAGGTCCTGAGTGGACATGTGGGCAGCTGTGTGGCACAGTGAACAGAGTGCTAGGCCTGGAGTCAGGAGGACCTGAGTGCAAATCTGGCCTCAGACACTAGCTGTGTGACCCCAGACAAGTCATTTACCTCTGCCTCAGTTTCTTTATCTGTAAAATGAGCTGGAGAAGGAAATGGCAAACGACTCGGGTATCTCTGTCAAGAAAACTCCAAATGGGGTCATGAAGAGTTGGACACGACGAAAACAACTGAATCACAGAAGGGGACGTATGGCATGTTTGTAGCAGCGGGGTCTGGAACTAGAACCCAGTTCTCTTGACTCTTTAATCTAATAGTCTAATGAGGCAGCATGGTGTGGTAAGAGGAACACGTGGGTGTGGGCATCAAAATCTCTGGGTTTGAGATTCGACTCTGCCTCTGATTGGTTGGGTGACCTTTGGGGAAATAATTTTCTCATCTGTGAACTGAAGCCAGCAGCCTTGTTTGTTTCCGAGGCTTCTCGTAGCTCAGATGTCCTTGGTTTGACGTTCTGAGATGCTCTCTAGTTCTCTAACTTTCTGTGACTCTAAGACTCTGAATGAGTGCATCTTGGCCATGTTACTCAGTGCTTCGAACGTGGTGGCATTGATGCCAAGGTGACCAGTTTGCTCCCTCTGTGGGTCAGTTGACTGTTTGCTGAGGCCCCACTCTGGTCACTGGCTGAGTCCTAATCCTAGCAGCTATCTTGAAGTGCCATATTCAAGGGCATTAGAAGACTCCCTGGCCAGAGAGTGAGAGAGTTCAGTGCCCCACCATCCTTGCTGCAGTAAACACAGCTCGGAGCCTACGTGGTCAGCTACATGGGTTAGTTATCTCATAGTAGGAGTGATGGCAGGGTTGAGTCAGAATAACGGATTAAAAAAAATTATTTTTCCCTCTCTGCCCAGAAGTTGCTGGCCTTTGAACAGCCCGGGATTTATGGAGACGCCTGTGGGGAGCAGTTTTGAATACTGCCACGCGCAACATCGCGCCCGCCGGTGAGGAGGCGCCCGCCCCCAGCTGTCACCATTCAAGGCTCCTGCGAATGGCTCCCAACGCCCGGCGTCCGCCCGTGGCTGTCCCTGCTGCCTGAGCCCCCTGCTGCTCCCAAGGACTCCCCGTACCCCGATGGGGTAACGTGACCCAGGACCCCGTCACTGCCCCGAACTTTTCAGTATCTACAGAGGCCTTCTCTCCCCAGTCGAGTTCAGTTTTACGTCGCTTCTGTTCCTTGGGATTTTTTTGGGGAGGTTTTTTTTGTTTGTTTTTTTTTAAACTTAGATCCCTCTGCTTCTTTTGATTGCCCACCCCAAGAGTGGGAGAGGGAAGGCTGAAAGAAAGGAGGCTCCTTTAGCGTTTGCCTGCTGCTGGCTGGGCCCGGCTGTGTACAGCTGCGTCCCACTGCCTAAACGGGGGCTCACAGAACAGCAGATCTATGGTCTTTGTCCTTGGGGCCCTCCCCTCCCTATCCTATCCCATATAAGTATTTGGCTTCAAGTTCTGGAGTCTTGGCCTGGTTGTTACGTGTATAGAAGGGCTTTTTGGGGGTGGGGGAAGGGGGTGCATTTTTTTTTAAGAGTCAGGCTTTTTGGTGATTTTTTTTGCTTTTGTTTTTCTTTTTAACAGACTAGAACCCTTGTGACAACCTTAACACGTTTCCAGAAGCCGATAACATTTGCACAACATTTGTGTTGGTTTTGAGGGGTGTTGCTTTTTAACTCTTTTTTTGCCCCCACCCTCAAAAAGCACAGGGCTCTATTTCTCTCATTGGGTGTTTTATTTTATTTTAATTTTTTTCTTTTGGTGGAGGTAGGGATCTGACGGGCGCCCTGGTCCCTTTGTACCTCCCCATCCCTGATCCCTCCTCTAGTCTTCCCCTCCTGGGCCCCTTTCTTACCTTCCTGCTGCCACAAGAGGCCACACCATGGCTCGGATGAACCGGCCAGCCCCTGTCGAGGTCTGCTACAAGAACATGCGGTTCCTCATCACTCACAACCCTACCAATGCCACCTTGAACACCTTCATTGAGGTAAATCCCTCTGGTGGGCCAGGACACATGGGGGCGGTGGGGTGAGGATGAACATCTAGAATCCTTGGTTCAAATATGAGCTCTACCGTTTTAAATTCTGTGTGTCCTTAGGGCAAAACACTTCACCTCTCAAGTTTGCTCATCCATAAAATGAAGAGGGTGGGTGAGGTGATTGCCAAGGCCTCTTATGGTGGGATTCTGGGGGTTTTGGTGATAATAATTCTTTACCTCCCCACAAGTCCTTTCTTGACATCTCATTGTGACATGGAGGTAACCCTGGGTCTTTGCAGCTCCTGTCAGGCTGGAAAGGCTAAGTTTGGAGAGGTCTTTTATGAGACACTTGGCCACCAGGTGATGCTTATCTTGGCTGAGGAAACCAGAACTGTGTCCTACCATATCAGGGAGCTATGATTTCTGCTGGTGCCAGCTCTACCATCACACCAGTGAAATCACAGGGCCTTGAAGTGTGGAGCGCGAATTGCTCACGTCTCTGTGGCCCAGAGGAAAGAGCTGTGCTGCTGCAATAGGGAGACCTGGCTTTGAGTCCCAACTCTTGTCACTGACTTGGCATACTACTGTGGACAAATGTCCCTAAAGGGTTATGCTGGCCATGTGGGTTATGTGACTGAAAAGGAGCCCCACATGTTTTTTTCCCTCCACCCAGGACACAGTGTCTTCAGCTGGTGTCTGTAACTGCTCTTTGCAGAGATTGGTGATGTTTGCAGAATCCCTTGGCTCTTGACAGTGCCTGGTGCTTTGTCCAACATTCTGCTATGTTTTCCCATTGGCAGAATCCGGTGGAGGTTTGAAGACCCACCAACTGCCACCAACTTTTGGGAAGAGTAGTCAGAAAACTTGGGTTCAAATTCTGGCTATGCTACTTAGTCTATGTTCATAGGCAAATGATTTTCCCCTCCCCCTCCTTTTTAATTGCCTTACTTAAAGTAAGGCAGTTGGACTAACTGACCTTTGAGGTCCCCTCCCAGCTCTGCATCTGTGATCTTCTAAAGACCCTTGCTGCTCCAAGTCCTATGATCTGTTTCCTGACATGGCTCTGTTTGCAAGGCTCAGCTGTGTTTGTGGAACCTGCCTTTAACAGGCAAACCGAATGGAATCTCTCATTGTCCGTAGAATTTACAGCTTTTGATGCTGCTTTCTCTTGGAAAACTTGTCATGTTAGTTCCTTAGATAGCCCTCTTCCACTTCCTGGTGACCGATTCACCAGGCTAAACTCCGCTTGGGGACTCTGGTCTGCAGTCCATGCTCCTTGCCATCTAGCCTAGGGTCTGTGCTGGGAACCGAGCTGTGGCCCTGGTCCTCGTTACTATCAGTGCCATCCTTGTCAGGTTTCCTGCCTATTGAAAAAAGAGGTATGGAAAAAGGAGATGAGAAGAACCACATAGGATTACACAGAGCCCTCCCTGTCCCTCTCATCCTTCATTTGCAAATAGCATGAAACTAGGAAGGAGAGCTAAATTGGGATACTCTGTCAGGATTGGAGGAGATCCCATTGGGTTATAGAACCATGGTCTAAATCTAGTAAAGTAAAATGTAATCGGTTTAAATGCAAAGTCTTTCTTTTGGATTAAAAAAATCAACTGTGTGGATAGAGGATTTGGGAGGGCAATTGTTCAGATATTTGAAGGGTTGCCCTGTGGTTGAATGATTAGGTTTGAGGCAGCTGGGTAGCACATGGTATAGAGTACTGGGCTTGGAGTTGGGAAGACCCAAGTTCAAAACCAGTCTTCGACACTAGCTCTGTGATCCTGGACAAGTCACTTAAGCTGTATTTGCCTCAGTACTGTAAAATAGGTTGTTGTGAAAATCAAGTGAGATAATGTTTGTAAAGCGCCTGGCACGTAGTAGGAATTAAATGCTTATTCCCTTCCCCCTTGTTCTGCTTGGCTTCAGAGGCAAATATCAGCTCAACATAAAGAGGGGGAAAAAAAGATGTCAACAGTTAGAATTGTGCAGATGTGGTAAGGTCTCTCTTGGTGGTAGTGAGTTCTCCATCACTGGAGATATTCAGGTGGAGTCTGGGATATATGGAGGTGATGACTCTTCAGGTTTGAGTTGGGCCAGATGACTCTTCAGGTTGTGAGCTGTTTTTCTACTCTGAGATTCCCTGTTGGAAGGAGACGGGATTCTCAGGAGATCTGTTTTAAAGAGAGAGACTGAGGACGCAGGTGAGTCAACTGTAAGATATTTACCTGGCAGATGTGCCCTGGAGATCGAGGGGCTTTCAGTTACAGAACATTAGAAACCAAGCCTTCTAGCTCCCAGTCCTTTGAATTTCATCTCTGGGGAAGTATTCAGACTGGGTGTGGGCACTCCTGCCCTGAGGCACCAGCCTGAGACAGCTCCTCTGGCTTCTGGCCAAGTCATATGAAAGATTGTGGTCTCTGCTTAGAACTTGGTACTGAAGAGGCCAAGGTCACAGACTTGATCCCGGATGGCCTGGTGAGTGAGCTTTGTTTCCTTGGTGCCAGAGATAGAGCCCTCACCCCAGACACAAGTCTAACCCTCCCTCCCCCAAGACTTGAGCCTAAAACTTGGTCACCAAGTGAACTGCAAGCCCAAAAGTTTACTGCTCCCCCAACCTATCCTCTGTTGCATCTCAGAGATGATTTACTCTAATTTCATTAATTAGAAGGGGAAGCTGACCCCCAGAGAGAGGGAGTACTTTGCTCAAGGTTGCCCATCATTGGAGCTGCAGAGACAGAATTAGAACCTAGGTCTTCTGATTTCCCGAGCCCCGGGATTTCTCCTTTCCACCAGTGTTGCATTTCAGACCTTGCTTTGGGAAGAAGGGGAAGTGGATGCTTTTTTCCCCTAACTGCTGTCCCTGTTCTTGAGCTGAGGCCCCTGCATTCCTTTGGGGAAAGCCCCATGGCCCTCAAAATAGCCTATGGCATTTCGCTAGGGCATCTGGCTATTTTTATTCTTGGGGGTGAGTAAGGGGGGTATTTCCTCTGAGTGGGCCATGTGCTGTCATTACAGCCCCTTCCCAACACATGAGGACTGTTTCCAGAGGTCTAGGAAAAGAATCTGGCCTTTCCTTATCTTTGGCCAGAGAAGATAGCAAAGGCACCACCTGGGGCAAACCTAGATTAGAGGGTGGGGCTGGGGTGGGGCTGACTCTGGGCTAATGGGGATCCTCGGAGGGGAAATGCCCTTGACACAGCCTTAATCTCACTAACTGATTGAGCTGTAATCTGGTCTCAGGCAGAGCCCTAACCTCTGTCTAAAGTCTGAACCCTAAACCTGGCTGGAGACTGAGCCCCAACTCCTCAGATATCTTCCAAGTCAAGGCTACCTAGGGCTTTGATGAGAAAGAGAATGTGGCTCATTCCTATACCTGGAAACGTACCTCAGACATGAGTTCTGTTGGTTTTGTCAGAATCTTGCATGAAGAACAGACATAGTACTCCAGGGAGTAGAATTTATAGGGATGAATGTTTCAATATGAAGAAAAGTTTTTTAAGAATCAGAGCGTTCCAATAGTGGATAGGTAGTGAGCTCTCTGTAACTAGAGGTATTCCAGGAGAGGCCATTCTTCATTCTCCTCTTCTCCTCCCCCTTGTCTCCTTCCTGGCCAGCGCCCCCCGAACCAAAGGGACTAGAGTGGATTCTTGCTGGAATACCAGGATTCTATACCCAGGGGTAGTTGGTTTGAGAGGCAGCAAGACATAATGGGAAGAATACTAGACTTGGAGTCCAGAGACTTAGGGTCCTACTCTGGCTCTGCTACTTATTAGCTGTTTAGCCTTAGGCAAATGACTTCCTCTCTCTGAGCTCACTTTCCTCATCTGCAAAGTAGAGTCACTTGTATTCCCTAATTTATTGGGTTAGTATTGTTGTAGGAAAGAAGGAAGGGAACAAGCGTTTGTTTATTTGAATGCCTACTGGGTGCTAGGCACTATGCTAGGCGTGTTACAGATATTACCTTTTGATCCTCACAAGCACCCTGGCAGGTAAATGCTATGATTATCCCAATTTTACAATTGAGGAACATGAGGCAAAGAGAAGTTAAGTGACTTGTCCAGGGTCACACAGCTAGGAAGTGTCATGAGTCTGGAGTTGAACTCAAGTCTTTCTGATTCTAGGCCCAGCACTCTTATCCACTGCGCCACCTAACTGGTTGTTGTGAGCAGTTTGTGCAGGGGGTGTGGTAGATTTGACTCAGATGGCTGCTCTGGCCCTTCAAGGATAGGGAAATGGGGCTCTAAACAGTTTCCTGCTGGATATGTGTCAGGTGGTGGGGGCAGGTTGTCCCTGGAGAGGGATAGGGTCAGTCCTGACCAGGACCCGCCAGCTTCAAGAAGTACCCTGCCACCTCCAGGAGGTGTGGGTGCAAGGTCCCACTGAAGGTTAGTGAGAGCCGAGACTGAGTCATCTCTCTGTCTGAGACTGTATAGTATCCCATCTGCCTTAATGAGGCTTTGGGATTGAAGGATGATTGTGAAAGAGGCATGGACAGATAGGACTATGGGATATTTAGGAAGAAAGGGAGAGAGGGAAGAATGAAGCAAGGAGGGAGGGAAAAAGAAGGGAATGGAGGGAAGGAAGGAGAAAGAAAGGGAGGGAGGAAGTAAGGAGGGAATGAGGGAAGGAGAAAGGAAAAAAAAGGTAGAGGAGGGAGGAAGGGAAGAAGAAGGAAAGGAGAGAAGAAGGAATGAAAGGAGAGAAGGAAGACAAGGAAAGGGATGGGAGGGAGGGAGGAAAGTCGGGAAGGAGGGAGGAAGAGAAGAGGTAGAGAGGGAGAGGGAGAAAAGAAAAGAAAGAAGGGAGAGAGGGAAGGAAGGAGGGAGGAAGGAAGCAAGGGAAGGAGAGAAAGAGAAAGGAAAGGAAGGAGGGAGAGAGGAAAAAAGGAAGGGAAGAGGGAGGGAGGCAGGAAATGTGTAGCGCTTTCTATGTGCTTGACACTGTGCCAAGCACTTTATATCTGTGCTAAGCAAAAACATCAGGGAAAAGAAAGTGTTGGCTTTGTAATTCAGAGCACCTTACTTGAATTCCCTGAGCCTTACCGTCCTTACCTGTAAAATGGAGATAATCATACGCTGTGTATCAGTGGGGTTGCTGTGAAGAAAGAGCTTTGGAAACCTTGAATAACGGCTATAGAAATGAGAACTGTTATTTAAAGAGCATTGTGTGGTAGTATGGAGGCAGGGCATCTGTAGGTAAAGAGCTGGTCTCAAAGCCCCAGAAGGAGCTGAGTTCAAGTGCTGCCTCTGACACACCTGCTCCTGAAGCCCTTTGCTTTCTTTTATTTGTAGGACCAGGGGCTTAGTCTTGTCCTGTCTCTTAAGTTCCTCCCAGCTCTTAATCCTCCCATCCACTTGCCCTTTCCCTTCCCCTCCCCCACAAATCCTTCCACATCTTCTCAAGTTCATTGTCAGCTTCCCTCATTCCCGCTGCTCCTGTCTCTGCACCAGGCAGTGATCACACAGTGTTCCCAGCAGCCAGGCTTGTCCTTGGCAGGGTTGAGGGGGGAACAAAAGATAGGGCTGAGCACAGCGTCCTCCCCTGGGTCTGGGGCCCCCATGTCTGCCTGGGAAGGGCAGTAAAAGCCTGGGGCCCCAGGAGGGAGATAGAGATGATGGCTGAAGAGGAAGGCCCCGGGTGCAGTGTTGGGGA
Organism: Phascolarctos cinereus; assembly: GCF_003287225.1. Lineage (NCBI taxonomy): Eukaryota > Metazoa > Chordata > Mammalia > Diprotodontia > Phascolarctidae > Phascolarctos > Phascolarctos cinereus. The sequence goes on from NW_027555847.1 coordinate 646,853,578, forward strand.
ATGTTAAGAACCTTGGTCTGGCATTTGGGAATTTTAATCTAGAGTCTGCCACTGATGTGCTAGATGACCTTGGATTAGTCACCTCTTCTGTCTAGGTTTTCAGTCATCTGATCTATAAAATTTGGTGCTTAGACTAAACGGTATCTGAGGTCCCTTCATGCTCTAGGAATCTGTGCATATATCAGAGTGTCTAATCCTGAGGCCCTGGGCAGAGGGCCACGGGGGCTGGCTCAGCCCAGTGCCAGCAGCGCCTGCTGCCAGGTTTTCTACCCGAGCAGCTCTCGGGCCTCCCATGTCTGGGGGCCCTGAGGAGGGGAGGGACAGGAGGAAAGGCACTTCCCTGGGGAGAATCTTTATCTTTCAGAAAATTCTCTGCCTTTCTCAATAGCGCCTGAGAGGCCCATGTCTTAAGTATCTCTATTCTACCTGAGAGTCTTCAAGGACAGAATTATCTGCGTTTTTCTGCACAGCCTAGACTCAGATGCCCTGGTTGCATAGCAACAGAGAGGGGCTGCCCTGAGCCATCTAGAACGCTTTGCCCAGGTCTTGGGTGGCCCTCTGGCCCTCTGTTTTGAAGGGGCTGGGAGATTCCAGCTTGAGCTGTGACCAGGGGCAGGACTCACACTGAGTGTAGCCCGGGGGCTCTGGGGCTCAGCCTCAGGAGTTGGCTAGTTTTCAGAGTTTGAGGTTATTATTAATATCAAGAGTGAGCAGGCATAGATTTGAGAAGAGATTTCCTCAGGCGTAGTGGCATCCTTCACTATTAGGGCTCCGGGGGCAGACCTCTCAGGCACTAGAGCTTCCCAGGAATCCTGGGTCAGAGTCTGGGATTATTTATTATCTTCTTAGAGGCAGCTGCATGGTACAGCAGATAGAGGAAGTGGAGTCAGGAAGACCTGAGTTTGGGTCCTGCCTCAGACATTTATTGAGCTGTGTGACTTTGGGCAAAAGTCACCCTCTGTCAGCCTCAGTTTCCTGTAAAACGGGTATGAGAATAGCAGTGACAGCATAGTCATTCCGAGGATTAAATGAGATAATGATAACATAATGGGAGTTGTTTGTTTTTCAGTTGTGTCCGACTCTTCCTGACCCTGTTTGGGGTTTTCTTGGCAAAGTTACTGGAGTGGTTTGCCATTTTGTTCTCCAGCTTATTTTACTGATGAGGAAGCTGAGGCAAACAGGGTTAAGTGACTTGCCTGGGGTCATCTAGCTAATAAGTATCTGAGGCTGGATTTGAACTCAGGAAGAGGAGTCTCCCAGACTTCAGGCCCAGCGCTCTGTCCACTGTGCCATGTAGTTGGCATACCTTTCACCTCACCGCATGAGGGATTTTGTGAGTAAAGTGCTGTAATCTGGTAGGTATTATTTGTTGTTATTATCACTGTTATTTCTCCCCTATTTTTCAGGGAAACTTCAGGCTAAGTGGAAGCTAAGTCCCTCTGTTGGAATTAGCTCCCTGTGGCTGTCTCTTTGAAAAGGGATGGGGCTGGAAGATTGCCTGGGACTGAAGTCTGGGAGCTAGATTTTTCTGTCCCCTCTGTTCAGTGACTTTCTTCTTCTCCTCTTGCAGGATCTAAAGAAGTATGGGGCCACCACTGTGGTTCGGGTATGTGAGGTGACCTATGACAAGACCCCTTTGGAGAAGGATGGTATCACTGTCATGGTGAGCAAGGGCCCCTGGACTTTAGCCATTTCTGCGATCCTTGGGGGGTAGGGAGACTGAGTATAGGATGGGTGGGCTTGGGAGTGGGGGCAGAGAATTTGGCATCTCTTAGAACTTGGAATGTCGAGCTGCAGGGACTTTAGAACACAGAAAGGTAGAGTTGAGAGGGATCCTAGAGATAATTTAATCTAGCTCCCTGATTTTAGAGGGCTAGGGAACAGAGAGTGACCTGTCCACAGTGGTACAGCAAGACATCTGCTGAACTTGTCCTCACCCCCAGGGCTCTCTCCACTGGGCTGAGGGGTGGGAAGAGGCAGCTGCTGCAAACCATTTGGAGTTTGGTTCCGAGCTTGGCACCTTCCTACTCAGTAAAATTGCTTAGCTTCCTATCTGTGCTAGGATCAAATACCAAATGCTCTTTTTAGCATTCAGAGCCCTTCATAGCCTAGCCCCCTCCTACCTTTCCAGGCATGCAGAGTTATATCTTACCATGTACTCTTTGGTCCAGTGACCCTGGCTTCCTGGCTCTTCCAAGAACATGGCACTCCATCTCTTGGCTCTTGGGCGTTTTCTTTGGCTGTCCCCCATGCCTGGACCCTTTTCCCTCCTTCCCTCTGATTACTGACCCCTTCCCCCACAGCTTCCTTTAAGTTACAGATAAAATACCATCTTCTGTGGGAAGCCTCTTAATTTTAGTGTCTTGCCTCTATTGATTATGTCCACTTTATCCTATGTGTAACTTTTAGATATATGTTTATTTGCTTGTTTTCTCCCCTGTTAGACTGTGAGCTCTTTTGGGGAAGAGACTGTCTTTTACCTCTTTTGGTATCCTCATCCTTTCGTACAGTGCCAAGCATGCAATGCCTGGCCCTTAATGATTATTTGTTGACTGACTCAACTGTAGCAGGTTAGCAGGAACTTTAGGGCAAAGCAGAGATGGAAGGAGGGGTATAAGGTAGTATTGTATACAGACTCACCCCGTGTGGTGTGTGTGTGTGTGTGTGTGTGTGTGTGTGTGTGTGTGTGTATGTGTGTGTGCGCGCGTGCACACCTATAGGTTGAGGTGAAACCTGTGGGTGTTTCAGGGGTATGTGTGCATTTGTACTCATATTCAAGTATATATATGAGCATACCTGTTTCATTCTTGTGTGTGAATTTTGTACCTGTGAGTGTGTTGCTAGTAAATTTGTGTTTCTTATTTGTGTGTGGGCGTAAGAGGCAGCATGATGCATGGAATGCTTATCAACAGACCTGAGTTCTGGTTAAGACTTGGAACCTTAGTTTCCTATCTGTAAAATGGGGTAATTTTCCTTGCCCTGCTGATTACACAGAGATATTGTGAAAACATTTTGGCAAATGGGTGTAGACTGCTGGATGCCTGTTGTTTATTTCTGTTGCGTGGTTTAAATGGTGAGGGTTAGAGGGATTCAAGGAAAAGATAAGGGAAGACTGGTCCAGGAAGGCTTCCTGGAAGAGATTGGATAGGGAGGGACCCTGAAGTACAGATAGGTTAGAGATAACCAGAGCTTTGTTTCTGTGGGGCTCGGGCAGCCTGCAGTCAGCTGAATTAGGCTTTGGTCGAAGTTAGTCCTGGATATCCCCTGGGCTGTCTCTGGGAGCTGTTTCCTTGGCTTTCCCTACCCTAGGGAGGAGGAGGATGGGGAGGTACTCAGGCCTTAGCTCCCCAGAGTCTCAAACAAGCGTGCTGAAGCTGCATCAACAAGAACAGGAAAGTGTTTTCTGTTCCTGGGTCCTTCTTCTGGTCCCTGATAAGAGGGTGACTGTTTCCCTCCCAGGGAGAGCAGGATAATCTGCCACGGAGTCTGTCGCCTCAGCCTGTCCCCTCAGCATTTCATTGGCCAAGCTGGAAGTGAGACCCGACTAGACTGACTCCTGTGCACTTCATCTCTCAGCTCTGGGCATTTTCTCTAGATTGCTCTCCTTCCTCATCTCCCCCTACTGGCTTCTTTCAAGTGCCAACTAAAATACCATCTTCTATAGGAAGCCTTTCCCAAACCCTCTTAATTCTAGAGCTTCCTCTCTGTTAATTATTTCCTATTTATCCTTTATGTAGTTTGTTTGTATATATTTATTGGGATGTGGCCTCCCCCTGTTAGATTTTGAACTCCTTGAGGGCAGGAGCTATCATTTGCCTCTTTTCATATCCCCAGTTTAGCATAATGCCTGGCAAGTAGTAGGTGCTTAATAAATGTTAGCTGCTATTATTATTGTTATTCTTTATTGTTAGAGGCAGCTAGGTGGTGAGGTCTTGATTCTCTCTCTCCTAGAGCACTTCCTTCCACATTGCCCTTAGAGTGGTGAAGGACAAAAACACCAAGCTTAATAATATGAGATTCGCTCACTGGAGGCTTACCGGCTCATTGGTCATTTCTACAATCCTATTCTCATTCCCAGCCAATCAGCAAGCATCACGATGGCCAGTGCCACTGACTTTTCCTTGACTTGGTTCAAGTCTGCCAGTTTAACAGATCTGCAGGTGATACAAAGCTAGGAGCGGTAGCTACTACTCTCCCTGAAGGAATTTAGAGCCAAAAAAAATCTCTTACATGCTGGAACATTGGGCCAAATGGCACAAGATGAATTTTAACAGGGATAAATGTTAAAATCTTACACTTGGATTAAAAAAAAAGTCAGCATCACAAGTGCAAGTTGGGGAGGGGGAGTGTGGCTACATAAACAAGTTCTTCTGAAAAAGAGCCAAGGGAGTCTGGTAGGAGATGAGTGTGAGTCAGCAGTGTGCTATAGCTTGCCCCCAAACTTTGGGATCTCAGGCTGCATTGCTGAGGTAGATGATGGTCTCATTATACTCTGCCTTGGTCAGGTACTTGGGAGGACTGTGTTCAGTTCTGGAGACCACCTTTCAGGAAGGACATTGATGAATCTGGAGAGCACCCAGGGGGTGGTGGCTAGGGTTGTGTGTGAAGGCCTTGGAGCTCATGTGATATGAAGATTAGCTGGATAAGCTGAGGATATTGAATCTGTAGGAGAAAAGACTTAAAGGGGACATGATAGCTCTTATCATTTTTATGAGGGGCTATCCCATGAAAGACTAGGATGTGTATGGAGTGGGGTTAGACATATTCTGCTTGGCCCCATAAGGTGGAACCTTATGGTGATGGGTAGACATTGTAGAATGGGAGATGTAGGCTTCATGACAAAACTTCCTAGCAGTTATGGTTGCAGTGGAAGTTATGAGTTCTCCATCACCAGGAGGCCTCTCACTGCTGCAGTCTCCCCTCTTCAGCAGATTAGATGACTATTTGTTTACAGATATGATAGAGGACATTTTTTTGGTCAGGTACAGATTAGACAGTGGATTCTGAGGCCCTTTCCAGATCAGAGAGCGTGTGACTCAGATAATACTTCGTCTTAGAAGCCTTCCTGGACAGCCTTGCCCCAGCTGGTCCAGGGGAAAGGGATAATCTCCCTTCTTCTGTTATCAGTTTGCTTGGACCTTTCCTTTTCCCCCATCACAATGTAACTTGTACCATAACTTATTTTTGCATACAGGTTTTGTATTTTCGCATTATGCTGTCAGCTCTTTGAGCATAAGGTCTGTCATTTTTTCCTTTGTAGCCCCAGAGTGTAGCACAAGGTCCTGCTCATAATATTTTTTAATAATAACATAATTTCTTAAACTGAATTGAGTTGACTGAAATGTCAGTGTTAGAAAGTACACTAGGGTTCGTCTGGTCCAAGGATCTCTGTAAGGAGAAGGATGTCTTTTTTTTTTTTAATTGAGAATTCTCTGTTAAGTTGAATTATTCCAGTTTTTTTGAGGTGATGGTAACCATGTTTTGCAGCAAGATGGATGTGAGTTAGACTTCAAGAAGCCTTCTTGAAGTCCCAACTAAAATCCTACCTTCTACAGAAAGCCTTTCCCAACTTTTCTTAATTCTAATGCCTTTCCTTTTGTTAATTATTTCCTATTTACCCTTTGTATAGCTTGCTTTGTATATATTTGTTTGCATTTGTCTTTCCTGTTAGATTGTAAGCTGCTTGAGGGCAGGGACTTTCTTTTGCCTCTTTTTGTATCCTCAGAGTTTAGAGCAATGCTTGGCACGTAGTAGATGCTTAATAAGTGTTCATTGATTGATTGAGGAAACAAAGCCAGATGAGTATCCCTTAAAGGAACTCCAGGTATATACTGGAGAAGAGAAGATTTGGGAGACATGATAGCTGGGTGCGTGCATGGGAGCCAGAGAACCAATTTGGGTTGCAATCATGGCTCTACCTGATTTGAACTCAGGTCTTCTTGACTCCAGGCCCAACTCTCTATTTTCTACATTACTTGGGTGCCAGGAAGAAGAGGAAAAAAGTCAGTAAAACCACCCAACCAAAACAAAATCTAAAAGGATTGAAAGTATACGCCGTGCTCCACACTTGTGGACTTCTTGCTTCTGCAAAGGAGTGCGCAGAGGAGTAGAAGCCATGTCTGTTAATGGATCCCAAGCATTAGCTTTTTCAGTCCTCACATCACTCTGTTGACTTATATTGAGCCTGCAATTCACCAAAATCCTCAAATCTTTTTTAGACAAAATTCACCAGTGTTTCTGCTCACAATAACCCTGTGAGTTCAAGAGTATAAATATTTCAGTTAAGAAAAGAGACTTAACTGAGTTAAAAGGACTTGCCCATGGCTATTAATTAATATGAGAGATGGCATCAAACCTGGGCCTCCTACATCTGGTCTGTTGTTTTTTTTTTTTAAATGACCTCTTGTGAATTCCTTCTCTTTGGGTATCTGTGGGTAAAGGCTAGATGACTCCTTGTTACTGATGCTCTAAGGGGGATTCCTTCTAAGGTGCCAGTTAGAGCAGATGGCTCTTCTTACCCTGAGATGCTTAGCTGTTCTAGCCTTGGACAAAAGCCCTTCAATTCCATTGACTGCAGAAGACAAGATGCACCTACTTCTGCGTGTGTGTGAGAGCGTGTGAGAGAAGCTGCCCAGCTGGTGGCTGTGTTGTTCCTATTTCCACGTTTGGGCTCTCCGGGTACTCTTAAGTTTCTGAATTGATCTTGCCTATTCTCTGGCCCGCCCACCCAGGACTGGCCTTTTGATGATGGAGCTCCCCCTCCTGGCAAGATCGTGGAAGACTGGCTCAATCTGCTGAAAACCAAATTTTTTGAAGACCCTGGCAGTTGTGTTGCTGTCCACTGTGTGGCTGGCCTGGGGCGGTGAGTCTGAGGGGCCCCAGAGAGGGAGAGTGTTTAGGGACCCACACCACTGCTGCCCCACTGGGAGGCGTTAGGCTAGATGGGAGGAGGGGCACAAGGAAGCACTTCCCAAACAAACCATGATAGTTGTCAGACTGTGGATTGAGTGACATGGTAGAATCTTCATCACTGGAGAGTTTCAGTCTCTCCTAATAAATAGATCTTCATTGACTTCCACCAATAAGAAAAATTTCTTTGTCTGTCATTGAGAACTCTTCATAGTGTCTACACTTTTGGTATGTTGATACAGCCTGAGATTGCATTAGTATTTTCTGGCTGCCACACCACACTGTTGATTTATGCTGAAATTGTTATCATTAAAACCTAGAGTTACAATGACAGAATCTTAGAGATGGAAGAGACCTCAGAGGCCATCTGGTTTGAGCCTTACCTAAACCCATCCAGGGTTCATTTGTAGCCTTCATTTGAAGACCTTAATTAAATAAGTGAGACTTTCTTTCACAAAATGCTTTTTGTGGCATCTCCCCTATCCTGTACTAGTGAAGGTAATTTTTTTACACCCTATTGTAGGGGCACCAAAATTACAATCATCCACAGTAAGTTTCATTTTGTTTATTATTTTTTGTTGTTCAGTTGTTTCAGTAGTGTCTGACTCTTCATGACTTCATTTGGAGTTTTCGTGGCAGAGATATTGGAGTGGTTTGCCATTTCCTTCTCTAGCTTGTTTTACAGATGAGGAAACTGAGGCAAATGGGGTTAAGTGACTGGCCCAGGGTAACACAGCTAAAGTGTCTGAGGCTGGATTTGAACTCATGAAGATGAGTCTTCCTGATTCCAAGTCCAGTGTTCTATCCATTGGCACTGTGGTGTGGTGAAAGGCATGCTGGAGTTTTGGAGTTAGGGGGCATGGTTTCAGATCTCATCACTCTTGCTTACTACCTGTTTTACTTTGGATTAGTTACTTAACCTCTCCAGACCTAATTTTCCTCATCTGTAAAATAAAGGAGCAGATGCTTTCTAAGTTCATGCCCAGATTTAAGTCACTGAGCTAAGTTCAGATCTTTTTCAAATTAGATTTTTATCATCTAATCTGTTCTCTCTTCCTCCCATTTTATCACTTTGGTGTGTCTGGTGGTATAATACTGGAAAGGATTTAGAGTCAGATGACCTCAGTTTGTATCTCGACTCTCTCTTTTGTTAGCAGTAAGCCATTAAGTCTCTTTGGGTCATCTTTAAAATGAGGGGTTTGGACTACCAGATACCTGAGGTCCCTTCCAACTCTGATCCAACTTGGGATCTGATGATCTTTTCACTCAGCAAAAGACAGGGGGGGAAACAAATGAATGTTGAGTTAGAAAAGATTCAAGGACCCATCGTGTTTTGGGCCCTGTGCTCTGTGGCCTAGGGCCAGGGAGGGTGGGGCAAAAATCCAAGAGGTGTAAGACACAGTCCCTTCCCTCCTGGTTCTGACAATACTGTGTTGGAGATGAGACATAGGCCTAAGAAGAGATAACTATATTAGAGCACTGTATGAAAACCTCCTAATGTAACCATAGGCTGTATTGGGACATTGTGTCTCGATACAAAATACGACACTGTGTCTCAGTCAAAACGAGGATATCCTTGTCCTACATGCTTTGCCCTGATCACACCACATATGAAATATTGTGTTTACTTCTGATGCCACGTTTCTGATGCCATTGATAAGCTGGAACATGTCCAGAGAAGGCAACCAAGACCGATGGAGGAGTAGAGAGCATAGCATCTGAGGATCAGTAGAAGGAACCAGGGATGTTTAATTTGAAGAAGGGACTTATGGGACAGAGGATCACTGCCTTCCTGTATCTGAAGAGCTGTCATGTGGAAGAGGGGTTAGATTTGTTTTGCCATCGCCCTAGTTGGCACAACCAAGAACAGTTGTGGAGCAGAAGATTTCAGGGCAAGGCAAGCAAGACTTTCCTAACAGACATGCCCCAAAGTGGAGTTGGCTGCCTTAGGAAGTAGTGAGTTCCTTTCTCTGGAGAGCTTTGAGTGGAGGATAGAGTTCCATTTAGCAAGGATCCTGCAGAAAAGGTTCTTACTTAGATAGAGGTTGGACATTTAGAGAGTCCCTTCTCATTTAGAAATCCTCTGATTCTATGAGTGATATAGGTGCCCCCGATTGTAGGTACTCGGAAAAGGGAGAGATCAGAGTAAGCTGGGTGTGCAGTTACAGACTATTCTCTAGTTAAGACTAGAGAATGTGGGCTCAGAGGTGCTTCTTCAATAATTAGAGCCAGATTCATGTGAACAGAAAACAAGGGAGGAAAGTAAAGGGCTGGGGAGGAGGCAAATCTACTTACTGAAAAACTATATTATTAAAGTCTCCAGGGAAATCCTGCAGTGAGGAAACTCATCTGGGCATCTGACCTGACTCCCTCCTCTTTCATCTAAAGGAAGGAATCATCTTTGTGCCCACCTACCACTGTCTCCAAACACTTGGCCTTCCAGAGTCTATAGTAGCTATGCCTCTGTCTCCATGCTCAGCTGTATTGAGTAATAACAATGCACTACTGTAGACTCCTTACTGTTTATAAAGTGGTCTTTTTCACTATGTCTCTGTAAGGTAGTTAGTCCAAGAATTATTGTCTTCATATGCTGGTGGAGAAGCGGAGGCTCACAGTGGAGGGTGATACCATTTGTAAGAGTTGGTATTGGGATACAACCGAGACCTCTTGACTACAAAGTTTAGGTCTACTACAACATATCATCTTTTGGTTTGATTGGCTCAGTTGGGAGGGAGAGGGTCGGAGGGCTCTCTATCACCTTTGGCAGTAACTCCCACCCCGCTGTCTGTCTCCTAGGGCTCCTGTCCTTGTCGCTCTGGCCCTGATTGAGAGTGGGATGAAGTATGAAGATGCCATCCAGTTCATTCGACAGTAAGTGCCCAGAAAGTTTTTTCTTTCTTTCTTTTTTTTTGTTGGAGGAAGGGTCCCCCTTTCTGTCATAAGAGTCAGGTCCACAAGGTAGTTAGGTAATTTCCAACCCGCTTCCCCCTTAGCACCTCCCAACACACGCAGTCCTGTGGGGAATGAATATGGAGAAGACTTTGCTCCAGGGATGAAGTGTAAAAGATTACAGCACTGCCTGGCCAGAGGAAAGGACTTTTCCCCCCAGATAATTCCAGTCTCTCTGCCTTGTTTGACCTTTGTGTATTCCTGGCAGGTCACTGGGGCCTTTTTGATCCATGGACAGTTACCACTCTCCATTTCATCAATTTAAAAACAGCAACTACAATAAAAAACTGAGGCCTAGAAAGATTCATTGACTTGCCAGAAGTCACACAGCTAGCTTGGACCAGAGGGACAAGTCAAGAGCATGGTGGCCATGGCTCCTAGTTTGTAGTTTCACTGTATCACATGGCACATTGTAGTAATCTCTGTTTTCCATTCTATAGAAGGGTCACAGTGGAAGTAGGAAGGGAGGAGTTGAAATAGAGCTTCAGGGTGGGGGGACAGGGAGAGGAGGAAGTCAGGCTAGGAGCCAAGGACACTGTGAAACCTGGTTTCAAGTATGACTTTGCTGTATGACCTTGGGCAAATGGCTCTCTCTCCCTGGGCTTTAGCATTTTATTATTGTAAAGGTACATCGCTCCTCCATAGCAATCAGTGACAGGTTGTTATTGTCACCCTTTATCATAGCCACAGAAATTAACTCTAGCCTGGAGGAAATTGGTCACCAGTCTCAATGAGAGATTTGGTCCTTTCCCCAGTCTCCATCTCTCCAGATTTTATGTTTCCTATGGCTGTAGACTATTCCATGTGAGGCTTTATTAAAGGAACCAGAGATGTTTAGTCTTGAGAAGGCTTGGATCATTGGCCTCTTTAAGCATCTTAAGGGCTGGCATGTGTAGGAGGAAAAGGACAGAACTAGACGTAATGAGTGGAAATTGCAAAGAAGATTTTGTCTGAATGTAAAGAAAAAGCTCTTTAATATTTCTAGCTGTCCAGAAGCCAAATAGGGGTAGTGGGTTGCCTCTCACTGACAGTCTTCTACTGGATACTGTTAGATTGCTTGCTCTCTCTGTCTCTCTTTCTCTCATCTGTCTATCCGTCTGTCCATCTGTCTGTCTGTCTCTGTCATTTATCTCTATGTCTGCCTACCTATTCATCTATCTCTCTATCCATTCATCTCTACCATCAATATCTGTCTCTCTGTGTCTGTGTCTCTCTCTTTCTCTATGTTTCTCTCTCTGACTATCCATTTATCCATCCATCTGTCTCTCTTTCATCAGTCTCTGTCATCTATGTCTGCCTATTTGTTCATCTGTCTTTCCATCTCTCCATCTCTCTATCTCTACCATCAAGCTCTATCATCTTTCTCTGTCTTTCTTTCTCTCTGTCTTTGTCTCTCCTTCTCTCTGTCAGTCTCTCTTTCTCACTTGTTAGGGATGTTCTAGAAGGCATTCTTGTTCAGGGATGGGTTGGACCAGGTGACATATGAGGTAGCTTCTGACTTAGAGATTCTGTCATGTTGGTAAGCAGATTCTGGTGTAATTCAGACTCCACTGCTGTTTTGCTGCGTGATATTAGAAATTCCACTTTTCCCTCTCTGGCCCTTAACTTCCTACTCTGGGAATACAGGGAACATAACCCCTGCTGTTCTGACCTCACAGGTCTTTTGTAAGGATGAGATGAGGCTGTGTTTTATTTGGAAAGCTAACCAGGGTTCTGCCAATGGGAGAGATTGTGAGTATTTACAGCGTTGCCAGGGCTGGTTTAGGAACATAACAGCAGTTGCTCTGGGGATCCTTGGGGACCCCAGGTGAGCTTTCCTGTGAAAACACCTGAGTGAAGATTAATTGGAGTCATAGAATCTTGGAGCTGGAAGGAATCTTGGAGGTCCCTCTAGTTCAACTCTCTTTTCTCCCTTTGCAATGCAGAGGGAGACTTTGCTAGAATAGTTTCAGTGGTATGAGGAATGGAGACATGAGAGGACCAGCTGAAGGAATGTTTACCCAGAAGACTTGAGTGGAATGACATGACAATTTACTTCAAGCATTTGAAGGATTGTTACCTAGAAGAGGGAACCGAGGCCCCAGAGTTACTGATAGCACTAGAAGCATTAGGGTGGGGCAGTGTGAGAGGGGTTGTTGGGAGATAGGTTTAGGCTTTCCTCGAGGTTCTAGATGTCCCAAAGTCAGTCAGTCCAGAAGCACTTATTAAGCACCTAACTGTGTGTCATTAATAAATACTGGGGATATGGGGGGAAAAAAAAGGTGGTATAGGTGGTGTGATCTGCTTTGGGAAAGTAGTGAGTATGACCCCCTGAATTTCTTTTAGTGGAGTCCCAGATAACTGCTTATCAGGGATTCTGCCAGGGAATTCCTGTTTGTGTGTAGTTGGGATTAAATATCCCCTAAGGCCCATTCCTTCTAACTCATGAATTTGGTGATTCTGGGTCTAACCTGGGGATTGAAAGGGAAGAAACTGAAGTAAATACCTTAGAGGTATTATCTCATTAAATGGGTGGCCCATTCCATTATTCAGCTGCTCTGGTTACTTTGAAAGTTCTGGCCATTCTAGAGATACTAAGCTCCTGGAGGGGAGGCAGGGACTATTTCTTATCTAGACCCTGTATTTCCTTGAGGCCTACCACGGAGCTCTGTACACAGAAAGTACTTTGATAGGTGTCTCCTGAGCTGAGATCTGGCTGCTTTTGAGTCTTGAACTCCCATTCCCAGCCCCATTTTGGCCCCAACTCTGCCCTCTGGAACGCCATAAGGGTCCTTTAACCCTGTGACAGCCTTTCCTAGGATGAGAGGAGGGAGCATTGTGGTATAGTGGAAAAATCGATGGACTTGGTATCAGAAGACCTGGGTTCACATCCCAGTTCTGACATTTCCTAGTCATGTGATTATGTGCTAATCATTTCTGTTCTCTGGGCCTCACTCAGCCTTCTCTTCTTGTGAGTGGTGAATAATAGTACTATCTCCCTTATAGGAGAATCATTATAAGGCAAGCATGTATTAAAACTGAAGCCCTATGGAAATGTGGGTTGGTGTTATTATGTTATGATGTCCCCCCTTGATATTGTCTTTACCAAATTAACCACTCTCAAGTCCTTCAGATGATCCAGGGGTGTTGTGTAGCCATCCCCTCCCCCTCTTCTGGTCTTCCACTTCTGGCCATGTTATTCTATCACTGTCCTTCTAAACTCTGGTGCCCAGAACTGAGTCCGGTACTCCAAATGAAGTCTGGTTATTAAGCACCCAGGGTAAGACTATTGCCCATCTTGTTCTGGATGTTACTTGCTGTCTGGGCCAAGTTCACTTTGCTTCCCTGAATGGAACTAGAGGCTCTGGAGGAAAGGGAATGGAGGAAGAGTGGAAAGTGGACTTAAAGGGAGCTGGAATGGACAATCTGAATCATTCCTTCCCTCTCTAAAGCCTGTGGTCCAATTAGAGGCTGTGGGAATACTAGAGAGAGCTAGAAGAGCCTGGATTCAAATCCCAGCTGACGTGGATTAGCTGTGTGACTTTGGACACGTCATTTACTCGTCTGAGTATCAGTTTGCTGATCTGTAAGAGTAGAGATAATAAAAATGATACTTTGCTTCCTATAGCCCTCACTGGGTTGTTGTGGAGAAAGATTTGTGAACCCTAAAACAATCTCAGTATAATTATTGTACTGTAACTTGGGACTGGGGCTTGATGGAGAAATCCTTATGGCCAGAGGGAAGGGTTGGGGAGCTATTTTTCCCTTTCATCTCCCAGGAGAGAGCAGACCTCTTAGGCTAACTGATGTCTAAACCCCATTCCCTAAGTACTTCTCAAAGGTCCTTCTCCCTGGTGCTAAAAGGATCCTATGAAAAGATCTCCCCCTTTCCCCACGATTCTGAGGAGCCTCTGGGATTTGTGCTTGGCCAGCTCTGGGATGTCTTGGCTAGCCCCTGGGATCCTGTGTGTACTCTTCCAGAGGCTGACTTGTTTATTGTACAAGAAGGTAGGCTGGCTCCCACAGGCCTCATCTAGTGGGGGTAGGTAGGAAGAACAGAGTTCCTGTAGGCACTGAGTACTAGGGAAGCCCATGGGTCCAAGCTCCTAATCTGCCTGGAGAAGATGGCTTCTGTCATACACAAAACACTCTGTGATAGGAGAATGATTCAAGGATGCCTGTCACCAAATGTGAGGTGGCCTGGCACTTACTTTGAGGCCTGGCCCTGGGGGAAGTTGGGGACAGAGGAGGCCAGGCTGGACCTGGTTAGTCACCAAAGGCTTCCTGGGGAAGAGTCAGGGTTTGGAGAAATGACCTATATTCAGCAGGATGCCCTGTAATATCCTGAAAGTGGAAAGAATAAAATCTTTTGCCTCCAATCTTGCATTATTCATACTTACTTTATTGGCCTGATACATTTTATTCCAACCTCTTAATTTTAATGGAGTAAATCCTTTTGCATTAAATATGTTTCCTGTAATCACCACATTCAGAGAGTTTGTTATTTAATCCAGTCTGTAACTTTTTCTTTTGGAGGAGAGAATTCAGCCCATTCACATTTATAATAAATGATAAATTTTAAAAAAATTATGGTCCATATGCCAAGAAAAGTTTGATCTGGCCCTTAAAAAACACTAAAGAAAATTGAAAAATCAAAGAAAAAATTTCTGTTCTGCAGTCAGGTCAGAAGTTCAAACAATAATTGAGTTAAATTTTTAAAAAGCTACATTTTTATCCATTGAAGTCAATAAGTTTAAAAAACTCTGGGATTTATAAAAGAAGGATGAAATGTACATAGAAACAAAGGCCTTTGCAGCAGTAACATCCACTCACAGTGCTTCATTGTGGGACAGAGGTGACCCTAAGCCAAAGGTCAGTCCAATGGAGCCCAGACTCTGGTAGGTCAGCCTCAGCTGGGAGGGCTTCCAGCATGGGCCCAGGGACAGACTCTGTATTCTGTTCAAAGACCAGTCTAGTCAAGTACAGTTGCTTATCACGATAGGGCTGGCCTTGGGGCAGTGAATTCTTTAGCCACAGAAATTCTTAGAGAATGGGCTGCTATAATGGAAGTAGAAGGAAGATCTGGATGAGGGAAATTAATAATAATAATAATGAAGGAGATGATAGCTACCGTCTTTTTTTTTATAGTAAGATGCTTTACACATGTTATTTGGCTCTCACAACAACCCTGGGAAGTAGGTGCTGTTATTATTCCATTTATAGATGAGGAAACTGAGTCCAGGAGAGGTTAAGTGGTTTGACCGGGGTCACACAGTTAGTAAGTGTCAGAGGCAGGATTTGAATTCAGGTTTTCCTGGTTCCCAAGTCCTGGGCTCTGTTAATTTATTGTGCCACTCAGGCTGCCTCTAAATCTTGGAAATTTTGGGTCAGTGAAATGCTAGGACAGAAACACTGATTCCTGTTACCAGGTCCAGGGCAGATATGTGGGGAATCGGTGGCTGGTAGGCAGAGGCAGAGTAAAGATAGGGCAAGGGCGCTGCCTCTGAGGAGGAGCTGGCGTAGTAAGGGAGGGGAACGGAGAGTTCTGTTACCTGTATGTGGAAATAGGTAAGCATGTTGGTCTGCGTGTGTGAAAGGATATTCGTGGGGGGGGGTGGCATACAGGAGTGCCTAGAAGTGCCTGCTCACAGTGCATTTGTTTAAGCATCGACACATTTAGGCTTGTATATGTTTGCACAGACAGTGTGGGGGAGCAGGAGTGCTAGTTTTAGAGTCCAGACTTGAGTTCAGGTGTCAGCGGCATTAATTACTAGCTGCATGGTTCTGGACAAGTCATTTTATCTCTCAGACTTTTTCCATCTGTAAAATGGGGTGATAGTATTTTGCATGGCCTCCCTTACAAGGTGGTTGTGTAAAAGCTATTTGTAAACTGTCTTGTGCTGTAGAAGCAGGAGTGTGTGTGTGTGTGTGTGTGTGTGTGTGTGTGTGTGTGTGTGTGTTTGTATGTAAGTAACTGTGGGATGAACACACATCCTGTCAAGGTTCTGAGATTTTCTCTGATACAGACAGTGGCCCATCTGCTATTTAGTAGATAAATTTGAGAGTTTCCTGGTGCTCAAGAGAGGGGAAGTGACTAACCCAGGGAGAGTGCCCCAGCCAGTAAGTGCCAGAGGCAGGGTTTCAGCCCAGGTCTCACGACCTGATTCCAAGTCCAGATGCTGCCTACTAAGCTCTGCTGCCTCTTATTCGTGCCAGCAGACACATTCATACATGCAGGAATCCCTGTATAGATGTCCATACAGGTATGCACATGTGCTGGTTCTTGACTGCGTGTGTACACGTACGTATGTATGTGCCCATTCATGTTGAGGCGTGGCAGTAGTTGTAAGCCACAGAACCCCACAGCTCATAAATGTAGGATTTGTTCCCAGGCTCCTTCTCCTCAAGTCTAGTGTTTTTTCTACTTTAGGATACTGTCGTGCTGCCTCATGTACTAGATGTGCGTATTTCTACATGAACGTGTGGAGGTCCATACACGTGCATGAAATCTGAGCTGTATAGGTGGCCTCTCTGCCTGCCGTGCTCCTGGGCTGGTTTGACCATAGTCTAAGAGATGGGATTTTAGGGCTCTTAAGAGACTTTAGCGGGGAAAAAAGAGAGACCTTGGAGTTCACCTAGCCCAGCCTTTGCATTTTACAGAGGAAGCAGTTGAGGTCCAGAGAGATGGAATAATTAGTCCAAAGTTACACAGGTGCTAAGTTTCAGAGCAAGGATTTGGTCCCAGGTTCTCTCTTCAAACCCAGTGCTCTTTGCATAGTGGTCCACAGCTTCAACGGCCTGTGGTATCGGGCTGGACCTCTCTCAGCTCCCTGCACCCCTCACTGCATGCTCTGGACTACTTGCCCGTTCCAGAGGCTCTCAGTAGTGTCATGGTCTGAGCCCAGCCTCAGATCCAGGCTCTGAGTGGCTCCTCTGGGACCAGGTGGATGAAGCTGGAAAACCCCATTCCCACTCCCACCCTCGTTGCCCTCTTTGCAGGACAGAGACTCACGCTTCCCATTTAATGTTCTCTTCCTCTCCTTTCCAGCCCCTCCCTTCCACCCCAGGCAGATTCTTCTCTAGTCTTCTCATTGTTGTGCAATGCCAGGCTCCTTCCTGGATTGGATCATAGGCTTTAGACCTGTTCTACTCCAGCTGATCTAATCCAGGCTCCTTATTTTACAGGGGAGGAAACTGAGGCCAGAGGGATGATAGAACTTCTCCAAAATCACCCCGTCCCACCAGGACAGCTTAGCTGGCACCTCCTCTAGAAAGCTTTCCCTGATCCTTGTGGCCCACTGTGACATCTCTCCCTTCTGGCCACAGTCCTATTGTGATCTCCTGTTCTTTGAGCCCTCACTCCAAGCCAGGGCCTAAGCTCTTGTGGACTGGGCCCAAGGCTCCTCTTCCTCCTCCCTCCTCCCCTCTGGGCCTCAAAGGCCATGTAGTTAAACGCGGGAATGAAGACCATGCTGGTTAGTTTTTCTGGTTGGCCCGCTGGGTCCCTGTCCGTCCATCCGTCTTGTCCTTCTCCAGCTGACCTCCCTCCTCTCCTTTCCCTTTCTCCCCCCAGGAAGCGAAGGGGTGCCATCAACAGCAAACAACTCACGTACCTGGAAAAGTACCGGCCAAAGCAGAGACTCCGATTCAAAGACCCACACAACCACAAGAATAAATGCTGTATCATGTAACCTCGTCAGCCTCTCGCCAAGCACACACACACCTGCCCCCACAGACCGACACTCTCTCTCTCTCTCTCTCTCTCTCTCTCTCTCTCTCTCACACACACACACACACACACACACACACACACACACACACACACACACACACACACACACACACACACACACACACAGCCTGCCCCTCACATGCAGGCTTGGATGGTTCAATGGCTGAAGATTTGGATAAAAGAGACACTGACAGATTTTTTGTTCCTCCCCAATGAAGCATTCTCTTGTCTCCTTTCTTGCTTGGCCTCTCTTTCTCTGTCTCTTCTCTAATCTTTGGCTTCTGACCTCTCCCATATCTTCTCTATAACCTCTTCCGTTCTCTCTTTCTTCTTCTCTCTTTCTCTCTCTCTCTCTCTCTCTCCCCCTCTCCCCTCTCCCTTCCTCCCTCCCTCTCTCTCTCCCTCTCTCCTGTGTCCTCCTCCTTAGCCTTCTTCCAACCTTTGGCCTTCTCTGTTCTTCACTCTTTCCCAGTTGTTTTCCTTCTGTCTTTTCTTCTCTTCCTTCTTCTCTTTCTCTTCCCCAATGTTCTGATCTCTGACAGTTTCTCTTTCTCTGTTTCTTGTCTCTTTCTCAGCTTCTGCCTTTGTTTCCCTCTGTCTCTATCTCTCCTTCCTCTGAAACTGTTTCTGCAGCCAGGGGGCAGGAAGCCTGTCCTGCTTCCAGTGGCCCCAGCCTGTCCCTCCCCTCTCTGCCCGAGGGACTCAGCCCAATCTGGCAGCCTGCTTTTGGGGTGTGCTTTTGTTTTCTTTTGGTTTGGTTGATTTTTTTTTTAAGTTCACTTTTCACTCCTCCTCCACTCTCTCCCATCCAACCCTCCATCCTACCCCCACCTCAGTCTTTTGTCATCGTCACCTTTAAATTATTGGACTTTTTGAGGCAAACCATTGTTCCGGAAACTGAAATGCAATAAAAGCCTAACCTGTGGCTGGGCTGTCTCTGAAGGAGGGTGAGGAAGCCCAGGCAGTGCCAACCCAACCCTGGTCTTGGCTTCCAGGCTTCATCCCCCCAACCCCCCATGCCCATCCCCAAGACCCTAGGATTGGGAAACCCACTGGGGAGATGGACGTGGGGCTGTCCCTACATGCTGCCTTCCCTCTCAGCCTTCTGCCCTTGCTGGGGGCTGGGGGTGAGTCCCTTGTTGGGTGGGCTTGGAAGTCACTGCTTGTCCCCTCCCCTTCCCCGAGTGTCTGTTCAAGTGTTAGCAAGCCAATGACTCCCTAAGCACAAAAGAGTCCAGTCACTGGCAGCACCTTGTGGTTGAGCCTGGGAATTGCATCTTCTGAAGAACAAATAAAGGATCGAGGATGGCTAGCTAGAAGGGACCTCCAAGGCCGTCTGGTTCAACCCCCTCATTTTACATATGAGGAAGCCCAGGGAAGCACAGTGACTTGTCCAGGGTCACATATTCCATCTCTCTGCTCTTTTTGGCCGAGGCAAGGGGAATGGTGGACCAGAAAGGACCTCGGTGCTGTTTATAGTGGGGAGATCTAACAACAAACAGTGATGGTGGCCCACTCCTATGTCCATGTGAAGTACAGGGTGAGAGTTGGGGGAGAAAAGATGTTTGCATAGAGAGCAGGAGATGACTTCAGCCCCCAGTTGACCCTTGCCCAAATTAGGTGCTTGCTGAATGTTGTTTTGGCCCTTCTCTCTTGTCCTGTAGTGGAAAGAGCTGGGACTTAAAAGACCTGGGTTCTAAGTTCAGCTGTCCCACTGGTTGTGTGATCTTGGGCAAGTAATATTCCTGTTCTGGGCCTCCTGTAAAATGAGAGGGGCTGAACTATAAAACTCCAAAATTTTGTGGTTCCTTCTAGGACCCCTCTAGCTTTTTCACAGCCTAAGATCCCCTCTCTTGGCCCAGAATTATCTTTGAGAAAGGATTCAGTTTCCAGGCCTGGCCACAGTTTCACATGAATGCATGGGCCCTAAGATGCCTAGACAAGAAGCAGATGGGAGTTGGTGGTTTTGTCTAAAGCCTTCTGAGAAACTTGGGTGTGGGGTGGCCGTGCCAGACTTGACCCTGGGATGCTTTCAGTGCCTTGCACACAGTAGGTGCTTAATAAATATTTGTTGAATTGAATGAAATTGAATTCATCCTCAACCCCAGCCTCCCCAGCCACTGGGGTCTGCCATGGGAGGGATCAAGAAGGGATTGTGAACAGTGGTAGACCTGTTTGGCCCCAGAGGGAGCACAGTGGGGAAGTTCACAGAATCCCAGAATTTCATAGTTAGAAATGACCTCTGAGGCCATAGAGTTAAATCCATACTGTGGGCAAGTTTCTGAATCTCCTTGAGACTATTTCCTCTTTGGTGAGGTGAGGGGGTTAGAATAGATTACCCCAAAGTTACCAGCCAGCTTTGGGTCCATGATCCTTTGAATCTCTACTCTAATCCACCAAGTCCCTGCTTGAAGACCCAATGTGGGCGTCTCCCCAAAGGATCCCACTCTTGGATTCCTTTAATTGCTGGGAAGTGTCTCCTGACATCAAGATGAAATTTTTCTTTGGGCAGCTTGTGTCTCTTCCACTCTTCAGCCCTTCTTATAATTGAATCTAACTAAAACCATGTGCCTCCTTAGACCTTTTCAGGTGAAACATTCCTAATTCTTTCAGCTCATTCTCATACTGATACGGACTTGAGGACTCCTGGACACTACCCAGTGTATCAATGGCCTTTTCCAAACTGTGGGGCCCTGGTTTCCCAGAAAAGGGAGATTTCAGTTCAGTTTTTAGAATTCATCAGAGCAAGCACAGCTGGGTCATTTAAGCTATCTCTGTTGTGTCCTCACTGCTGAGTATATGCACCCCCTGGAGGACTGTTTGGTAATTTCAGCCTTGCTGGGTAGCTAGCTCCTGTCATTAGAGCTGTGAAATTCCCCACGTGAAATTCTACCACCATGATGGGACTGAACTCCTGAATGAGTCAGCAACTGAATTAAAATTCAGCAAACATTTATTAGGTACTTATTGTGTGCAAGGCCCCGGGGACACATAACTCTGTTAATAGCAATATTTATATAGCACTTTATAGAATTCAACTCGGTTGATTGTCATAGCAGCCCTGTGGAGTGAGTACTACAGGTACTGTCTCCCATTTTGCAGATGAGAGAAGAAACTAAGGCTGGGAGGAGTTAAATAAATGCCATATCCATGTTAAGTGGGATTCAAATCCAGGTTTTTCCTGACTCGAGTCCTGTAATTTTCCTGTTATTAATTATTAATTACTTTTACTTGGATCTGTGATTTGATTGCTGTAGGGATCTCTTAGTTGAGGACTCCTTCTAACAATCCAGACTGGCAACTCTTCTTCAACTTGTAGTCTGGAGTGTTGCCTGGGGATGTTTGGAAAGGGAAGTGACATGTCCAGGGTCACAAAGGTTGGGTCATCAGTAAAACTTGGACTAATGTTATCTTTCCACACACCATGCTCCCTGTCTTTCCCATTATAACCACACTACCAACAACAGATACAGAGTAAAATGTAAGAGGGTGGGGGTAGGGTGGGGAGTGGGGGCTACAATTATGAAGTCTTACGCAGAGAAGTTTCATAAATGATGGGTCTTGTCAACCTGATCACTGGAGTTACCTTGTGTGTGTGGATGTAAAGGGAATGAGCTAAACAAGAAGGCCCTTTTAACCAAATCCTGAGATTTCAGAGTTTGGGGGTGGGGAAGGGCTGAGGCAAAATTGTCCAGAAGACGTTTGTGAATCTTCCTCTACCCTGAACTGTGGGTGTGTGGTAGTACGTGTATACCCCTAATATGTGATTCAAGACTCAAAGTGAACGCAGCTGTGTCCAGTTTGTAGGTATGTGAGCCTGTGTCCTGAAGGGAGTATTTTTCTTAAGCCAGTGACAACCGCAAGATGATTTCTTGGGATCTGGCTTCTGACTCCCATTATTCCTGGGAGCTTCCCAAGCTCCAGCCAAAGTTTGTCTCTGGTTGGAATAATTACTCCGAAGGCTTTGAATCACATTCCAAGCCAAACTGACCTAACATTTGTGTATTGTATGTCTCCAGGGGTGGGAGAGAGGAGAATCTTCAGTCCAGGAGTGGGAGAGGGGAGAATCTCCTTCACTTTTATGTCCTATACTTTCTCCAGACTTCCTTCCTTCATTCATCCTACACACATATCTTAGTGACCCCAGTGGTAAGGTTATACATATAGATCAAAGAATCTCAGAGTTTGAAGATATCTCAGAAAATAAGTTCAGTGCCTACCTGGGTGTTTGACCTCCTTACAAAATCCTGGACAAGTGTTTGTCCATCCTGGCTGGGAGACTCCTGGTGGCGGAGATGCCACTTTGTCTAGACGCTGCCCATTCTACTCTGGCCAATTAAATTCTTTAAGGGGTATCTAACTCCACCTCTGTAACTTCTACCCTCTCTTCCTTGCTCTGCCCCCTAACCCCGCCCTCAACCATGCTGAACAAGTGTGATCCCTCTTCCTCATGACAGCCCTTCAGATGAAGCTAACAGGTCCACTCTAAGTCTTTTCCAGGTGAAACTCCCCCAGTTTTTAAGCAAACCTCTATAGCATGACCTCCAATGCTATCATCCTGAATGTACTCTAACCTTCTCTAAAATATGCCTGGAACCAAGAATATCGAACCTCACTAATCTTGGACTGAATGTCTGAGATGATCTTGGCTTTATTGGATACCATGTTGCACTGTAGGTCACAAGAGTCCCAAGATCCTCTTCAAATGAATTTCAACTTTGCCGTACCATCCCCTGCCGTCTTGTGTTTGTAAGTTGATTTATTTTTGAAGTTATGAAGGCTTTACACATTTCTAATAATCATCATATTAGATTGGACTGTACTATTTTAGCCTGTCAGCATCTTTTTGAATCCAGATTGACTTTGAGCTCTTTTATATTAGAGCTTTCCATATTTGTAAATTGGATGAGCATGACATGCTAATCTAAGTAGCAGGTTCTTTGTTTTGTTTTGTTTTTTGCTGGACCTGTAATTTCACTGATACAGAGACCTCTCAGTGAGGAATTCCCTCTATCAGTACAAGTAGGAATGTTCTCTGCAGGTTATAGTCTTAGAACGTGGCCTGAGGAATCGACAGATCATGACTTCGCAGGCTTGTACAGTCAGTATATGTCAGAGGCAGGATTTGAACCTGAGTCTTCCTGACTTGGGAAGGCCAGCTTCTCTATCCATTACGTTAAACGGTGTTAAATAGCACAGCACCAAGCACAAATCCTTGGAATACTCCACAAAAGCACCACTGTGAAGCACAAATAGCTATATTCAACCAGCTCCAAAATCCACCAAACTAAACCACCTTCTCATTTTATCCATTGGAATAGCACAAGAGACTTTGTTAAATAGTTTGCTCAAATCTAGGTAAACTGTCTATGAAGTTCGCTGATCTACCACTCTTTTAACCCTGTCAATTTTTTTTTAAAGGAAGTGATTTGCATGAGGATGTTCTTGCCGACTTTTGGTGGTCATCACTTCCTTTTCAAGAATGTCTCAAGCCATCTGGTTAACAATTGTCTAGGATTTTGTCAGAAATGAAAGTCAAAGCTTCCTGGGCTATAATTTGCAGATTCCATTCTCTTCATATTTTGGAAAACTGGAACGTTTCCTCTTCCCCAGTCTTTTGTGTCTACTTCGTTCTTGACAGCCTTTCTAAGATCACTGGTAGTGGCTCAGCAGCAACATCTGTCAATTTTTTGTGTACCTTGGTTTATAGTCAAGAGAAGTTAGTGGCTTACTTTTATTCCTAGTTTGCAATGTAGTTCTCCATTAGCTACTTTCATTCTGTCTTTTCTGGCCCAAAAGACAATAGTCTTTGTCTTTGGCAGAGAAAATCGGCAAAGTAAAAATTAAGTAGCTCATACCTTACCATCCCACCAGTCCCAATCAGTGGTCCCTACCCCTTTTTGAACCTTTTATCTGTAATACAATAGTTAAAAATAGCTCATGCTAAGTACTAGCGTTTTGTTTTTTTTTAACAGTCTTACAGGGCTGTGTCATGCTTTTAGTATTTATCCATCCTTGAATGAAAGGATCTTGGCTCTAATATTCAGTCAGAGATGGAAGGGTCTTCCAGCCCAACCCTACCCTCATCACAGAGAAGAGGAAGGGACCTACTTCTCAGGGTCACCCAGGTAATGCCCTAGGACCCTAACTGCTAATTATTAGTGGCATAATTTAGGGTCAAATTATCTTCTCCGAGTTTCTTTATTGGTAAAAAATGGAATAATCCCTGTCGTGCCTGTCATATAGGGGCTCTCCTGAGCAGCTAAAGAGATGATGTGTGAAAGCACTTTGTAAAATCCACTCTGAATAGAAAATGTTATTGCTTCATTCAGGGTAAAATTATACCCACATGACACTATCTCTGTTTTCCAGGCTGAATTCAAAATTGGAGTCAGGGGGATTGTACCTTGCAATTATCACAGGGTCAGATTGGGCTAAATTTTCTAGAGGGCATCAATGTTTCCAAATCCATCTTCCTGTAATGCATTTATTACCTTTTATATCTAATCAGCCCTAGATTATGTTTCACATATATTCACTCTAGATATATTGCTGTCTGTTCTGTTGCTACTTCCTACTTTTTTTCCACCCGCAGTAGCACTCACTGGACAGGACCTCCAGAGATTATGCCCCCTTCTCTGGAGGAATTAAACCATTCTGCTGAATTGTCCTGATTGATGAAAGTACAAACTCACCTAACCTTATATCTAGACTGCCCCAGACTGTGCTTCATATCCATCTACCCTAAACAGTTTTCATATATTCAAGGATACCCCTTCCTCCCCTCTACTTCTTGCTTTAGGAATAATATATCAATACTATTATTGTTTCTGGAAAGGAAGTAGAAGTCAAGTGCCCTATGGTTTCACTCACTT
The DNA here is from genome assembly GCF_003287225.1 of Phascolarctos cinereus. Lineage (NCBI taxonomy): Eukaryota > Metazoa > Chordata > Mammalia > Diprotodontia > Phascolarctidae > Phascolarctos > Phascolarctos cinereus. Next base: position 646,878,022 of record NW_027555847.1, read on the forward strand.
TCTATGACTCCTTAGAACAAAGCCCATTCTCTTAGCCATCGCTTCATGTGTGCTGTCTTCCTCATTAAAATATTAGCTCCTGGAAGGCAAGGGCTGTCTCACTTTTAAATTTGTATCTTCAGCACCTATCATAATGCCTGGCATACAAGTGGCACTTAGGTTTTTCTCATTTGTTCCTTCATCTGTCCATCTAGCCATCATCCATGACCTCATCTTACTCCAATTTTCCTTAGATCTTTAAAAATTTAAATTGGTTGGTGTATTTCCTGTGCATTTATGCATGTGTATATGGAGCTCTTTTGTGAAGTCCTCCCTTTCCTCATTAGAATGGTTTATCTTTGAAGTGTGTTTTGGAGACCTTCCTATCTTCCTTGGGCTGACTTCCCCTGTAAAATTTTCAGTAATGGGATCCTACCTTTCCCTGAACCCCTTGATGTTTGTTCTGCGTACATCGAGGGTGTGTGGCAAGACTGTGCCCAGATTTCTCTTCTTTTAGTATCACAAGGTCTGACCAGGAGTAATTGGGTCACTCTCCAGATTCTTTCATTTCTGCTCCAGCAACCGGTGCTTCCATTGTGGGTGAGAATTAGATCTGGAATAGCAGTTCCCATCATTGTTTTCTTGCCCTTTGGAAAGACAAGTGATCTTTGAGGCAAGCCAATAAATTATCAGAAGACTAGGGGGAATGTGGTAGTTGCCATCAAGTATTTAAAGAGTTGTTTTGTAGATGTGGGATTACACCTATAGAAGTACCTTCAATGGCCAGGTGATGAGGAGGGAAGATGAATTGCAAGGAGACAGATTTAAGCTCATTGTAAAGAAACTTTCCTAACTAGTCCTATCCAAAAATAGAATGGTTGTTCCCTTATTGGAGTTTTAAATTTATTTTTTACTTTATTTTTAATTTTTTTTTTTGGGCAATTGGGGTTAAATGACTTGCTCAGGGTCACACAGCTAGTGAGTGTCAAGTGTTTGGTCCGAGGCTGGATTTGAACTCAGGTCCTCCTGACTTCAGGGCTGGTGCTCTATCCACTACACCACCTAGCTGTCCCTCATTGGAGTTTTTTTGGTGGAAGCTGGATGGCCACTCATTGGGAGTGCTGTAAAGCACAATGCCTGGCACATAGTAGATGTTTCATAAGTACTTGTTGACTATACAGGAAGTTTCTTGTGAGTTAGAGGTTGGATAAGATGGCCACCGAGGTCTGTTCCAATTCAGATTCTGGCAATCAAACCTTGATCTTTTCCCTAATGTGGGTGCACTAGCAACTATCATGCAGGATGACTCTAGGAGAGGTACAAAATGGTGGGGGAGCTCCGAAGAGGGAGAGGTCACTGTGTGGGGAGCAGTCAGGGGCTTCTTGGAGGAAGTGCCTTCAGAACTGGACTTTGGAGGGCAGTCTGAAGAGGGGGAGGCTGTCTAGGTGCAACAATACAAGTCAGGGTTCAGAAAGGACAACAGGAGGGAAAAGCATATTGGTTGCAAAGAAGATCCTCAAAGGAGGAGAAGGTGGAGGTGAAGCTAGTTAAAATGGGCAGGGCTTTGACTTTATCCTGTAGGCAAAATTTCCTGAATGTCATGCATGCATACATCAAGTCATAGAATCATAGGTTTAGAGGACAGGTCTAGAAGTCAACTAGTCCATTCTCCTTGTTTCACTGATGAGGAAACTGAGGCAAGGGGGGTTAGGTGACTCATCCAGGGTCACGTGGGAAGCAAATGGAAGAAGCAAAATTAGAACCCAAGTTCTCTGATTCCAAAAAAAAATCACATACTATCCCAAAAGATTTAGGGTAGTTCTAAGCTTTAATAAATTTAGAAATATAAAGGCTATATTACAGGAAACATAATTTCAAATTGAAGTTATTTAAATTTGTTTTGCACTTATATAATTTTGTGAATTTTGAATTATATGTTTTTTAATTTTAAGAAGATAAGATACCCTGTCATTATACATTATAGCGTTTGGCAGTTTTTGGATGACACTTTCTTGGTCCCATGGATTAGTAGAAGAGGCCCTCTTGATTGGCCCCCTCAGGCACCTAATCTATCTCCATTAGACTTTTTTCTTGTGGGGTGACATGAAAACTGCCACGTATGCATCAAAATCTCATTTTTTGGTTGTTCTTATGCTAGGATTACAAATGCAGTCCTTTCAGTCACTGAACAGCAGCTGATGAAAGTTTCTTACAAAATTTAGAAATAGTCTGAATATCAAAATTTTAAAGATGGAAATAATTACCCTTTCAAATGTTGCTCTTTAAAATTTGTAGCTTTAGGTTTCTGAAGGTATTAAAGTTCAAAACTGCACTAAGACTTTTGGGACATCCTGCATACTCAGTCTTCAGTTTCCTCATCTGTGAAATGAGGAGGTCTACAGCAGACGGGCTCCGAAGTTCCTTCAGGCTCTCGCTGACTCCCTCACCAGAGAGTCTCATCAGTCATGGCACTGTTCCAGATTCTCGGCTGTACAGAATGTGTGTTCCCTGGATGACTGGGAACTGGGGCGGTCTTGGGCAGGGCCACTGGTAAGATGCCAGGGCTCAGACAGGCAGAACAGTAGTTGGAACAACCTGAAGGGTGCCCTTGGGGCACCTGAGGAGGAGGGGGATGGTTTACTTTTCCTACTCCACTACTTCATTTCTCTCTCCCTGTCCCTTCCCTCTCCCCTTTCCCCCTCCTCCCTGTCCTTTTCCCTTCCTCCTCCCCCTCCCCCCTCTCTTTGTCCTTCTTTTCCATCTCTCTCCTTTCCTCCACCCTCACCTGCAGAGAGCCCCATAAGAAAATAGCTCTTTCCCACTGAAGCAGAGAACACTGGAGCTTGAAAACACCTCCGAGGGCTGGAATCCCGTCTTACAACCTCTCTTGGGGGTGGCGGTGCTAATTCAGCCTCAGCATTTGTATTTCTATTGACAGGGAGCTCATTACCTAACAAAACAGCCTATTCCATTGTGGGTAGCTCAGGTGGTTAGGTAGTGCTTAGTTACGGGATTTAGAAGGGACTTTAGAAATCATCTAATTCAAATCTCTTCCCCTTCCCCATTTTCTGAGCGCCCCGCCCCCCAGATTAAATGTCTTGTCCCAAGTCACACCCATAGTTAGAAGCCAAGCTAGGACCTGGTCTGGTCCTCAGGCTTTATATTTAGTTCTCTTCACTACATTCCTCTCTACACAATTGAGCTGAAAGCTGCCTTTCTGTTGATCCAAGCTCTGTGCTCTGGTATCTTTCTTTCTGGTCCATGACCATGCCTCTCTCCTGAGTCCTAAAGTTCCTTCAGTTCAATTCAACAAGCATGTTAAGTGCCTACTGTTTGCCTGGCACTGTGTTGTAAGCACTAGGTGCATAGTTCTTGCCCTCATAGAGCTGACTTTCTTCTAGAGAGGATATGTGCTTACACATAAGGAAAACAGGTAATTTAAAGAGAGATGGGGGGAGCTCAAGTGAAGGCTTTATGGACGAGGTAGCATTTGAACTGTCTAAAAGCAAGATCAGGATTTGGAGAGCTGATGGAAAGACAGGAGTCTATGATAACTCCAAGGTTTTGAACCTGGGTGACATGGAAGATGCTGATGCCCTCAACAGTAAAAGAGGAGTTTAAAAGAGGAGGGAGGATGATGAATAATTTTCGGTGAGTTGAATTTGACATGCTAATAAGACATCACCGTGGAGATATTCGGCAGGCGTTTGGCATTGGGAATCATCTGCAGAAATATAATTCAACCCAAGAGAGAAGATGAGATTATCAAGCCAGTGAACAAAGAAGGAAGGTCTAGGACAGCCTCGAGAGAGACCTATTCCTAGGGGACTTTGTTATTGTTCAGTTGTTTCTGTTGTGAGTGTCTTGGGCCAGATTTGAACTCATGAAAATGAGTCTTCTGGGTTCCAAGCCTATTGCACTATTGACTACATCATTTAGCTGCCCCTCCTAGGGGATAGGAGGTGGCCAATAAAGCTGCAAAGTAAACTGAGAAGGAGTAGACAGACAGGTAGGAGAAGAACCAAGAGAGAACAACATCAGGTAAGCCAAGAGAGGAGAAAATAACCCCAATGGAGGAGGGTGGCCATTGGTGTCAGATGAGATAGAAAAGTCAAGTAGAATTAAAACCAAACCAAACCATTGCCATTTGCCATTAATAGATCATTGGTAACTTATGAAAAAAGTTTCAGTGGAGCGGTGGGGGTCAACCTTGGAAGCAGAGGCTCAACTTCATATGGCCTAGTCTCCTGTCTTCTCTTCACTCTATAAACTTTCAACTCATCACTGCCCTGAAATGTATCCCCCAGAACTGAAACAATACTTCAGAAATTGTCTGAGCAGGGTAGAAGATTGTGGGACTATTACCTTTTATCTCTGGGCATTAACGTAGCCTAAGGTTGAGTTTTATTGATCTCGAGCTTTTCCTGAAACAAGACTCGGTTTTTAAAAAAAATCCACATTTCTTGGTACAGAGGCAGTGAGGAAGTAGTGGACAGAGTGTTAGGCTTGGAATCAAAAATCTTGGTTTAAATCTCACATCTAACACTAGCTTTGTGACTGTGCAAATCACTTAACCTCTGTGTTTCTCAAACGGTTCCTTAAGACTCAACTAGGGGCGGCTAGGTGGTGCAGTGGTTAGAGCACTGGCCCTGGATTCAGGAGGACCTGAGTTCAAATCCGGCCTCAGACACATAACACTTACTAGCTGTGTGACCCTGGGCAAGTCACTTAATCCCATTGCCTGGCCAAAAAAAAAAAAAAAGACAACTACTAAGTTACATTGGTTGGGATCTGCTGGGGCAGAGGGTGTAGGAGGTAGGGGTGTTTCTACATCCATAACTCCCCACACTGATCCTTGCTGTATGTCTGGGACTCTTGGAAGGCCGGTCTTTGAAGAATTAAAGTCAGACATGTTCAATCATATCTGAGTCTTGGTGACCTTGGGTTTTTTTTGCTAGGCAGTGGGGTTAAGTGAGTTGCCCAGGGTCACACAGCTATTTGGGGTTTTCTTGACAAAGATACTGGAGTGGTTTACCATTTCCTTCTCTAGCTTATTTTACAGATGTGGAAACTGAGGCAAACAGGGTAAAGTGACTTGCCCATTGTCACACAACTAGTAAGTGTCTGAGGCTGGATTTGAACTCAGGTCTTCCTGACTCCAGCCCCAATGCTCTCTCCACTGTGCCAAAGTTTCGGGTCACCTTTAATTCCAAAGGGTAATGGTGAGCATGAGGAGGACCCTGCAAAACGCTGCCGGCTCAGAATTGTGCAGGAGAAGCAGCATAAAGGATGTCATCACAGAGATGAACAGGCGGAAGAGGGGAGGGGCCAGTCTTACAGGGAGAATAAGGACTAACTGAGGGGTGGCCTCATGCTACTCTGTCAGCCGTGTCACGCGAAGAGATGTCCAGGAAGGTCCCCAGGATGTTGGTTGGAGACCGCGCGAAGATTTACAGAAAGGTGTGGACAACAGTAGCCCAGGACGGTCTGGGCTCGTGAAACAAGGCCAAGGCAGCTTTTCAAGCCTTTTGGTTACACCCCTGGCCCAAGACCAGTAATAAGAACAGCTCATATTTATCCAGAGCTTTAAGGTGTAGGGGGCTCTGTCTTCATAGCAGTTGTTTGAGGTAGGCAGTGTAAATATCATTATTCCCATTTTATAGATGGGAAAACAGCCCCAAGGATGGGGAGTGACTTTCCTAGAGTGAGTCATCTACTAATACGCCCTCAAGATGAGGTTCTGTCAGATAACTAGCTCTGTGACCTGTGCAAGTCACAAAAGATTTCAGAGCCTCAGATTTCTCAGGGGCAAAGGGAGTTCTTCAGATGATCAGGTAATGTTGTCTACATTCTGACAGGATCCTGAACGTCTGAAAAACGACTAGTCAATCCAGAGCGAAGGCTCTTGACCTTTTGTGGGTCATGGACCCCTTTGGCAGTCTGGTGAAGCCTATGGACTCCTTTTCAGAATCATGTTGCTAAATGTATAAGATAGAATACTTAGAACTACAAATGAAAAGAATTATATTGAAATACAGTTATCAGAATATTAAAAAAGCAAAACAAAGTCATGGATCCTCTGTTCTCTAAGGACAATGGCAAGGAGGAGGTAGTGAGGCTATGGGATAGCTTATAGGAGGATAGGAACGGGAGAAAGAGGAAGGGAGAGAGAGAAAGAGAGAGAGAGAATACAAAAGGAGAGGAGATCAGTTGTGGGAAGGAAATTAGCAGAAGTCCTTGGTATTGCTCTCATACCCCAAAACTTAGCTCCTGAATATGTTTTGACCAATTTTCCTCCTCATTTTTTGTGTGTCAGTCTTACTTCTTTAAACAGCCTCAGAGTTTCCAACAAGCTCAGAACCCTAAGGGTAGGGACCCTTTGTGAGAGTGTCTAGTCCAGTCACTTTGTTTTGCTGAGAAGAAAACAGTCTCAGAGAGGGTAGTGAACTGGGAATAATAGGGCTCATTTCAATGTACTATAAGACTTTCTTTTGACTAAGGTTGCTTGATTTTAGGGAAGTCACTGTATCTTTCTAGACTTTAGAAGGCATGCAACAAGCAGGGAGCTGGGCTTCTATTGACCTTCAGGGTTCCTTCAAACTCTGAAATCCTATGATTCTTGCTTCCTCTGGGCTTCAGTTTCCACAGCTGTAAAATGAGGGGATTGGACTCGAAGATTGCCAAGATCTTGTCCAGTTCTGAACATTTATATTCTACATTTAAGAGCATTTTCCAGCTCTGACATTTCAGTGTTCTAAGGTCCCTTTTGGCACTGACATTCTATGACTTTCATGGAGGAATTTGGTGTTGTGTGTATTTTTTTTTTTAAAGGCCAAAATCCTCTTTCTGGTGGCAGAGAGCAAGACTTATTTTGCTCTCTGTCCACTTGGTGGCACTTGTGGTCCATAAACCATACATCCAATTAATCTGCTATTTAGTGATTTTTTTTTCAGTTGGGAAACCTCTGGAGGAGTTACCCTTTGGGTGATTCCAGTGTCTTGGCCCTAACCAGAGCATTGTTGCCCTGAGTGGGCCAGGCTTGACTCCATAAAGCTGAGCAAAGCTTAGACAATCGTAGAATCAGAAGGGATTTTAGAAATCTCAAAATTCAATCTGGTCTTGAGCAATATTTTTTACAGCATGCTGACACATGGTTATCCAGTCTTTGCTGGAAGACTTCCAGGGATGGGAAAATCATTTTCTTCTGGTGTAGCTTGTGCATCTTAATTATAAGGAAATACTCCCTTCTATCCAACCCAAATTCAACTCTGCAACTTCTATGCATCTCCCTAGTTTTGCCCTCTGTGGCCAAGAAGAATAAATCTGAGCTCCCTTCCATAAGACAGCACTAAAGACATTTGAAGAAAGCCATTGGATCTCCCCTAAGTTTTATCTTCTTTTTTTTTTTTCTTTTTGGCTAGACAGTGGAGTTAAGTGATTTGCCCAGGGGTCACACAGCTAGTAGGTATTATGTGTCTGAGGCCAGATCTGAACTCAGGTCCTCCTGAATCCAGGGCTGGTGCTCTATCCACTGTGCCACCCAGCTGCCCCAAGTTTTCTCTTCTTCAGGCTAACTATTCCAGGGTCCTTCAAGTGATCCTAGTGTGACATGATCTCTACTACCCTTAGCATTGTAGTTGGCCTCATCTGAATGTGTTCCAGCTTATCAATGGCCTCCCCAAAATGCATTGCCCAGAACTAGATAAAGTACCGCAGTTGTGGCCTGAACAGGTCCCTGCACCATGTCAGTCACCTTTTTCTGGATGCTTTCCAGTTTATCAATGTCCTTCCTAAAATGTGGTGCTAGAACTGAACATAATACCTCGGCTACGGTCTGAGCCAGATAGAGTATAGTGGGGCAGTCATCTCTTAAGTACCAGACACTGAATTTGTCTTTAGGCTAAGATCACATGAGCATTTTCAGCCGGGATGTCACACTGATTCCTACTTGGAAACCAGCCTGCTTTTCTTCTGTTCAATTCTGGGCCTGGTTGGTTGTCAATTTGCAGTCTGTGTTCAAGATACATGTATTGATAGCCCCGAGTGTCCCACTGGCATCCCCTAAAGGTTGAGCGAGCTAGAGGAATGACTCAAGCATGTTGAATAGACTTCTTGTGAAGTCTTTATGGGATGACATGGATGAGAAATAAATAGGAGGAAAAGGCATGGATGGGTGAAAGGAGCATAGAACTGTCAGTGAGATTACGGACTCAATCAAGCATTGATGCTAGACTCATGTTGAGTGGGCAATCCGTTAAAACTCCAAGATACTTCTCATGTGAGTTGGGGTTTAGCCACACCATACACTTGTGAGGTTGATTTTAGGAATACGAGTGTTGTTCAGTTGTATCTGGTTCTTCATGATCCCATTGGGGGGCTTTCTTGGCAAAGATACTGGAGTGGTTTGCCATTTCCTTCTCCAGCTCATTTTATAGATGAGGAAACTAAGGCAAAGAGAGTTAAGTGACTGGCCCAGGGTCACACAGCTAGTAAATGTCTGAGGCTGGGTTTGAACTCAGGAAGATGAGTCTTCCTAACTCTAGGCCCCCATACTCTATCCACTGAACGACCTAGTTCTTTTTTCCCTTCTTTTTTATTAATTTATTTTGATTTATCAACAACCACTTCCATAAGTTTTGAGTTTAAAATTTTTCTCCCCCTCCCTCCCTCCCTCCCTCTCTCCCCAAGATGGTGTACAATGTAATATAGGCTATACGTATACATTCCTATTGAACATATTTTCACATTAGTCGTGTTGTAAGAATTAGAACTAATAGGAGGTACCACCAGAAAGAAGAAACAAAACACAACAGAAGAAAAAAATAGCAAATAGTATGCTTTGATCTGCATTCAAACTTCATCATTCTTTCTTTGGATGTGGATAACATTTTCCATCATGAGGCCTTTGGAGATATCTTAGATCCTTGCATTGCTGAGAAGGGCTAAGTCTATCAACATTAGTCCGTCATACAACATGGCTGTTACTGTGTACAACGTTCTCCTGGTTCTGCTCACTTCACTCAGCATCAAACCATACAAGTCTTTCCAGGTTTATCTGAAGTATGCCTATTCATCATTTCTTATGGCATAATAGCATATATCACATTCACAATTATGATAACTATCTGTGTCTTTCTCTTCATCCTTTTCTCTCCTATTTATGCTTTTCTTTCTCCTTTCTCCTTTTCCCTCTTCACTAGTGTTTTACTTTTGACCACCACTTCCCTGAGTCCCACCTCCCTTCTATTAGCCCCCTCCCTTTTCTTTCCTCTTTTCCCTCCTACTGTCTATAGGGCATGCTAGATTTCTATACCTAACTGATTATGTTATTCCTTTTTTAAGCCAAATCTGATGAGAGTAAGGTTCAAACAATGCTCATTTCCCTCCCTTTTCCCCCTCTGCTGGAATAGGTTTTTGTGCCTTTCCTGTGATGTAATTTACCCTTGTCTGCCTCCTCCTTTCCTTTTCTGTCAGTACATTTTCTTAGATCAAATTAATTCACTTACTTGGACCCATTTAATCTGCTTGATTAGATTTTTTTCATCGTTACATCAAAGTCAATTTATACTCACCCACTTTAACATGGTGTAATAATAATACAGTTCTCAAGAGTTACAAGTGTCATCTTCCCTTGTAGGGTTGTAAAGAGTTTGCCCTTATTAATAACATGTTGTTACATTCTGTCCTATTTACCTTTTTATGTCTCTCTTGAGTCTTGTATTTGAAGATCAAATTTTCTTTTGAGCTCTGGTCTTTTTATCAGGAAGGTGTGGAAGTCCCCTATTTCATCTCCTCCCCTGAAAGATCATGCTCATTTTCTCTGGGTAGTTGATCCTTGGTTGTAATCCAAGCTCCTTTGCCTTACGGATATCATATTCCATGCCCTACAGTCTTTTTATTTTTTTAATATAAATTTATTTATTTTTCATTTTCAACATTTCAACATTTACTTCCACAAGATTTTGAGTGTTCCAAATTTTCACCCCATCCTGCCCCTCACCCCACCCCAAGATGGCATGTATTCTGAATACCCCTTCCCCTAGTCTGCCCTCTCTTCTATCTCTCCCCCCCCTTCTCTTATCCCCTTCCCATTCTATTTTCCTGTAGGGCAGGATAGACTTCTGTACCCCATTTCCTGTATTTCCTATTTCCCAGTTGCATGTGAAAACATTTTTTTAAAATATGTGTTTTTAAAACTTTGGGTTCCAAATTTCCTCCCTTCCTCCCTTCCCACCCATCCTCATTGAAAAGGCAAGCATCTCAACATAGGTCATACATTTGCAGTTATGCACAACACTTCCATAGTAGACATGTTGTGAAAAACTAACTCTATTTCCCTTAATCCTATCCTGTTGCCCAATTTATTCTATTCTTTCTTTTGACCCTGTCCCCCCTCATAAGTATTTGCTTCTGATTACCCCTTTTCCCAGTCTGCCCTCCTCTCTATCATTCCCCTGCTCTCTTGTCCCTTTCTCCCCTTATTTTCCTGTATGGTAAGACAGATTTCCATACTCAATTGAATGTGAATGTTATTCCCTCCTTAAGCCAAATCCTATGAGAATAAGATTCACTCATTCTCTCTCATCTTCCCCTGTTTCCCCTCCAATGTAAGAGCCTTTTCTTTTCTGTTTTTTTTTGTGAGATAATTTACCCCATTCTACCTCTCCCTTTCTTCTTCTGCTAGTATAATCCTCTGTCATCCCTTATTTTTATTCTCCAGATATGACCCCTTAATCTTCAACTCACCCTGTGCCCTCTCTCTCTCTCTCATCATTTTTTTCTCTCTCTCCTACCCTAATACTGACAAAGGTCTCATGAGTTATAAATATCATCTTTCCATGCAGGAATGTAAACAGTTCAACCTTAATAACTCTCATGATTTCTCTTTCCTGTTTACCTCTTCCTGTTCTACTTTAGTCTTGCATTTGAAAGTCAGATTCTCTTTCAGCTCTGGTCTTTTCGTCAAGAATGCTTGAGAGTCCTCTATTTCACTGAATGACCATTTTTTCCCTTGAAGGATTATACTAAGTTTTGCTGGGTAGGTGATTCTTGGCTGTAATCCTATCTCCTTTGCCCTCCGGAATACTATATTCCATGCCCTGTGGTCCTTTAATGTAGAAGCTGCTAAATCTTATGTTATCCTGATTGTGTTTCCACAGTACTTGAATTGTTTCTTTCTGGCAGCTTGTAATACTTTCTCCTTGACCTGGGAACTCTGGAATTTGGCTACAATATTCCTAGAAGTTTTCCTTTGGGGATCTCTTTCAGGAGGAGATCAGTGGATTCTTTCAATTTCTATTTTGCCCTCTTGTTCTAAAATAGTAGGGTAGTTTTCCCTGATAATTTCCTGAAAGGTGATGTCCAGGCTCTTTTTTTGATCATGGCTTTCAGATAGTCCAATAATTTTTAAATTCTCTCTCCTGGATCTATTTTCCAGCTCAGTTGTTTTTCCAATGAGATATTTCACATTGTCTTCTATTTTTTCATTCTTTTGAATTTGTTTTGTAGTGTCATGATTTTTCATAAAGTCACTAGCCTCCAATTGCTCTATTCTAATTTTTAAGGAAGTATTTTCTTCAGTAATTTTTTGGACTTCCTTTTCCATTTGGCCAATTTTTCTTTTTAGGGCATTCTTCTCCTCATTGGCTTTTTAGACCTCTTTTGCCATTTGGGCTAGGCTATTTTTTAAGGTGTTATTTTCTTCAGTATTTTTTTGGGTCTCCTTTAGCAAGCTGTTGACTTGTTTTTTGTGATTTTCTTGCATCACTCTCATTTCTCTTCCCAGTTTTTCCTCTACTTCTCTTACTTGCTTGTCAGAATCCCTTTTGAGCTCTTCCAAGGCCTGAGACTGATTCGTATTTTTCCTGGAGGCTTTGGATGTAGGAGCTTTGGCTTTGTTGTCTTCTTCTGGTTTTATGTTTTGATCTTCTTTGTCACCAAAGTAAGATAATATAGTCTGACTCTTTTTGTGCTTGCTCATGATCCCGGCCAATTACTTGAGTTTTAAACTCTTTGTTAAGGTAAGAGTCTGCTTCCAATGTGGAGAATATACTGTCTCAAGCTTCAGGGGTTTGTACAGCTGTTTTCAGAGATACTTGTAGGGCCCTGTAAATTTTCAGTTCTTCCAAGGTGGTATGATAAGGGACAAGGTGTTTACTCCTTTCCTGGCCTGTGCTGTAGTCTATTAGTGACCACAAGCACTCCTTTCTGTCCTGGAACTGTGAGGAGGGTTTCCTGTCCACAGCCACTACAAGCTCCACCATGCCAGCACTCCTCCTCGCCCCAGGACCGCCATCCAGAACTGTGACCCAGATCCAAGCATGGGCAAAGCAAGAGATTCCTGCCTCAGCACTGGCAAGTCCCCCTCTGATCAGCCACTCCATCCCCCCTCAGTCTATGGGCCGGAAGCTCAGGATGCAGCCACTGCCCAGGGGCCCACGCTCAGAGCTCTGCACTCTGGAACTGGCTCTGAGACCTAGCTCCTCTCTCACCGCAGAAACAGACTTTTCCCACTGCCCTTCTAAGTTGTCTTTGCCTTTCGTGGGTTGAGAGGTCTGGAAACTGCTACACCTTCCTGAGATTCAGTGCTCTTAAGGCCTGCTCCAGGTTTACTGCAGTCTGCGCGCTCACACCGCACTGCGCTCCTCTGCCAGCTCTGTGCAATATAACTTTCTGATCAACCATCCAGGTTGTCTTGGGCTAGAAATTTGCTTCACTCTGTCTTTTTGTGGGTTCTGCTGCTTTAGAATTTGTTTAGAGCCATTTTTTATGAGTATTTGGAGGACTTTGGGGAGAGCTCAAGCAAGTCACTGCTTTCACTTCGCCATCTTCTGTAATCTTCTTCTGATCAGTGGTCAAACTTCCCTGTTACTGTTGAAGGCACTCAATAGCTCTGTATCACCTCCCAGATCAAATATGAACCACCTAGTTTTATTAGATTGAACTCATTCTTCTAACCTGTCAGAAAGTGAACTTGGTTGATCCTCATTCTGCTTTCTGATTTGTTAGTCCTGGTAGTTATCCTAGTTTTTGGCAAACTTGATCGCTACCCTTATCCAAGTCATTGATAAAGATATTAAACAGCACTGGGCCAAACCCAAATCTTTGAGGGACTCCACTGGGACTTCCTTTTATCTCTTCTCCTTTACCTTCCCTTTGGCCTCTCTCCTAGTCCTGGCCTACTTAGACCCCATTAGGGCTGCTTGACTACTCATACTGCTTGGATAAGATGGGAATTACCAGCTCTTTTCCTTCTCATGAGATGGAGGGCCATCAGGCCTTGCCATCTATAATACCATACACACTTATTGAATACCTACTATGTGCCAGGCACATTGTGCTAGGGACACAAATAAGAAAAACAAAGACAGCTCTTGCATTCAGGGAGCTTACAATCTAGAGCAAGGCTAATACACAAAAGGAAGCTGAAAAGAGGGGAGTGCCAGAGGGTACCTGGTGCATGGGCATGATGGTGGTGGTGGTGGTGGTGGTAGTGGTGGATTCAACCAAACAAAGGCTATCAGAGAGAGAGAGGAAGCATTAGAGTCTAGCTTTCCCCCACCCCATCTCCTCAGCAAAGATCTGGAGAACACATTCTGATTGGGAAAAGTGAAAAAAGAAGTCAGTGGATTTTTATTTTTTTCCAACCCAGGGCAGCTTAGGGTGATGGATAGAGAGGTCTGTGGACTCTGAGGAGGGTATCTGGCCATGAGAGCGAGCCTACCCTCAGCAGTAGGGGGTATTATAGTGCCCAGGGGGTGAGAGGGCCAAGATAGGGCACCAGAAAGAAATCCCAGGGGATCCTTGAATAAGCAGTTGATGCAGGAAAGGGTATTATCTAGCAACTCTGTTACCCACTAGTCAGTGCTGGGTCACAGATACAGGGTGGAGAAGAGCAGTTAGAGCAGAGTGTTGGCTCTAGCTGTGACAAAGCACAGAGCAAGTTTTGGGAAGCATATGGTAGCTGTGTGGCTCTGAGCCCAGGAGCAGAGTGTAGCATCCCAGACCAAAGAGGGGCCAGCAGTTCAATCATTCTGAACCTGCAGGGTCTCCCATTGGGCCAATAGTGACTGAATCAAGCAATAGTGTACTGAAACTATTCACCAAAAACAAGCCAGCAGACCCAAATTTGTTTCAAGAACTTGCAGAAGTCAGATCAGGAGGGCAGTGAACAGAACTCCCCCCTCCCTCCCGAATCTTACTGCTTTGGGGCACTGAAAGTTTGTAGGTCCCCAGCCAGAGCTTTGAAAGCAGCAGAAAGATGTGATGACAGAAGTGCAGGCTAGACATCTCCTTCCTCTCACGTCCCAGAAATGTGCAATATTCAGCTAACATAAAGTCTAAAGTACAGAAGTAGGCTAGAAGAAGGAGCAAACAAAGAAACCAAAAACCCCCCCACAACCATAAAGAGGTATTAGGTAGCTTAAGCCACAAAGAAGAGAATGACTCAAAAACGTCTACAAACAATGTCTCAAAGAAAAGTCAGTTTGGGCACAAATCCAGCAAGAATTCCTAGAAGAACTAAAGCAAGAGTTTAAGAAGGAGCTAAAAAATGATTTTTAAAAACCAAATGAGAGCAGTAGATGGAGAATGGGAAAAGGGACAAGAGCTGGGGAAGATATGAAACCAAGCAGAGCAGCTGGTGGCAAATGAAGATATGGCTGGAGCAAAATCAGCAAAATCGAAAGCCAGCAACTCCCTGCATTTTTGTGGGACTTGGACCATAAGATTTCAGAGTTAGAATGGACTTTAGAAAATACAGTACAGAATATCAAAGCTGAAAGAGCTGTTATAAAGGGAGACTTCAGGAGTTTTTTGCTCTGCCCTGACTCTGCTCTCCAGCCTCTCAGGATCCTCACCCTTAAATCTTCCTGGTATTTCCATCCTCCCTGCAGGTGAAACCATCTTTCATATGTTTTCTCTTTCCCATTTAAGAGTGTGAGCTCCTTTAAAGTAGGGACTGCCTTGACTTTTCTGTTTGTATCCCTAGAGCTTAGCACAATGCTTGACACAATATAAGTGCTTAATAAATGCTTTTTATTTCATTCATCTCACATTGCTATAAATTAACCATTAATAATTATCTTTTGATTATTGAGCCAATTCAGATTCCACCTAATTGTACTATCATCTAACATACCTCTCTTCATCTTGTTCACAAGAAAACATGAGAGACTTTATCTAATACTCTGCTAAAATCCAACTAAACCATTTCTGCAATGCTTGCTTGACTTAACAGCCCAATAACCTTGTCAAAAAAGGAAATGAGGCTAGTCTGGCATAACCTCTCCTTGGTGAAGCCATCCTGGCTGACTTTTTGTGATCCCTGCTTCCTTTCATCAATGTTCCCTCCCTGTCCCAAATTCCTTTAACAATACAGTCTAGAATTTGCCAGGAATTGAAGTCAAACTCATTTACCTATAGTTTGGAAACTACATTCTCTTGCCTTTTTGAAAATTGGGGCATTTACCTTATTCCATCCTGAGCTGTGAGACTTTCTCCCTTCTCCCCATTCAGAAAAATAAAAAGCCAGCAATTTCTGACATTTTTGTGGTACTTAGAACATAGAATGTCAGAGCTTGAATGGACCTTAGAAAATAGAATGCAGAATATCAAAGTTAGAAGAGTTATAATAGCATGGGATATATAGTTAGAGCTGGAAGGGTACTTAGAACATAAAACATAGAATTTTAAAATTGGAAGTATCCTTATAGATATCTCCAGGGGTCCTTATTCTGAGATCTGTGAACTTGCTTTAAAATTTTTTTTAATAGCTGTGTTTCAGTATAATGGGTTTCCTTTATAATCATGTGTATTTTACTTTATGCATTTTAAAACATTATTCTCAGGAGTCCATAGTCTTCACTAGACCACCAAGGAGATCAATGACACAAAATTGTTTAAGAACATGATGCAGGCTGCTTCCCTCTTTCTGTGGGGAAAATGAGATTCAGAGAGGGGAAGCTTATTCAAGGTCTTGGATTGAATCAAGGTCAGATGCTAGACTAGAACCCATGTTTTTGGACTCCTAACCCAGTGCTGGTTTTCTATAAGGAAGCAGATAGTTAATCAGCTAAAGAGAAGGCTTGGGGGGTGGGGGTGGGGTGGGGAGTGTAACAGGATTGTGTCTTTGAAAAAGGAACAAGTTTTGCTCTTTCTGCCTCTTTGCCCTCGCAATGACGCCACTTCACAATGGCTGAATGAACAGATAAAGCCTATTAATCTCATTCATTCCAATGCCGGGCTCCCCTGTGCATTCATCTCACTGAGCTGGGCAGAGAAAAACATTATTGCTGACAGGAACAGGGCAGCTCTTTTCTGAGGCAGCCAAGGTCTTTGTTGCTGTTGGAGCATTGGGACAACTACTCAGGAGGTGGCTTGTGGGTGGCAGATAGGAGGCAGGGAGTCCTGGGCTCTGGATTCACTGACAACCCCCCCTCCCCCCATCCCCTTTCTAGGTTTGATGTTATAGGATACCATAATTCTAGTATTTCATTGGTGCCTTTTGTTCTCAATAGGTCTCTTAGCATATCACAAAGATTTTTTTAAAAAGATAACTATCTCCACTTATCCTTGGGAACAAAGACAGTAAACCCAAGGACAGGAAGAATTAGCAAAAAGATAGTTCAGAAGAATAATCGATTATTATGATGACTCCTTTGAGGAAGTACTTTGTAAACCTAAAAAGCACTCTGTAAGTATGAGCTATTATCATCATCATTATTATTATTGAGTGCCTGTCCTGTGCCAATCCCTGGGTGTATACAGTGGGGGACATAAAGAGATAACTTAGATCACCTCTAAGGTTCTTTTCAGCTTGCATAGTCTGTGATTCTTTGATTCTAGTCATTAATTGAGGGCAGCTGCTCCCTTTAGGGCTCTTTGTACATCAGAGTGATTTTTCAATTCATTTTGATTAAACAAACACTTATTAAATGTCTACTATATGCAAAGCACTGTGGATGTTTGCATGGCACTATTTGCTTCAAGCAGAGTGTGGTTGAATTCTACTCTTCCCCTCCTCCCTCCCATAACATTAGCCTTCCAGATGCCATTTCAATGAGCGCTTATTAAGCCCCTACTGTATCTAGGGTCTCATGTTCAGTCCTGGGGATGCAGAGATAAGAAACAATACAATCTTTGCCTTTAAAGGGCTTAGAGTCTATGAAATACACAGAATATGTACAAAGAGGTATGATAAAAGTTAGATGATTATTATATGCATAGGAGATGCCAAACAGATCATAAGATCAAAGATTTAAAGCTAGAAGGGGAGCTCAGAGGTCAGCTCATCCGCCATCTTCATTTCCCATGTGAGGAAACTGATCATTAAATGACTTGCTCAGATTCATACAGAGATGGGATTTATGTCTAGTCCCTTGACAATGCTGATGGGATACAGAAGGGAGATGGCAATGAGAAAAACTTTAGGCTTGAAATAAGGAAAAATCTTCCTAAGATTACAGAGGCAGTTATATGGTAAAGTAGGTAGAACACTGGGGCTGGAGTCAGGAAGACCTGAGTTCAAATCCAGCCTCTGACACTTACTAGTTGTTTGTCCGTAAGGGAGTCACTTAAGTGGATTTCTCCTCAGCAGAGGTCTTCAAACAAAAGCTGGGTGACCAATTCTCAGGTACGTGCTTTCCAGACAAAGTTGGAGTAGGATCGTAGCTTTAGAATTAAAAGGGATCCCAGAGGCCATTCAGTCCAACTTTCATAGTGCAGATGAGGAAACTGTGACTTGCCCAAGGTTACACAGGTATTAAGTGCTGGAGGTAAGATTTGAACCTTGGTCCTCTGACCTTACTAGAGTTGGTGTTCTTTTCACTGTACCATGGTGCCTAAAGATCTTTCCAATTGTGTAATTCTAGTTGGGGGGAGTTAAAAAAAAGTATCGTTGGAGAAATGGCACCTGGGCTGGGACTTGAAGGAAAAGACAGATTGAAGGGTGTAGAGGACAGAGGGTGGTCCATGTATGTGGCCATCATGGAAGTGGGAGAAGATCTGATCCACCAGATTCCAGAAAGAATAAATACGTCAATTTGTCTGGGGGAATAAAAGATACATGAAGGGGAGTCGTGAGAAGTGAGGCTGGAAAGGTTAGGATTAGATTTTAGATTGCTTTGAGCACTGAAATCAGGAGTTAAGAGTTCATTCTGTAGGCAGTAGTGGACTATTGAAAATGTTTCAATAGGAGAGTGGTATGGTCAGGTGTGCTTTAGGGAGATTGCTATGGCAGGATGGATTGAGAACAGAGAATGGAGTCAGGGAGACCTGTTCTGGGGCTAGAGCAGTGATCTGGGGACAAGGTGATTAGTGCCTGATCTACAGTGGTCACTGTTAGTGGAAAGAAGGAGTGGTTACAAAAGACACTGCAAATGAAGGGGAGGTTAGAACTTGACAACTCATTGAATGTAGAGGCTGGGGGAGAGAAGAGCAGAAGAGGACGTTGAGGTTTTGAGACTGGGTGCTGAGAAAGATGAAGGTGTCAACAGAAAGAGGAGTTGGGAGGAAGAGGTTTTGGGGGGAGGACAACGAGTTTAGTTTTGTTTGTGTTGAATTGTAGCTGCTCATCAGACGTCTAGGTGGAGTTGTCCAACAGGAGATTGGAGAAGTGGGCACAGAACCTCCATGGAGAGGTGAGGATGAGAGAAAACATCCAGGAATCCTCTGCAGAGAGGCGACAATTGAAGCCAAAGGAATGCATTTTATTTTTTGGTCCAGACATGTGATTTTATCCCAGGTGGGAAAATTTGGGTATGTAAAATACCTTCTGCTGACATAGATCATTAACTTAACCTGTATGTTATAGTCTCAGAGAGTTGTCTGAGGCATTGATAGGTTAAGTGATTTGCTCCAGATTTCAAAGTTTGCACGAGTTCAAGACAAGACTTGAGCCTACTCCTTCCTGACTTCAGGGCTGCCCTTTCTATTCATTACATCATACTCCCATATATCTACAGAACTAGAGATAAATTGATATAGATAGATATAAATATATAGAAAGAGTTAGACATGTCTACATACATATAGGCATAAAGATACATGTATATATACATACATAATAAGCAAATATGTGTTTATATATGTACATATACATGTAAGTAGACATAGTAGACAGAACATCTATATAGCCTGGGATTGCAGCATGCCATAATCTGGTTCCAACCTACCTTTTCAGCCTTATATCATTTGAATCCCTTTTATGCACTCTTACTTTCTAACCAGACTGGAGTAGGAGCTAGCTGTTTGCTAAACTCAACGTATCACACTCAACACATTGCACTCACATGGGAGAGAAGGAGGATGTGATTTCCCCTCCTGCTCAGTTGAGATTACACCATGATGAGGTTTTAATGTGTTAATGAAGTGTAACATCCTGTTGTTGTTTTTTTATGAGTGGGAATGCCTGTCTGATTAAGTCAAGAAGGAATTGAGATTGGTTGAGCAAACAAATTAGCCACCCCCATCTTCACCCCTCACCTCCCCTCCCCATTAAATAGCTAAACCCTGGGCAAATTTCTGCATTGTCAGAGTAAGAGAGTTTGTAAAGTGGGAGCTGCAAGGGTATTTTCCTCTCCTTCCCCTTCCCTATGCCAAATCATCCATGTAGTGCTGAAGGGAAGCTACTGGATTATTAAGAGACAATGCATTCATTGGGAGCAGAGACATACACTCCAGACGTACTGGGGGATCTCAGGAAGAGGAATATACAGGATCAGAGATGTAGGTGGAGGAGTTAGCTCTGGATAGGAGAGATGCCTTATCCTCTGGATAGGAGAGATGCCTTATCCTCTGAGATTGGAGGGAAGGAGCTATTTAAAAGGCAGCAAAAGAGAAACCACAAGCACAACTCTTCAGCATAATCAGTAAACAAATATTGAATATAACCTATGTGCAGTACACCTAGGTTTGGCTTATTGTGTTGTACTTCTGTCTTGGGAATCTCTATTTGCAAATTGAGGCAGAGAGAGGGGTCATGGACAATGCTTTAAACTAAATGGTTGAAGCCGTTTATGGTGGAATTTCAGGCCATGTGACAGGGAGTAGGGGACTCAATTGATTAGTATTTATTAAATGCCTGCTATGTGCCAGATTACATGCTTGGCATCAGAGATACACAGATGAAAAATAGAATAGTTCCTGCTTTTAGGAGGCTTACATCCTAATCTCTGTGGTGTTAGGAGTAGTAATGTGGATAGAGTGCTAAAGTTAGGGGTCGGGAAGTCACGAGTTGAAATTCTGACTCTGACTCACACCATGTGATCCTGGGTAAGTCATTTAACTTCTCTCAAGCCTCAGTTTCCTCTTCTGTAAAATGACGGGGGAGGACTAGATGGCTTCTGAAGTAGGTTCCAACTCTAAATTTATTATCCTATGATCTGAATTGGGGGAAACAAAGTGTACGTATATAAGATAAACTTTAGAGGAAAAGGTCCTAGTAGGTATGGATTAGGAGATGATAAGAAAGGCTTCCTGTAGAAAGTAATAATCATAGCTAGTGTTTATATAGCATTCTAAGGTTTGTAAAGTGCTATACATATATCTCATTTATCCTTATAACCACCCTGAGAGGTAGGTGCTATTATCATTCCTATTTTACAGATGAAGAAACTGAGGCAAACAAAGGTTAAATGACTTGTCTAGGGTCTTACAGCTAGTAAGCATCTGATTGTTTCAGGCTGGATTTGAACGCAGGCCTTTCTCACTCGGGTCCAGCACTCTATCCGCCAAGCAATTAGTTGAAGGTGGCACTTAAACTGAGTCTTGAGAGAAACCAGGGAATCCAAGAGACAGAGGTAGGAAGGGAGAGCTTTCCGAGCAAGGGTGATAGCCAGTGGGAAAGAATATGGGAGATCAAATATTGTGCATGGGAAACAGCAAGTGGGCTATTATGCCTGAGCCACAGAGTGCTTAGAGGGGAGGAATGTTTAAGAAGATAAGAAAGGTAAGAAGGGTTAAGTTTTGAAGAGTTATGAATGCCAAACAAGGGATTTTACATTTGTTCCTAGAGGTAATAGGAAGCCACTGGGGTTTACTGAGAAGGGGAGAGAGCATGGTGGTCCTGGGGATAGATAAACGAAAAGGTCCCTGTTTGTTTTCAAGGATCTTATATTATAATGGAGTGTGGTGTTGCTTTGGGAAATTACTTTTGTAGCTGTGTGGAGGATGGATTGGTGTGGGCTGATACTTGAGGCAGGGAGGCCAAATAGGAGTCTATGCAGTAATTTAGAAGAGTGGTGAGGAAGGTCTGAATTAGGGTGGTGACTGTGTGAGTAGAGAGAAGGGGAGGTACATGAAAGACATGGTTGTGGAGATAAAAATAAGATTTGACCACACATTGGATATGCCAGGTGAGAGTGAAGAGCTGAGGACAATGAGGTTTCAAATCTAGCTGGCTGGAATGGTGGTGGTGGTGTCTTAGATCCCATTCAGAGAATGTTGGTACTGGAAGAGACCTTCCAGGTCATTTAGTCTTGTCCTGTCATTTTAGAGAGGAAGGAAAGAAGAGAAAATGGCTTTGCTCAGGACTGCAGAATTATTATGTTATTAGCAAAACTAACACTCAGATCCAACAACTCAGCTCTCCTCTATGGCTGTCATATATGTTCCTGTGCTGGATCAGGGATTTTTTTTTTTTTGGTTAGATATTTTGGGTGAAGGGAGAATGTCTTGCATGAAACCACAACTTACTGGTGGTTGCTGTTCAGGTCTCCTGGCAGGGCTTCGAGTATGTGTCATGACAGTTTGGAAAATGACCATTCCACAAATCACAGAAAAGATTGCTTGCACCTGAAGGTCTATGTGAAGGCTCAAGTTGTCTCCTAGCAATAGCCAATGAAATAAATGGCATCATCTTCCAGCAGGCTTTTTCTATTCTCTTCCTTTGACACTAGGCCAGAAAGAGCCAGGAAGAATGGCCCCTAAAACTGTCCCTTGATGTAATAGTTTTCCTTGACAGAGAGTGGGTTCCCTGTCATGGAATTTAGGCAGAGACTGATGGGAGGCTATAAGGAAGTAATAGAGTCTGGGCTAGAGAATTCTGAGGTCCTTTCAAACTCTGAGATTCCTTTCATCCTAAAACCCACCTGCATGAGAGACCATGTATTAGCTGAATCTCAGGCTTTTCTTACCTGTAGGGGATGATCTGGGGGACAGAGAAGAGAGTAAAGGAAATATTCAGCCATTTTGTGGCTTCAAGCTTCCTCTCCAACATATATCTCCATTCTCTACCTTGCCTTGGCTTTTCTAACCCTCATTCAGGCCAAGCTCCCTCCTCTGTCCAAGACATTCCTCATGCTAGCCTCCTGGGCATGAAAGAGACAAGGTGCTTCTTGCCCATTTCTGCCCATTTTAGGGTATAGAGCCTTGTCCATTAGGATCTACATCCAAATGAAGAACTCTTTTCAGAGAAGCTCTTCTTGATCGGTATCATAGAACTTTAGACTGCAAAGCAACCTCAGTGGCTTTGTAATCCAACTCATACATGTAAAAAAAAGCGCTTCCACATCTACCCGATTAGATGGTCATACAGCCTTTTTTTGAAGACCTCCTGTGAGAGACAATCCCCTGCTTCCTGAGTCTGCCCATTTTACTGATGGGTCTCTCTAACTGTTAAGAAGTTTTCCTCTGACATCAAACCTAAATTTGCTTCTTGCTAATTTCTACCCATTGCATCTGCTTCAGCTTGAGGAGATCTAACAAAACTGTCTTCTTTTCTAGATGATCACTAGTTATTTCTTAAATATTTTCTGGAATTCCACCAGGAATTGAATTCAAGTTCACTGGTCTATAGTTTGCCAAGTCTTCTCTCTCCTTAAAAAAATCCTGGATCAAGTACACTTCATCATCCTTCACATAACACTGGTAGTACTTTAGCATTCCTATCCATCATTCCTTTTGGTAGTTAAGGATATAGCTCATCTGGAACAGTGATGATGAATTCGTCAAGGGCAATTAGGTGTTCTCGTATTGTGGGTTCCAGCTTGTAGGATCATTGATTGTTTTAGAGCTCGAAGGGACCTTAGACATTCTTGAGTCCAGCCCCCTCATTTCACAGATGAGACCAATAGAGATTAAGAGAGGTGTGAAGGGTCACACAACTGATTAAGTATCTGAGAAAGGAATTGAACCCAGGTCTTCCTGACTCTAAGTTTCATACTCTATCCACTGTACCAAGTTGTTTCTTACACTTCTCTTTTAGGCCTTTCTGCTCTTTCCTTTCCAATCCAAATGTATTCCCAACTTGACCCCACCTGAAAAAGGTGGGGAGAATTAGGAGAAGGGATGTGATAGTACCCAGACTCCTGGGCCCAGCTCAAACCCCTCTCTACCCTTAGTAAAGGAGCTTGCTCATAGAACCACCCTGAAATCAAGCATATGGGAGGGAGAAAGCCATCACAAGGAGGAGGCTGCAGTATGGGGCCATAGAGAGCCAAAGGTGAGGCTCTAGCCAACTTGAGTAGTTATGATGAGTTCTATGTGGGGCTGCAGTAGAGGGTGAGAGGTGAGAAAGACCCAAGGGTGAATTATTTTCTGGGTGAAATCTGCACTGTTGATTGAGGCTGGCTGAGATGAGAGAGGAGGGACAAAGTCATTCCCTTTCTCTTCTAGGAGGAAGCTAAATGTCCCCAAGGGTATTTAATAATTTTTGTCTCCATTCTGACCCAGTCTTTAATCATTGAATGGGAATTGCCTCAGACAAACGGAGACCTGAGAATGACCTTAATTTAGAAAGGCCAAGGTCACCCACTGCATCCTGGGCCATCGCTGGTTGTCTTGACTCTATCTTGCCACTGTTTCTAAGCTCTTAACCTATGACAAAAAAGCCCTGTTAGGCAGCAAAATTTCTAAGCTATGTGTTGTATTTTATTTAAGGCTTACAAATATAGAGAAATATAAGGAGTAGGGCCAGGGGATAGTGGAATCCCCTTCTAGAGAAAGACATTTTGACTAGTTGAATTAGGTTGGGGGCTCTGAGCCATTCTAGAACTATTGCAAAGCCTAGAGGACAGTGTTTTAGTTTGACTGGTTAAAAAAAAAATGAGACTAAGGTACTTCTGCTAAAATCTAATGAAGAGCCCCAAGAGTGAGCCTGGTGGGTGCGGCAGCTATTTTGCAGTTTGAAAAACTTCCATGAGAGAGGGATAAGGAGCTCTAAGGACACTTTGCCCATACCTCTAGCTCTGGGAACAATTTGGTAGGTCAAGGTGCCTTCCTTGCCACCTACTGGTTATACAGAGATCATTCTCCTTGGGACAAAACAGCTGAATAGTACCTAAACTTTCTCTCTTGCCAGTTAGCATCCCACCCATCCCCAGTAGTATTCTTATCCCTTCTTCCATCCTCCTCTTTTCCTTGCTAATGACTTACATTTTGTATCCTCCTCAGCTCTCCTGGCCAGTCTTGGCTCTTTCTCATACTCTTCTGATAGTAGCTTGTCATGCCTTTATTCCTTCTCTGTTGTTGACTTATCTGACCTTGCTTCTGTCTTCGCTAGATGTCTTTTACAAATCAAAGTTGGTTGGTGAGTTTCCTGCAGTCTCCTTGAGTCTTTTCAGATGATGTTCCCCACCCCCCATCTTTGTCTTCATAATTTTATGCATGGGTTTCTACTTGTGGTCTCAGCCAGACGTGATCTTTTCTTCCTCAGAACTCAGTACTTAGTGTCTGGGTCACACATTTGGTACTTGTTGTGTCTTGCCTTGTTTTGTGAGTTGTTCCCCTTTGTTATAGCTTGAAAGTGACATCAGAACGCAGAATATTAAATTTGAAAGAACCTTAAACTATAGAACATAATGTGTTAGGGCTGGAAGACGGATTAAAATACAGAGTAGTAAAGCTAGAAGGGACCTTAGACCGCAGAATGTCAGAAAGGATTACAGACATCATCTGGTTCACTCTCTCCTCATTCTTATTCTGTCAATGTTATAGTAACACATTTCTGATCAGCCTCTGGGAGCTTTCCTCCTACATCATTTCTTTCCTCTTTCATCTGAAATCTCTTATATCCTTATATAATAGCTTCTTTTTTTTCTTTTGCCTGAAAATATATCCAAGTCTCCTTGATCTCCTGCCTTTCCTAAACCCAAATCTTTCTACTTGACCATGACATTCCCTCAAGTTATTAACATATGTCTTGCCATCACAGCCAAAATTTTAGAAAAAAGTTGTTTATCCTTCTTTCTCATTTTATATTCACTTGTCAAACTCTTGTAATCTGGCTTCTGACCAGTCTTCATCCTCCTTGACCTCTCTGAAAATTTTGATGTAGCAGACTACATGCCCCTCTTGTATAATCTCTCCTCCTTTGGCTTATCTGATGCTCTTTCAAGTGTCTGACTTCTCCTTTTCAATCTCCTTTGGTGGATGGTCATCTCCTACCCATTTAAGTGTTGGTATTCCTCAAGGCTCTGTCCCTGACTCTCTTGGTTATTTCATCAACTCCCATTGGCTCCAGTTTCTATTTAGATAGGTAATTTGCTATCTCTTCTCTGGCCTTCACAGAATGTAAACACTTTGAGAGCAAGGATCGTTTCATTTTTATCTATGTATCTCCAGCACCTTGCAGAGACCTGGCACTTCAAAGACACTTTCTAGAAGTTTGTTGGTTGATTGGTTTATGTAGTTTTATTATCTCTTGTGCTCTAGTCCTTCACTGAGGCAAACTAGGCCATCTTTTGTCTCACTTCTAATTTATCCTTTAGTCACTGAATGAGTGTTGCTTCAGACAAACTGAGACCTGAGAAGGACCTTAGCATCAAAAGGTCAAGGTCTCCCACCGCATCCTGGGTCACTGCCAGTCATCTTGACTTATGTCCTGTCACTGGACTTCGCTTACCCTGGGGGAGAGAGTGAGGCTGATGCCTTTGTGCAGCTCTGCTTCACTTCAATTCACCTGCGAGTCAAGGCATTACCCTCCTGATGTCATTGATCCTCTTTAAGAATGAAGGACAAACAACAAGTAGTCCTTCACTGCCAGTTGTCTGCTAGACATCTTCGTTTGGGTGTCCCACTGTCATTTCAAATTCAATATACAAACAACAGAATCTTAGTATCTTCCTTCCTTAAACCTGCAGTTCCTCCAAACTTACCCATCCCTGTCAAGGGCACTACAATCCTTCTTGTCATTCAGGTTTATAACCTCAGAGTCATCTTTGAATATTCCCTTCCCCTTGTGGCCCCTGCTCAATCAGTTGCTAAGTCTTGTAAGTTCTAGCTTCACAACGTTCTTGCATCCAACTTCTTTCCATTCACAATGCCACTATCCTAGTTTAGACTCTCATCATCTCCTAGGTTGTGTCCCTGTTCCCAATCTCTCCCCTCTTCAGTCTACCTTGCTAAATCACACTTGCTAAAATAATGTTTCCAAAGCATATGTCTGACCATGCCAAGTCCCCCTAAAACCATCTCCAGTGGCTCCCTATTGCTTCTAGGAAAAAAGACATCCATCAGCCTGGTATTTAATATCACCCACCATCTTGATTCCCACTCACCTTCCCAGACATAGTTTGTGTTGTTTCCCTCATGTGCTCAGTCTTCTAGCCGCCTTGATCTAGTAGCTGCTCCTGAAACTTGGCATCCTATCCTCTGTCTCTGTGACTCTGCATTAGGCTATCCCCACATGCCTGAAATGTATTCTTTCCTCAGCTTAGTCTTTTAGAACAGTAGTCTCCAAATCAGGGACCATGCATCCTCAAAGATCTATGAGGTGACTGCTGATGATCCAAGGCCAACTGATTGTAGGGTGGGAATCTGGGTCATATCCTCCCCTGCCCCATGATCGCCAATCTTGTCTCCAACACAACACGACCACCCCTTTCCTCTATTATTCCCCAAACACTCCTCTAGTCTGTCTTTTTCCACTGCTGTGCAAGTTTTTCCAACCTCTCCTTTCATACTAAGCTGTTTTAACCTAACCATGATCCAGGTACCCTCTGTAGCTACACATGTGGACCTGGCAAAATCCTTTCCCTTCCTAACTTACCCACTCTCCATTCCCTACTTCATCTTGTGGCTGTACTAGGAAACCCTTGGCTGGTCCTCTTGTCTTCATGGTGAGATGAATCACAAGATTGGGCAAGCATAGTCTGCACTAAAAATCTCAATTATCTTTCCCATCAAACTCAGCCATCATCCAGACTCTCATTTTTGTCAAGGTTACCATTATCCTTTTAGTCATCCAGATGTGCAACGTGGATGTCATCCTCAGCCCCCAATTTTAACCCATGTATCCAATCAGTTGCCAAAGTTGTACTTTCTTCTCTGAAATGTAGTAGGCACTTAATACTTGAGTGCTCATTGGCTAAATTGATAGAATCACAGATGCATTTTGGTATTTGATTCACATGCTTCACATGCTTGATTTTAATGCTACAAGCTTAGCTTAATCTCTAGACTCGTGAAATAAGCCATAGGAAGAGTAAGGGATGTATATTTGAATATAAGATACATTGCAAAAACATTTGTAGATTTCTAGACTCAAGTATTGGAAAAAATTTCATGATGAAGTATTTGGCAGATGCTACCAAAACAAAAAAAACAAAAACAAAAAACAAACCCTTCCAAAAATCTTTCCCCTCCCTCCATTATGAATGCCAACATTATCACCACAAAGAGGTTCACTGGTTATTTTTATTTCCTGAAAAAACTTGAAAGAATTACTGAATTTAATATTTTTTTCCAAAAAGAAAAATGTCACAAATTTGCTAATCATTTTTTGCGATGATCAGTAACATGATACCTAGCAGATATTAAAAAAATATTCTCAAACTGTCTCTTTAAGGTAGAGTTGATATTAAATTTAAAAAAAAATGCTTTTACATCACCTTAATTTCCCAATACATCCCAATACTTTCCCCTCACCCAAAGAACCATCCTCTATAACAAAGGATAAAAGAGAAAAAAAAAAGACAGCACAATAAAACCAACCAATCTATCAGTCAAGTCTGACAGTATGTCGTACTTGACATTCATAGTCACACTCTGCAAAGAATGAAGATGCATTTTTAGTTTTCTTTGAGGCTAAACTTCATTCTAATCACACTGTATTCATTTTGTTTTGTTATTCTTTCCATTTACATTGTTGTAGTCATTCTCTCTGTTTCTTGGTTCTGCTCACTTCACTTTGTCTTAGTTCATATAAATCTTCCCATGGCTCCCTGTGGTCTTCACTGGTGTATTAATAACCCATCATGCCACCATCTATTTAGCCATTCCCCAAATGATGATCATCTACTTTTCCCCATTTTTTTCTACTGCAAAAAGTGTTGCTGTAGATATTTTGGTGAATATTAGGCTTTCCTATCTTTGACCTCTTTGGTATATGTGCCTAACTGTATGGTCTCTGTATCAAAGGATATGAACACTTTAGTTATTGTTTTATCATAATTCCCAATTCCTTTTAGCATGGCTGGATCAATTCATGGCTCTGTTAATTAGTGTGCTTGTTTTTCTACAACCCCTCCAACACTGATTACTTTCATATTTACAATTTTGATGGGTATGAAGTGAAATCTCAGAATTGTTTTGCTGTATGTTTCTCTCATTTTCAACGATTTGGAGCAATTTCACATATGATTTATGGTTCACAGTTCTTTCAGGAATTATTGGTTCATACCCTTTGACCACTTATCCATTGGAAACTGGCTTTTGGTCTTATACATCTGTGTTAGTTCTCTACATATCTTTGTAAATCAGATAAATGTGATATTTTAACAATGAATAAGAAGGCAACTGCTTTTTGAAAGAAACTCATGCTAAGGGAAATAACATTTTGAAAATGGATGTTCAGAAATGTTTCTATTGTTGTGTGATTTTGTTGCCCAAAATGATGTGTTACCCATAAAGTCTATCTGTATACTTAAAAAACTTACAAATGGAATTTTCTAGTGTGTTTTTCTTCCAAATGGAGATTTTCAGTGAGTTATGAACCCATTTGTTGATAGTATAAAAATATAACACTTTCCAATTAGTTTGCAAGACTAACTCATTGACATCGAGAAGTTGGAAATTTGCTGGCCAAATTCCAACAATGATCTTTTGTGAAACTGATGAAATAGATTAAAAAAATGAGTATCATGATTTAGTAAGTAAAGCCAACCACACATTTTTTTTCCATTTGAATTTAAGTATCTTTTGAAGTATCTTTTTGAGGTATGACAGTAATTAAAATCAAATATTAAAATAAACTGGACTTTTAAAACCATGAACATGTATATAATTTACAGATATTAGTATACATACATATATTGAGGGTACGTGCTCTAGAATATGATGCAAGAACAGGGATGCACAATCAAAAAAAATGTTTGTAGACTACTGTCTTAAAAGTTTTAGCTTCCTTAAAGGCTCTGCTTGGGTGCTACTTTCAACATGAAGCCTTTCCTGACCCTCCCAGTTGATATTCTCTTTCTCCTCATATAACTTTTTGTTGATTTGTATTTTCATATGTCATATGTCCCTCTCTCTCTCCCAGTAGAGTGTAAACTCCTTGGGGTCAGGGACTGTTTCATCTTTTGTTTTTGAATCTCTAGCATCTAGCCCTGGGTACCTGCTTATTAAGTATTTGTTGAGCAATTAAGTAATTGAGCCTGGAGTCTAGTGGAGAAAAGGGGAGGATGAGAGCAGCCATCTCACTAGCTGAAAGCTAAATTCAAGCCCATTGAGGGCAAGGGGGTACACTAGGGTATTCCAGCCCAAAGGGAGCCATGTTCTTGGCTGGGAAGCACTGGGACCAAGAGTTTGGAGGCAGGCACCCTTCCTACACCTACCTACAAAGGGGCTCTGGACTCTTAATTTGTAGGAGAACCATAAGGCACCAAGAGTGACTTCATGAATAGATATCTCTACAGCTCAGCTTAAGCATGGCCATTCACAGCCCCGTATAAGAGCATTTCAGAGTGGGCCCACGTCCATCCACGTGGACGAAGCAGAGCAGAATGAGCCAACTTGGGCTAGTCTGTTTTCCAGGACACCTTGCTTAGCTTAGTCCAGCAGGGTATCCACACCATGTCCTTCTTAGGAGGGAAAGGAGCATTGGGAAGGGAAGAGGAACAGAGTGGGGGACAAGCAAGAGGTCAGAGGCTCCTTTGAACCTAGTTTTTTCTTTTAAATCAAAAAAAAAAAAGCAGAGCAATTAAACAAAAACAATTTGGGAATAAGGAGAGTGCCCAAAAGGAATGGGAGACATCAGACATGGAGGAAGAAGGAGGGTGACGTGGGGATAGGCAAGGTATGAGGTCAGTGCATCATTTTGGATACTTCATCGAGGAAGACGATGTGCTTTGTGGCGAAGTCCCTGATGGCCTGTTCCGGGTCTTGCTTTAGTTCTTCCAAAGCTCAAAGAGAGGAAAGCCCAGTGAGAGTTTCCCTGCCTTTGCCTTTACCCAACCACCCAAGCCATTCCCACAATCTTGGGCCCTGGATCTGTTGCTCCATGGGGCTAAGGATGGGGTGGGGGTGGAATGCAATTGGCATTCAGAGAAAGAGCCGCTGTCCCCTCCCTCCCCACCCAAGTCTAGCCCATCTATATCTATATCTATATCTATATCTATATCTATATCTATATCTATATCTATATCTATATCTATATCTAATCTATATATCTATATCTATATATATATTCCCATATATATTTATATATGTATATATCCCCTCCACCCCCCTATTTTAGTCAAGGTAGTAGCTCCATCTCAGGGCCATTGATAGGCTGAAGCAGGGTCAAAGAGTAGAATGCAGAGGGAAAGGGAATAGTAGTCATACTTTAATAATTGGGGTAAGGCCATAATTTAATCACAGAATGTTAGAGCTGGAAGAGGTCACCAGTATAATTAGTATGACTTTAGGACCTTCCTTATATAGTATTTTTCGCACAAGGCAAGGAGGTTAGCCAGTTACAAGTGTGACTTTTCCCATTTTACCGGTTAGGCACACAGGCAGTGCTTAACAAATATGTGTTGAATTGAACAGAATTATAAAGTATAGCTCATATTTCTATGTTACTTTAAAGGTTTATAAAGTTTACAACTATCTCCTGAAGTAGTCAGTGCATAATTACTCCAATTTTATGGATGAGAAGACTGAGACTTGTAGAGGTAAAAAGACTAACCAACAGTCATACAGCTGAGCAGGTACTGGAGCCAAGATTTGAACCTAGGTGTCTAAACTCCAAATTCAGAACATTAAAAACTGAAAGGGACCTTAGAACATAGAATGTCAGAACACAGACTATTTGAGCTACTGGGGACCTTAGGACATAGGATGTTGGAACATAGAAAGAACACTAGAGATAGAAGAGAACTTAGAACTTAGAAAGTAAGAACACAGAATGTTTGAGCTGGCAGGGACTTTAGAAGATAGGATATTAGGATATAGAACAATAGAGATAGAAGTCTGAGAACTTACAATGTCAGAACCTAGAACAGTAGAGATGAAAGAGACCTTGGAACTTAGAACACAGAATGTTTTAGTTGTCAGGGACTTTAGAACATAGGATGTTAGAACATAGAATGCTAGAGATGGAAGAAGTCTTAGAACTTAGAATTTCAGAACATAGAAAAGTAGAGATGGAAGAGACCTTAGAACTTAGAACATATAATGTTCGAGTCAGCAGGGACCTTAGAACATAGACCACTAGAGATAGAAGAACACTTAGAACTTAGACAGTGAGAACACAGAATATTTGAGCTGGCAGGGACCTTAGAACATAGGATTCCAGAACACAGAACGCTATAGATAAAAGAAACCTTAGAACTTAGAAAGTGAGAACACAGAATGTTTGAGCGTGCAGGGACTTTAGAACATAGGGTGTTAGAACATAGAACACTAGAGATGGAAGACTGTTAGAATATAAAACGTTAGAACTTGAAGGAACTGTAGAACACAGAATGAAGAATGTTAAAGCTAGAGATTCCTTAGTAGTCATCTAGTTCGAATCCATCATTTTACAGAGAAAGAAATTAAGACTTAGAGAGGAGAAACATATTTTCCCAAGGTCATTTAGAGAGATTTAGTGCCAAAGTCATACCTGGAACTCAGGCTGAGTTGCTTTATATCTTTCAAAGCCTGTCTACTTCTCTTACCTTATCAGACCACACACCCCTATGAAGTAGCTAGGGTAGGGATTATAATCTGTATGAACAGATGAGTGAGGCCTTCAAGAGGGGCAAGGTGCCTCATCTGATGTTGCACAGCATACAAGTGGCAAAGCCCAGTGTAAAACTCAAGTTTTTTCTGATTCCCAGAGGTCTAGGCCCTGGCAGAAGAGCAAGAGCAAGGTGACAGGGAGGAGAGAATGGTCTCTATGAATGGCCTTGAGGTCCTGTGTAGGGATTGTTTTCTTAGGACTAGCTTCTTTTGGTTCTGCCTACCATTCCTGTCACCTTCCTCCCATCAGCCTTGGGATGTATATAGCTCTTCCTGCCTTTTTGTCCTTTGCTGGTGAGTTTGTCCTTTCCTGAAAGCTCAGTTTGTGATGAAGTGAAACCTGAGAGCCAGTGTGGATCAGGAGTCTAATGCTGGCCCGGTTTCTTTTTCTGGGTCTCAGTTTCCTCCTCCGTAAAATGAGGGAGGCTGCACTAGGTGACCACTAAGGCCCTTCCAGCTGTGGCATTCTGTGTTCTACAGGTTTAGATCCCCAGGACTAGTGGAAGCCCAGCTGCTAGAAGGAGAGAAGCAGGGAGGGAAGGTAGAATGGGATGGCGATTGAATGGGCAGTCAGAAAAGAAAGGAGTTGATCCCAGTCTGGGGCTTACTGGAATAGAACAAGGCCAAGTCAGAATCTCTTGCTTTCTGGAAGATAGCATCAGGGTAATAACAGATGATGTAGCCTGAAGAGACAAACAAACAAAAGGTTCATTGAGGCCTCGTTTCCCTGGAAGGGGATAGTGATAATGGGTGTGAGTGATAGCCATTGGCCATCTTTGGGACTCCGCTCAGGGTAGAGGTGAAATCAGGATATAGATGAGGCTAGGTGAGGGTGTGGTCGGGAGCTGGGTGAGGAGAGGGCTGCAGCAGGGTCTAGATTGGGAGTTTGGTCAGGGTTGGCATCATGGGCACTTTGGTGATTGGACGCTTGATGAGTGGCTGGGGTTTCAGAGACTAATTTTCTATTTCATTTATAGACCCTGGTGCTGAAAGGGAGAGGAAAGGAGAGTAGAGGAGCAGAGGAAAGGACAAAAGATGAATAGAAGAAAGGACTGAGACATAAAAAAGAAGAGAAGGGAGAGAGACAGGAGAGGAGGAGAGAAATGAGACAAGGAGGATTGGAGGAAAGGAAATCAAGAGAGAGTAGAACAGAAGAGAGGAAAGACACAGAAAGGGCAAGAGAAAGGAGAAGAAAGCTGAGGGAAGGAGAGGGGGAGGAGATAAGAAAGAGAAGTAAGGGAAAGAGAAGAGTAAAGCAGAAGAGGGGATAGAGACAAATAGGAGAGGAGGAAAACTGAAAGGGAGAGAGGAGAAAAGGGGAGAAAAGTTAGCTGAAGGAGGGAGGAGTAGAGAGGGAGGAGGGAGGAGAGAAAGAGAGAGAGAATAAATAATAAGGAGGAGGAGGGGAGGAGAGGAGAGAAGAGGAGAGAGGAGAGAGGAGAGGCAGAGATGGGGGAGAGAGAGAAATGAGAGAAAAACAGGAGAAAAGAGCTGGAAAAGGAGGGATAAGGGAGAAAATAAAGGAGAAGGAAGAGGGCAAAGAAGAGAAACAGGACAGGAGAAGAAAAGGTAGAAGGGAGGAGAGAAGGCTCAGCATATTCCAGCTTCCCCCTCCTTACCTATAAACAAGGCAGCTGAAATTTTGAGGTTTTGATGGTGACTGTGGAGATATCTGAGGGCCTGCGAGAGGTGGATCTGAAAGTCTTCATCGCTATTCTCCATCTGTGTCAGAGAGATGATGTTGGGGAGGCCTTCATTTTATAGGTTTGGCTGCCTTCTCCCCAAGGGTTATGGGTCTTATGTCCCAGGGGCACTGTGTGCTCTTTGCTGTTTGGGTCCCTCAGGTGGAAGAGGGATCAACTATGACCTGGGACCCTGGGCCTTTAGTCTATAACCTGGCCTCCCCAGGTATATTATTGTGTGCTTATTGTACATTGTCTCAATCATTTATTAATAATGCACATTTATAATAATAGCTCTCATTTTTGTAGGCTTTAAAAGTTTACAAAGCACTTTCCTTATAATAACCCATGAGATAGTGCAGGAATTATTAACTCCATTTTATAGATGTGTAAACTGAGGCTTAAGTGAGGTTAAAGGAGCTTGTTCATGGTCATCGCACAAATAGGGAGTCCCAGAAGTGGGACTCACACCTGTGCCTTCTGAAATTCAGTACTGCTTTCCATGGTCTTTACTGTGAACATCAGACATCAGACATTTACTCAACACCCACAGCATTCTCAATCCTGTAACATAGGCTCTTTGGGAGGGGAAGGAGAAGGTAAGAGACTGAATTGCCTGGCCTTCAAGGAACTTAATACAAGGTAGAGAGGGCCAGGGATCATCCCTTGTGATCTGGGGTTCTCTGAGGACAGGGACTGTGTCTTTCACCTACCCTTTCAATAATTCTGACTTTTTCTACCAATTTAGCTTACTTATAGCTCAAGAAAGGTGCACAGAATGAACCCAGCAACATGTTTTTAACATTAATAAAAAAATGACTGCCGATATTAAGAAAGCAAACTGAATAACCAAGGGCAGGAAGTAAAGAGAATGAAAGTTGGATCATAGACCCTTAGAACATCGAAGAAAAGAGACTGCTTGGATATGGAGCACTGAATGTTAGGATGACAACCAGGGGTTTGCTAGGGCCAGCTTGTAAGGACTCCTAAGAGCTGCCTGTTAATATTTCAGTGGGAGTACCGACACCTTGGAAATCAGCTACAAATCAGGGCTTGATTCATTGTTTTTTTTGGTTGTCTAGACTTTTAAAAGAGATAGGAGAAAATGTTAACGTAAAATAAACTTAAAAGCACGTCTGTACATTACCCCCCCCCCGCCCAGAGAACTGGTTGTTAAACACTTACTAGGATATCTTTTCTAGCTGGTCAGAGCTAGAAGCTGGAAGGGTCTGTAAAGCGCACCCCTTGGAAGCTGAGAGGTCAAGTGACTGGCCCAAGGTGACACAGTCAGCAAGTAGTAGTGATCTATCTGTCTGTCTGTCTGTCTGTCTATCTATCTGTATGTGTATACATATACACATATATGTATGTATGTGTGTGTGTGTGTGTGTATGTGTGTATATATATATATATATATATATATATATATATATATATATATATATATATATATATACGTGTGTGTATATCTATCACCACAGGCCACAGAATCATAAAATTGTAGAGTTGGAAGGGACCTCATCTAGGCTAATCCCTAGCTGATAAAGAATTCCTACTATGATATACCTGGTGTGTGTTCCTCCAGCCTCTTCTTGAAGGGGAACACATCACTTCCTGAGGAAGCCCAGTCAGCTTTCGGATGGTTATAATTGTTACTGATCTTTTTCCTGACATTTACATTAAATGAGTCTTTTCTGCCTCTTCTCCCTGCTCCTGGTTCTGCCCTCGGGGGCCAGAAGAAGCAAATTTGATCTCTCTTCCATATGACAGCCCTTTCAGTTATGTGATTACAGTTATCCTATCTCCCCTCCCCTACCCCCAGGTCTTCTTTTCTTCAGGATACCATTCCTAGTTTCTTCAACTATGGGCAGCTAGTTGGCACAGTGGGTAGAACGCTGGGCCTGGAGTCAGGAAGACCTGAGTTCAAATCCAATCTCAGATACTTTCTAGCCTATGTGACCCTGGGAAAGTCACTTACTGTTTGGCTCAGTTTCTCTAACTGCAAAATTGGGATAGTAACACCAACTACCTCACAAGGTTGTTGTGATGAGATAAATGTTTGCAAAATGTGTAGTATAGTGCCAGGCACATAGTAGGTGCTTCATAAATGCTTATTCCTAATTCCTCTTCCCATATAGCTTCAGCTGTATCATCCTGGTTTCTTTCCTCTGGATGCTCCCCAAGTGATAATTCTTTCCTAAAATGTGGTATGGAGAACTGAGCAAAAGACTCTGGAAGTCGTTTGGCCAGGGCAAAGGACAGAGGCAAGGTGACATCTCTGTCTCGAGAAGCCACATCTCTCTTAATCTAGCCCAAGTTCACATTACTTTCTTGATGGTCATATCATATTGCTGGCTCATTCCAAATTTGCTGCCCACTAAAACATCCATACCTTTTCCCTTTAAAAATGCTTTGCTGATGTCTTTTAGCATCAGTTATCTTTTTTGAACACCCCTACTCTCCAATGAATCTTTGCTTGTAACAAAGAAAATCAATAACCATCCCCACCACAACAAACCCTTAATACAGAAACAGCATCTGGCAATGTATACAACATTCTACCCTAGTAGTCCCCCACCCTTCTGCCATGTGGCCACACGTATGGTTACACTGTCTGTTCTCTGGGCCTTTCATTGACTTTTCAGCCACTCAAAGAACTAATGATGTTTTCATTCACCTTGTTGCTGTGCTGTGTATTTTATTCCTTTGATTATGTGCTCGATTCACCCAGTGCCAGTTTATATATGTTTCCCTACGAGATTTCCCTGAATTCTTGGTATTTTGTTACTTCTTAGTGCATGAAAATATCCATTATTTTTTTTTAATGGAAGGATGGGCCAATAAGGGGCTCAGTCCTTCAAGCCTGCCTTATGTTCATTTGGACGCTGGGTGAGCCTGCTTCCAGAAATGTGCCATGGAGGGGCCTTTGCTTCCTACTTCATAGTATGCCTAGGTATCCTCTGTTCCTGTTGGCTTAGTGTATGGTGATGAAAAAACCTTTTAACTGGCTGACAGGCCTGAACTGAGTACGCCTTTCTCCCACCCAGTCGCCGTCAGAGGCCTAATAATTGGAGATAGTAAAGGAACCTGCCAAGAGTAGCGATGGGGGGTCAGATAACAATCTCACCCTGAGGAGTGATTTGCTTGAGCCAGCCTAGTAGTGAGTTGACCTGGCAGCTAAGATACTGTGTCCTGAAAGCGAGGGAGTGACTGTTCATCACCTATGCCACACCTAGAAGTGAACTTGTTTGAGGGAGAGCATTTCGTAGCAATCATTTTGAGATCTGACTCACCCTCCCTAGGGCATACCTAGTAGAGGAGAGCGTGTTTCCAGTTTGAGATATTGTGCTTCAAACCTTGCTACCTTCTCAGTAAATATTCCTTTATAATATCTGATTGATGTTAATTGGTTAAATATTGGTAAGATATTAATTGATGATCAGTATTAGGGGGATGACAAACTAGGTGGGAGCTCATGAATAATAGTCCTAGAAATACCCTCTTCTCTCTCAGGGTGGCCCATAGAACCCTGCAGGGTGAGGTAGCCAGCCGTGCTCTGGAACTCATTCTGCTAGTCTGAGTATAGGTTGGAAGAGTGAGCCAAGGACTTAGGCAGTACACATTCACATACCATAATTTCTGAAGCCATTCCCCAGTTGATGGAACCCAGCTTTTTTTTCAGATCTTTTCTACTGTGATCAGTACTGCTCCAAATATGTTGGTATGTATTGGATCTTTGTGTCTGTCTTTGACTTACTTAGGGTATTCTGAGGGGTCACTGGGTCAAATGGTATTGACCAGGGGTGGGAACCTGTGGCCTCAAGGCTACATATGGCCCTCTAGGTCCTGAAGTGCGGCCCTTTGACTGATTCCAAACCAATCCATTTGTTCCCTAAAGTCTGGATTCAGTCAAAGGGCCTTACCTGAGGACCTAGAGGGCTGGGCCATGGCCCTTTCAAGACCACAGGTTCCCCACCCCTAATATTGACAATTGACAACTTGTCTTGCATAATTCCAAAATGACAACTCTACTTAGTCCATTGATTGTTCCAATTTGGAATAATTTGTGTGTGTGTGTGTGTGTTTGTGTGTGTGTGTGTGTGTGTTCGCGTGCATGCACGTGCGCCAATTTTCAGGGTGGGAGGTATTGTTTTCATTTGCATTTATTTTACTATTACTGATTTGAAGTATATTTTCAAAATACCATTTAAAGTTTCCAATTCTTCTTTTGGAAACTGTTTCTGTCCTTTGACTACCTATCTACTGGAGAATAGCTTCTCTTGGGATTCTATATTTGAATGAAGTCACTGTATCTTGGATGTCAGACTTTTGTTGTTGATATTTGATACATATGTTTTTCCTACTCTACTATTTCTCTTTTAATCCTGCCTTTGTTAATTTTATTTATGCAAAAGCCTTTTAATTTTATGTAGTTAAAAGCTGCTGTTATTTAGTCATTTCAATCATGTCTGACTCTTCCTGACCCCAGCTCATTTTCCAGATGAGGAAAACTGAGGCAAATGAGTTTAAGTGACTTACCCAGGGTCACACAACTAATTAAGTGTCTGAGGCCAAATTTGAACTCAGGTCTTCCTGACTCCAGGCCCGGGGACTCCATCCACTAACCCATGTAGCTGCCCTGTAGTTGAAAGTATTTATGATCATTTTCTCCCCCTCACTACTTTTTTTTTTTGATATAAATTTATTTTCAGTTTTTAATACTTCCACAAGATTTTGAGTTCCAAATTTTCACCCCATCTCACCCCTCCCCCATCCCAAGATGGCAGGCATTCTGAATATCCCTTCCCTTAGTCTGTCCTCTCTTCTATCTCTTCCCCCTTCTCTTATCCCCTTCCCCTTCTATTTTCCTGTAGGGCAGAACAGACTTCTGTACCCCATTTCCTGTATTTCTTATTTCCCAGTAGCATGTGAAATTTTTTTTTTAAACATATGTTTTTAAAACTTTAGGTTTCAATTTCTTCTCCCTTCTTCCCTCCCCACCACCCTCATTGAAAAGGCAAGCAACTCAATATAGGTTATACATGTGCAGTTATGCAAAACACTTCCATAGTAGACATGTTGTGAAAGACTAACTCTGTTTCCCTTAATCCTATCCTGCCCTCCCATTTACTCTGTTCTTTCTTTTGACTCTGTCTCTCCTCAGAAGTATTTGCTTCTGATTACCCCCTTTCCCAATCTGCCCTCCTTTCTATCATCCCCCTGCTCTCTTGTCCCCTTCTCCCTCTATTTTCCATAGGGTAAGACAGATTTCCTTACCCAACTGAATGTGTATGTTATTCCCTCCGTAAGCCAAATCCTATGAGAATAAGATTCACTCATTCCCTCTCACCTTCCCCCATTTCCCCTCCACTGTAAGAGCATTTTCCTTTCTGTTTTTTTTTGTGAGATAATTTACCCCATTCTACCTCTCCCTTTCTTCTTCTCTGAGTATAATCCTCTCTCATCCCTTAATTTTATTCTCCAGATATGCCCCTTAATCTTCAACTCACCCTGTACCCTCTATCTATCTATCTATCTATCTATCTATCTATCTATCTATCTATCTATCTATCTACCTACCTACCTATACATACATATAATTTCCTCCAACTACCCTAATACTGACAAAGGTCTCATGAGTTATAAATATCATCTTTCCATGCAGGAATGTAAACAGTTCAACCTTAATAAGTCTCTTATGATTTCTCTTTCCTGTTTACCTCTTCATGTTCCACTTGAGTCTTGTATTTGAAAGTCAAATTTTCTATTCAGCTCTGGTCTTTTCATCAAGAATGCTTGAAAGTCCTCTATTTCACTGAATGACCATTTTTCCCCCTGAAGTAATGCTGATTCTTGGTTGTAATCCTATCTCCTTTGCCCTCGGAATATTATATTCCATGCCCTGCAGTCCTTTAATGTAGAAGCTGCTAAATCTTGTGTTATCCTGATTGTGTTTCCACAGTACTTGAATTGTTTCTTTCTGGCAGCTTGTAATATTTTCTCCTTGACCTGGGAACTCTGGAATTTGGCTACAATATTCCTAGGAGTTTTCCTTTGGGGATCTCTTTCAGGAGAGGTGGATTCTTTCAATTTCTATTTTGCCCTCTGGTTCTACTATATCAGGGCAGTTTTCCTTGATAATTTCTTGAAAGATGATGTCTAGGCTCTTTTTGATCATGGCTTTCAGATAGTCCAATAATTTTTAAATTCTCTCTCCTGGATCTATTTTCCAGGTCAGTTGTTTTTCCAATGAGATATTTCACATTGTCTTCTATTTTTTCATTCTTTTGGATTTGTTTTACAGTGTCTTGATTTCTCATAAAGTCACTAGCTCTTAATTGCTCTATTCTAATTTTTAAGGAAGTATTTTCTTCAGTAATCTTTTGGACTTCCTTTTCCATTTGGCCAATTTTTCTTTTTAGGGCATTTTCTCCTCATTGGCTTTTTGGACCTCTTTTGCCATTTGGGTTAGGCTATTTTTTAAGGTGTTATTTTCTTCAGTATTTTTTTGGGTCTCCTTTAGCAAGCTGTTGACTTGTTTTTCATGATTTTCTTGCATCACTCTCATTTCTCTTCCCAGTTTTTCCTCTACTTCTACTTGCTTCTCAAAATCCCTTTTGAGCTCTTCCAAGGCCTGGGACTGATTTATTTTTCTTGGAGGCTTTGGATGTAGGAGCTCTGACTTTGTTGTCTTCTTCTGGTTGTATATTTTGATCTTCTTTTTCACCAAAGTAAGATAATATAGTCTGACTCTTTTTGTGCTTCTTGCTCATGATCCTGGCCAATTCCTTGAGTTTTAAACTCTTTGTTAAGGCAAGAGTCTGCTTCCAATGTGGAGAATGTACTGTCCCAAGCTTCAGGGGTATATATAGCTGTTTTCAGAGATACTTGTAGGGCCCTGTAAATTTTCAGTTCTTCCAAGGTGATATGATAAGGGATGAGGTGTTTACTCTTTTCCTGGCCTGTGCTGTGGTCTGTTAGTGACCACAACTACTGCTTTCTGTCCTGGAACTGTGAAGAAGGTTTCCTGTCCACAGCCACTAGAAGTTCCACCATGCCAGTGCTCCTCCTCACCCCAGGACCACCGTCCAGAATTGTGACCTAGAGCTAAGCGCGGGCAAAGCAAGAGATTCCTGCCTCAGCACCAGCAGAGAGATCCCTGAAATCCCCCTCTCATCAGCCACTCAATTCCCCCTCAGTCTGCGGGCTGAAGCTCAGGAAGCAGCTGCCCACCCCAGGGCTGCATTCTTGGGGAACTGGAGTTGAGACCCCGCCTTCCTCTCTCAGCACCGCAGAAACAGATTTTTCCCACTGACCTTCTAAGTTGTCTTTGGCGTTCCTGGATTGAGGAGTCTGGAAACCGCCATAGCTGCCTGAGATTCAGTCCTCTGAGGCCTGCTCCAGATTCCCCGCAGCCTGCGCGCCCACACTGCGCTGAGCTCCCAGCCCAGCACAATATACCTTTCTGATCAATCATCCAGCTTGTCTTGGGCTGGAAATTTGTTTCACTCTGTGTTTTTGTGGGTTCTGCTGCCTTAGAATTTGTTTAGAGCCATTTTTTATAGGTATTTGGAGGGGTTTGGGGGAGAGCTCAAGCAAGTTGTTGCTTTCACTCTGCCATCTTGGCTCTGCCCCCCTCACTACTTCTTAAAAAAAAGAATTCTCTCCTCAGCCATAGTTCTGAAAGGTACTACTTTCTCATTATTTTCTGTTTTTTTATTTTTATGATGTGACTTTTAAAATTCAAATTCATACAACCATGTTTAACTTATTGTGGTACGTGATGTAAGTCAATGGTATTGAACTCAAATGGAACCAGAGGCCACCAAACCTTTGATAAGGATCCCTGCCAACTGCACATTGACTTAGTTTTAAAATGTTTGATCTGGTTGGTCTGGTAGGACCTCTTCTTAATGAAGTCATATTCAACTCTTTGAAATCACTGTTTTCTTTTCTAGATGTCCACTAAATATCTCTTTAATGATTCATTCTAGAATTTTTCTAGGAATTGATGCCAAACCCGTTGGCTTGACAGTTTTCCAATTCTATTTTTCCTTACCACCTACCCCTTAAAAAATGGAGACATTTGCCATTCTCCAGGTCCGTGGTACCTCTCCTATTCTCTAGAATCTTTCAAGTATCACTGAGGGTAGCTCTGTAATTCCATTTACCAGTTTTTTCAGTACTCAGGTTTTTCTGTTTTTTTTTTTTCCCTAGTTCGGGAGGGTTGAATTTGTTAAGGGAAGTTGGGTGTTTTTTTGCCATCTCCTCCCCTATCTTTGTAACAACTCTCTATTAGCCACTTTTAGTTCATTTTCAATGCCAAAGTTTTCTGAGGAAATGGAAGCAAGAGAAGAATTGAGCAGCCCTGTCTTTTCTCATTGTGTTATCATTGTTCCATTCACCTTGAGAAGGGATGGTATTCCTTCTTCCCCTTTTGTACTTCCTTGGCTTTTCTTGCCGTCCTCCATTCAAAGTGAATTTTAGCCCTCCTGCCATTATTCTCACAGGACTATGCCATGCTCTTAGAATGATCCTTTGTGCTGCCTTTGCTTCCATTGTCCATACATATCTTTAAAAAAAATTAAGTTGATCATTGAGTTTGTGCCGTGTTCATATCAATCTCTCCAGCTTGTGTTTTTACCTTCTCGTTGGAATTGTTTCTCATTGTATCTTCAGTCTTTATTTCTCGAGCATCTTCCACCCCTCCTTTGTGGAATCTTAATTCATAGCATTCCATCCATCCTTCCCCTGAAATCTGTTTTCCCCTTTAAGTCTGCTTTTCCAAAATCTAAAGTGCATGTCAGACTATGCCTGGCTCTTCTCTACTGTATTATAAAATCTAGAATGGTGATGGTGATAATGATGATGGTGATGATGATAACTGGCATCCATATATTTATGTAGCACTTTGAGGTTAGCAAAACACTTTACAAATATTGTCCCATTGGACCCTCACAATCACCCCAGTGCTACTTTTATTCACATTTTACAGATGAGGAAACTGAGGCAGAAGGAGGTTAAGTGATTTGCCCAGAGTCACTTATCTAGTTTTTGAGGCTTGATTTGAACTCAGGTCTTCCTGACTCCAGGGCCAGTGTTCTAACCACTTTTGTCACCTAGTTGTTCCTCTTGGTATAGAGCAGTTGCTTCTCCTTAAAGTTCTCATAATTTCCACCCTGGAAAAACCACCTCCTTCTTATTAGTGAGACTCACATCCTCAGAGAGTATCTAGTTCAGGGGTTCTTAACATAGGGTCTTGTGAACTCTTTTTGGAAAAATATTTTGATAACTGTATTTCAATATAATTGGTTTTCTTTGTAACCCTATGTAATTTATTTTATTCATTTAAAAATATTATCCCAAGAAATAGTCCATAGTTCTTACCAGACTGCCAAAGGGCTGGGAGGATGTGTATGGAGAAGGGATCATGATATAAAAAAG
This sequence comes from Phascolarctos cinereus, assembly GCF_003287225.1. Lineage (NCBI taxonomy): Eukaryota > Metazoa > Chordata > Mammalia > Diprotodontia > Phascolarctidae > Phascolarctos > Phascolarctos cinereus. The sequence goes on from NW_027555847.1 coordinate 646,921,272, forward strand.
GTTAAGAAGCTGTCCTAGTCCAATCCTCTCATTTTACAGATGAGAAAACTGAGGCCTGGAAAGGAGATAACTTATCCAACTAAGGTCACCCACCAGCTGATAGTAGAGCTGGTACTTCCACTCTAGTTTCCTAGTCCTGATTCAGTGCAAGACCTTTTTTCCTCTTTTACTCCAAGTTCACTTGCTATTCTAAAGATCTGAAGCTAAAATTCAAGTGAACTGACTTGGAGGCTTGGCTAGTGGAGCCCTCGTTATGAACATGAGGCCCTAAGGTTTTCCTGTGTACAGGCACAAGTCTTTGAAACACTGGAGCCTTGGCAGAGTTCACTGTTACCATTGCTTGAGTGATGGGAAACCTTCCTGTTTGCAATTAGAAACTCTCAGAGAAACAAAGATTCAGTGCATTCCGAGTTACCTTCATTTTAAATTGGTTCAGGATAAAAAGAAACCCCGAATTGCTGCTTCTTTTGAGTGGAAAATTTTGAGAAGGAACGTGGGTGTGAATTGAGAACATGGAAACATTTGCTCTACAACTTACTATTTTTTTAAAAAAGATGTTGAGAATGCAGGTGTGGGTGTGAAAGACAGGCTGGGTAAATAAAGACGGTGGTAGATTTACAGATTCAGAGACTGTCAAAGCTGGAAGGGAGCTTCCAGGAGATCACCCTCCTCCTAATTAACAGAGGATGGGACTGAGACTTGGAGAGGGGAAGGGACTCACCCAAGGTCATACTGTCAGTGATTGGCATTGACAGAATTTGAATTCAGATTTCTAAGTCCTGGTCAAATGCTCTTTCCATTGCTTTTCCAGTATTTAAGTACCTAAACTGAGACAGTACTAAACTACGTCATCTTGGAAATAGTCTCTTACAATATAGAGTGATGTGCCAGGGCTTAGCAAGTAGCTTTTGTTGAATTAAATGGAATCAAGAGTCTTTCTTTCTGTGATCTGGCCCCAGTCTGCCTTTTCTACTTAATAATAGTCATAGAATCCTAGACCAGAGGTATCAAATGTACAGCCTCATTCTGGTTACAGCACCCCCAAGAGTGGCTGAACAAGATTAAAATGTAATTGGGAAATATTAACAAAATAAATAAAATACAATAGAACATAGATGGTGTTAATGTTTGGTTTTTAAAGTCAGTATGCAGGCAGAGAGCCTTATGTATGGTTTAGAGACCATTTCTATTTGAAATAGACCCTGGGTCTAGATTATTACAGTTGGAAAGGACCTCAGATCATATCATATCGAATGGTAGAGTAGGAAGGAACCTTAGAACTGAAACTATCAAGAGGTGGAAGGAACCTGAGAAGCCATCTGTTCTAGTTCCATCAATCTGGTCTCAGTCTATCTTTTCCACTTAATAATACAGCCAGGCTGCTATTGGTGCAAATAATGAACTCTCCCCCAGTGGTGGCAGTGTTCAAATTCATATTGCATATTTCCATTGGGCTGGAATCAGTGACCATATTTTCTATAATTTCAAATAATGCAAATTCAGATAGATGTGACTACTTCAGGAGATTAATTATTTGTATTAATGGGGTCTAGGTATAAAGTCAGAGAATTCTAGACTATTATAGTTGGAAAGGACTTTAGAACATAAAATATGTTGACAGCATATGACAGCTAGACGGGATGGATTCCATCCATCCATCTATCTGTCCATCCATCCATCCATCCATCCATCCATCCATCCATCCATCCATCCATTTACAGAAACTAACTCTTTGTGGTGGCAAAAAAAGGAAACTAAAGGGATGTTTATCAATTGAGGAATGATTGAATAAGTTGTGTATGGTGTGTGAATGTGACGGAATGCATGAGGAAGTAGATGACTTCAGAGAGACATGGTAAGACTTAAATGAAGTGATGCAGACTGAAGAAAGTAGAACTGGAAGAATAATTTGTTACAACATCAGTATTATAAAAATGAACAATGTTGAAGACTTATAAACTAATGAAGAATGAAATGAGCAGAACCAGGAGAACAATATAGACAACAATAAAAGATCAATTAAAAATTGTAAGAACTGTGAGCAATACAATGATCCATGATCCATGATCCCAGAAGACTGCCGATGAAATATACTATCCACCTCCTGAGATAGAGTATAGGTAAAAGATTTAGGGTACAGAATTTGTGTGTATATATATATATATATACACACACACACACACACACATATATATATATATATATATATATACACATACACATACACACATATAGGTGTATGTGTATATATATACACATACCCACGTATATACATACATATACATACATAAACATCTCACGTATATAGGATACATGCATATATATATATATATATATATATGACATAGACATAAATATTTGTGTATAGTCAATGAGATAATTTGTTTTGAGTAACTATGCATACTTGTTACAAGGAAATTGTTTTTTCTTTTTTCTCCCCCCAATGGGGCAGGGGCAAGAAGGAGAGAAAATAGATTTGTTAATAAAAATATTAAAAATGAAGTGCTACAGCTATGGAACTTCACGTGCACTTTCAGATGAGGTCATTATAGCATTAGTTTTACTGATACACCTCTTGAGGAACGGAGGTGATCTAGAAATGAGATATAAAAACAAAACACATCAGTAAAACTTGTTTTTCAATGGAAAAACTGAGGCCCAGAGAGAAGGCACTTGTTCACAGTCAAAGTGAAAGTTAGTGGCAGAGATAGAAATGAAACCCAGGACTCCCGACTTCTTGCCATACAACGCTCTTTGTCCTATACAGTGTTCCTTTTGTTCCCCTCTACATATCTTACACTCTGGTCAGTCTGAGCTGTTAAACTCAGCTGTTCCATGCTTTCTAGCTTCTCACGTTACTCATGCTAGTCCCAACACTCTCCCTTAATATCTTTGTTGATGTTCTCCCCTTTCTAGAGTGGCCTGCTCAAATGGTGCCCCTCCCTGAAGCCTTCCGAGATCTCCAGGTCAAAAATCTTCTCTCCTTTCTGAACTGTTTCCTTCCTCCTGCTTCTCCATTCCCTTCCCCCCAGCATCTTTTGCCCATTTTATTATTCTTTCCTATTTCTCTTTGTCTTGATATTTGGGCGTCAGATGATCAATGTTTCTTTCTGCACCTCCTGTCAGGAGGTGAGGAACATATTTTATCTCTGGTCCTCTGGAGTTATGATTTTTGGCGTTCAGTCATTTCAGTCATTTCAGTCGTTTCAGACTCTTTGTGACCATTTGGGGTTTTCTTGGCAAAGATACCAGAGTGGTTTGCCATTTCCTTCTCCAGATCACTTTATAGATGAGGAAACTGAGGCAAAGAGGGTTCTGTGACTTGCCCAGGGTCACAAGCTAGTAAGTGTCTGAGGCCAGATTTGAACTCAGGTCTTCCTGACTCCAGGCCTTGTACTCTATCCACTGCACCACCTAGTAGCTCATAAGGGTTTCTAGACACTTAGGCATAAGATGTCTACACATAGACCCTATTGATTTATTATCACCTATATGTTATGACTCCATCTACCCATTTAGTTGTTCTCTTCCTTTTGATTAAGATGTCCTCTTCCCTAGCTATCTTCCAGTCACGAACACTGTCTTTCTCAGTCTCAGCGATACTGGTCAGGCTGAATTTTCCCACCTCAGGGTGACTGTTTTGGTTGCTATACAGTCATGCCCAATTCTTTGTGACCCCATGTGGGGTTTTCTTGGCAAAGATACCAGAGTGGTTTGCCATTTCCTTCTCCAGATCACTTTATAGATGGGGAAACTGAGGCAAACAGGGTTAAGTGACTTGCCTAGGGTCACATAGCTAGTAAGTATCTGAGACTAGATTTGAACTCAGGAAGATGAGTCTTCCTGACTCCAGGCCCAGCTCTCTATCTATTGAGTCACTTAGCTACCACCTGGGGGAATTGGTTACCACTTTAATTTTTTTTAATTGTTTTTCTTTACAATATTATCATATAAATTGTTCTCTAGGTTCTGCTCATCAGTTTATAAAAGTCTTTGCAGGTTTAGGAACTGTCCCTTTTGTCATTTCTTATGGTGCAATAATATTCCATTATATTCATATACCATAATTTGCTCAATTATTCCTCAGTTGATGAGCATATCTTTTGTTTCTAGTTAATGTACTACAACAAAAAAGAACTACTATAAATATTTTTGTTCATGTGAGTCTCTTTTTTCTTTTTCTTTGACTTCTTTTTGGTTATATGTATAGTAGCAGTATCACTGGGTAAAAGGGAATGTTTAGTGATTCTTTGCATGTAGTTCTAAATTGCTTTCCAGAATGGCTGGACCAATTTCACAACTTCACCAAAAATGTATTAATATGCCTGTTTTCCTACAGTCTCTCCAACAATGGTCTTTTTTTTTCTTTTTTAATTTTTTGTCATATTAGCCAATCTGAGGTGTCACTTCAGTTATTTTAAATTACTTTATTATTTCATTATTAGTGATTTTCTTACATTATTTTTTATGCTAATAGCTTAGATTTCCTCCCTTGAGGACTGCATGTTTTATTTCTTTTTATTGTATTTACCTCTCAGACAATGTCTCTTATTCTTATATAATTGAGTCGGTTCCTTATGTATCTTGGATATCAGACTTTTATTGAAGAAATGAGCTTCAAAGATCTCCTCCCCCTCCACCCAGTAAACTGCTTGTCTTCTAGTTTGAACTACATTACCTTTGTGTAAAACTTTTTTAGTTTTGTATAATCAAAATTATCTGTTTTATTTTCTGTGATCTTCTTCCCTTGTTTAGTTATATGCTCTTCCCCTATCCAAAGTTGTATTAGATGTTTCCTTTCTTCCTCCTCTATTTGGTTTGTGATATGACCTTTTATATCTAAGTCATGTATCCATTTGGAACTATACACACACACACACACACACATACCTCTCTCTCTCTCTATATATATATATGTATATATGTATATGTATACACACATATTACTACATATACATATATGTACATAAATATGTGTACACACATATATGAATAATATATATGTATATATGTAATGATTTCTTGATCTAATTTCTGCCAGACTGCTTTCCAGTTTTCCCAGATATTTTTGGTCAGATACTGAGTCTTTGCCCCAGTAACTGGGGTCTTTGGGTTTAACAAACATGATGCTACTGTATTTGATTTTGTCTGTTATATACCAGTTCTCTTTCACTGATTGACTCCTTTTTAGCCAGTACCAAATAGAAACTAAATCATTAAAAACATTTTTTTCTCTTCCTCCCACCTCAGCCCTGACTTACTCACCAGACAGGAAAAGAGAAAGTGGCGGGCACTGAGGCCTTCCTCCCAGGCCAGTGTACAGAACAGTGTGTGGCGGAGCTTCCAGTTCAAGAACACAGCACAACGGTAGAAAGTGAACTTGCTTTTCTGCAAGGTAGAGATAGAGCTGGTGGGTCTTCCTCCTCCTTAGCCCCCCAGGATCTCCCTCCTCCTCCCCTGCATGAAGAAAGCTGGCCTTCAAGAGCTGGAATGACCTTGAGGAAAGTCATCATGTCTAGTTGTGAATAGAGAGCCATTGACCCAGGGCCCATCAGATGAAATTATAATAATCATGATGTCTTCCAAGCTACAGATTTATGAAGTACTTTCCTTATAGCAGCCTCAAAGGCAAGAAATACTAGCATGAGTGATTGTAAGTCTTATATTGTTGTGTCCTCTTGACACAGTGGAGACTGAAGTTCTGAGAGATTAAGTAATTTGCTTAGGGTAACACAACTAGTAAATATTGAAGCCAGGATTTAAAGACAGGTCTCATTGTCCTGTACCACTCTGCCTCAGGCAGGGATCTGAATCAATCAACAAACATTTATTAAGAGCCTTATAGTACCATCCATTGTATAGCAGCTAAGCATATAAAGACAAAAATGAAACAGCTCTCAAAGTGCTTATATGCTATTGGGGGAAGCAAGGTGTAGATATAGGTATAAAATATATAAAAATTAATACAAGATAATTTTTTGTTGAAAGGTGGTACTAACATCTTCGTTGGGGGGTGGAGTATTAGGAATAGCCTCATGTAGAGAAGATGGTTGCACTTTAGCTAAGTTTTGAAGGAAATTAAGGATTCTATCAATCAATAAGCATTTATTAAGTGCCTGCTGTGTACTAGGTACTAAGCTAAGTAATAGAATACAAATATAAAGAATGAATCAGTCTCTTCTCATGAGAAGCTTACATTTGAATGGGGAAACGAGCAATGCATATGTAAGTGTACACAGAATAAATACCAACAGAATATAGATAAATATAAGGTAGTTGGAGAGAGAAAGGGAACTAGCAGGTGATGGGATCTGAGAAGACTTCATTTAGAGAAGGTGGTGATTGAGCTGGATCTTGGAGGAAGAGAGAGATTCTGGGAGGCAGAGGCGAGGAGAAAGTATATTCCAGGCTGAGGGATGGCCAATGCAAAGGCAGAGACAGAAGATGGAGTTGCCTGTGTGAGGATCAGAGAGAAGGCCAGGTTAGCAGAACTGTTGTTTGTCCTTTGTTTTCGAAGAAGGACCAGTAACATCACAGGGTGATGTCTTGACTCATGTGTGAATTGGATTTAAGTGATGCAGAGTTGTACAAAGTTGTCAGCCTCACTTTGTCTTCCAGGGTCACCAAAAGTCAAGAGAACTGGCAAAGGTCTGGGATGCAGTGGTTGACCTTGGAATCTTCGATGTCTGGCCAAGCTCGAAGGCTGCACAGCACCTGCTTCAGCCGCCTTCATGGATGTTGAAACAAATTGTTCTTATGTGCCTATTCTGCGGGGGGGGAAGTCTTCACATGCTCGGGGTAGACACCCCCCTAACTAACTGAGGGGTTTGAAGGCCGTTGGTTACCCTCAACTTGGTTTAGCTTGTCTGCCAAGATGGTTTACCAGGGTATGGCCACTGCACGTGCTACAGGAGCCACGAGTGAGAGTTAGGTGCCAGGTAGACACTCAGGGTGTGTGAGCATCCCTGAAAAGGGCTTGGCAAGCCCTCGTACCAGAGGCGCTAGTCCTTCCTGAGCACCCCAGAAACTCTTGAACGCCTTGTACACCCCAGAATTGTAGAGTGCAGAAGGATGAGCTGTTTGTAATGAAGATGGAAAGATAGGTTGATGCTAAGTTGTGAAGGGCTTTAAAAGCTAAAATCCTAGAGGAAATAGGGAGCCATTCAAGAGTAAAGGAGTGAAATGTTAAATCACCTCTTGAACATTCTGTTAGCTACTGTTTGTAGGATAGACTGGAGTGAAGAGAGAACCAAGGCTAGGAGACCAATTATAAAGCTGTTCCAATAATTTGAGGCCACCCTGTGAATGGAGGGATAATAAGGAGGGAGAAATGACAAGATTTGGCAAATGATTGGCTCTGTGGGGTGAGTACAACTGAGGAGTTGGGGATGACTTTAATGTTATTAATCTGAGGCACTAGAAAAATAGTAGTGCTTTCAAAAGAAATAGAAAAATTAGGAAGGCGGTGGGATTGGGGTTAAAGGGAAAGATAATGAGTTCTCTTTTGAATATGTTAAGTATAAGATATCTCCAGGACATGAAGTTTGAAATGGTTAAAAGATGATGATATGGGACTGAAGGGGAGAGACTAGGGCTGAATATATTGTATAGAATGGTGATTCATCAGTTTAGAGATGATAATTAAATCCATGGAGAGAAGAGGAGAAGAGGACCTAGAATAGAGTTTGGGGGAATGCTTATAGTTGGGAATGTGTAACTTATTGTTATAAAATATTACCAGTATTTTCTGAGTTACATATGGCTTATACTTTTAAAGCTTATAGTTATAAATTTGCAACTGAAATTTATTTTGCTGATTTTTTTTAATTAGCTAGATGGTGGATCTTATGAATGACAGGTGGGAGGAGAACCAGGTGAGAATAGTAGGTAGCATGAAGTCCCAGCAATGAGAGGCTTTGAGGAGGGGAGGGTAGTACTTAGTGTCAAATGCAGCAGAGAAGTCAAATAGGATAAAGACTGAGAGAAGATTTGTCAATTGAGATCATTGGTAGTTTGGAGAGAGCAGTTTCAGGTGAGTAAAGAGGTTAGAAGCCAGATTGCAAAAGGTTGCGAAACGAGTAAGAGGAGAGAGAACTAGATAATATATCTAGAGAGCTTTTTCAAGGAGTTTGGCTGAGAAAGGAAGAGTAATATAAGATGACAAATTTAAGGGGATAGGTCTAGTGAAGGTTTCTTAAGGGTAGGGGATGGATTGAGTATTTTTGAAGGCAGCAGGGAAGAACTAGAAAGGAGGCAGGGTTGAAATTTGGAGGAGCAGTAGATTGAGAGGACAATTTGCTGGAGAAGCTGGGAGAGGATGGATCATGAGCCCATGTAGAGGGGTTAGCCTTGGCCAAGATCCCCGGGGAAGCCTCATTATCAGAGACTATGGGAAAGGAGTAGAAAGTAGAAAATTATAACAAGGGATCCAACACTTTGCACAATACTTGGCACGGAGTAGGTACTTCGTGAATGCTTGTTAACTGTTGACAGAAGGTGAGAAGAGGGAATTTGAGATAAATAGTCTTAATTTTCCCATTAAAGTAAGAGGTGAGGTTCTCATCTGAGAGAATGGGAGAAAAGGAAATTATGGAAAGCTTGAGGAGACAAAAGGATTAGAATGGCTTTTGAGGGAGCAAGATAGGGAATTGATTAGGGAGGAATAAAGGACCTGCTTTGCTCCAGTGAGCACCCAGTTGAAGTTGGCTAACATGAATTTATAGTGTACTCAGTTTGCATGGCTGTGTGACTTCCTCTAGCTCTGAATGTACAGTTGAATGAGAGTAGAAACAGAAGAGATGAATGGTGACAGTAATCTGGGTTGAGATTTGACAAGGAATGAGCTGTGATAGGGGGTGAAGGAGTCAAGAGGGGATAAGAATGTGGAGCAAGGGTAATGGTCTGAAAGACAGAGGGCTAAAAGGATTGGAGGTCAAGATGAAGCCTTGAACCTGAATGGGTTCAGGAAGGGTGGGGCATGGGGTGAGATAGGATGATGGCAGGTTATGGTCAGGTAGAGGAATGTTAGAATTTTTGATTAAGGAAGTGGAGCACTTATAAGTAATGATGAGATCCAGAGTGTGACCATGCCTATATATAGCTGAGAGGAAGTAAAGGAGTATGTTGAGAGATTTAAGGAAATAGTATATTAGAGAGATTGAAGGAGCATCACTGTGGCTGTTGAAATCCTGTTTAAAAAAAAAAAAAGAGCTAGGGGAGGAAAGAAAGACAGTGAGCCAGGCAAATAAACTCTTTCAGATATGAGGGAGAAGGACCTGGGGGTTGGTAGGCAATAGTCACCATGATTTGAATAGGTTGAAACATTTTGATACCATGAATTCCAAAGTAGTTGAGGATACTGAGGACAGCAGAGACAGAATCTGGAAATGTCAGTGAGGAGCAAGGGGAGTATTCCAGTTTCTCCTCCTAAACCATTGAGCCTCTATAGTGGGATGTGAGTACAATGAAAGGGATAGAAAGGGATGCAGTGTTGTCTGGAGGAAGCCAGGTCTGAGCAAGGACAGAAGTGAGAAGAGAGTGTACTCCACGTGTGGACACAGCCTGTGCAAAGGCTTGGAGATAGGAGATGAGTTATCCTTGGGAGGAACAAGAAGGCCAGTTTGGCTGGATCGTAGTGTGTCTAAAGGGGAGTAATATATAATAATGATGAATTTCATAAAGCATCTATCCTAATGAAAACTGGGCACTAGGCCAAATGAAAATAATTGAGTTGGCTTCATGAAAATAGGGCATTGGATTGAATGAAAATGAAATAAGACTGTGGTTCTAAACAAAATCAGTCAGTGGATTTATAATGAAAATAAGACCAGTCTAATGTGGGGGAAGGGTGGTAGCCAGTGTGAATGTGCATTGCCTGGTTGTCTTTGTCCCCTGCCTAGCCAGAGTTAGAGGGAGAATTGTTTCTTCCTCTTTCCCTAGCTCCTCTGCTATACTCCCCATCTGCCTCTTTTTTCTCCCCCATCCTCCCACCTCCCCAGGGGCAAAGATTCAATGTCTTTTTACTAAGGGTAAAGGCAGAATCCCTTTCCCTAGAGATGGGCTTATTCCCACAGGGCAACACAGCTTTGAAGGATGGCTTGGCTGACTCCAGTGTTTGACTGACCCTTGACCGACTGGCCTTCTAACCCTTCTGTCTGTCTGAATGCTTATTGGATTGCCACTGGACCTGAGCAACTACCTGAGTGACTGCCTGTCTCTGTGACTACTTGTTATGATGACTGATGGGCTGGTTGTCTGATTATCTGACAGTCAGCCTCTCTGCTTGACCATTGGGTTGACTGACCGTTATAACTGCTGGGCACTCATCCTTCAGGTGCATGAGAAGGGGTATCAGGCTCTGGTGCACCTGGGGCTTCAGAGTGTAGTAATCCTTTCCCTCCATGGAAATCACTAGGTCTGCAAACAGGGAGATGGCTGATGCTCGGACCTTATCTCGATCCTGAGGATGACATGCCCAGAGAAGCCCCCACCCCCACCCCATCCCCAGCCATCATCAATGAATAAATCTAAAAGCACTTATTAAGTACCTACTGTATGCTAGGTGCTGTAACAGTCCCTGTCCTCAAGCAGCATTTTACCGCATTTTACCACTGTTTCTCAGCCTTGATATATGGCCCTAGGAATTCTTGGCAACAGTTGGCCCAATCTATGTCTTTACCTCAGACCAGGGTCTATTACTCTTCTTTTAGGCAAAAACTTTAGAAGGAGAGGATTTCTTTCTTTCTCAAATATGTTCTTGCTATGCACACATACATGCACACAAGTAGACACATAGGAAATCTCACATATACACAATCCTCCTTACACACAATGGCACACTTGTACCCACCTTGTCTCTCAACAAATTACCTCCAATATGTAATCCTGTTGTCAGGATCATGTGTTTTCTGAGCCAGGCACCCTGAGAAGGGGGCAAGGCTCAGAGGGTGCTGTGAGGATACAGCCGTGCCTGACATTGTGACCTGGGAATCATCCTATAGCTCTCAGGCCTCTGGTTCCCAAAGGATGCCAAGTTGGCATACAATACTTGCCCATTCACAACATACAACCTACAAGAACTGCCCTGCTCTTCCATGAAGGGCTCTCTTGCTTACCTTCCTGTCTATATACTCAGCTCCACAGCCAACATATAGGACATCAATTTTAGGGCCCATCACCTTGGGTTCTGGCTCTGACTGATCTTATCTATCACTTCTTGACAACTCCGGACAAAGAGAGAGGCAGTGGTGCCCTCTTTGGGGCTATTGGCAGCAAATAATATGATTCTCGATTGTAGGAACATGTATATACTTATAGGTCCCTAAGGAGGGACCTTAGAATCATATAATCCAAACAAATTTTACAGATGGGGAAACTGAGAGAAGTGACTTGCTTAAGGTCACACAGGGTATTGTCATAGACTCAAAATTCAAACCAATATATCCAGTGCTCTTTCCGTTCCTCCATACCAACTTGAGTGTTGAGATGGAAGAAGCTCTAGATTTGGGGTCAGAAACTCCTGACTCTGCCATTGGCTAGCTGTGTGACCATTGGTAGGTTTCTTTTTCTCCTCTCTGGGCCTCAGTTTTTCCTTCTGTAAAATGAGAAGGTCTGAGAAAGGACAGAAGTGAGAAAAGAGTACACTCCAGGCATAGACACAGCCTTAGAGCTCCCGACCCTCTAAGATCTCAGCTTGAACCCCTCCCAGGAATCTCATAGAAGGAGATGCACACATGGAGATATCCAGGGGCCATGCATTCACAGCCACACTCACATCATCAAAGAAATTGCGAAGATTGAGGGCAATCTCTTGGCACTGGTGGCCAGTCCCTTGCTGCCCCAGGCAGTATAGGACATCAGCCACTGTGCTCATTACCCTGATGACCACCTGCTCGTTTTCATGGTAGAAACCCTCCAGGAAGGCTGGCAGCTGGGCTCGGAGAAGGTTACCCTGGAGGACAGAAAAACAGTCTAGGCAGAGGGGTCAAATTGGAGGCCTGGCTCAACCCCACAAAACTACCAAGGGTCATCAGAACCAGATTAAAATGTAATTGGGAAATGTTGAATAAAATAAATAAAAATACAATACAAGACAGAACATATTAATGTGTGGTTTTCTAAGTCAATATGGGATCTCTTTCTATTTGAATTTGACACCTCTGGTAGTCACCAGCACTTTAGCCCCTTCCTATCCAGAATTACACACCCTCCAGGCTAGAAGAGACCTTGGAACAGGAATCCCCTCTGACAAATAATTACTCAGTTTTCCCAAGAGACCCTTCAGGAATGTGGAACCCACTTATGAGGTTGCCTGTTCCTCAGGGAATTTTGGAAAATTTTGTCCAGACTCATCTCACCAAATAGCACTTTCATCATGTCATTCCCCAGTGGGAGTTCATGGGAAAGGCTCTGGATTTGAAGTGTTCTTCCAGACTTGGTCAGGACACTTAGGTTAGAATCCTGGTTCTGTTATTGACTAACTTGTGGATTTGGACTAATAGGCTGTTCTCTGGTTTTCTTAGTTTCTCTGGACCTTAGTTTTCTCCTCTTTGAACCTTGAATACTGTGATCTTATGCTCAGAACAGAAGATGGCTCCCCATTTGTCTTCTTCAACAAGTCTAAATTCTGCCTAGCATTCAAAGCCATGAGGCTGTTATTCCTCCCCCCTTGCTCACTCCTATCTTCCCTTACCCCCTACCACATCTATAAATCCCCATCACACTCACTCCTCTCTGGTCAGGCTCTTCTTACCCACCCACGTACCCATTCAAGGATAAATATATGAGAATTGTAAATGGATAACTGAGTCAATGAATGGCCTCCTTGAGCCTTTTTACCTTCTCTGAGTCAAAGATGACATTCTTGAGGCCTTGCAGGCTTATCACTCGGATGGAAGGATTGGGGTCAGCCAGCCCTTGATGGAGGTGTGACAATATGGCCTGTTTAGGTAGTTCCTCCAGTATCACAGGGCTGTTGAGAAACTGAAGTGGGGGAGGGGGCACTGTCATCCCCAGTCCCCCTTTCTCCCCTCATGGGGATGTTTCTCTGATAATAAGGTGTGTGTAGATATGGTACTGCATACTTTGAATAAGGATGGCATAGGAGCGATCAGGGCTGATTTTTCTAGAGCTTTTATCTCAAGGCATGGTCTCTCTTGGGCTGATGAAGAACTAGAAATAATGATATGACAAGAGGGTAGTATGGACTCTACTCCTAGGGATTAGGGGATAGACAGGGCACAGAGACAGAAATGAAAACTATGGAATGTCAGGAATGGAAGGAACCTTAGAGGCAGCTGTAGAGCAAAGGATAAGCCCTGGACCTAGAATCAGGAAGACCTGAGTTCAAAATGTACCTCAGACATTTACTCACTGTGTGACCCTGGGCAAGTTGCTTAACCTCTATTTGCCTCACTTTCTTCAACCGTAAAATGGGGATAATAATAGCACCTACCTCACAAGGTTGGTTTGAGGATCAAGTGAATAAAGCAATTAGTGTAGTGCCTGGCACATAGTAGGAGCTATATAAATGTTTATTTCCTTCTTTTGCCTATCTAGTCTAGCCCTTAGGTAAATAAGAGACAGTGATGCGGCAGGGGATAGTATGGTCTCTACTTCTGGGGCTCAAGGGGATAGACGGGCATAGAGTCAGAAATTAAAATGAGTGTTTCAGAGGTGGAAGGAAGGTGGAAGAGAATAGCTAATTCAACCTTCTCATTCTATAGGGAAGGAAGCGGAAGGTCCATTGATGGGAAAGGGACTTGTCACTTGTCATGTAACAATTTGGCGACAGAATTATTGTTTTCCCATTTTGGAAAAAAAAAAGATTGGCTTTTCTGGCTTTGAAGATCTGAGACAGAGCATTCAGAGCAAGCAGGTTTAATGGGAGACTGCTGGGGTTAAGATGGAGAAGCTGACAGGAGTGCCTTCATCCTATAGGCAATGTGGAGCCATGGACACTTCTAGGACACTGATACGATGATCTTATTTCAGTTTTACCTCTGGGATTCTCAAGGGCCTCCTCCTCCCTTCTCAGGGCAGCCGTCACCTCTAAAATAAAAAAACTGAGACCCAGAGAAATGAAGTGATTTACCCATGGTCACACAGGTAGAGCTGTGATTGGAATCCAGATCTTATGAATTCAAATCAAGTGTTCTCTTTCCACCACACCACACTGCTTTCCCCCTACCCTCTATTTGTCTTCTCATTATTGTCTAACTCTTTCAGAAGGACTAGTTAAGCTTTTCATTGTTTTTTTCCTCATCTGACTTTAGGGTGCAGTTAACCCAAAATGACTATCCTTTCTTTCCTTGGGGTCTTTCTGCTTTCCTCCTTTGATTTTTGTATATTTAACCCAGTCCTGCCCAGCCCCAGGACTCTAGGCTTTAACAAAGTTTGAGAATCCAAGAACAACAAAACTTGAGGGGAAAGAGAATGCCCCCTGGATAAGGGACACAGGATGTCCTTACTGAAGGTCCTGATGTCACCTCCCTATTGTGCCCCTTCCCCTCACATTAGGCTGTTGCACGTGCTTGGAATATTCTCCTTCCTTATCTCTGCCTCTTGCCTCTCCTGGCTTCTTTCTGTTTTTAGCTAAAATCCTGCCTTCTTTTTCAGGAGTACTCATGTAATTTTGTATGTTGACTCCATGTGTCTCTAAAAGAATTACATTGTCCTGTGCCTTTAAAACTCATCCATGTAATCACGTTATACATACTTTATTTCTTATAATAGTTTTGTTACATGGGAGCTCTTGGTAAAAGCTTTCCCTATACCTCTTAATATTAAACTATCTCAGAGCATTACATAAATAATTTTGCCAGGTTTTCTCTATTTGTTAAATGTTAGAGATTTTTAGTCATTTAAAATGAGTTTAATACATTTTTTCCTTAACATTAAACTACATTTTGCAAAAAATAAAGGCTTTCCTGTTCCCTTTTAATTCTCCATTTTTATCCTGTATGTGGGCTGTTTGTACATAGTTGTTGTCATATTACCTCCCCCATTAAACTGCCTGGCGCATAACAGGTGCTTAATAAATGCTTGTTAACTGATTGACTGACTGTACTCATACAGCTACTGGTTCTGTAATTATATCGCCTCCCCTCCATCACTGAGCCTCCCCCTAGAGGTCCTGTCCTTGTTTTCTTCCCCCAGAGGAGCGCTGTCATTTGTCAGTGGCTCCTTATGGCCACTACCCCGGGGATAATTTCTCCACTCTGTGGCAGTGCCCTACTCAGATGAAGTCCTGGTGGTCTGCCTTAAGTTCTAGCTCTGCTTCTTGGGTCGGGGGAGGGAGTTTGAGGCGTAGCTACAGGCTGCTTTCTTCGGGTAGCAAAAGACTTTGTTCCTAGCCGATTGGGCCCTAGACTGGGCAGCGAAACAGGCTCTAGAAGAGATGGGGAAAGTAGAACTTGGAGAAGGGTTGTCTCAAGGGACAATGAGGGGTGCTCAAGGAGGATTAGGCTTTGCCTCTGTGCCGGAAGATTGGCTTATCCTTTCCCAAGCTTCTGGAGCTAGAGCATTTGGTTTATGCTCCGGGAATGTTTTAGATTTTTTTTTTTGGTCAAAAAGGGCATGAAAGATGCCTCCAAGTATTTCAAGGGCTGTCCTGTGGGGGATGGATTAGTGTTGTGTTGGAATCTAAAGGGCAAAACTAGAATGAATGAAGGTTGCAGAGAGGAAGACTTAGGCTCATTGTAAGGGAAAAAATGACTATTAAGGGTTGTCCTTAAATGGAATGAATGGGCTCCCCTCAGGCGGAGGTAGGGTGACTTATCAAGTCACTTGCCAAACATATTATTTACATGTGGATTGGACTAGATCTGGTCTTTGAGGTCTACTTTACCTCTGGGATTTTGGGATTCTCTCTCCTGGTTAATAATGGGATAGGAAAAGGAATATTCTTGAAGAAGATCCCCAGAGTTCTTCTCCCTGCCCTCAGCAAGTATCCTACCTCTGTGAAAAAGAGGCTGGCCACCTTCTTGTCACGTTCCAGTTTGGCCTCCACGTTGGAGATGGTCTGGTAAAGGAGTCCTTTGATTTGGCTGCAGGAATTATGCACCATAGCCCTGCAATGGGACAGGAGGGCATGAGACAGACTTACAACCAAGCTATCCTGTACCAACATTTGGTTTTGTGAGTGGGTGTTTGTTTCTCTGTGTATGGTATGTGTACAAGTAGTGCGTGCATTGCAGTTAGAAAAGCCTTGGGTTCTGGTCACTGTGGCACTAGGTATCCCAGGCAAGTTGCTTAAAAATTTCCCTCCCTGGCCATGAAACTTACTAATTATCCTGGGCAGGTCATTTAAACCCTCAAACCCTACCCATGGTACTTGGGCAGGTCACCCAAACCCTAGCAATGATATGTACTTGGGGAAGTCACTTTGACTCATTGGGTCTCAGTTTTCTCACCTGTAAAATGGGGTTAAATGTATTTGCTCTTTATATCTTATAGGGCTGTTGTGATGAAAGGGTTTTGGTAACCTTAAGGCACTACAAAAATGCAAGTATTTTTAGGACAAAGACTGAGACAAAGCCATTGGATGCAGAAGTTAAGAGATTATTATTGATACCCTTTGGAAGGAATAGCCCATCAGTTAAGTGATGGTATTCAAAGCCAGGTAGCCAGGAGTAAATGAGAGGCAGGGAGGCAAGTTGATGATTCCAGATGATATTTTCCAAGAGTCTAACTATGAAATGATATACTTCATAACACTCCATGCTTTGGTAGGTGATCTTGATGTATTTCTGTGGCCATAAAACAACAACAAAATCTGCATTCTCTGCTGATCAGTTCCTTAGCACTTCACGAGGCTTTTGTATGCACGTAGTCCATTGGAGGGCCTGCACTAAATCTCTTCCAGGTTAGTAGGGCCAGCCACAGCTTGGGCTACTGGCACTGCCTTGGAGAAGCCAGGATTGCTGACTCTTTTGGCATGATGAGGCATTGCAGGAGGATGTTGGCAGAGCTGTTTTTGTGATCATTATTATCATTCTGTTGTGAAGATGACACATGGTAGGTGTGAGTAGGCTGTGGCATAAATTGCCAAAAAAGAAATATGCAGAGGAAATGTCAGAAAACTATAGACTGGAAAGTAAGGTGGGTGGGTGAGGCAGGGAAAATAAGTGGTAACTAATAAGTGGCCTCTGTGCTCCATTGGCATCCATGCGATGTCAAGGTTTTCTAAAGAAAGGCCCTCCCTAGAGCGTTGGGTGAATTCCCTGGGCAGGATCTGTGAGGTAAAAATGGCTAGACTTGCAGTCAGGAGACCTGGGTTCAAATGTCACCTTAGATGCTCACTAGCTTTGTGGGCCTGTCACTTGAGTTTTTAGAGTTATCCATAGGATGGAGATCATCAGATGTGCATATACCTGTCTTATAGAGTCATTGCTATGAAAATTATGTATCAGATTTCTATATGAGTAAGAGTTATGCATGTGTATTCTATGTGTCTTCATGTATATACATATGTATGTGAGTGTCATATGCCTCCATGTGAATGTTTGCAAAGGATGAGGCTGGACAAGAAGAGTCCATGGAAGACTTAAACCACTTAGACTTTTAGAATCAGTCTATAAAGGGCTTTAGAGATAGGTTATTTAAAAAAAGAATCATTTGGAGGCCCAACATCAGGAGATCTAGAGGGAGACCCTAGCTTGTTGGGAGCTTACAAGGCAGGGCCTATGTGATAATGATTACAAGGACAAAAGGAGTTCAGGAGGGGAGATTTCTGGGAGCTGGAATACTCATGGAAGACTTCCTAGAGGGGGGGTAGAATTTGAAGGGATCCCCAAAGAAGTGCAGCATTCAAATAGGCTGAGAGGATGGAGAGGGCATTATAGGGGTATGTGTGTGAAAAGTACAAAACAAGGTCAAATCAGGTGTTAGATTGAGGCAGTTTTGTGGGGCAATGAATAAAACACTGGCCCTGAAGTCAGGAAGACCTGAGTGCATATCTGGGCTCAGACATTCTAGCTGTGTAACCCTGGGCAACCTCTAATGATAATGACAGTACCTACCTTCCTATGGTTGCTGTGAAGATAAAATGAGACATTATTTGCAAACCTTAAAATACTACCTAAATGCTAGCTTAATGTAATTGAGTGTCAAGGTGTCAAGTCATATCAGGAACCAAGAAGAGAGATTGGCATCAGTTAGAACAGTCAAAGAAATCTTCTTGATGGATATAGGTCTTAGAGGAGTGAGGCCCTGAAGGATGGAAGGATTTCTATAATAGATCAAAACATGAATGGTAATTGATCCTTCTCTGAGGTTCCTCTTTAACTTTTATAATGCCTGCCTCTATCTAGCCGTCTAATCCAGATGACTTGGTCTAGTGGAATGACCACTAGCTCTTGAGACAAAGGATCTGGGTTTGAATTCAGGCTCTTTCTTGTTATCTGACTGACCCTTGGGCAAAATGACACCACAGAATCTCCAAATTAGAAGGAACTTTTAAAAAAAGGCCGTTAAAAATATTTATAGCAACTTTTTTTTTTTGTGGTGGCTAAGAACTGGAAATCGAGGGAATGTCCATTAATTGGGGAATGGCTGAACAAGCTGTGGTATATGTTTGTGAGGGAGTATTACTGTGGTATAATAAATGACAAGCAGGATGATTTCTTTTTTTATTAATTTATTTTGACCTATAAACAATCACTTCCATAAGCTTTTGAGTTTTAAATTTTTCTCCCTCTCCCTCCCCACCTCCTTCCCCAAGACAGCACACAATCTGATATAGGCTATACATATACATTCCTATTAAACACATTTTCACATTAGTGATGTTGTAAGAAAGAATTAGAACCAATAGGAGGAACCACCAGAAAGAGGAAACAAAACACACCAGAAGAAAAAAAATAGCAAATGGTATGCTTCGATCTGCATTCAAACTCCATAGTTCTTTCTTTGGATGTGGATAGCATTTTCCATCGATGAGGCCTTTGGAGATGTCTTAGATCCTTGTATTGCTGGGAAGGGTTAAATTTATCAATATTAGTCATTACACAGTGTGGCTGTTACTGTGTACAACGTTCTCTTGGTTCTGCTCACTTCACTCAGCATCAGACCAAACAAGTCTTTCCAGGTTTTTCTGAAGTCAGCCTGTTCATCATTTCATATAGTGTAATAGTATTCAATTACATTCATATACCACAACTTGTTCAGCCATTCCCCAGTTGATAGACATCCTCTCAATTTCCAATTCTTTGCCACCACAAAAAGAGCTGCTATGAATATTTTTGTACACGTGGATCCTTTTCCCATTTGTGTGGTCTCTTTGGGTTACAGCCCTAGAAGTGCTATTGCTGGGTTAAAGGGTATGCACGTTTTTATAGCCTTTTGGGCATAGTTCCAAATAAGCAGGATGATTTTAAGAAACACCTGGAAAGACTTACATGAACTGACACAATGTGAAGTGAGCAGAACTAAGAGAGCATCATACACAGTAACAGCAACATTGTATGATAAAGAACTGTGAATGACTTAGCTATTCTCAGCAATACAATGATCCAAGACAATCCCAAAAAACTCATGATGAAACATGCTATCTGCCTCCAAAGAAAGAACCGATGTTGTCTGAATATACACTGAAACATACTATTTTTCACTTTCTTTTTCTTTTTTGTTTGAATCTTCTTGTACTAAATGAATAATATGGAAATATTTCATATGATTGCACATGTTTAAGCAATATCAGATTGCTTACCATCTCAGGGAGTGGGGAGAGGAGGGAAGGAAGGGAGAGAAGGATAGAAATTGAAACTCAAAACTTAAAAAAAAGAGTTAAAAAATTGTTTTAACATGTAATTGGGGAAAATAAAATATTATCTTTTTTAAAAAGGCCATTTTAGTCCAACCTGTACCTGACCAAAACATAGAATGTATAGAACATAGAATGTTAGAAATAAGTGACACTTCAAGAGATAGAATATAGAATGTCAGAACTGGGTGGGACCTTGGAAGATAGAACGTAGAATGCCAGAGTTGGAGAGGACCTTGGAACATTGAACCTGGAATGTCAGAGCTGTGGAACGTAGACCATCGGATGTCAGAAGCTGGAATGGGCTGCTGAGATGATATGGCTCAGATCTTTCATTCTACGTTGTTGAACTGAATAGTACTGTTCCCCTCTCCTCTCCCCTGCCCCACTTTCACAGCATTTCCCAGTCTAGTACCTGGCAATGAGGGTCACCCCCTGATTGTAGGTATCAAAGCTGGAGAAGAGATCCCAGGCTCCTTGTAGCTCTAACTGTGCAAAGTCCTTCCAGTGGCCACTGGTGTACAGAAGACTCTTCACAGAATCCAGAGAGGTTCTATGGCCAAGAGGAACCAGAGTCAGTTAAGCAATCCTAGGATTTTGGAGCTGGAATGGATCTTAGAGTCACCAAGGGTTAGAGCAGGCAGGGACTTTGGAGATTATTTGGTCCTCTTCTCATCTTAAATGGAGGCCCAGACACATTAAATTTCTTACTTAGGTTCCTAGTTGGTCAGTCAACAAACATCAATTAAGTGTCTACTGCTACATGCAGGCATTGTGCTAAGTGCAAGGGATACAGTGAAAGGCAAAAGATGGTCTAGGGATTGTCTTAAACAACCAAGTACAAGCAAGATGTATACACTGCAAATGGGAGATAATCAACAGAAGGGAAGCACTAACATTAAGGGGAATTGGGAAAGGCTTCTTGTAGAAGGTGGGATTTTAGCTGGGACCTGAAGGAAGACCAGGAGGTGGCGGTGAGGAAGGCAAGAATTCTAGGCATGTAGGACAGTCAGTGAAAATGCTTTGAGTCTGGAATTGGACTGTCTTGTTCAAAGAGCAGGATGGAGGTCAGTGTTGCTGGATAGAAGAGTTTGTGAGGTTGAATAAGGTGACTGGAAAGGTGAATGGGGGAAGGTTATGAAGAGTTTTGAACATCAAACAGAGGATTTAATATTTGACTCTGGAGGTGATAGGGAGCCATTGGGGTTTATTGAGTAGGGGGCGGGGAGTGACATGGTCACATGTGTGCTTTAGGTAGATCACTCTGACAGCTGAGTGGAGGGTGGGCTGGAGTGGCAGGAAGACCAACCAGCAGGCTGTTGCAATATTCCAGGCTTGAGATGATGAGGGCTAGTACCAGGGTGGTGGTGGTGTCAGATGAGAGAAGAGGTCATAAAATAGACACGGCCTTGGCAAAAGATTAGCTATGGGTAAGTGAGAGAGTGAGAAGTCAAGGATGCCACCTGGATTACCTGGAGCCTAGGAGACTCAGAGGATGGTGGTCCCCTCAAGTAGTAATACAGAAGCCTTACATATAGCAAGAGTTAGAGCTGAGATCTGAGTCCAGGGATTTCCACTTTAAGCCCCATGAAAGATCACTTGGTACAAACCGTTCATTTTACCATTGCAAGAATTGATGCAGAGAGTGGAAGAGACTTGGCCAAGATATATTACACAATGTGTCGCAGGATCATAGATTTAAATCTGGAGTTGACCTTAGAGCCATCTCATGCAGCCTCCTCATTTTTACAGGTCAGGTAACTACAGCCAAGAAAGGTAACGTAACTTGCCAAAGGTCACAAAAAGTCTGAATTTGAAACCAGGTCTTTTGACTCCTAATCCAGTATTCAATAAATCTACTGTGTATTTGCTGCCTCCGTAGGGTTTTCTGTCAATTCTGGGCTCTTAGTGCTTGGGTGGGGGGTGGGGTGGGGAGTTGAGGTATACAGACCATCTTTTTATACAGGACCTTCCCACCTCCAACCAATATTAGACTGATGAAAGTGATGCCATTTCACACTAAGGAGAGGGACATTTCTTCTACCTACCTCCACTTCAGTGCTGAACTAAAAGTTCTCCCTTATGTCTAATCCTAATCTTTCCCAATATAGTATAAGATTACTTCACTGGGATATTTCTTCAGAGTAGGGATGGTGACCACTTAACTTTGTTACAGATCTTTACTTGTATGATTTTACTATATTTGTAACTAACTATAAAGATTATGCCATACCCCCCTACCTCCAGATGGAGGAGCACCTCAATTGACCTAGCAATGTGGGGTCACCATATCTCAGCATTGGAAGGGATAAGGATCTCAGAGGTCATTCTAGTCTAACCCCTCCCTGGATAAGAATCCTTTGTTAAATCCCCAATGAGTGGTAATAAACATCCTCTATAAGATCTCCATGAAAGAAGAACTCACTATACCCTTATGGGCAAAGAGCCCCTTATATTTTTGTACAGTTCTCATTGTATCACAACATTTCAGAGTCAGAAGGACCCTAGGGACCATCTGGTTCAAATGCTACTTAAACAAAAATCCCCTCTATGATATGCCCTCACCTGGTTTGTTTTGTTTTTAATTTCAATGAACAAAAAAATCAATGATTTTCTCTGCTTCCACCTTGGACCCCTCCACTGGAAAAAACAAACTGTTGTGACAAATATGTATAGTCAAGTCAAACAAATTCCTCCCATTGTCCAAAAGTTATATTTTTCGATCTGCCAAAGACTGTGAAAAGTCTGGATTTATTCATCACCTCTTGGTTGTGATCTATGCTTGCTCTGCCATATATATATAGAGAGAGACAGAGAGAAAGAGACAGAGATAGAGAGACAGAGAGACAGAGACAGAGAGAGGGGAGGAGGGAAGGAAGATGTATGTATATGTGTGTGTGTGTGTGTTTGTGTGTATGTGTGTGTATGTGTGTGTGTGTATGTGTGTATATGCCTTGAATAAATTCCCACTGATTAGTTTACTCTTCAGGCTAACCAGCAGAGCTTTTGGGCCTGGGAAAGAGGGGAGCTAACAAGAAAACACAGGATCTACAGGTAGACAGTACTGTAGAGATCATCTAGTTTAACTCTCTCATTTAGCTGTTGAAGAAACTGAGGCCCACATGAAGAAGTGATTGGCCCAAATTCACACAAATGTAAGTATTATTTATAAATTTTTATTAATGAAATTTATTTATTTATAAAATTTTTATTAATAAAAATAAACTCCCATCTATCTTCAGCTTCTCTCCCTGCTCATCTCTCACGCTCATGTTTTCTCTTTACTCCCCACCAGCCTAAAATCCAATTCTAGAGGATCAATGACATCTGAGATCTGGAAGGCACCTTAGAACATAGCATATTCTGGTGAAAGAAGTCAATCAATCTATAGATCATAGAATACCAGAGCTCTGAGGAAATTTAGAACATAAAATCATAGACCTGGGAGGGGCTTTAGAACTTGGAAAATAGTGTCAGAATAGAGGTCATATAACCCATTGATGGTTTTATAAAAGAGGAAATTAAGTCTTGGAGGAAGGGACTTTCCCAAGGTTACCTTGAGAGTCGGTGGGAGAGCCAGGACATGACTCCTAGAGGTCATGGTTTCCACCAAACCACAAGCTGTGGCCCTTACCTCTGAGGGCTGGTCGTTGGTTCTGCCCCCTGTGACGTCTCATTCTTCTTTGGTGATTCAAGCAAGCCTAGCTCAAAGATGTAGTGCAGCTGAGTGAGGAGGCCCAGGAGGAGCTGTGGGTACCAGTTCTGCACAGCCTCTTTGTATTCACGGCAATACTGAATTTCATAGAGTGTATTCATAGCCTGCCAAGAAGAAGATGAGGGAGAATGGATCTTAGGGTGAAGATTTCCCAAGAAGAGAGGGCAGATCTTTCCTTCAGCTCTTCCAGTTTGTCCCTCCCTAGTCCTAGTCTTTGAGCTAAGACCCCACACTGGGCCACTGGGCACAGGATTAAGCTGGAGCCCATCAACTTATTTTTCTAATATTTTGATAACTCTATTTCAATTATAATTGATTTCCTTTGGATTTGATGCATTTCAAAGCATTATTCTGAGGAGGAGTTCATAGGCTTCCTTAGATATGGAGTCCATGACACAAAAAGGGTTAAGACCTCTTGCTAGAGAACTCTGATGGGACAATAATGAGTGTTCCTATGGTGCTTGTAAAGTTTCTGAAGCTCTTCTCTCAGAAAATTTTTCTAAGGTAGATAGCACGTGTATTATTATTCCCCTTTTACAGATGGAGAAACTGAGGCTTAGAGAAGTTAAGACATCTGCCCAATGATTCACCCAGAGCTAATAGAACCTCTGACTCTGAGGGCAGTGCTTTCCAATGCATCAGGCTGTTTTCCAACCATAAAGTTTGGAATGACTATGTTGGAAACACAGGGTGCTGGGTCATCACTAACTCCTAATCTGGCGATCTCCCTGATTCAGGAGGCCATCTAGTTCAATTCCCTCATTTTATAAGTGAGAAAACTGAGGCCCAAGAAAATTGCCAAGGCCATATAGGTAGTGTCAGAAGTGGGAGTTGAATGCAGGCCCTTTGGTTCTGACATTTTGTATGTATACCATACCTTCTCCCCCAAAGCCAGTTAATCCTGGATTGCCAAGCAAGGTGGTTACAAGCCTTGTCTTTCTTTGTGAAGATGATATGAGGGAGAGAAATTCCAAGTGGCTCCTTGCTTTGTATATATTTGTTTGCATGTATCTCCCCCATTAGATTGTAAAGTCTTTGAGGGCAGGGACTGTCTTTTGCCTCTCCAGTGCTTAGCACAGTGCCCGTCACATAGGAGGTGCTTAATGAATGTTTATTAATTGACTGATTGGTGTCTGTGAGAGAGAGAGAGAGAAGTTAAGGGCGTCGTGAAGATCCCTTGTTTACAACTTACAGCTAGTGAATCCAGGTAGAGTTCAGTCTCCTTGGTCTTGGTGACTTCCGCTGAACGTGGCCGCTCCTGTAGCTTGGTGAGCAGCACATGGAGCACCTTGGGGGCAGTCAGCTTCTCTAACCCCATGGCCCGCCAAATGTTGATGGTTTCACTGCCAAAAATTGCAAGAATTGGGAAGGTGGCAGTAAATTATTTGAGTTAGCTTGGTCCTTAACACATATTCCTAACCCCAGGTCCCTCACTGGGGCCTCAGGCAGGGACTTGTTCTAACTTTAAATTTATTCTGAACTCTGTACCCTTCCCTCCAGGTCAAGGGAAAGCTTTTGAAGTGTGGAACTTTTTCCTATATCCAATGCAAAGCTTTGAACTCAGATCTTTCTTATTCCAAGTCTAATCCTCTATACTCTGCTCCACTAAATCAATGGATCACAGTATTTCAAGCCAGAAGGGACATGGAAGGCATTTAATCCACTTCCTTCATTTGAGAGATAAGGAGCCCCAGAGCTCTGGGATGAGACCAGAACATTTCCTGAACTTGGCCAGTGTGGCCCTGGCTGTGGTCTGTTTCATGGCTCATAGATCAAAGACAGAAAACCGTAAGTGACCACGCAGATCCAGCCCCCTCATTTTATAGATAATAGAACTGAGGCTCAGAGAGGTCATGTGACTTATCCAAGGTCACACATCTTAAAAAATGGTATTTTGAACTCAGATCCTTTGATTTTAAATCCAGCATACTCTTTTCACTGCACTATGTTGCCTTCAAGGTATTTGACCTTAGCCTTGTAACCCTGCTCTGTTAAATTCTGGGTCTATAATAGGTCTATGACCTTAGGACTAATTGACCCTCCTTTCCTAAGAGATACTATAACTTTTAAAGATTTCCCAGTGCCTAGGGCAGGGGCCTCCCCAGCAATGGATTGAGGTCTGTTGTTCAAATGAAAAAGCTCAACATGGGACTCTGGGGGCTATCCCCTCAGTTATCCCCTCTGCCCACCATCCTCCACTGCCCAATGACAGCATGACTCCGAGATATAAATGGCAGCTTCTCACATTTATAGTCATAAATGTGTTTTATTTATTACACTTCCCCATTAAAGGACTGGAGAACTCTATCTTATAGGATAATGTCTGAACTCTTTAGCTTGGCATTCCAGGTTCTCCAGAACTGGTCACAATCTACCCTTCTGGCTTTAGTGGCTGCTACTTTCCAATACCAACCCATGGTGCCAGCTAGACCTGGTGTCCTTACCATCTCTTGAACATGTACAATTCAATTTAGGTCATTTAGGCCTAGACAGACCCTACCCCATAATGCCCGACTGAAATCAATGCTACATCCTCCAGGCAACTTTCCCTGACCCCTGAGTCCTTTATCTTCCCCTTCCTTTCACTCTTGTCCTGCCATGGTCTGATCTGTACATGCTACCTGGCTTTTGATCCTGAGTCTAACATTGGTGGTGTGATTTTGGGTAAGTCACTTATCCTCTTTGGGACTCAGTTTCCTCATCTGTAAATAAGGGTGATGGCCTAGATGAACTTTAAGATACCTTCCATATCTAGACCGATGACCCCTGGACCTATAGTATCAGTTTTCCCTGTCTTTCAAATGGGGGTAGTTATACCTACACTCCCTACTTCACAGAGCTCCTGAAAACCTGTGCTCTAAAAAATGGGAGGGATTATTAATATCAATATTATGACACTTAAAATAATAATTAATGTTATTATGGTACAACTGAAAAAATCCCATGTTACATTGCCTTAGACTATCCTGTTTTAAGTGAGTGAGTCTTGCTTTCCTCACTAGTCTGAAAGCTCTTTGAGAGTAGGAACTGTGTGTTATATTTCTCTGTGAATCCCCCTTAGCCTCTAGCAGAGGACTCTGGAAAGTGGGGTGGGAGGGAACATCACAGAACTAGGAAGGTGGGGTCTGGGAACACTAAAGAGAATGATACCTTACAACTGCTTTTCCATTCATTATATTAAAACCTCCTCTTCCTAGAGTTTTTAAGGTGTACAAAGCACTTTGCTTACAACAACAACAAACGGGATGGGGCTAGCACAAGGATTATTGCCCCCATTTTGCAGAAGGGGAAACTGAGGGATGAGAAGGGAAGTGCCTTGCCAGGTCATACAAGCATTCTGTTAGATAGCCAGGCATCTTGACAGGCTCTTGCTACAGATTTCTGAATACTGCTACCATGCAAACTTAGCTAGCTCCACAGCCCTGCTGAGGTCTGGCCAGGCTGGGATCCCTGACATGCCCCTTGTACCGGTCCAGTGGGAGAGAATACTTCAGGAAGGAGTTCACTAGTTCCTGGGTGTGGTATCTAGACAGCAAGGTGATGGCCTTCAGGATTTTTTTCTTGACATTCACTGAGTCAGTGGAGGTAAAGTGGCAATAGAGGATCTGGCTGATATCTGAAACCTGGGAGAAGGAAAAGAAAAGCAGAGGAAATGAGTAGGAGAGACATGGCAGAGACAGAATTGAAAAGACTTGGTGACTGGTTGGGTGGAGGGAGTTGAAGAGTCAAAAAGGAAGTTTTAAACATTGGTGGCTAGTGGCAATTGGAATGAACCAAATGAATGGTTGGGGAAGGGGAGTTGTTTCCAGTTGTGTCTGACTCTTTGTGACCCCATTTGGGATTTTCTTGGCAAAGACATTGGAATAGTTTGCTATTTCCTTCTCCAGCTCATTTTTTTTTCTTTTTGGTGAGGCAGTCAGGGTTAAGTGACTTGCCCAGGGTCACACAGCTAGGAAATATCCAGTGTCTGATGCTGGATTTGAACTCAGGTCCTTCTGACTCCAAGGCCAGGGCTCTGTCCACTGTGCCGCCTACCTGCCCCCTCCAGCTCATTTTTACAGAGGAGGAAAATGAGGCAAGCAGGGTTAAGTGACTTGCCCAGGGTCACATAGCTAGTAAGTGTCTGTGGCTGGTTTTAGAGAACTGGAGTCAGTTCTTCCTGACTCCAGGCCCAGTGTTCTATCCACTACACCACCTAGCTGCATTTATTAATAAGTGCTTACTGTGTGTCAGACACTATGCTCAGTGCTTTATAACTATTATCTCATTTGATGTTTACAACAACTCTGGGAGGTAGGTATTATTCTTTTTTTTTAAAAATTATTTTATTTTTAACTTAGGAAACAAAACAAGCATTTTTATAATGTAGTATAATAAAAAAAGATGATTGCACATGAAACTGCAAATCTGTTATGTACAATGGTGAAGGTAGGTAATACTCTTACCTTCATTTTACAGATGAGCAAACTAAGGGAGGCACAGATCAAGTGACTTGTATAGGGTCACACAGCTAACAATTATTTGAATATATTACCTAGCTGCCTCTGTGGTAGCCCCATTAGCAAAAGTAGGAAATTCAATTCAGCAAGTATTTCGCAAAATTACAGAATTTACGAGTTTGAAGGGATCTTAACTGCCATCTGGTCCAATCCAAATATTAAAGAAATTTGGACTGTAATGTACCAGTTGAGTGCTCATCTAGCGTTGCTTGAAAACCTCCTAAGAGGAAGAACCCAGCCACCCCTGGGGCAGCTCCTTCCACTTTTGGGCAGCTCTAATAATTACTAGGAAATGTTTCCTGACTTTGACCCTCAATTTGCCTCTCTGTAACCTCCACCATCACTCCTGGTTGTGCTCTTTGGGGTCAAACAGAACAAATCAAACCCCTCTTTCCCATAGCAGTCCTTCAGATGTTTAAAGGCAACTAACACATCCTCCCTAAGTATTCTCTTTCCAAAATAATCACCCCTAGTTCCTTTAGACAATCCTTACATGCCATGAACTGAAGGCCCTTCAGCATCCTGGTTTATCCAGAGCCTAGTGTTTGTCAGATTCTGTGCTAGCTAGGCTCTGGAGATGGAAACTAAAATGTAAGCAGTCTCTGCCCTCAGAGAACTTCCGTTCTATGTGGCATTAGGAATGAAGGGTGGGGAACTATTCATACATAGCTGTTGGCTAATAGAAAATACCTACAAAGTAAATGTGAAGTCATTTCCACGTTCTAAAAACACGAGATGGAGGTGTGAATCAGGAAAGGCCTCTTATGGGAGGTGGTACTCCGAGGAGCATTGAAAGAAGTTAAAGATTCCAAAAACATGGAGGTGAGAAGGAAAAATATTCCAGGAAAGGGAAAGAGTCCACTTGAAGGCATTATAGGACCACCATCTCTAGGGGCTAGAACATTGGATCTCCAACTTTTTCAACTATATGAGGGTCCCCTTTTTAATATAAAAAATTCGAGATAGGTCTCTCTCCCCACCCTTACCCCTAATCATTATCTTTGTACTCTTCTCATCTATTGATTGAGAAAACATGGAGCAGGAAACAAGGCAGTGATTGGTACTCAAGTTTGTGCTACGAGGGACTGATGAAAAGAACTGAGAATGGTTAGCAAAAGAGGAGAAGAGTTAGGGGAGACATGGGAGCTGACTTTAAATATTTCATGGGACCATAGGGTCATAGATTTAGAGTAGGAAGGGAACCTAAGAGATTTTGTCAGGTGGAAGAGGGTGGACATGTACTTCTTGGGCTCAGAGGACAGAATTAGGAGCAAAGACAGAAGTTACAAGGATGTGAATTTAGGTTTGATATAAAGGTAACCCTTCCCCTCAGGGGCATTGCTATGGAGATTGGGGGAGTGGGAATGTCTATGTGCAGGTACATCACGTTTCACTTAAGAGTTCCTCAGATTTCCAGGGGCCTTTGGCCTTGGGGATTGTCATTCTGCCAAGGAGCCACAGTGGGGTAGAAAGCAAGGAGAGAAGGGCTGTATTAAGAGACATAGTGTTTCTCTGTCCTTTGTCCCTGGATTGGAACACATCTGGAATATTGCCCACACATCTGGACTATTATGCCCAGATTTACGCACCACATCACATTGATAAGTTGGGGACAAGATAGAATGTAATGGGAGGTGGGCAAGCAGGCTGGCAATTGTGCCATCTCATGAGAGATCTGCAAGAACACTGGCAGGAACCAGTATAAGCTCCTTGAGAGTAGGGATATAATTTTTTAAAAATTCAATGCTTCTTAGCACCCAGTAGGCACTTAATAATTGCTTATTCCCCTTAATAGATCAGATGGGGACTGGGCCTGTGATCTTATTGATAATGGAAATTCCTGAGTGAGGAAACTCCCTCTACCAAAAACTTAAGTCAGCTGGCCAGAGCACTGAGAGATTTACTCAGTGAGACTCAAATCCAGATCTTCCTGACTTCCAGACCAGCTCTGTGTCCACTAAACCCTGCTGTCCTTTGACTTAATAGGTATTTGATGAATTGAATCGAATTGAAGGGCCTTGAAATCTGGCGTTGTGAGCTCAGGTAAAAGGAAATGGGGGTGTTTAGCATGGAGAAGACTTACAGAAGAGGCCTGCTCATTGTTTTCAGGCATTTGAAGGACTGTCATGTGGAAGAGGGATTCCACTCATTCTACTTGGCCCCAGAGAGAACTGGCACAGGAAGTACTTCCTAACGATTATCATGGTCCAAAAGGGAAGGGGCCTAGTCCTAGAAGGGCCGTGGGGTCCTCAGCAGAGGCTGAATGCCGCATGTCGGGGATGTTCCCAACTAAATAGGGGATTTTGAAAGTCCCTTCTAGCTTGGAGATTTCCTCTACATGATTCCCCTCCTGTTGCCTTATATCTGTGTCTGTATCTTGCTTCCTCTTGCATGTAGTGACCTCAACTTAGTAGGATCTTGGTAAATGTCTTTTCACTTAAGTTGAACTGAATTTATAAGGGATTTTTTTAGAGGACCTAAAGGGATACTGACTCATAGATTAAGAGTTAGAAAGGAAATTGGAAACTGAGGACCAGAGAATGAAAATGACTTATTCAGGGTTGTAACAGTAATTAGAAGTAAGCTTGGAGTGAAGCTGAGCTCCCTCTGGATTCAAATCTAGTGCTCCGTAGGCTCCACAGAGCTAATAAAGAGAGTTTTAAATTGAATTTCAGAACACAGGTATTTGCAAACCTTAAAGTGTTTTATAAATGCTAGCTATTATTATTATCATCTGGCTGGTGTCCTTCCTGCCAGGGGTCTGGTTTGCTCGAATCTGTAATCAGAGAAGTAATTATGCTCAACTGAAGTAATAAACATAGAGTATTACACTGAATTTCAGAGGATAAGTATTTTATCATAAAGTAATTTTAATTTAAAGAAAATGAAGAAAACCTGGGCACAGCTGGTGGAAGGGGGAGGGGGAGAAGGATTGAATCCAGGCAGGTAGGCAGCATAGTGAATAGCCCTCAGGACCTAGAGTTAGGAAGACCTGAATTCAAATTAGCTTCAGACACTTACAAGCTGTATGATCCTAGCCAAATCACTTAACCGCTCTATGCCTCGGTTTCCTCATCTGTAAAATAAAGGATAACCATAGCACCTACTGGGCAGGGTTGTTGTAAGATTAAATGAGTGGACATACATAAAGAGCTTTGCAAATCTGAAAGTACTGTATAAATGCTAGCTATTATTATGATCTGGGCTCATGTCCTTCCTGCCAGGGGTTCTAGTTTTCCCACATTTTCTCTGATTACTCCAGTCCATACTGATTTCTCTGTTCCTAGAGAGACCCTATAGCTCATAGTCTAACTCTTGAGCCTCTGTTGTTTTACATTGTTTCAACATTAGGCCTGTGCTTGGAATAGAGTGGCATGTAATAAATGCTAGTTAACTGTCTGTTCTCTCGTAGTTTTTTGATATTTGAGTGTGTTTTTTCCCTTGTTGGACTGGAACCCCCAAACTCTGCCAGACAGGACGTACTTTTCTGCCTCTTGTCTCCCTTTCACTGTAGCTGAGTGTGAGACTGAGCGCATGTAAGCTCCTTGAGGGAAGAGATTATTTAATTCTGGTCTTTGGAGTCTCCAATATCTAGCACATAGTAGGAACTCATAAAATTTTTACTAATTGATTGATACCAGGTCCAAAGTCAATGCTTAATTGGTTGGTAAATTATACTTTCTACTGGGGCAGCAGCAATTGACTTGAGCCTCTTGGAAAAACCAGTCTTGTGTCCTGGGACTTATTTTGGTGTATTCCTGTCCACTCCTGGAGATCCATCCAAAGGATGATAGCATTTATAATCAGATGGGACCTTAGAGACACAACTTCCTCATTTTGCAGAGGAAGCACAGAGGTGGAAAGTGATTCACCCAAGGTCACACAAGTAATAAGTAGCAGAGCTTGGAATTGAACCCAGGTCCTCGACTCTAAATCCAAATCCAGGGCTCTTTATGGTACCACCTCCTCCAATCCAACCCACCACGTTCATTTGAGTACTTTATTATTTAGGACATAGACTGTGCTCCCTTTCTTGGAGGAGGAAACTCTAGGCTCTGTGTCTCAGTCCTGCTCATCTCATTCAGTCCCTGCTCCTTTAAACATTCATACCTTCTCTACCCAAGGCCCAAAATCTTCTAGGATGACAATGAGCATATCTCCTGCAGTTTCCATTCGGAAATCCAGGTTACCCCTTAGACCATCCATCACTGTCTGGATGAGATCTTTCATCTGAGGCAAAGAGAAATGCCTCGAAAACTCCTACATCAGACAAAAAGAAACAAGTCACGCTGGCGTCAGTAACCCCCCGGCCCTTTGGGTGCTGATGCCCAGGCCCTCTAAAGTCTAACCTCTTTCCCTTTGGGTTTAACTCTGCCTCTTTTCACTAACTCCCTTATTTACCTAGCATCTGTAAATGGCCCCTGAAATCTCACCTTTTCCAGGATGGTTTTCTGGATTGATTAGAAAATGATCATGTTTTATATTTGCAGGGCATTTTAAAATCTAGAAGAGTTTTCATAGCCTTGTAGTTCTATAGCACTGTCTCATTTGATTCACAAGGAAAGTGGAATAGATAAGATTATTCTTATCTGAGGCCTAGAGAATTGAATGACTAACCTAAGGTAAAAAATCCTAGAAGACACTATTTAATAATAAAAGGGATAATACATTTATATTGTGCTATAAGGTTTGCAAAGTGATTTATAATTATTAACTTAGTATCCTCCCAACAGCTCTGGGAGGTAGATATTATTATTGTCCCCATTTTACAGATGAGGAACCTGAGGTTTAGAGAGGTTAAGTGATTTGCCCAGGGTCACTATCTGAGACTTGACTCAAACTAGTATATATTCACAGTGCCATGTAGCTGCCTTTGTCTACATCTGTATTTGATATTTCCAATTCTTCACCTCCTACTTGCTTCTCAATCTCTTGTATATCCAGCTTCTGACCCCACTGCTCAATTGGAAATGCTCTCTCAAAGTTCACCAATGACTTCTTAATGACCTCTTTTCAGTCCTGATCCTTCTTGGTCTTTGTGTAGTATTTGATACCAACAACTACCCCAAGATATTCTTCCTTCTCTGGGTTTTCATGACCCTGCCCTTTTTTGATTTTCCTACCTTTCTGACACAGCTTTCTCAGTCTTTTTGCTGAATTGACATTATTTTCTAGTACTTTCTACACACCTTCTTTAGGTGATCTTATCAGTACCCATGGGTTCAAGTATCATTTCTATGCAGGTAACACCCAAATCAACACATTCAGCCCTTTTTTCACTCCTGAGCTCAGGTCCGCCATCACCAAATGCCTGCCTGACATCTCCACTGGGTAGGTCTCATTGAAATCTTAAACTTCATTATCTTTGCCCTCAAACTCAACTTTCTCCTTAACTTTCTCCTATTTCTTTCAATGGTGCCATCATCCTTCCAGTCATCTAGATAGGAAACCTTGGAGCCATCCACAACCCTCCACTCTCCTTCCATATTCAACCAGTCGTCAAAGTCTTATTGAGTCTACTTTCATAGCATCTCTTCTATGTGTCCCCTTCTTTCTGTGTATACAGCCGCCACCATGGTTTAGTCCTTCTCATCATTTCTTAGCTGGACTATTAAAATGAATTCTTTGAAGGGAATCTTAATTGATCTCCTTGTGTCTGATAACTGAAGTATAGCCTCTCCTTTCAAATCCATTCTTCATGCAACTGCCAAATTGATATTTCTAAAGTGCACATCTGACCATGGTACTCCTCTATTTAATAGGTTTCAGGGGCTCCCTATTGCTTCTGAGAGAAAATACAAGCTCCTCTACGTGGAAATGAAAGGACTTTATAATCTGGCTCCAACTTCTGTTTTCAGGCTGATCTCACGTTATTCCCTTTCACAAAATGTGTCTTCCAGCCAAATTGGCTTGCTTGTTGCTTTCTGCACATAGTATTCCATTTCCTGTTTTTGTTCATTTGTACAGACTGTTCCCTGTGCTTGGATTGCTCCCTTTCTTCACCAGCATGCCATGGAATCCCCATCATCCTTCAAGGCTCAGCTCAAAGGCCACCTCTTACAAGAAGCCATTCCTGATGCTCCCAGTTGTTGCTTATTGCTCCCCAACAAATTACTGTGAATTTACTTTGAATAGATTTTCGTCTTTACTTATCTGGGTAGATTTTATTTCCCCCAGTAGAATGTAAATTCTCAGAGGGCCAGGGACTGTTTAATCTTTGCGTTTGCATCTCCAGTGGCCATCCAGAACAACCTAGTAGGTGCTCCTCAGAAACTTTTGGTGAATAGAGTCGAAGGTCTCATAGCAATTTGGTGTCAGAGCTGGAGTAAGGAACCAGTTCCCTTAACTCAGTGCAGGGATTGTTTTCCTGAGCTATGTCTTATGACTGGTTAACATTAAGGGCTTGTCTGGATGGTCAGATGGCAAGAGATTTGATGTCTGGACCCTCAGTGATTAGACACAGCAATTGTGTGTTCCAAAGCTAGGTTACATTATGGATAGAGCGCTGGGCCTGGAGTCAGGAAGATTTGAGTTCAGACTAGCTTCAGACAGTTCCTAGATGAGTAACCCTGGGGAGTCATTTAATTTCTTTCTTTTCAGTTTCCCCAACTGTAAAATGGGGATAATAATAGCATTCCTTTCAGGGTTGTTGTGAGGATGAAGTGAGATGTGCCTGGCACATTTTTGTTGAGTCATTTTTCAGTACTGTCAGACTGTTTGTAACCCCATTTGGGGTCAAAGGTACTGGAGTGGTTTACCATTTCTTGCACATAGTAGGTGCTTAATAAATGCTTGTTCCTTTCCCCTTTTCCCTAGTTCCTAGAACTGTTCATAGGGTCATAGAATCTAGAACTGTTAGGGACCTCAGGTATCATACTTCATTTGGACATATTTGGAAGTTTGGGGGCCCAGAGGGGTAGAACCACTTGCCCAGGGTCACATAGGTAGATAGCAGAGTTGAGATTTGAAGTCAGTTCTCTTGATTCCAAAAATTCAGTGCTTTTTCCACTATAAGATATAAAATAATAATGATGATAATACTACTATTAACAACAACTCTAAGCAGGCAACAGACCTTAAACTGAACCTGAGGCCTATCTAACCAGGCTTTTTCTCTACCCACTGATTGATCTGTACCCTAGATCTATCAAACCACTGGACCTGTTTGTTTTCTCTTAACTCAAGTGTTGGTCTTTACAATGATCCTTAATAAAAATGTACTTAATTGAGGGGCAGCTAGATGGCACAGTGAATAGAGCACCAGCCCTGAAGTCAGGAGGACCTGAGTTCAAATCCGGCCTCAGACCAAATGCTTGACACGTACTGGCTGTGTGACCCTGGGCAAGTCACTTAATTCCAATTGGCCTAAAAAAAATGTACCTAATTGGATTTGGCTCAGTGCTCAAGTTGGTGAAATCTTTTCGGATTCTGACTCTGGCATCCAATGTGTTATTGTAAGAAATATGCTGGTGTGGGGAGTTAGAGGGCCTGGATTCAAGTCCCCGCTCCATTACTTTTGACCTGTGTGACCCGGGGCACTTTGTTGTTCCTTTCTGGGTTTCAGTTTCTTAAACTGTAAAATGAGATCATTAGACTTGATGATAGTTTGAAATCTTCTCACTTCCTGCTCTAAATCCATGACACGAGGACCCCCTGAACTATTCTCCCCTTCCTCATTTTGTACTGTCTGCCAACTGGATAAGCATACACCTTATTGTTATGATTTTTTTTGTTTAGTCACTTTCAGTCATGTCTGACTCTTTGGGACCCCATTTGGGGTTTTCTTGGTGAAGATACCAGAGTGGTTTGCCATTTCCTTCTCCAGATCATTTTATAGATGAGGAAACGGAGGCAAACAAAATTAAGTGACTCGTCCAAGGTCACAGAGCCAGCGAAGTGTCTGAGGCTGTACTTGAGCTCAGGAAGATGAATCTTCCTGACTCCAGGCCTGGCTCTATCTACTGGGCCACCTAGCTGCTCTTGTACCTTATCCCTTAATCCAAATCATTGAGAAAGAGTTAAACAGATCTCAAGCTCTCCACTGAAACCTCCTGCCAAACTTGTCATCTCTCCATTAATGACTACTTTTTAGGTTCGGTCATAAACAGTTTCAAAGCGTACCTAGCTGTCAACCATCCAACCTACATCTTTACCCATTTTTGTTCTCAAGGATAATGTAGCTGTCAAATGCTTTGCTGAAATCTGGGCACACGATATTGTGTCTATAGAATTCCACTCTTTTACCAGGCTAGTAACCCCATCACCAAAGACCATGACTTGTAGGTTAACTTTAGAAAATGACTTTTTTTTTAATATAAAGCACAGTGTATCTGTGCCCATCAAAGAATTGATGGCATTTTACAGATGAGGAAACTGAAGCCCAGGGAAGTTAAGTGATTTCCCTAAGGTTACATAGGTAGTAAGTGATAAGAGTGAAGTGGCATTTGAACCCAAATCCTGTCAGGAAGACTCATCTTCCTGAGTTCAAATCTGACTTCAGACACTTACGTACTATGTGACCCTGGGCAGGTCACTTAACCCTGATTGCCTCAGTTTCCTCATCTGTAAAATGAGCTGGAGAAGGAAATAGCAAACCACTCCATTACCTTTGCCAAGAAAACCCCAAATGGGGTCACAAAGAGTTGGACATGACAGAAATGACTGAACAACAACAATAATGGCCACTTCTGATTTTAAATCCAATATTCTTTCTGTGTTACCCTTCACCATTGTCTCTTCAGTAAAGGCTGGGAGGCAAGGCCTCTAGCTGACCTAGAAGAGATATGAATATCCCAGAAGATCCAAGCCAACCCCTCCTATTTTGCCCTGCTGGTCCCTTGAGAGCTTTGACCTTAATAATGTGGGAGCTGGGGTTGAGAGGAATCTCCGGCATGGGTATTGGTTCCTGCTCTGACAGACTCAGACAGGTTTCTTCACTCTGCCCCATGTTTCTGAAAAGGTCAGGTGCATTCAAGCCTGGTGAAGAGAGATGATTATCAATGGCTGCTGTTTCTTTAAAAAACAACTCTAGTTGGCTCTATTTCTACTTCAGAGTTGGCAGTAGAGTTAAGTGTCAAGGTTGGGGCATAGCCAATGAGGGGCCAAGTCTGGGGATGCAGTTGGTATTAGGGTATGGCGGGAGATGGGTGTATATAGGGCTAGGTATGAGGTCAGAGTTGGAATCAGGTTTGGATCAGGTTAGGTCAGGATGGGGATATATGCAAAGGTGGGATGTGGTCAAGCTTGGGTGTTTGGTCAAGGTCAGTGGACATGATCATGAATGAATTAATGTTAGAGCTGGACTGTGGTCAGCTTATAGTGAGTTCAAGGTTGGTTATTTGGTAAGGGCCATGGTATGGTCAAAGTTGGGGATGAAGTCAGGGCTGAGATGGCATGGTCAGGAGTTAGTTTTATCAAGCCTGAGAGATATGGCTGGTATGGAGGATGAGGTCAGGGATACTGGAGGTGGGTCAGTGATAGAAATGTATTTAGACTGTGGGTGAGATTAGGGTAGGTAGGTATTCTAGGATGAGATCATGGTCACATAGTGTGTTGTCACAGAGATTACTACCATGGTTGGAGTAAGGTCATTGGTCAGGGCATGCTCAATGTTCGGAGGTGAGTTTAGGACTGATGGTAATTCTGTAGGAGGAGGCATAGAGATAGAAAGGTGAGTCAGTAAATGAGGGGTCCTGCCAGGTATCACCTTTCTGATGGAGGAGGATTTGGTAGAGATAGTTAATTGCTTCAAGCACCAGTTGTTGTATGTCTTTGTCTGGATCCTGACATAACATGCCCAGCATGCCCACAATGTGCCCAATTCTTCCAAATTCCTCTGTTGTCTGGCAAGGGAAAATAAAGAAGAGAAACATAACGGGGGACCTAAGAGCTCATCTAACTCATCCTTTTCATTTTATAGGTGAGGTTCAGAATTTGAATCCAGGCTTTCTGATTCCTAAATTATTGCTCTTTCCACAATTGACCTACTACTTTCTGGGTAGGGAACACCTAGAGATATTTATTTGTTCTAGTTTTCCACCCCTAAAATGCACCTAAGCACCCCCCCCAAGACAAATCTAAGTGTTTCCTGTGTGGCAGGCATTGTGCCAAAGGCTGGGAATCCAAGTACAAGCAAAAAGACAGTGTCTGTCCCCAGGAGCTTGTGTTCTAGTGGGGGGAGACAACACATGAAAGGGATTTGGAAAGCGCAGAATGAGGGAATGGAGGGAAGAACTATCTGAGCAAGGGCATGGAGGCAGAAGCAGACCTTGGAGAGGAAAGAAGGGTGGCTGGCCTGAGCCTCCCTCAAAATGGAGGTCGTGGGAGGAATTCATCCACGAGAGAAAGGGGCTACAGGGGTGGAGGGGTGTTCTTGGCTAAGAAGGCAGCTGAGGCATGGCAGAGAAGTCTAGAAAGCAAGCAGAGCCAGGAAAGGAATGAAGGTTGCCTGGCCTGTACCACTCCTTAAAATGGAGGTCCTCAGAAGAACTCACCAGTGGGAGATGGTGGCTGCGTGGAGAGAGGAGTATTCCAGAATCCTTGCAAGGTGAGTTCCTACGGAGACCTCTGTTTTTAATGTCACACAATTGACTGAAAGGTCATTACAAGTTTCTCCTACGTTTGATGATTACCAAAAATGGAAAGAAAGGAAGATATTTGCTTATGTAGAAAGAACAAAATGCAGCTTTCCCCCCGCCAAAGTTCTACTCTAACAAGGTGTCTTTCATATAGATATTAGAGTCAGACAAATATCGTTGAGAGAAGCAAACCCAGAAATGACTTTAATGATTTTGATTATGAATATTCAAGTCACTTTAATTCAATGAGCAATTATTAAGCATCTACATATATGGTAGATGCTGGGGGTATAGAAAGGTAAAAATAGATAATCTTTTTCCACAGGAGTTTACATTCTACTGTGGGGGTCAGGATGAGAACTTACATTTTATAGCATATAAATAGTTATATGTCTACATGCATAATATATAGCTATATGTCTATTTGTGTATATATATATGTGTGAATGTATGTAGTGAATACAAAGTAATTTCAGGGAGTGAAGTAACATACCAACAAGTGGGAAGATATCAATTGGGGTATAAAACAGGGAGATTTAAGGTGTTGGCTTTGCTGTAAAGTGCAAAAGGAAGAGGGAAGCCCTGTAGACAGATGGTAATATTCTTCTGAGGGCTTCTGCTTAAGGTTGATATTGTGCTGGTTACATTAATTCTTGATCTATTACAGAGCCTCCTGAATGAGGCTCATAACTACTCAAGAATTTGGCCTAATTCTTCCCATAAGAAAAACCAAGTGAATGAAGAATAATTGTCCAACATATGTTATAAAATGAGATGGACAAGTTATAAAGCTTCTGAGAAATGTGTTTATATGTACCCACATGTATGCATAAACACACACAAACATGTTTACATGCCACATACATTTACATACAAACATACATATATCTATATATGTGTATATATGTATACATGTATGCGTATAATGTACTTGGGCAGTTAACTGGAGAATTAAATAGGAAGCTGAGACTGGGATGAAATACCTATGGGGAAATTGCCATATTCTTTTAATGATTCCAAATTTCTCCTTGAAACAAAGACCTATCTCTTTAATACCAGTATTCTCCTGGTATTATCTTATAGTTATGAGTCATGGAATTTAACAATCTCCAAACAATTAAATGTGATTATCACTAAGAGAACAACAGAGAAGACCATGACTAGTGGAAGTAGTCTATGAAATAATACAAAGAAGGGATTAAGGAGAACAGAGTAAAAGATGTCATTTAAAAATGTTCAGTATTAAAAAGCCCATGTGGTAAGATCAAGAGCTCACATGGACAACCTGAATGCTCCATTGATATCCTTCTGATGTTATGGAAAAGTAAGAGAGGCTTTCAAGATTTTTTGTGAATTTATTAGGACTTGTTCAAGAATCATCCAAGTTGGGCAGGCATAGATAGATCAAAATCTGTAGAATTTTGATAAGATGATAAGATTAGAGAGCCATTGGAGTCATCTCTATGTTCAAATCTATCTTTGGGCTTAACCAAAGTATACTTATAACACTGATACTTATTTTCAGTGTTTCAAGAGGTAGTATTATGCACTCTTTCCTCCAAGATGGTATCCAAAGTCAGAGAAGGAAGTGGTTGTACCTCCCAAGACAGAAGCCAAGTCAAAAGTTCTCTAAGGCCAAGAAGGCAGTGATGAAGGATGCTCATAGCTCTGCTCCCAAAAGATGAAAATCCAAATGTCTTTCACATTCTGGCAATCCAAGACATTTTAGGTTTAAAAACAGTCCAAATACCCTCAGAAAAGTCCCCCTAGACAAGCTTGGTTACCATGCCAACATTAAGTTTCCCTTGACCACAGAGTCTCTTGTGAAGAAGTTCGAATGCCCCTTCCCCCTGGTGTTCTTTGCAAATGTTAAAGCCAAAAAACATCAGATCAAACTGGCTATAGAGAAGTGGTACAAAATCAGTTTGACCAAGGTCAACACAGCGATCTGGCCTGATGGAGAGGAGACCTAAGTCTGACGTGCCCCAAACTTTGGACATTACCAACAAAATTGGAATCATCCAAACTTTTCAACTAACCTGCTCCACATACAATAACAGTTTTCCATTATATATATGTATTTATGTATGTAAATATATATATATATATGTATATATATATATATATATGTATGTATATATACATAGATAGATATATGGAGAGGGAGAGAGAGAGAGAGGGGAAAGAGAGAGAGAGAGAGAGAGAAGAGAGAGAGAGAGAGAGAGAGAGAGAGAGAGAGAGAGAGAGAGAGAGAGAGAAGGGTCGAGAGTATGGCATAGTGGAAAGAACGATTAATTTGGTGTTAGAGGACCTGAGATTGGAAGCCTAGTTCTGCAATAGTAGTTCCCCCCATTTCTCCCCCCAGCATGGCATCATGTAATAGTGCTAATGAAAGTTATAATGCTTGTGCAGTGTAGGTATTAAATCTCCCTCC
Source organism: Phascolarctos cinereus (assembly GCF_003287225.1). NCBI lineage: Eukaryota > Metazoa > Chordata > Mammalia > Diprotodontia > Phascolarctidae > Phascolarctos > Phascolarctos cinereus. Next base: position 646,962,259 of record NW_027555847.1, read on the forward strand.
TTAGGTATAATTACGGGCTGACCTACCCCCTCCTTCAAATGTAGTCCTGACAGGAGATAGAAATTAGGATTGCCTTATTTTCTGGGGCTCCTTTTACACCTACAATCTGTAATGTGGAAGAACTCACTTATACATCACCATGAGCAATAGGGAGGGATGCAGTAAAGAAGGGTTGGGGAAGGGGTCAGGTGATGGTGGTACTCACATCCAGGAAGGCTTTCTGGGCCAGAAACTTGAGGAGAACCATGCAGCTCCTAACTGCCCGCTGACGCTCATGAACCTTCTCCGAGGCCAGCCAGCTGTACATGTGCTAGGGGAGAACAAAGGGGAAGATGGGACAGAGCCATTGGGACCAATGAAACATCTGTGAAGGTACACTAGCATCTACTCTCCTACTCCCATCACTCCCAGTGGGAGCTATCTCCCTTCTCTTTCTCCCTACTTATCCAAATTATATCCTCCATTAGACCCCAGATCAAACATTGTCTTCTTTAGGAAGCTCTCCTTGGCTCCTCTAAGTAATAGAGATGTCTTCTTTTCTCTGGATTGCTGTCACACTATACCATATAGCCTGCTTTGTATTTCTACTTGTTTTATGAGTCTCTTGTCTCCTGTAGAAAAATGTAGAACTATGTGAGAGGAGAGGGAATTTTCTTATTTTCTTCTATTCCTTATGTTACTTGGGGCACAGAATGGGGCAAATGATAGGTGCTATATATATGTATGTGTATGTATATATATATATACACACACTATACACACACACATATACACATACACACATATATATATATATATATATATACTTATATTCTGTGTTTTAAGGTTTCTGTTAGAGCTATCTTTTTATGTTCTACATTTTAAGTTCATTTTGGCTTTTACTAATATTTGGGTAGGTGCAACTGACACTTCGTTAGGGACCTTGACAAAAGGATTTCTGATGTTGAGGGAATATCATGTGGTGCTGTATGATTGAAATGCACTGACTGGGCATCAGAAGGCCTGGGATCACTTCCTATCTCTAATATTTACTTACTGTGAGACCCTGGGCAAGTCACTTAACTTATTTGAGCCTCAGTCTCCTCCTCTATGAAATAGGGGTAATAGCACCTATCTCATAGGGAGCACTTCGTAAACTTTTTTTTGTAAATTTTTAAAGAACATAGAGATATGAGGAAAATCTCTTTACTTCTCTGGGCCTCAGTATCCTCATCTGTAGTGTAGAGATGATAACCCCTTGCCTTACCTCTGAGAACACTCAAGTGAGAAAATGGTTAGAAAAGTAACATATCAGTTCAAATATAGGTGTCAACTCCTAAAATAAAAGCCACTTGAAGGGACCTTAGAGATCATCTAGTCTAGCCCCCTAGTTTTATTGATGAGAAATCTGAAGTTTAGAGAGAGGGAGTGACTTGCCCAAGGTCACATAAGTGGTAAGAAGCAGAACTGAGATTAGGAGTCAGATTTTTTTTTAGGGCTAACTCCAGAGTTCTTCCTACCATTATACTCTCATGCTTTTGGATCTATGTGAAAGAAAAAAAAGTTATAGATATGTGCTGTAACAGCACAAACTATGGGCTGCACTTGGGTTTTATACAAACAATAATTGGAGGAAAAAATGCAGCCTACATGGGGCTAATGTGGAAGAAACTGCTGTATATATAGACATAAAAGATGTTCTTATTCCCAATCCTGTTTTATCTGTGTTCTTAGTCCTAGGAATTGGAGTAGGCTTTATGACCCTAGAGATCAACACAAGACAGATTGTAATCAAGGGAAAGATCAGGTGATTTAGATTGTAAGAGTTCTGTCATATTTAGGGAAAGCAGTGATCCCTCCCAATTAGAGGAGTCAAGGAAAGCTTCCTGCCAGAAGTGAGATTAGTGCTAGACTTTGAAAGACGGGTGGTATCTAGGTAAATGGAGAAGAGGAGAGATCATTTGACATGTTTTATCACTGGGAATTGTTGGTGCACTGAAGATGCTGAACCCGAGGTTGGATTCTGAAGGTGTACCCTTGACTCTTGTGTGGTGTGAGCCTAGCCCTTAGGAGGACAGTGTTGGTAAAATTGTTAGAGATGGGCCATAAGGCCAGAGACCTTCAGGCTTAGTTCTTCTGGGCCATACCAACTTCCCTTCCAGTTTTATCTTATCATTCATTATAGCAACAAACTCAACACTATATTTAATTATGGGTTAATAAATATAGTCTTGTGTAAGTGATAATAGTAACTATGATGAATAAAATTGTGATTTTGATGATGGTGATGAGGATGATGAGAATGATAGTAATGGCGAATGAAGTCATGGGGATGGTGATAGTAATGATTGTGACAATGATGCTGATGAAGTTGATGGGAATACGATAGTGATCGTGATACTGGTGGTGATGGGATTACAATGGTAAAAGTAATGGCAACGGTGATGCTAATGATGGTGATGGAAATACAGTGATGGTGGTGATTGGAATATAATAGTAATGATGGTGATTATAATGATGGTGATGGGAATACAGTAATGGCAATGGAAATATTGATGGTGATGATGGGAATACAATGGTAATGATAGTGATTCTGTTGGAGGTGATGGGAATACAATGGCAATGACAATAATGCTGCTGATGGTGACAGTGATGATTCAGGTGACAATGGTGATGTTGATTAGAGGGTGATAGTAATGATGAGAAATACAATGATCATTGGTGGGTGTTTATTGATAGTGATGATGATGGTGGTGATAATTCAGAATTTCCAGTGTATCCTTGAAATGATAATTTCCTCATACTTATACCTCCCACATAATTTTCTTAGTCCCCACCATTTTGGTCTCTTCTGTAGCATTTGGCTCCCACTCCTGGATATTTTCATCTTGTACTGGAACTGTACCATGCCAGCTTCTCTTTCCATCTCCCTGACACCTCCTTCTTTTTTCCTCCTCCTAAAAAAAATAGACTTCCCACAGACTATAGATCTCAGCCCTCTTCTCTATCTCCATTGTTCTTTGGAACTCTTATCTACTAAAGGTGATAACTTCAATGATCACCTTTATGTATATGACTACCAAATACGTGTCTGCAACCATGACCTCAGTCCTAAATTCCACACCCGTATTTGACTGTGCGCTAGAAATTTATATCTGCATTTGCTAGTGGCACATCAAATTCACCAAGTATGACACAGAGTAAATCCCTTTACTACTTAAACCCGATCTTCTTCCTGACCTTAGGACCTGAGTCAATGTCCAGGTTTTACCATGTGACTGTAGTCATGCTCAGCCATTTTACCTAACTAGGCTTCAGGTTCCTTCTCTGAAAACAAGTGATTGAACTAGATGGAATGTAAGGGTCCTTCCAGCATGCACATTAGTGTTCTGTATTTCAGGATCTTTCTAGTTCTGACATTCCATGTTCTAAAGTCCTTTTGTACTCATATTCTGTTTTAAGGTTCCTATTAGAGCTATCTTTTTATGTTCTATATTTTAAGTTCATTTTGGCTTTTACTAAATATGTTCTGCATTCTATTTTTCCTTTCAGCTCTGACTTTTAAAAAGCTAAAACATCTATTTTTCTCTGACTTTACATCCTACCAAATCACAATGGTAATGGAACCTAGAATAAACTTTGTGTCCTGATCTTCAGTCACACTATCATCCCACAAATGAATGAAAAAATGTCTAATAAGCATTTAATATGTGCCAAGAACAGATGATACAATGTGTGGTAACTTAAAAGATCAGATATAGTCTCCTATCCTCCTGGGTTCAGTGGATGGTATCCCACATAAACCTGTTTCCCTCCACCCCCCACCAAAACCTGGGTTACCCCTAGCATGCAGTGAAGTTCTTCTGGTTTGGGATTCTCTGTGATTAAGCTCTGGAGAAGCTCATCTAAGGTGGTCATGGTGTCCATGTAGAGTTTCTAGAAGGGGAGAAACTAAAGTCAGAAGGGTGAGGGAGTCTTGGGTTGTACCAAAGGTAGCCTTGATCAGGGTCTCATTTGGACAAGGACTAAGAGGTCGGGGTTGACTTGAGCCAAATAAAGGCATTTCCGTTTGTTTTGCTACTTCGTGTTTTGGCCATATATTTATGGTCTAGTGTCTCCTATTTGTATATCACCCTTCCTGGCCTTCACTTAGGGGCCATTTTCAGGATATACAATGAGGACAGTTAGAAGAGATCATTGGTAATGTTTCTTTTAGGTCTGATATTGTATAACTTGTGTTTTATGTCACAAGGTCAGTGATAGCTTTGTTTTTGAGAGCACAAGCACAATCTTTCCCTCTTTCTTAGGGTGTTTTTGTTCTAAAAATGCTTGGAGCCTGATGATGGGAGGTGAAGATAAATCTTCTAATGCTAGATAGTTGGCCATCCACCTCTGCTGAACACCCCCCCCCAATGGAGAACAGCTGGTGCGATCACCTGTATGTCAGGAGGGTCTGCGAGGAGACAGGTGTGCTTCTCCAGAGCCTCCACCAAGGGGAGTTTAAACACACTTTGGAAGCAAGTGAAGAGAATCTTGGATTTCCTTTTAAAGTCCAACACTGGCCTCAGTTTGCTGTGAGGTTATCAGAAAAACAAAAGAATGTGAGTACAATTTGAGTTGCAGTAAAAAAAAAATCAAATTTGGACCAAATAGAGAAGAAAAAGACAATGGAATTAGTGCCAAGTCTGAGAGCTTTGTGCTCCAGCCCTGAGCACACCAAAAGATGTGTTTTACCATACCATTATACCAATAACCATCAAAAGAAGAGTTAGAAAGTGTTGGGGAAACATAAAGATTTTGAGAGGGAGAAAATCCAATTAAAAACTTGGAACATAAACCAAGCAATAGAAGTTCCTAATAGAAGAGAGAATGAAATATTGGCCAGGAGTGGAGAACCTGCGGCCTTGAGGCCACATGTGGCCTCTCACTTGCACCTCTGAAATGCATCACCCCCCCCCAACCCCGACATAGTGTGCTATTCTTATCCCTGCTGATATCTTATCACGATACTAGCCATTCGTGCTCCATGAGGCCAGGAACTGTGCCTTAGCTAAACTTCACACACAGTAGGTACTTCATAAATGTCTGCGGGATATGAATTGGAATTCTCCCCTCTCTCCCATCCGCCATCTAATTGAGACCTGGCTTTTTCAGTTTGGTGGTCCCTGGACATGTTGGTTTCACTGGGAATCACTCTGAGGAGGACAGGATGAACCTACCAAAGTCCTGAAATGGCGCACATGACCTGCTGTCGAGTTGTGGTACAGAGAGTGTCCTGGGGTTCTTTCTTCATCAGCACCTGTGAGTCCCCGAAATAAAGAATTAGAAATAGGGTCAAGACTTCTAGGTCCCTGTACAGAGAAACTGGTGTGTCCTGCAGTGAACCAAGCCCTCGCCTAGCCTCAACCACAGATTTCCTCTTCCACTCCTTCTTCCCAACCCCACCAAAGTGGAGACTGTCCTCCCTCCTAAAAACCTCCCAGGGGAGTTCTGGACATTCCCTGTCTTGGTCAGGTGGACACGTCTATTCCCTACTGCTGTTCTCCATCCTCAAAATCTGTTCCTCCAAGTGTTCCTCAGAGTGATCCTCTGTGAAACAAACATGCCCAGGGACCAACAAACTGAAGAAGCCAGAGCTCAGTTAGGTAGAGAATAGGAGAGAGGGGAGAATTCAAGTTTATATACTACAGACATTTATGAAGTACCTACTGTGTGCAAAGTTTAGCTAAGGCACAATTCCTAGCCTCATGATTGTCAGCAATTAGGATATAGGATCACAGATCCTGGAACAGACCTTCAAGGCTATCTGGTCCTATCTCCCATTTTACAGATGAGGAGACTGAGACATCCTAGGGAGAATTCTCGTTTAGGTACCCTCTCAAATGGACTTCACAGAGAGGCTCCAAAATTTCCCCTTAGCAGCCTAATTACTACTGGATCGTCACTAGGGGCAGGACATCATTTCAGAAAAGGAAAGTGGTCCTAGAAAAGGGGCTGCTGAATCCGAGATGAGTGATGGGGAAAATGTGTGTGTGTGTGTGTGTGTGTGTGTGTGTGTGTGTTAGGTCCCAGGCTATTTTGACTGTATCTAGTAGGGTATTAAAAATCAGAGAGTAAGAAACAACCTCAGAGGGCATCTAGTCAAACCTATACCTGGAAAGAAATCCTCTTTACAACATTCTTGTCAAGTGGTCATTAAGAAATGCTAGCTGACTGCTTGATTGATTGGGCACCTAGCCTCTGATGAAGGCTTCCAGTGATAGGGAACTTACTGTTAGATGGCTGTCATTGTTAGGATGTTTTCCTTAATATATTAGGACTTCTAGTACAAGGCATCCCGTGGGTTACCAAGGAATGCTTTTTGATTCCATTCATGCTTCCTTGTGTTATCTGGACTTTTGAGGTGAAAGTTGTAGGGCTGGATGAATTCTGAGTTTGGGAACTGTGGTTGTCTAGGTGGGATATGTAGTCATTAGTTGAAAAGTGAAAAACAAAATGGTGGGGGTGGCAGCATAGGTGAGGAATGCTGGTGCATATTTAGAAAAACCAGCTTTTCATAGTTCTCATTCTTATTGGAAGCTAGCCCCTGTGGAAGACACAAATACCATAGGTTAGTGGTAAGGGTGCTAGATTTGGAATCAGAGAAGTTAAGTTCACATTTCAGCTGTCCTGCTTAGGCCATGGCTTTGTCATTTGTAAAATGAAGGGGTTGGATGCAATGTGTTGTATGGTCTCTTCCAGCCCTAAATACTATGATCCTTTGACACTGCCCACATTTATACAGGTTCAGGGGCCATTCCAGGGACTTGTATCCTAGTTTTCCCTGTCCCACTGTTGATCTTCTCTCTTTCTCCATACCCGTTCACTTACCAGTAGGCTGTTGATGAGCTCAGGCACCTGGGTGAACTCATAACTGTGGGCCCCCTCGTTCCTGCTGATGGCCCCCACCAGCAACAGGACTGCCTCTAGGAAGCTCTGCTTGAGGGTATCATCCTGGTAACCCCATAGGGAAGGAGACATGGAAAATCAAGTCAGAGAGTGTGTGGATATGAACAGGTATCCACTTGTTCCCTTTCAGAGCCATTCTTAGTGTGTGTCAGGGCAAGGGGTGGTGTCTCTGGGAGGCTTGGAGTCCCAGGGACTGTTTGGGCCCCAGGCCATTTCTAGTTAGTAGGAGGGTGTCTCAAGAGAGACCAATCCAAGAGGGTGGTCTGGGCCCTTTATAATGTGTGTCTTAGTTTAGTTTTCTGGAGATGAGCTTGACTAGACCTTGGGAGGGGTCTTGTCCTCTATTCATCTCCATTATATTGTTGCATTATGTTCACACAGGAATTCAAACATAGGCCACCTTCCTCCCTTCTTTCTACCCCCAGATTCTTTTACTGACACGAATCCTAGGAATGCTTTTGGGCTATAGCATTATCCACAGTTTGCCAAAATTTGATCTCTCTATCCCTTCCCAGAAACCATCTTTCCCTCCAGACTGACTAGTCCACTCAATATCCCCTAATATATGCCATCTTTACCACCAGATTGTTCCACCCAAAATCTTCCAACATCTTTCTCTTCAGCCAAGACTGATTTAGTTACTCTGTCTTTCCCATGAACCCTCTTCTGTTGCTAGACTGATTCTGTCATTGTACCCCCAAACACACCCTCTTCTCCAGTCCAAGTGTACCACTTAATGGTCCCCACCAATCCTTCCTCTTTTCCAGTCAGATTGTTTTATTCTCTGTCCCTGAATGTGCACCTTCCTGTCCAACCACTCCTTATCCCTTCTATGGATCCCCACAGCCAGATAGGTCTATTTACTGTTTCTCAGCTTTCACCACACCCATCAGCCAGAATGATCCACTCACTGTTCCCTAACATGTAGCTTCATCACCAGTCAGATTGTTCCCCCAAGTTTTCCCCAACCATCATGTAACTCTTCAGCTTGACTTGTCTACTCATTGTCTCCCAAAATACACCCTACTTTGCAGCCAGTTGGGTACATTAATGATGTCCCCGAACCTCTTCTCTGACCAGAGAATTACACTCACTGTCCCCCAGCAGTATATCTTCCTGTCTAGTCAGACTTGTCTAGTCTCTGTACCGCAACCATGCATCCTTCTATCCACCCAATCAATCAAATACTATATATTCAGTGCTAAATCTGTGCCAAGACTAGGAATACAAAGAAAGGTAAAAACAAAACAATGCCTATCCTCCCTCTCCCTTGTAAAAATCTCACGTTCTAATTGAGAAGACACCATGAAAATAAGTGGGAACACATAAGATAAATACAGATTAGATGAAGGAATCTCTAAGGAGAAGGCACCAAAAGCTAGGGTGGGGGAGGAGGGACTAGGAAAGACCAAACTGATTCAGTTACTCATTAACCTCCTATATGCATTCTCTTCTATATCTAGACTTTCCCATTATTCTAGGGTCCTTTTTTAGAACCCTTAATTCCTAAATCATCTCATAGATGCAAAATACTCTAAATACGAAATATTAGACAAAAGCCCCAAGTGAGTGTTAATGTTTCCTCCACCTACTGTATATGGCACTAACATGCTTTAAAGTTTGGAGATCGGCTCCAGAAAATTGAAATTAAGTAAAAAAAAAAATTCAGGCCAATAATGCATTTAATGGTGCTATGGTTTATTTGCCATTTGCTAAGCTTGCATTATCTCCTGAGCCTTGAGAAGTTTTTTCCCCAAACTTCCAAGGAGCTGTAGTTGTATAGACTATGTCCATCTGTGCAAAACCTTGGGTTCTTGGACTCTGGGAAATTTATAGATAAGAAGTATCACAGACCCCAACCAATACCCCCCAAACAGGTCCAATATATTTACAAAGTTAGCCAAGGGGTGAATCAGACCTTCCCACTTTCCTTTTCTCCCTCTTTCCCTTTTTCAATTAATTCTAATTCTCAAACATCCCAAAGGATAGATTTGAGAGCAGAAGCAACAGATAATACCTTGTTTCCTCACCAATCATTGCCTTAGAATCCCTGGAAAGCAATAAAACTGGTGAAACATCACCAGCCGTCATCAGAGAAGAAACATTGCAAGGAAATATGGGAAGCCCTTTCTTGCTGCTGCTTCTTACCAACTGATCTGAGGATGCTGACACTATGTGACATGGATAGTTGATATGAGACTTGATTTACAGCCTCACAGTGAGATGCAAACTTCCTAGAAATGCCTAGGAAAATTGTAGTGCCTTGCATCAAAGGCTTCTGTGGTCTCAGCTGACTTTAAAAAATAGCCTTCAATAAATCTCATGAGGATATCTAAGTTTTGTTCCAGGGCAGTCTTTGTGTGCTGGCAAATGGATGATCTAGATAACCATCCATTTAGAAGGCATTTGCTATTAAGTGGTGAGGGAAAGGCAGGATAGACTGATTACCTCTCCAAAATCCAAACGTTAAGTCCTCTGGACCTACAACATCTAATCGTTTGTTGCTTTATATGAACCTTCCTCTCTAGGCAAATCGGCCCACTCACTAACTGTCCCCTACTGGCACCTCATCTCTGGCCACACTATTCTATTCACTTCCTCCTAAATATGCACTCTTCTTTGTATTCAACATGTTTCATTCACTGTCCCCCAATATCCAAAACCTCCTTATCCAAACAGACTGGTCCATGAATTGTGTCCCAACACGTAACTTTTGTTTAAGTCCAACTGGACTGTTCATTGTCCCCCAATAATGCACTGTCCTATCTAGACAGCACAATGCACGCACTGTCTCCCAACTCTCAATAGTCCTTTCTAGTCAGACTGGCTTATCCTCCAACAAATAGCCTCCTCTTTAGCCAAACTGGTCTCCTCACCCTCCCTAAATACGTACCCTCCTCTAGAGCTGAGCTGGTCCACTCAGTTTCTCCCCAAATTCATACTCTCCAATCAAACACATCCACTCATTGTCCCCCAGCTTTGATACCCTTCTCTTGCCACACAAGTCCACTTATTGTTTTCCAAGATGTACCCTTTTCTTCAGACAGTGTTTCTATTATTACCCCACATACCCTTTCTTCAGCCAAGTCAGTCTATTCACTGTCTTCCTGAAGTAAATGCTTCTCTTCAGTCAGACTGGTCCACTCATTGTTTCCTAACACATATCTTTCTTTCTCTTTCCCTTAACCATACAACATCTCCTGTTACAGTGGTCCATTTACTGTCCTAACAAGCACCCTCTTTTCAATAGACTAGTACACTCGCTCATTTTCCCTTGAATGAATCTTCCTTTGCAACCTGACTCACTATTTGTCCTGGACTTATTGTTCTGACAGGCTTGTCCACTTACTCTCCACTAAAGGGTACCCTCCTTAGGGTCCACTTTCTGGTCCACTTCTTACACAACGTGTATCTTTTTAATTTTTTTATTTTTTTTATTTTTTAGGCAATTGGGGTTAAGTGACTTTGCCCAGGGTCACACAGCTAGTACGTGTCAAGTGTTTGAATTGAGGTCAGAATTTGAACTCAGGTCCTCCTTACTTCAGGGCTGGTGCTCTATCCACTGCGCCACCTAGCTGCCCCTAACATGTATCTTTTTTCAGATGGATGACATCCCTCATGAACCATCCCATGAGTCCCTAAGCAGACTGGTTCATTTGCTGTCTTCTACAGACCCAACCCTCCAGCCAGAGGTGTCCCTTTTCACATTCCTCCAACATGGCACACTCTTCTCTCTAATCAAAGAAGAATCCCTCATCCTCTAGTCTGATTTTGCCATTCAGTCATGTTCCCCAAATTTACATTTTTTTCTCCTCTCAAACTGTGTAACTCATTCACCATCCTAGACATGCATCCTTATCACAGCCAGATATATAGTCACTCCCTTCTGATATGCACCCACCATTACAGAAAGACTTGCCCACTTCCTGTACCTAACATTTACCCTCTTCTTCAGCCACATTGGTCCAATTACTGTCCCCTGTATGCTCTTACATTACACCCAGATGAGACCTCTCTTTTTCCATTCTCTCACATGTGTATCAGCAACACTAAAGTATTCCACTCAATGTCCCCCCAAGGCAATCCCCGCTCTGGGCAGATTGGCTTATAACTCACTGTTCTTTCACATGAAATAATGTGTCAGAGCAATGGATCCACTCATTGTCCTCCAATATGCCTCCCTGTCCAGCCATACTAGTCCATCTATTGTACTCCAGCACAGACATCCTCCTCTCTAGCCATCCTGAACGGACCAATAACAATCCCCCAACATGCACCAACCTTCTCCATCTACACAATTCCATTTTAAAAATTAATTAATATGGCCCCTGAGGTTCCTTCCAACTCTAATCTGTGATCCTGTGACCCCATCTCTTGCCAGTCAAACTGACTCAATCATGGTTCCTTCATGTACATCTTCTCTCTAGACAAACTGTTCCACTCATTGTCTCCCAGAATGCACTTACCTTCCTCTCCAGCCCAATGGTTCACATACTTTCTCACAATTTGCACCCTTCTATTTAGACTGGTCCATTCATTTTCTTCTAAAGTAGACTTTCTTATTTAGCAAAAACAGTCCACTTTGTCCCCCATAAACATGTCTGTCTGTCTTGTCAGATTGTTCATTCACTGTCTACTTTTCCAGGAAAACTCATGCTCCACCATATGCACCCAACCTTCCTGGGTCAACTGGTCACGCTAAGTATTCCCTAATATGCAATTATCCCCCTTTTCAGGCAGCATAGTTCCCTCACTCTTCAGCAACATTCTCCCTCCTGTTCTTTACTGTTCACCCACACTCACTGTCTTCTGCCTCACGAGAGGCACTGGTGGTGCAGTAGATAGAATGCTGGTCCTGGGCCTGGAGTTGAGAAGACTAAAGCTCAAATCTGGCCTTAGAAACTTAATAGCTGTATGAACCCTGGGCAAGTTACTTAACCTCGGTTTGCCTCAGTTTCCTCAAATGTAAAGTTGTTCTTAGGATCAAACGAGATAATATTTGTAAAAAGCATTTAGTACAGTGTCTCGCAAATAGCAGGTACTACTTAAATGCTTATGTCCCCCACCCTTCCCCTACAGGTCTAATTGGTCTACTTTTAGAGCCAGACTGGCCCATTCATTCACTCTCATCAACCATGCATTTTCTTCTCCAGTCAGCTATTTCTACTCATTGTCTCTCAAAATACACCATCCTCTTCACCTATATTGGTTTATTTACTGTTACCCAGCATTCAACCTCCTGTCCAACCAGAAGGATCCACTCATTTTCTTCCAATATGCATTACTCCTTTCCTGTCAAATTGGTCCACTTACTCTATTCTCTAGCCCAATGTGTATCTTCCTCACCAGTAGGATTGGTTCACTCGGTTTTCCTCAGCATGTAGAGTGTCCCCCAGACTTCTTCCTCTCCAAGGAGTCTTGTCAATCTATTCTCCTCTAACACTGTACTCCTCTCTCTAGCCAAACTGGTCTCCTCATTGGATCTAATATGGGTCCACCTCTAGCAATCAGATTGGTCCATTCCTTGTGTTCCATAATGTAACTGCCTCTACAGCCAGACCAGTCCACTCATACTTCTTCATTATTTTCCCCTGCTCTGTAGACAGGCTCATCAACTCTTTTTACTGTCCCTGAATGCAGCCTCTTCAGTGGCAAGAATATACTATTCCATTACTATCCTGTACATGTGCCCTTACTTGAGGGTATACCCACAGGTACCCATTTTCTTCACAGCTAAACTGATGCAGTTACAATGCCTTTTTTTCTAGCCACACTGATCATCTCACTTATTTTCCCTTAATGCATCCTCTTCTCTACTGAGACTGAGACAATCACTCAGTGTCTCCCAACATGTACCCTCTATTCGTATTAGTTTATACATAGACTATCCACAGACAGGTTTGTCATCTTACTGTCCAGAAATATGAACCCTCTTTTTCAACTGAATTGGTGTCCTCATGGCTACCCAAACATACACCATCATTTCCAACCTGCCTTGTCAATCCAAACTCTCTCAAACATACCTCCTCCTTTCTGTCCAGATTAGACCATTCACTTTACCCAAGCTACACATCTTCCTCTTCAGTCAGACTGACCCCAACATGCATTTTCCTCTCTCCAGTTTGCTCATTATGCCTTATATGTGCTCAAGTCTCCAGCCAGATTCCTTTGCTTAGCATACCCCCAAATTCACCATCTGCCTTTCCAGCCAGATTGAATCGCTGACAGTCCTATAACATCACATTTTCCTCTACAGCTCCTTTCACATACCATCCCTGGCATGCTTCCTCCTCCTCTTAAAATGAAATGAAAATTCACTGTCCTTGCTCATTCCTCTTCAATTGTCAGGTTAGTCAACCCCATTGTCTTCTAGAATGATTCCCCAACACTACACCTCCTCTCAAGGTTACACTTCTCCATCTGGAGCCTAGAAGGCTTTGGTTCAAATCTCGCTCCTGATATTTACTGTTTGACCCTGGGAAATATCACTTAACTTCTCTCAGCCTCACTTTTGTCATCTGTAAAATGGGCATAATGATGTCTGTTCATGCCCACCTCTTAGACTTGTTGTGAGGCTTAAATAAGTTCATGTATGTAAAACAATTTGCAAATTTTATCTAGCACTGTATAAATGTCAGTTATTATCAGTGTTATTATTATTATTATTGTTGAAAAATATCATGGTGTAGTAGATAGAAGGTTGGCCTTAGAGTCCAGAAGAACTAAATGGTTCTAACCTTGCCTCAGACCTGGCAGTGTGACCCAGTGCCTCAATCTTCTAAGACAAGGAGTTGCAGACCTATCTGCATTGTTAATGAGAGTTTAAGAGTTGCAGACCTATCTGCATTGTTAGTGAGAGTTTACTTATAAGAATTCTCTAGAAATCACTGTTCTGGACCAAAAATATATTATTATTATTATTATTATTATTATTATTATTATTAGCCGGGTCATGCATTCTGCTTTTATCCACTGTTTCCCAGTACACAGCCTACTATCTAGCCATGCCAGTTCACTCACCATGTCCAGCAGACAGACTAATCCATCTCCTTGTCCATTCACTGTCCCACAAATCACAGCCCCTTCATTGTCCCTCAATAAGTATCTTCCTCTTCAGTCTTATTCCTCTACTCACTGTCCCATTAAGCACTCTTCCCTAGGCAGAATGTTTCATTCATTCAATAAGAACTTCTGAAGCACCTACTATGGGTTCTCTGTGTGCTAAGCATTGGGAATACAAGAAAAACGCAAAGGATAATCCCTGCTCTCCTCAGTCCAATGAGGAAGACAGAATGCAAGCAGCTATATACAAACAAGCTATATACAGTATACATCAGAGATAATCAATAGAGGAAAGGCATTATGGAGAGCCAAGAAAGGCTTCTTCTAGAAGATAGGACCATTTACTTTCTCTGACTTTAACTTTCTCCGATCAGAGACTGATGTACTCACATTCCCTGGCATGTATTCTCCTCTGTAGCTAGACAGTCCACCCCCAACCCCCAGAAACGCACTTTCCCCTCTAGCTAGACTGAGCCATTGTTCCTTCTCTCCCACCACGCATCCCCTTCTTAACCCAAATTGGTTTACTTCCTCTCTCCCGTTGCTGTCCAGACAGTCTGGCTCACTTTTTATTCATGAAAGCAGATTTATGGAACTAGAAAGGAGCTCAGAGAGTATCTTGTTTAATCTCTTGCTCAACTCATAAATGCACTTTGGACAGCCTTCCTAATAATGACAATAGTGTTAGAGCAAGAAGAGACCTTAGAGGTCCTGGAGTTCAACCCTCTCATTTTGCCAAGAGGTTAAGTGCCTTACCTAAATCATCTGATGCCTTTATTTTCCCAATGAGGAAGTTGAAGCCAAAAGAGACGAAGTGACTTATCCAAAGTCACACAGGTTGTAAAGGATTGAGATGAGATTTGAAACCTGGTCTTCTAAATCCAATGTTCTTTCTACTGTACCATGTTGCCTCTTCTAAGGGGTCATTCAGCCATTTCCTGAAGACCTCCAGGGATGGGAAATGCTCTTTCTTAAGGCAAGCCCATTTCCCTTTTGTCCAGATTTGATTATTACATCAAGCCTAAATCAGCTTCTCTCTCTGCAATTTCTACCCACTATTCCTAATTTTTCTGAGGCCAAACAGAATAAATTTAATCTCTCTTTCACATGTTAGCCCTTTAAGTACTTGAAGTCATGGTTATGCCATCCCCCAACTGGTTCTAAGCTCAAAAATTCAAATTTTCTTTAACTATGGACTTAATTTCAAATCCCTTCAACACCTGCATTACTTTCCTTCTATACCTTCCTGATATCATCTGTTGAGGTCTTTCTCAACATGTGCCCAGACCTGAAAATACCATTCTGGATGGTGGGAGTTCTGACCAGGGTAGGGGATAATAGAGTGTTCCCTTATTTTGGCATTAGGTTTCCAGTCACATAGTCTAAAACCACTGTGTGTGTGTGTGTGTGTGTGTGTGTGTGTGTGTGTGTGTAGCTTTCCATGTCATACAGTTGGTTCATATTGAGCTTTCAGTACACTAAATCTCTCCAGCCTCACCCGCCATTATTTGACTCACAATATTAGTTTTCACAACTCACATTGTTTTCTAGCTGTGTCTCTTCCTTCCTATATTTGTCCTGTTTGTTTATTTATTTTTGTACCTAAGTGATGGATTTTAAGATAATACCTATTAATTTGCACCTTTCTGAGTCCCTATTCTTGACATCCAGTGAGTTAGATATGTTCCCTCCCAAACTGTATATAATCTACTAATTTGATGAACATGCTAGAATGACTTCATCTAAGTAACTCATAAAAAAGGAAGGAAAGAAGGAAGAAAATAAGCATTTGTTAAGCATCTATTATGTGTTAGGCACAGTGCTAAGTGCTTTATAATTATTATCTCATTTAATCCTCATGACAACCCTGGGAGGTGGGTACCATGATTATTCCCATTTTATAGCTGAAGAAACTGAGGCAGACAGCAGTAACTTGCGCAGGGTCACACATTTAGTAAGTGTATGAGACTAGATTTGAACTTGGATCTTCCTGATTCCATGCTCAGTACTTTAACTATTATATCACCGAGCTGTGTAAAACAAACAAACAAATACATACATACATAGGCTAGATAAATACATAAATATTAAAATGTTGAACAGACTTAAGACTCCAGACAGAACCCATTTGGCATTTCATTAAAGATCTCCATGTAGGATGTCATTCACCCATTAATTAACAGTCTGGGTCTGCTCATTCCACCACTTCTGAATCCTCCAAACTCTACGATCATCTAGGCCATATTTCTCCATCTTGTTCATGAGAATTCTGAGGGAGGTTCTGCCAAAGCTTTGCTAATTTCCAGGTAGACTAATTTTAAATAGTCTGCTAATTCAATAACTCTTTCAAAAAGGAAATGAGGTTGATTTGGAAAAAAATTTATTCTTTGGGGATCTTTTCTAGTTTCAAGTGAAGATCACTTCCCCTTCAAAGTTCTCAAAATCCATCTGTTTTATAATCCTTTGAGAACTTAGAGACTAGGCATCAAATTCAATGGTGACTACTTTGCAGAGTCCATTTTCTTTCTCTTTTTGCAAAATGGGACCACCCTTATCTGTTTCTAGGTATATGGCACCTCTTCTGTTCTCCACAAGCCCTTGCAAGTTTACAATAGGGGCTCAGTAATCACACCCACAAATTCATGTAGGTCTTTTATTTTGAATATATTTAAGGACAGTAGCAAGGAACTGGAAAAAGTTTGTGAACTGGAGTCAGAAAACATCTGGGTCCAGCTCCGTGCTCTGTCATTGACTAGCTATGTGACACCAAGGAAATCACTCAACCTGAGTCTCAGTTTCCTTCTCTCTAAGATGGGGATGATGATGTGAGCACCACATTTGAGGAAGGACAAAGCTGGAGAAGGGTTGGAATAGGCTCACTAGGATGATGAGGGGACTGTAAAACACCATGTACAGAGTGTGCCAAAAGTGTTAGTGTATTTTAAAGCTGTTAAAACTTTGAAGAAAAGGGGGAATGGAGAAGAGAAGACAAGAGAGATATGCCAGCTCCATCATCAACTATTTGAATGGTTGTCACATCAAGGAAGGATTATATTTATTCTGTTTATTCTAGGAGCAGTGGGAAGGAAGTTGCAAACAAATTTTGGCTTGAAGGAAGGAAAAACTTCCTTGGAAATTAGAGCTGACCCAAAGTGTAATGGTATGTTTTAGAGGTAATGAATTTTCTTGTCACTTTAGGCCTTCAAGAAGGAGGATGGATACTCATGTGTAGGGATGCTAAAGAAGGGATTTCCTACTCAGTGAGAAGTCAGGCTGAGGGTCTTCCCAACTCTGAGAAACTGGGCGGCCAGTTAGGAGGATTTCACAGTAATACATACATATGAGAGATAAGAGCCTAAGTTAGGGTGTTGTGTTTATCCCCTTTTTGCTACTCACACAAACAAGAGATGTTTTGGGGTTAGACTCAACAAA
Source organism: Phascolarctos cinereus (assembly GCF_003287225.1). Lineage (NCBI taxonomy): Eukaryota > Metazoa > Chordata > Mammalia > Diprotodontia > Phascolarctidae > Phascolarctos > Phascolarctos cinereus. Next base: position 646,979,680 of record NW_027555847.1, read on the forward strand.
AACAAAAAGATTTGTCAAATGATTGGATATAGGAGGGAAGGAGGAGGAAAGAGTCCAGGATGACTCCATGGTCTTGAACCTAACTTGCACCTGCAACAGAAATATGAAAGTTTGGAGGACTGGAGATTTTAGTTGAAGAATACAGCAATACAACCTTTTTAACAAGTTGAGTTTGAAATGCCTGTAGGGCATCCAGGAAGAGAAATTCAACAGTAGTTGATGATACTGATAATTCTAGCCTAGAATTTAAGAGATGGACTAGATCAGGGCTAGACATAGAGATATGGGTACTGTCCATGGGAGTTGAAATTTCCAAGAGAGAACAGTAGAGAAGAGAAGAGGGGCTAGAAGTGATGAAAAATATCATGTTAATAGGGAGCACAATGGATGATTATCCAGCCAAAGGGATTTGAAAAGGATACGGACAGGGAAGATGAGAAATGAGGCAACCATTCCATGGAAGAAGGAGAGTACTTTTTGAATATCAAAAGTTGCAGAGAGTCAAGGAGGTTGAAGACTGAGAGATTAAAAGATCTTTGGTAACCAGTCAAGTGGTGGAGTTCAAGGCCAGATTGAAAGAGGGTGAGAAGTGAGGGGGGTAATGAAGAAGTAGAGCAAACATGTGCAACTCATTCTAGTCATTTGACTGTGCAAGGGAGAAGACTTACACAATGATAGCGTGAGGGGATAGCAGAGTCAAGTGAGGGCTTTTTCAGGTTGAGGTAGACCAGAGTACATTTGTAGGCAGGAAAAGAGCCAATAGAAAGACAAGAGATTGATTATGAGAGAAAGAGGGGCAATATTCAATGAGGCAAGCTCCTAGAAGAGATAGGAGGGAAAGGGATTGAAGGATAAAGGTTGAGAGGTTGCCTCAAAAACAAAAAAGGAGTAATGGAGATACATCTGGGTAAAGATATAGACAGATTTTGAGGTGTGGAATAGGAGGCAATGAGGGAATTCATAAAGGATGGACTCTATTTTCTTGGAAAAGAAGATAATGACATCTGTGGGGAGTGGGGTTAAGAGAGAGCAGATGATGGTGTGAGAGGCCTGAGGAAAGAAGAGAAAGAGGGCCTAGCTGAGATTAAATAATATGAATTTGAAATAGATTCAATTGGAACAGTGGGGTTGTATCCTCCAGAAGTATTTGGGGTTATGGAAAAGGCAGATGGTAGAAGTGACACAGGGTTGAAGATTAGCAAGGATGAATTGTGGTTAAGACCACAGGCAAGAGAGGTCAAGGGTGGAGAACAATGTTCTTGGCAACTATATGGTCCATGATATGAATAGGGTAGAGAAGCAGGGATGATCTGGGGCAGGGTTGAGGAACCTGTGGCCTCGAGGTCACATGTGGCCCTCTAGATCCTCAAGTGCAGCCCTTTGACTGAATTGAAACTTCACAGAACAAATCCTCTTAATAAAAGGATTTGTTCTGTGAAGTTTGAATACAGTTAAAGGGCTGCACTTAAAAAGGGAGGCTTGAGGATGTAAAGGGCTGAGAGGTGGTAGGGTGGACTTGAATTAGACAAGAGTACCGAGAAAGGGCAGTATGGAAAGGGATATTTATATGACTATATAGTCATAGGAACCAGTTGTTTGGGGCTTTTACCTTTCTGGGTTTTATGATATTAAAGGATGGCTCAGGCACAATGTTGCCTCTCTGAATACTATGATGTTGGCGGAGGCGGTAGCAGAAAGTTCAGCCTGGATGTCCAAGCCCCCAGAGATCAGAAAGAACTCTCTCATGTCACCAACTCATTAGTAATATCCCAAGATGGAGGAGTATGAAGCCAACACAGAAAATATCTCCCACGACAATAATTTTACCCATATGGGTGCTGCCCTTCATTAACACATACCCCTCCACAACTTATAAATGGTTTCCTAAGCACCTGTGACAAAACAGGAAATGCGTGTTTCTCCATTTAGCTAAGCAGGCCTTCAGCAAACTGAAAGAAATTTATCACCAGGCCTACACTCAAAAGACTTTCCTTTCCATCTTTGTAGGGCCTACAAGAGCTGGTTCTGTTGGTTTAGCCTTTGAGAAGGCAGAGTTCCCCCTAGTCTTTTCATGCTTCAATGAGACAAGGGAGGTTTTATAATTTTAAGACTCCATGTCTCCATTGTCCTATGATTCTGATTGTAATATTTTGTATGTAATTCTAAGATTCTATGTCTCTGTGCTTTTGAATTGGAGATTCGAAGAGAGTCTGTGATCTTAATTTCTGGTTCTCTATGAGCAGGCAGCATTTTTCATACCCAGTAGCTACTTTGGAAGTAGAAGACCATTCTCGAGGAGATGTTGTCCACCCAAGGGAGGATATTCTCTTTGGCCTTGGCTGCCATCTGCCCATAGGAGAGAAGGATGGTACTTCTGGCCCACCTCCACTTTGGGTCTTCTTCCTCCTGGGGAGATGGCAGAAGGAATGAACAATCAAACAGAGCCTTCAACATTGGGTTTGTCGACAGGCATCACTGTTTTCGGACAGTGGTGTCCTGAGGACAGGTATCACAGGATCATAGATTTAGAACTAGGAGGTTAGACCTTTAGAAGTCAGTGAGTATAATCCCATCATTTTACAGAGTGGGAAAATGAGTCCAGGAGAGGTTAAATATATTGCCCAATATCATGGATAGTAAATGGCAGAGCTGGGATTTGAACCCAGGTCCTCTGACTCCAAATCCATCAATTTTCCCTGAACAATATGCCTCTCTGGTAAGGAGCTTGGGTTCAGTTCCCTAATTCTTCCTGGAGAGGGAAGGGGAGGAAGTCAAGAGGTGGCAGCCCATGCTGGGGCCCTTGTTTTCCCCAATTTATAAAATGTATAGACTTGAAAAGGGTGGTTGGGTTCCAGGCCTGGAGAAGTTCATATCATGGGGAAAGTCAACGCATGGTAGCAAGAATCCAAGCCCTTCTTGCCTGGCTGGCCCTAAACAAATCTTGTTCATTGATCCACTTATTGACTGACCGATTCAACAAATATTTATTGAGCATATCCTAAGTATAGGGCCCTGAGCTCTATGTTGGGGAAGATATATGATGCCTTCATACAGCTTAGTCAGTCAAGGAAGAGAATTGATTTGGTGACTCATGTATTCACATATGCAAACGCCTCTTTCCTTTCTAATTTTCTTCTAGGTGTTTTCTCTTTGCTGTGTTGGTGTTAGTCCCTCTTCCTCTGCCCCACCCTGCCTATTTATTCCATGCAATATTTCTTTGTCCTTATAATCTCTTCAGGTTTCCAATTCTTTTCTCTACCACTTGGAATCTCTGCTGCCCATCCTCTGCTTCTTTCCACTTGTCCTCTTTTTTCTATGCTGTTCTAGGGAGCAGTGACTGTCATAGGTCCTTGCATGATGCTGATGGTGGGTGAACTGTAATTTGAGGAAGTATTCCTGTTTGGAAGGGGGAGGTGGGTGTTGCAGGGAATCCTGAAGGTGAGATTCTTTGATACAAGAGGCTTTAGAGATCAAAAGGACTTGGGAGAAGAGCTAACACAAATCCCCCATTTTATAGTTACTAAAACTGTGGCTCAGAGATGGAGAGATTGATGCTGAACATTAGACAGGTTATGTGTCATAGACCCCTTATTATTTAATGTCCCTGTGAAGAGGAGAGGGGGAGTGTGGCAGAGTTCCTTTGTGGCCACAGGATGCAAATACCTTAATGTTAAAGTTGTTAAGAATCTGCTTCAAAGGTCCTGTCCGGCCAAACTGGTCCAGGACTGCCCAAGCATCATCCAGATGTCGTGCTGCTGTTAACCCTATGGTGAGGGCAATTCCCTGTAAGGGGACAAGAGAAGTAGGGATGCTGGTAAACTGTGGGTTCCCAGTGCAAGGCAGATTGGTCCAAGGTTCATGGGACCTTAGAGGAGAAATGGCTTATCCCACAGGGACACTGAGCCCCAGAGAAGGGAAGGGACATCATTCCCCCTAGATAACACAGTGAGTCAGTGGTAAAGGCAGATCTAGAACTCAGGTGTCCTGAATTCCTGTCAAAATCAATAGCATTCATATATTGCTTTACATTTTACAATGCACTTCCTCCTCACAGAAGCCCTGTGAGATAGGGTATATCAATGTTAGTCTCTTTTTCTCTCTCTCTTTTTTTTTTAGGATCATTGATTTAAAGATGGGAGGGCTCTTAGAGGTAATCTAGTCCAATCCTACAGTTTTACAGATGAGGAAACTGACACCCAGGGAGGTGAAGTGAGGGACCGAAAAGCCAATGCATTTTCTGGGATTGAGGTAGCTAGGCAGAGCAATGAATAGAGTACTGTTCCTGGAGTCAGGAAGACCTGAGTTCAAATCTGGAATTAGACATTTGCTAGGTGTGTGACACTGAGTAAATCATTTGACCTTTGTCGGCCTCAGTTTCCTCAACTGTAAAATCAAGATAAATAATAGCACCTATCTACCAGGGTTGTTGTGAAGAAAGCATTTAATGCCTAGCACATAAGTGCTTAATAAATATGTGTTCTTTTCAACACCCTTCCTCCTTCCCTTCCCCTTTATTATGTTATAGATGAAGAAACTGAGGCTCTGAATGATAAGTGCTCTTCCCATAGTACTGTAGTTTTTGAAAAAAAAGTTTTTGGCAAGGCAATCAGGGCTAAGTGACTTGCCCAGGGTCACACAGCCAGCAAGTGTTAAGTGTCTGAAGCCACAATTTGAACTCAGGTCCTCCTGAGTCCAGGGCCAGTGCCTGACCCACTGCTCCACCTAGCTGCCCCATAGTACTGTGGTTTAAAAAAAAGACCAGGATATGAATGCACATATTTTGACTCCCAGTCTAGGGTTCTTTCCATCATACCATATCATACTAAATGAAACTCAGGACCTTACTGAATTTTAGGCTTTAATGATCAGATGGTATTCATGGGGACAGGGGGAATTTTGGAAGGGGACAGAGGCCAAACTTGGAATTCCTATAAAGAATAACAAGTTGTAGATAATAGATTTGCAGTTTTATGTCCAATTATCTTTGTTTTTTATTATACTATGTTATAAAAATGCTTATTTTATTCCATAAATTAAAAATAAAATAAAAAAATTATACTATGTGACTGGCCACTTTCTAAGGATTGGGCACTTACTATTTGGTTCCCCTATTACATTGGCGTATAGACAAAAATGGTAGAAAGGGCCCTGGATACAGAATCAGGAAGCCTGTCTAAGGTAGCAAAATGGAGACAATAGGACTTGTACCTCCTGCCTCATGGAATCACTGTGAGGAAAATGCTTTGTAAATCTTAAAGCACTACAGAGATATGAACAGTTACCCTTTAGGTATGAGAATATGCCAAGCCTGCTGGATTTCCCCTAAGGGCGGAAGTGGGTTAGTAAATGTTTGACAATTGGCTCTCTGGGGGAAAAAATGTAAGCAGGACACATTATTATGATTTTCTCTATCATTTTCTTATGTCTAGATAATCAACAAAAGAATAAATCAAGCCTCTGATTGTGGTTTGCCTATTTCTGAGGTATAAATGCTCACACTGAAAATTTAACAATTCACTCAGATGAGCTGGTAAGCGCTGGCACCAGGACACCCCTGCTTGAGAGCCACATGACTCTGCCTGCTACCTTACATCTAGGGAAGTTGTCTGTACCCAGAGGTAGCGGATATGGGATAATGAAGATGAAATTAGATGACAATGTATGCTTGGAATTAGGGTTTAGTTTCTAAGCTTAGACCAGTCTATAGACAGAAGCAGGCCTTACTCAGTCTGTGGCTATGGGGAGTTTAGTCTAGGGTTAGGGTTAGACTTCAGCCTGGGACCAGGGTTAGATCTTAGTCTGTGATGATGGTCAAGGCTGGTCATAGGGTCAGCACTCGGTCTGTAGTGGGAGTTAGGACCTAATCTGTGGTTGAGTTTAGGGCTCAGGCTGTGATGGGAGTTTGAGGAAGTCGTCTTTAGTTAGGGATAAGGTTCAGCCAGTGAATGGATTAGTGTTCAATTTATGACCAAGATATCAGGTATATTTGGAGAATGGATGAGTTCTTCACAGGCCTTACAGAGTCAGACATGCACTAGAACAGTCTGGGAATAGCTATTGATATGATCACCTCTCTCTGTTGCAGGGACTGATGGGATGTGTCCAGAAGTGACCTTAGGTGTTTCCTGACCATGGAGCTGTTGTTGGCTGCTCGGAGAATCATCCCATAGTAGATGAACAGGAAAGTCTGAGAAAGGTACAAGGTTAGAGTTATACAGGGAAGTACCACCTGATACCTGGGCCAGAGTGAGGAGAAGACCTAGGGGCTCTTTCAAGTATTAAGTGACTACTATAAACAAGGCAATGCTAGATGTTAGAGATTCAAAGGGAAAAAATGAAGCAGCCCTTGGCTTGAAGGGGCTTACATTCTCCAGAGGGATGTAACATTAAAAAAGATAAGGTAAACTGAGGAAAGGGAGAACACCAGGAGCTTAAGGGCTAGGGCTGGGAATGGCATTGTGGGGAGGTTATAGCTGAGCTGATCCTTGAAGGAAAATAGATATTCTGAAAAATAGAGATGAGGAAGGAGGTCCTTCCTGGCATGGGAAAAGTCTATACAAGTGCAGGGAGAAGGAAAATGGAATGTCAGATTTGGGGAATAGCTAGTAGCCCAGTTTGGCTGGAATGAAGAGTTCAGTGAAATAAGCCTGAAAGGAAGTAATCATTTATTATTAAGCACCTATTATATGCCAGACACTGTGTTAAGTACTCCACAAATATTATCATATTTGACCCTCACCAGGATCCTGAGAGGTAGGTATTATTATTATCTTCATTTTATAGTTGAGGAAATGGAGGCAGACAAAGGTTTAAGTGACTTGTCCAGGGTCATATAGTTAGCAATTGTTTGAGGCTGGATTTGAACTCATGTCTTCCTGACTATATACCTAACACTCTATTTACTGCACCACTTAACTGCTTGGAATGGTGGGTTAGAGCCCCTTCCAGTAAAGCCTTCCCTGAGATCCTAATGAATAATGATAACTAACATTTAAGTAATGTTTTAAGGTTTAGAAAGCTCTCAACATGCATCTTCTCATTTGAGCCCCACCATCACCTGGGGAGCAGACAGTATGTTTTTACAGATGACAAAAAGCCGCTGACATTTATATGGAGTTTGATGATATGAGGTAGAGGGTAGGTGTTAGTTCTCACCTCTGATGTGGGGCTGCAGGACAGAGTACCAAACTCCACCCAATGCCTTCCTTTATAGAGGGTAGAAAATGCCCCACATAAATACTCTGTTTATCTCTTAGTATTTATGTGGGGCAAGACAATGGTTTCATGCCGGTGAGAGAAGGGAGGGAGGCCAGAGAAGAGAGACAGGAGACAGAGAGAGAGTGGAGACACTGAAAGATCAAGACAGTAAAGAGAGAAATAAATTAAACAGTGATAATCAACAAGTATTTATTATGAGCTGACTATGTGCCAGGCACTGGGCTAGGTGCTGAGGATACAAATACAAAAAAGGGAAACAAACCCTAGTTGCAATGAACTTACATTCTAGTGGCAAAGAAAAAGAAAAATTATGTATACACACATATAAGGTTAATGAATACATACATACATATATGCATGCATACATACATACATATGTACATACACACAAAGTAGTTAAATATAAGGGCAGCTAGGTAGTGCAGTGGATAGAGCACTGGCCTGGAGTCAGAAGGACCTGAGTTCAAATTCAGCCTAAGATACTAGCTGTGTGACCCTGGGCAAGTCCCATTTCCTCAACTCAATCTACCTCAGTTTCTTCAACTATGAAATGAGCTGAAGAAGGAGATGGCAAACCACTCTAGTATCTTTGCCAAGAAAACCCCAAAGGGAGTCACAGAGAGTCGGACATGACTGAAACTACTCAACAACGCCACCTTCCTTCCCTAGCATAGTACTCTGCATATGGTAGGGCCTCAATAAATACTTGATTTGAAAATGCAGGACATGCTAAGTGACCACTGAATTACTATTGCTGATGCTTAAGAATTGTAGAAGGATTCCGAGAAGGAAGAGATGAAGGTGGCCTAGAGTGGCCAGGGAAGTTCCTGCCTTAAGGAGCAGGACTAAAGCTAGGCTTTGGAGGCTGGGTAGGATGCAAAGATGGAGAGGAAGGCAGAATGGCATTTGAGGCGATACAAAGGAAGGCAACATTGCTCATACCAAAGTTGTAGGCAAGGCCTTGTTTCTTTCTTCAGAGCCCCTCTCCTTCCCAACCTCCCACTCCAACTGAAACTCATGAGGGCAGTGTGGTGTAATGGAAAGTGTATTGGTCTAAGAACAAAAGATGGTTATTGAGGTATCTTTCTTGAAACATGAAAAGATAAAAACATGAAATATGCTGTCAATCTTCAGATGGAGAGCAGACAGACCCAGACGAGAGCATATTTTCTTTCTTTCTTTGTTTCCTTCTTTTTCTTTTTTTTGTTTCTATTACTTACTTTCTTTGTTTCTGTCTCTTTTTACTTTTTTCCTACCCTTCTCCCTTTCTTTTTCTTTCCTATTTCCCTTTCTTCCTTCTTTCTCTTTCCCTCCCTCCCTTTTTTCCTTTCCTTCCTCTCTCCCTCTCTCTTTTTCTTTCTTTTACTTTCTTCTTTCTTTGTTCCCCTTTCTTTCTCTTTCCCCTTTCCCTTCCTTCCTTTGTTCCCTCCCTCCCTTCTACTCTCTACTTCCTTCCTTTTCTTTTCTTTCTTCCTCTCTCTCTTTCTTTCTTTACTAATGCAGGAATTTGTTTAGCATGACCACGTTACATATGTATAATTTTTTTTTTGCCTTCTTAATTGGTTAGTGGAGGGGGAAGAAAGAGGAAGAGAATTCAGAACCAAGACCAAAATAAAATTGAATTTAAAAAATGAAGAGGAGAAAACACACAAGAAGGTCAAAAAGATGCACACAGATAAGGAGAGCTTTGAAAGTTACCAGTTGAACCTGCTATAAAATAAAACCAAGTTATACATTATAGGGAACTGCAGTTTCATGTATAATCCTTTATTTTGTTCTATTGTGTATATGGAAATGCACGTTTTATATGGTATTTGTTAAATCAGAATTTTAATAAAAGGGAAAAAGGGAAGGTCTATTATTCTTGTAGTCAAACAACTTGGATTCAAGCCTTGGCTCTGATAGTTATTAGTTGTGTGGCCCTGAGCAGGATGCTTTATGCTCCCCAGGTAGTTTGTTTCCTTAGCTATAAAATGTTGTTCCATCATTTCAGTCATGTTTGACTCTTTGTGACCCCATTTGGGGTTTTCTTGGCAAAGTGATTTGCCATTTCCTTCCCCACCTTATTTTATAAATGAAGAAATTGAAGCAAACAGGGTTAAGTAACTTGCCTGGGGTCACACAGCTAGTAAGTGTCTGAGGTCAGATTTGAACTCAGATTTTCCTGACTCCACACCCAGAGCTTTATTCACTGTGCCCATCTGTAAAGTGGGGGGCCATTATTTATATATTACCTACCCTACAGGGAAATTATGAGCAAAGTATTTTTGTAAAACCCCAAATGCTATATAGTTATGAACTGTAATGATATGTGATGGTTTCCCCAACAGAGGAGGTTAAGTTGGAGGGTGGTCAATTTACTTTCCTTCCCAGTGTGGATCATGGCATTAGGTGAACAGAGATGCCATGACCTCAGGTAGGGAAGTAGAAGAGGCAGTGAATGTTAGTGTGGAGGGAAGCGGAGATCTCTGAAAACAAACCTTTTCTGGATTTTGCTCCGCGTAAGTCCGGTCAGGTCTGGTGACAGCAAGCATTAGTGACTTTGCCCATCCATCTACTGTTAAGAACTGAACAGACCTGGCTCCTATCTGTGGGCAGATATTAAGAAGTCATTGAGATGGCATATTTGAATCTCTCCCTTTCAGAGCTGGGTAGGAGAGAATCAAGGGCCCCCCCTTTTTTTGCCTCAACTAGCACCCACACATCTCCCCAAGGTCAGGTTTTCAATGCCTTGAATTTTCATATTGCTCAGTCTCTTGTCTTTTTTTTTTTTGGTCGAGGCAACTGGGGTTGTGACTTGCCCAGGGTCACACAGCTAGTAAGTGTCAAGTATCTGGCCTGAGACTGGATTTGAACTCAGGACCTCCTAGCTGCCCCTCTCTTGTCTTCATACCCATAATTCTACCCTTACAGCTTTTAAATCCAAGTTTTTTCCTGTTTGACACATGGGACAAGGCTTTCTCAGTTTCTTCACATCCCAGTCACTATCACAGCTATCAAATCACACCTTCTAGATGTCTATGTAACTCTCTGCCAGTATAAAGACTTGAGGGTATTACTGAGGGGATAGCTTGCTTTCTATAAGAAATATAGGAGGGGCAGCTAGGTGGCACAGTGGATAGGGCACCGGCCCTGAAGTCAGGAGGACCTGAGTTCAAATCCAGCCTCAGACCAAACACTTGACACTTACTAGCTGTGTGACCCTGGCCAAGTCACTTAACCCCAATTGCCTAAAAAGCAAAAAAAAAAAAAACCAACAAAAAACCCCCCAAAGAAATATAGGGTAGGACTCCCTTCATCCAGAGATGCAGTGCCAAGGAGTCCTGTGGAGTAGATGGTGGTAGATTACTTTCTCTTCACATAATGGGGTCAGGCTACCTGTGTTCCAAACTAATTCCTGGATGGTACAACTTTTTTTTTTTAAAGCTAGCCATTCCCCAATTAAAAATACAAGCCATTCCCCAACTGATAAATGGTCAAAGGATATGAACGGTTTTCAGATGAAGAAATTAAAGCCACCTATAGTCACATGAAAAAATGCTCTAAATCACTATTGATTAGAGAAATGTAAATCAAAACAACTCTGAGGTACCACATCACACCTATCAGACTGGCCAACATGACAAAACAGGAAAATGATAAATGCTGGAGAAGATGTGGGAAAATTGGAACACAAATGCATTGTTGGTGGAGTTGTATAATGATCCAACCATTTTGGAGAGCAATTTGGAACTATGCCCAAAGGGCTATAAAAATGTGCATACCCTTTGACCCAGCAATAGCACTGCAAGGGCTATATCCCAAAGAGATCATACAAATGGGAAAAGGACCCCCATGTACAAAAGTGTTCATAGCAGCTCTTTTTGTGGAAATTGAGAGGATGCCCATCAGTTGGGGAAGGGCTGAGCAAGTTGTGGTATATGAATGTAATGGAATACTATTGTGCTATAAGAAATGATGAACAGGCTGACTTCAGAAAAACCTGGAAAGACTTGTATGGTCTGATGCTGAGTGAAGTGAGCAGAACCAAGAGAACTTTGTACACAATAACAGCTACATTGTGCAGTGACTAATATTGATAAACTTAACCTTTCCCAGCAATAGAAGGATCTAGGACATCTCCAGAGGCCTTGTGATGGAAAATGCTATCCACATCCAAAGAAAGAACTATGGAAGTTCAATTGCTGTTTTTTTTCTCTTCTGTTGAGTTTTGTTACCTCTTTCTGGTGTTCCCTTCTATTGGTTCTAATTCTTCCTTACAACATCACTAATGTGAAAATATGTTTAATAGGAATGTGTATGTATAGCCTATATCAGATTGCGTGCTGTCTTGGGAAGGGTGGTGGGGAGGAAGGGGGAGAAAAATTTTAAACTCAAAAGCATATGGAAGTGATTGTTGATAAATCAAAATAAATTAATAAAAAATAAAAAGAATAAAGCTAGAGGTTTATTGTTATTTTATGATCAATAAATTGTCAAATTGGCTATGACACTTTCCCAAACTAGATACCACCATTCACCAGCACAGAAGTTGGTAGTTAACCAGATTGAGGAACAAGGCAGAAAGAGCAGACATCTGAATATCATTGGTAACTCAACTTATACTCTTCGTGCCTGTGTATTGCACATTATTCTCACCATAAAGTGTCCAGATAGATTAGTGGGGCAATATGGGATGGCACAACTTTTTTTTTCTTTTTTAAGGCAATTGGGGTTAAGTGACTTGCCCTGGGTCACACAGCTAGTAAGTGTCAGATGTTTGGTCTGAGACTGGATTTGAACTCAGGTCCTCCTGACTTCAGGGCCAGTGCTCTATCCACTGCACCACCTAGCTGTTCCAGGATGGCACAACTTCTAATGAAGATAGGGATTGTCTTATTCTTTGGGAGAGAAGAGAGTTAAAGATACATGATAAAAGGTCCATGACCTCGTTTGAACGTAGTAGTAAGTGAGGCATCAGTCAGGTGTTAAGGGATATTTTCTCTTGATTTTTGCTTACTCTCTTCCCTTTTTGCTGGCAAACCAGGAAGTAGCCTCTTGGCTGTGTCCTCGGTCTTTCCCTTCTGTATGGCCATAAGAGAGAAATGTGGCCCAACCTTGCTAGCTATCTCAGATCTGCTTAAATTGAGTTAAGTTCAAGGAGAACAGGTCTGGTTGCAATTTTTTTTCTTCCTCTCTTCTTCTCCTAATTCCCTATCCTCCCCTTTCCCCTCCCCTTTTCTCTTTCTGTCTGTCTTTCCTTGTCTTCGTTTCTGTCTGTTGTTCTCATAGGTGATGAGAAGTCCATATGGCCTCATGTTCAGGCAGGCTTCGCTGCTTCTAGAATAGATATCATTACTAATCCTCTTTCCAGGAATAATTATGACATATTTCTAGGATTATTATTAATTATTCTATTTACATTATAAAGGAATCATTTTTGTAGACTGCATGCTTGTTTGTGAGCTAATCATCCATGGGCTGGGTGTTCCCATTACATTTTTCTCTTTCTTGAGCAAAATTGTGGATTTATTTTGTGGAGTTTAGTTTCCTGGTATTCTGTGTCTAAGCCTTAAGATTATAAGCCTTCAACAGTTTTGGGCATAGCAGACTCATAACATCTAGTACAAGTTTTTTTTTTTTTTGGAGGGGGGGTTTCCCCTCTTAAAGCAGACTTGTCAACACAGACCCAATGATTAGAAGCTCCCTAATGGGAAATGTTCCATAAGGGATTAGGCAAATACCTGCAGGGGGTAGGGAAGGGTGGGAAAGGGGCTGTAAAAGGGATGCCTATTTGGGATGGGAAGCTGGATTAGGTGACCGATAAGGTTCCTTCCAGTTGTGAGGTTCTAGCATTTGGTTATTGATCCCCAAACCTAAAAGGAATGAGAAATGTGATAGAAGGAGATCTGGGGGAATGCAGGTTTGAGAAGACAAGGTGGCTTGGCATCTTGGTGATTCATCTAGCCTGCTCAGGCTGTCGCTTTGGGGGGTTTGGTCAAAACCTCCTGGTTCCTACTTGTCTCCTATACATGCTTCACCCTCATTGGCTCCTAAGCTCCTGCACCTGCTGCCCACCCTGCCAGGAATGCTTCCTCCCTTCCTCATCCTCTACCAAATCTCACGTCAGGCTTCACAGGCTTTCGTGTTTAAAAGATAGAAAGCTGGAAGAGAGCTTGGAAGTTATCTAGTCCAACATCACTTTATAAATGGAGAAACTTGGGTCTAGAGAGAGGAAACTGACAGAGGGAGAGAGCCCCCAAGCCAAAATTTGAACTCAGCTCTTCTGGCCTCAAATCCATCATCCTTTCTATTGAACCACAGCTCCTTTCTCTTTCAAAGCTCTGCTCAGGACTTTCCTTGAACTCCAGGCCTTTTTATTCAGCTACTTCTTACTCTTGCAGGTTTTCTCCTCTACTCTCATGTCCCCATGTACCAATCTTGAAGGTTTGAAAAATGCTTTACATATTAACTCATTTGATCCTCACAAGCAGCCTGAGAGGCAGGTGCTGATATTGTTCCCTCATTTGGAAACTGAAGCACATTGGAGTTCAGTAATTTGCCTAAGGTCACATAGCTAACAAGTTTATGAGTAGGATTGGAACTCAGGTCTTCTTGATTCCAAGTTCAATGCTCTATCCACGGTGGCACCTAGCTGCCTCATATTCATAAAGCAGACTTTTGCACTGACCAAGTTCACCAGGATAGAGATCTGAAAGCATCACATGCTTCACAGTAGGTAATTTCTAGGTCCTTGGCCTCTGAAGGTCAGAAAATCGTCCTTTACCTTCCATAGACCCTCAAGGTCAATGCACAATTGCCATTTGTCTTTGACCCATGGAGCTTTCTAGGATGATGGGCTTTCTAGGAGACTATTTTCATCATGAAGTATCAGAAAAAGCTCTGGATTTGGTGTCAGAGAGACCAGGGTCCAAGTTTCATCTCTGAGGCAACTCAGTGGCACAGTAGATAGAGCAGAGCTCTTGAAGTCAGGAAGACTTGAGTAAAAATCAGTCATTTATAGCTGTGAGATCCTAAATCTCCCTCAGCCTTAGTTTCCACCTCTATAAAATAGAAGTTGTTTTGAGGATCAATCGAGATAATATTGTAAAATGGTCTGCAAACCTTAGCACTATATAAATGCTAGTTATTGTTGTTGTCTGTATGAGCATGTCACCACTCTGAGCCTCAGTTTCCTCCTCTGTAAAATGGCTATGATACATGCAACACTCTCGCAGGGTGTTGTGAGGAAAGTAGTTTGAGACACCATTAGAATGCTGAAGAAGTATTAATTATTATTATTATTGACATTATTACCCATTCAGCTTGATATGTGGCCAGCTTTTCTTACCTGAATCAGCTGTTCCTGCCAGTGATCTCTCTGTGTGGGAGTAAGTAGTTCATCTGTTGCAAAGAGACAGAAAAAATGCAGTGAGGACTGAGCCAGGGATTAGACCTGCCATGGATTGATCCCTGTTTTTCCTGATACTCATCCCTCCATCTGATTATGTATCCATCCCTCCCTGCATACAGTCAGTAACCAATTGTTAAGTACCTTCTGTACCATGTACCATCATGGTAGTAGCTAGTATTTCTATAGCACTCTAAGGTTTGCAAAGCACTTTACAGATATCTCATTTAATTCCCACAGTGATTTTCAGAGGTAGGTGCTATTATTATTCCCATTTTATAGATGAAGACATTGAGGTTGAGGTAGAGTAAGTGACTTGTTCAGAGCCACACAGCTATTAAGTGTCTGAGGCAAGATTTGAACTCAGATCTTCTTGAGTCCAAGTCTAGTATTCTATCCATAATATCACCTAACTGCCTGGTATACTGTGATTAACATTGAAAGAAGATAGCCAAAATAAAGAATATATGGTTCCTGCCCTCATGCAGCTTTCAGTCTAGCAGGGGAGCTAGATCATGTGGTTGATGGGGCAACAGATTCCATTGCCCAGTCTGTGCCCTGGAGTGTCTATTCTCTTTTTCCAATTTGACTCCAGCAGTAGACATGGTGCTTCGGTGGCAAAGATTCCACCCAAGGAGTCTGTACTTGCATGACAGTATGGGGAGATAGTCCAAAGGAGTGAATTCCTGGAGATTGGAAATAGTCAAATAGAGCTATAGATGTTTCTTGTAGAGGATGTCCATGCTTTAGGTAGGGGTTGGACTACATTTTATGAACTCATGGAAAATTATATTGCTTGTTCTGGGTGCCACATTTTTGCAGAGACAAACCAGAAGCTAATCTAGAGGATGGCAACTGTGCCTGATACTGGAGAGTCTGGGACAAAGGTCAAATGCCATCCTAACTAGGGCTTTAGGTATCAGATCAAATGCCAAAGGGACCAGGGTCACAGATGACAGGACTGCCAAAGAGCATGCTTCAAGTGGAAGATTTCTGTTGGGTGTACCTTCTGGCATGCTGACATATAGCTAGAGTGTGAGCCCAGTATGGTTCATGGGGACTCAGGCCTTTGGTACCAACGTCTTCCCCCAACCTCAAGCTCCCGTGTTAAAGGGAGGAAAACACTTGTACCACTGCTGTCCTCTAGCATCAAAGGATGCTGGAAGAAGACTCCGTCAGTTGCTATTTTTCCAGTTATGGTTATCAGAGTTTTATATTTCACTCCCTTCTAAATCCCTGCCCATCAGAGTTCCTATATCTACACAGGTAAAATTCTCCTAACCCTATCTACCTCTCCCCATAGTACTATTACTGTATCACCTTTGACCTCATCACACTCTAATCCCTCTCCTCTGCCTTCCTTGCACTGTATGCTTTGGAATCTGAGTTTCATCATTAATAAATAACAATAGCTACTGTTATATAGTGTTTTGAGGTTTCCATAAATTATGTATGGTTAAGTGCTACTATCATTATTCCCATTTTACAGAGGAAGAAAATGAGGCTGAATAAGGTAAAGTCACCTGCTCAAGGTCTTACAACTAGTATGGGTCCTAAAAAAGATCCAAACCTATGTTTTGCCCAGGGTCACATGAGTGGTTTGCATCCAAGAAGGGGTCCAAATCATAGTTTTCAGATTCCAAGTCCATTCCTCTAATATACTGTGCCACCTTGCCTCTCTCCTTCATTCTAGAGTTCTACACTCACCCTTCTAAATCTATCCTTTGTTGCCCAATCCTCCACTCCTCCAGTTTACCACATCTGTCTCTGGCCTCATTTATTCCCTTTGCAGCTTTGACTCTAGAGTTGACCAGTTCAACTTCACATTGTCCTGCAATCTTGACTCTATTTGTCCTCTTGTCCTCCCCACCATTCACCATCCCTCCTCACCTTTGCTGGTCACGAACCCTTAATCACCCTTAATAACCCTTAATGCTGCCACATCTGCTCCTTCATTGATTGCATCCATTATGCAACCAAGTTATTGAATCCAAATGGAACCCTCATTGATGCAAAGAAAATCATTGATATTTGTTTGCTTGCCCCACTCCTCTCAAAGCTGGTCCAAACCTCCTCCTTTTCTCTTTAAACCTCCAATGTCACTCTCACTTCTCTGCCTCTCAGCAGATGGCCTTGGCTTCTCACTTAAAGAAAATAGAGACCATCCATCATATATTTCCTCATCTCTACTCCATACTCTAAACCTCTCAACATTTTTATCCATCCTCTTCTCCCTCACCCCTCTAAGGAAAGAAGTGATCCTGTTTTCCAAGGCTAGCCCCTCTATTTGTATATCCTCAATTCTTTTGAGATATGAGATAATATTTATAAAGCACTTAGCACAGCACCTAGCAGCCTTCTTATTCTCCCATCTCCTCTCCTCTCCTCTCCTCTCCTCTCTCTCCTCTCTCTCCTCTCCTCTCCTCTCCTCTCCTCTCCTCTCCTCTCCTCTCCTCCTCCCTCTCCTCTCCTCCCCTCTCCTCTCCTCTCCTCCCTCCCTCCCCTCCCCTCCCTCCCCTCCTCCCCTCCCTCCCCTCCCTCCCCTCCCCTCCCCTCCCTCCCTCCCCTCCCCTCCCTCCCCTCTCCTCCCTCCCTCCTCTCCTCCCCTCCCCTTCCTCCCCTCCCCTCCCCTCCCTCACTTCCCTCCTCCCTCCCTCTCCTCCCCTCCCCTCCCTCCCTCCCCTCCCCTCCCTCCTCCCTCCCCCCTTCCCTCCCCTCCCTCCTCTCCCCCCTCCCTCCCTCACTTCCCTCCTCCCTCCCTCCCCTCCCCTCCCCTCCCTCCCTCCCCCCCTCACTTCCTCCCCTCCCCTCCCCTCCCCTCCCTCCCTCCCCTCCCTCCCTCCCCTCCCCTCCCCTCCCCTCCCCTCCCCTCCCTCCCCTCCCCTCCCTCCCTCCCTCCCTCCTCCCCTCCCTCCCTCCCCTCCCTCCTCTCCCTCCCTCCCCTCCTCCCCTCCTCTCCTCTCCTCTCCTCTCCTCTCCTCTCCTCTCTCCTCCCCTCCTCTTCTCTACCTCTCTCTCCATTTTCCTCATATATTTACTGGCTCCTTTCTTACTGCCTATGAACATTCTTAGGGCTATTCCATCCTTAAAAATACCCTTCACTTGACCCTGCCATCACCTTCCACTCTACCACTCTAAATCTCCCCCCTCCCTTTCAATGCCAGATTCTTACACTTCCAGCCCCCACTTCTCTACCACTCACTCACTCCTTAGTCCTTTTTTCAACCTGGTTTCTGCCTCCTATGTAATGAAACTGTTCTTCATTAAGGTTACTAGTGCTTTAACTGTTAAGCCCAATGGCCTTTTCTTAGTCATCCCCCCCTTCTTCACTTGCCTGTCTGTAGTCTGTGACACTGATGACTGTTCCCTTCCTTTGGACATTCTCTTCTCCCTTAGCTTGTAACACTACTTCCTCCTGGTCTTCCTACCTCCCTGAACATTTCTTCTCAATCTTCTACTTCTCTGATTCTTCACCCATTTCTTGCCATCTAAGTATGGTTGTTCCCCAGGATTCTGTCCTGAGCCTTCACTCCTTTATATTTATTCTCTTGAAGATTTTATTAGCTTCCAGAGTAGATGATTCCCAATCTATGTATCTAACCTTAATCATCCTCCTTAGCTCCAGCCTTCCACTGCTTGCCTTCCTGACCAACATCTCCTAATTAATGCTCCATCAACATCTCAAACTCAACAGGTCCAAAATGGAATTAATTAACTCCCTCCCCCCACAAACTTGCCCCTCCTCCAAACTTCTTTTATCTTTTCTGAGGTATCACCATCCTCCCGTTCACACAGGTTTGTCTTTGTCTCTTTCCTATTTATCACCACTCCTTTATCTAATCCACTAACAGCTACCATTTAAATAGCACTTACTCTGTGACAGGCACTATGACAAGCACTTTATAATTATCTCATTTGATCCTCAGGACAACCCTGGGAGGTAGGTATTATTATCCCATTTTACAGTTGAATAAATTGAGGCAGACAGCAGTTGTATGACTGGCTTAGGGTCACACAGTTAGTGAGGCCAGATTTGAACTCAGGTATTTCTGACTTCATGCCCAGTCTTCTATCCACTGTGCCACCTAGCTGCTATAATTGACTATAATTCTGCAGAGGGTAGTTGACAATGTGAACACAAAATAGGAAGGTTCTTGGTCCTGTCTTTTAGACCTGCCACCCTGTGGACTGAACACCAAACCCAATGTATTGGAGACTACTAAAGTCACATAGGAAGAACCAAACCATTGGTGGAGATGATGCCCAACACATAGAGAAGGCTGCGATGGGGGAAAATGCCAGTTAGAAAATCTTCCTCGATCTTGCTGAACACTAGATTACAAGAGTGTTTGCACATAGCCAAGAGCACGTTGCTGGCAGCATCCTGATAAATATCTTCTAGTTCCTAGGGCAGCAGAGGGGGAGGGGGAAAACCTGATTAGGACAAGCATGTGGGGGAGAAGTCTGATGAGTCAAATGCTGAGCATCTAACAGCATACACAGTATTTTATATGTGCTATCTGTATAGTACATACATCTCAGCAATCAATCAACAAATATTTATCAAGTGCCTACTATGTGCCAGGCCACTGGGCCAGGCTCTGGAAACACAAAGAGAAAAGTAAAAGAGTCCCTGCCCATGGGGAGTTTGCATTCTAAAGACAGAGACAACATGCACATATAGAAATATATATAGAACAAATGCAAAATAAATATAAAGTAAATATAATGGGTATAATGGGGGAACGAAGGCAGCACTGGCAGCTGCGGGAAACAGCTAAAACTTTGGGTAGAATAGGGTATTTGAGCAGCCTTTAAGGGTGCCATGAAGATAACCAGGAGACACAGTAGGCAGAAAGCCAGGCATGGAGTTAGGAAAACCTGAGTTCAGATTCAGCCTCAGGTACTTATTGGCTATGTGACCTTGACCTTAATTTCCGACTGCCTCAGTTTCCTCATCTATAAAGTGGAGATAATAACAGGACCTACCTCCCAGAGTTGCAAGGATCGAATGAGATTATATTTGTAAAGTACTTAGCACAATGCTTGACACATAGTAGGCTCTATATAAATGTTAGCTATTGTTATTATGATTATTCAAAAAGAGAGGAATTCTATGAGGTAGAAATGATACATTATCACTATGATATAATCCTTATCCAAAGAGACACTATGGCATAGACTTGGAGTCAGAGGAGCCAGTTGTGCATCTCACTTTTCTGACATATACTGGCTGTGTGACCATGGGCATGTCATTTAGAGTTTCAGTGTCATAACTACTTTTCTAAGATGATAAGTTGCAGAATAGATGTAGAGAGAATTCTGTCTTGTAGAGAGAATTTCCTCATCAGAAATTTCCCAGTGCTAATGCAAAGGTCTGGACAGTATATACATACATAACACACACACATGCTTTCATTACTATCATACAGATGGGAAAACTGAAGCCCATGAAGGTGAAATTCCTTCCTCAAGAATGCTTTCTGTGTGGGGCAGCTAGTTGGATAGAGTCCTGGCCCTGAAGTCAGGAGGACCTGAGTTCAAATCCAGCCTCAGACCAAACACTTGACACTTACTAGCTGTGTGACCCTGGCCAAGTCACTTAACCCCAATTGGCCCCCCCCAAAAAAAGAATGCTTCTTGTGGTACATTATTGGTATGAATGAAGTAGGTATTTGATCTCACTGCTTTCTAAGGCCAGCCATGGACAAAGGCTTCTCCATCATCTTAATTTGCATCCAAATTCAAGGAAGGTACTGAACTGTCTCAGTAGAGAGCTAGGGTGACATTGTGGGAAGAACACCAGCCAGGAAAGAGTTTCTTGCACAGGACTGGATTTGGAGTTCACTTACTTCTGGGATAGCTGCAGTGTAGTGGAAAGGACACTACATAGTGCCCTGGAATCAGAGAACATTCATTCATGTCTTTATTCTGACACATTTGTTGGTCATGGAATGATGTGGGAGTCATTTTACTTTTTACTTCTTTGAGACTCAGTCTCCTCTTCTGTAAAATAGTGATATTAATATTTGTCTTATATCCCTTATGTGATTATGGTATGAAAAATGTTTTATAAACCTTAAAAAAGTATCTAGAAATGTGAATGATTATAATTATTACTAATGTCACTGTTATTAGATAATACCATTATTACTAATTACTATTACTACTACTATTTCTTGTTCAGTCATTTCAGTTCTGTTTAACTCCTCATGGCCACATTTGGGGTTTTCTTGGCAAAGATACTGGAGTGGTTTGCCATTTCCTTCTCCACCTCACTTTACAGATGAGGAAACTGAGGCAAATCGTGTTAAGTGACTTGCTCAGGGTCACATATCTAGTAAGTGCCTGAGGCTAGATTTGAACTCAGGAAGATTGTCTTCTTGGCCTGGAACTCTGTTGACTACACTACCTAGCATACCTACTACTAATATTACTACTACTACTACTACTACTGCTGCTGCTGCTGCTGCTGCTGCTGCTGCTGCTGCTGCTGCTGCTGCTGCTGCTGCTGCTATTGTTACTCCTGGTACGTGACTTTAAACAAGTCTTTATCTTTGGACCCTCAATTTCTTCACTGGTAAAATAGGGGTAGTTATTTCTATGCTACCTAATTCACAGCACATTTGTGAGGGTTAATTGAGTGTGTGTGTGTGTGTGTGTGTGTGTAGGTCATTTGTAAGCTGCTGAGCACTTTTTCTCAATATAAGGAATAGTTAGAATTATTTAAGTAAAAAAATTTATTAAACTCCTACTGTGTACAGAGTAGTATGTTAGATACTACGGAGATACAAAGCTTAGACAGGACATATTCCTTCTTCTCATGGAGCTAACTGTATGATGGAGGGTATGACACTATATGTGCAGTATAGGATGGACTACAAATTAATATGACAGGTGCATCTGAAAGGTTCAAAGTGCTACCCAAACTCTGAGGGGGCAGAGGATGGTTGTTAACTAGCTAGAGAAGGCTTCCCTGAAGTTGGCATCTGCCCTGGGTTTTGATGCAGGGGTGGGATTTCAATAGGTGCAGAGAAGGGCAAATCCATTGCAAAGGCTGAGAATAATCTGAGCAAAGGTACAGAAATGAGAAAGTGCATTGCATTAGAGGCCAGAGGGTGTTCCAGTGAACTAGATCATAGGTATAGGGAAAGAAGAGGGTTATGACATCAGTCTGGAAAGGTAGGGCACCAGATTGTGGAAGGCCTTGAATGTCAGGCTAAAGTATGTTTGGGATTTCCTCTACAGCAAAAGGGGGTTACTGAAGGGTTTTGAGCAGATCAGTGACATGACCAATAAATTTAATCTGGCAGCATGTGAAGGACAAACTGGAAGTAAAGGAGGTAAAGGAGGTGGAGATGGGAAGGCCTGCGGGGAAGCTATTGTAGAACAGTCCATGCTTGTACCAGATGGTGATAAAGGGAATAAGGAGAAAGAATGGATATGGGAGAGAGAGATGGCAGAACTTGGTGACTAAATAGATATGGGAAATGAGGGAGTAGGGTCAATGATAGGATTTTTAGGATTTCTACTATGGTAGTCTGAGTAAACAGTGATGTCATTGAAAGAAATAGTGAAGTGAGAAAGATAAACTTTGGGGGCATATAAACTAGACATTTAATTTGACACAAGCCCTTTGAATATTGAAGGATTGTAACATAAAGAGGATTAGATTTGTTCTTGGCTTACAAAGGAAACAAACCCAGGGGCTAAGGTATGAAGTTATAGGAGGCTCAATAAAAGGAAGAACTTCCTAACAATATGAGCTGAAGTGGAATAGATTGGCCATTATTAATAACTGGGTATATGTAGCCATGGGCTTTTGTTGCAAGACTCCATTACCAATGTAGGGGGCAAGAAAAGAGAGAACATTTCCTTCTACCCCAACCTCCTTTGTTACAGTAACCCGCCCCTTCCTTGCCTAGGTTACTTCATATTTCTAAAAGGCTTTAAAGTTTACAGACCCATTCCCTCAAGTATCCTAATGAGGTATGTAGTGTAGGTCTCATGATCCCATTTTATTAGTTCTGGAAACTGAGGCTCAGAAAGGTGAGGTTAGTTGTTCAAAGTCATTTATAGGCCAAGAAGTTGAAAACCTTCCTTCACTGTTGCTCTTAGCCACAGTCTTCTTCTTAGGGCTTCGCTTAGAATATATTTATCACGTAATGGTGGGTATCATGGATTGTAGGCTACTTGGGAATAGACTGTTTCTTATTGAAACTTCACATCCCAAGAGCCATGTTAAATATATAGTAGGTGCTTAATAAATGAATTTGAGCCCAGGTCTACTGATTATGAGTCCAGTTGTGTGTATGTGTGTGTATGTGTATGTGAATGACAGTGTGTAAGCGTGTTTTAGATGGAGGGGAGGCTTTCTGCCTTCAAAGGTCACAGGTTAAACCTCTTACAGAAAAGGTCCTTACCGTTGTCTTGGTCATGTTTTCCAAAGCAAGCCCAATACATCTTTCTCCCCAGTCATCCTGGATTTCCGGAGCCTCGAGGATAATGCTCTCAAGGACCTGGAATAATCGGTATCTGTGCTTGGCAGAAAGCTGTGGGTGACACAGAGAAGAGTCACTAAGGAACAGAAATGTGACTTGACAAGGGGGAGATTGGAAATGACCCTAAACTTCAACAACTGCCTTCCTGGGTAAGATTTGAAGGGCTCTGGGGAAGGCTCCTCCTGCTCTAAACTTCTCTCCCACTGGTTAGACATGCCCGCCATTGTAATTTATTAAAGAGAGCACGGGATTTGATCAAGAGACATGGGTCTGAAATCTAGGTCTGATATTTGTGATTGAGATCTAAGTTTTTTCATCTGTAAACTTGGAATAATAAGTTTAAGATAATATGAAATAATTTGTTGTCAATAGTGGTCTGGACCTGTGGTTTCATTGGTAGAGGAAGCAAACCCTCTCTAGAGGGTTTAGAACATTAGAAATTTCTCTACAACTTGTAGTCTGTGCCTTCTCTAGTGAATCCAAGCAACAAATTCTTTTTGGGGAGTTCCAAACTCTTAAGAGTAATACTGGAGAGGGAAGGAGAATTATAATGACTTTGGGTTATTATGAATCCTTTAGTTTGCTGCTACATTTTCTGTAGTATGGAATTAAAAGTAGCCCTGTGGCTGAAATACATTGTTAGCTGGATGCTTGCACAGGGCCTGAATGACCTTTCACCCATTTTTGAGACCTACCCATGAGTTAATGAGATTTCTAGAGGCTACTCTGATTGGGGACAAATAAGGCAAAGAGTGCATTTTAAGAAGCTCCCAAGACAGAACAAGGTATGCATAAACCTAGAATATGAGGCACTGGGCCACAGGTTACACAAGATATGGGACACAGGCTAATCATACATGATGCTCATGTTGAGAGATAGAGACAGATTTTATATATATATGTAGAGAGAGAGGGAGAGAGAGAGGGAAAGGGAGAGGGAGAGGGAGAGGAGAGAGAGAGGGAGAGGGAGAGGGAGAGGGAGAGAGAGAGAGAGAGAGAGAGAGAGAGAGAGAGAGAGAGAGAGAGAGAGAGAGAGAGAGAGAGAGAGAGAGAAAGAAGTGCTGACAAGCCAACAGAATGAGCCAGAGTAAATGGTGAATCCATTAAGGAGCAACCCTAAGCATCAAATAAATTGAACCATCCTGGGTAGCTAATCTTCTCTGGCTTGCTTATGATTGATGCATCTATTAAGTACATCTGAATAGACTGTTTGCTCTTAAATATAATGCACCTTCAGGCATGAGGGAAGCAATAGACAACTCAAAACCAGACTTGTCCTAGCAGAGCTGACCATTTTCCATTTGAACTTACATGGGCATGGTATAAGGAGGAAGGTAACAAGCATTTATTAAGTATCTACTGTGTGCCAGCCACTATGCTAAGCACTTTACAAATATTGTTGCTTTGATTATCCCAACAACCCTACCTGCTATTGTTACCTTCATTTTACAGCTGAGGAAACTAAGGCAGACAGAGGTTAAGTGACTTGCCCAGAACCACACAGCTAGTAAGTGTCTGAGATATAGCCCAGGGTCGAGACAGAAGGCTAGAACCCAGAACAGCTAAATCACAGAAATGTACGTGTCCTCAATATATCCTTTGTTGGGTATCAATAGCAGACTTGTTAGATCAGTTCTCTGAGAATAAGCCATATGTATGTCTCTTCCTTGAACCCATAAACAAACTATTCCAAATTATATTGAATATTTACAAAACAGAGAGCTACATAGGGTCTGAGTGGGAAAGTTATTATCAAAGCAGGACATCAGGTAAATCTTCCTGGAGGAGGCAACCTTTGAGTTGTAATTTAAAGGATGAGTGAGAAGGAAACACTTTGCAGTTTGAGACAGGAGTATAGTTGAGACAGATTAAATGTTGGGTGATAGTGTGATAAACAGGCAGAAATGTATTTTTGTAGGCAAACAAAAGTGTGGGATCAGAGATACCAAGTGGAAGAAGAATAACAGACAGGCATTAGAGATCAAGCAATGATCAATAATCATTTATTAAGTACTTAAAATGTTGTCAGGCACTGTGCTAGGCTCTAGAGATACAGAGACAAAATGAGAAGCTGTCTCTACTCTCAAAGGACTTATAATTTAAGGTCAGGGAAATGATATATTCGTGTGTGTGTGTGTGTGTGTGTGTGTGTATGTGTGTGTAGATGTATATATGTTAGGTAAATGCAAAATATGTACAAGATAGTTTTGGGTGGAAAGTAGAAGTGGAATAGAAAAGACTTCAGGTAGGAGTCAACAACAAACATTAGAAGAATGTATCTGTGTTGAATCTTGAAGGAAATGAGGAATTCGAAGAGATGGAGGTGAAGGTGTGCCTCCCAGGCATGGGCTACCTCCAGTGTAGATGTACTGAGACAGGAGAGTTGTGACTCATGTACCTAGAGTAGGTAATGAAAGCTGGGGAAGTAAATAAGTTGCTAAGGAAGAAATAGAGAGAGAAAAATGCTAATATCAGAACCATGGACAGCACCAACATTAAGGACGTGGGAAGAGGAGCCCACTAAAAAGATGGGGGGAAAAAACCAAACCCTGAGACTTAAGAGAACTGAAATGAGCTTATGGTGACACAGCTAGTAAATGAGAAGCCAGGACTTGGTCCAGGCCTTCTGACTCAAAGGCTAATTAGCTCATTCCTTGAGTCACCATCTAGAGGTCCCTCATCTAGATGATAAACCATGTGAGAACAGGGACTAAGCCTGCTTTTGCCATGTACCACATAATGCCTTGCACATGGCTTCATTCCTAATGTGCAAATGCTGACATGAAACCAGATTAATGATTAGTTGGAAGAGGGCTTAAAGATTAAGTGGTGGGTCACCCCCTCATTTTTTAGAAACAGAATCCAAGGCTCTGCAAGGGGAAGAAATTTGCCCAAGGCCAAACAGTGAATCTATGGTTAAGGTATGAGTACTATCTAGGTCTCTCCTGATTTTCCAAGCCTGGAGCTCTTTCCTCTTGGCCAAGATGCATCTCTTAAAAATGACTCTTTTTCAATGTTCCTACCTCTAAGTTGTCCATGAAGTAATTGTTGATGGTCTCCAGTACCATATTCTGCTCTATCTTAGCCATGTTGTTGAGTTTCTTGGTTACCATTTTTACTCGGGGGATGTCAGAACTCCCCAAGTCCCGGAGAAGCTTAAAACAGATGGCTGAAGTGGAGAAGACAGGATGGAAAGGAACAGGGTTACCATGCAACATGGGTGGGGATAGCTAGCTTACTCTGAGCACTTGGTATCTTATGCTACATTAGGTGATCCTTCTTACACTCTGAGAAATGAGTTTGTGCCTCTCTCTAGAGATGTCCCTTTCTGCCCTGCCATTTTAAAAAATTATGTTTTGTTTTTTTTAAAAAATTAACAAGTGTTTATTTTCTCTCCCTTCTTCTCCCTTCTTCCCAAAAAGAAAGAAAAAAACCCCTCCTAACAAATATGCATAGCAAATCAAAACAAATTCCCACATTGGCCGTATCCAAAAATGCATGTCTCATTCTGCACCCTGAATCCACGCATTGTTTGGAGATCTTAAGTCTATCCATTTTACCCAGCTAAACCATTACTAGATTTATACCTCTTAAAGAAAGAGCAAAAGGACCCATAGGTACAAAAATATTTTTATAGGAGCACTTTTTTTGGTGACAAAGAACTGGAAAGTAAGGGAGTGCCCCTCAGTTAGGGAATGACTAAACAAATTATGGCCTATACCCATAATGGGATACTATGGTACCCTGTTTTACGGTTAGATTCTTAGGGCCAGCAAGGACCGTAGTTCAATGTTCTCTTCTCATAGATGAGGAAACTGATACACAGAGAAGTGACTTGCTTGAGGTCACATAGTGAGCTAGTGCTGAGACTAGAACCCAGATCTTCTAATCCTAGAATTAAGGGCCCCTTGAACTATACTTTCCTGATTTCCCAGTTCACCTCTAAGCTTAGAAGTTAAAACAGCTATTGTTCACTCAGAGCTGTCTGTCTGGTGTCCTCTCATTCTTCCATATTGTGAGTGATTGTTCAATCACTTACTATGCTTGGGCCTGTAGGAGGTGCTCACTGATGAATCGAATGACCATAGGAAAGAGGGTTGGGGAGCATGCTGGGGCCGGTGACCTACCCCAAAAGTAACTCAAAACTAGTTACCGACCAATATTCCAGGTAGCATGTCCTAAAGAAATCACTTTCCTCATTTGTAACATGGAATGTGATAAGGTTACATGACCTATTTCACCTTTCCTTAAAGATCAAATGACAAACCTGAAAATTAAGACCTTGCAAAAGGATTATGTATCCTCTGGCCTCTCCTCCTCCTCCCTCATGGGGGCCCTATGGATATAGACCTGTGTATTTGCAGTATATGAGTTCCATGGAGCATATAGAAATTTATTTATGGGAATAATGAAGAATGACCGTGATTTTAACACACACACACACACACACACACACACACACACACGCACGCACACACACACAGAGAAAGAATGAATGAGATATCCTATATCAACTGTCTTTTTGGCCTCAGAGGACAGAACTTTGATAGGTGGAAGATGTAAATTTAAACTCAATGTAGGGAACCACTTCTGAACAATGGGAGCTCTGCAAAAGTAGAGTAGACCATCTCTAGAAGTAGTGAGGTTCCTCAATAGTGGGAGTTTTTAAGCCAAGGCTAGGTGTGATCACTTGTCTGGAATAACATAGAGATAATGTAGAGAGGATTCTTGCTCAGGGGTGAGTTAGACCAGAGAGGTTCCCAAAGTGGGTGATACTGCCCCCTGGGGGGTGCTGGAATGATCGGGGGGGGGCAATAGCCTCAGGTATAATTGGAGAGCATTGAACAAAAATAAGGGGGAGAGGTGGGAACATAATGAAAGAAGAGAAGATAAAAAATTTGAAAAACCATTTGTACATGTTTCATTTGTTGTGTAACAGACTTAAACTCATAGTGATTACATTATTTTCCAATTAAACATGCAAAACACAAGTTATAGCCAATCATTGCTCAAGTCCACTGACAGGTCTTAACAAGCAAGTGTTGGTAGGCAAGGTGTATTGGGCACTGTAGGGAAATCTAGCATGCATTGGCAGGAATACGCGTGTGTAATGAATTATTTATAATATAATACTATATAGTTATGTGATGTCATCAAAATTTCGATGTAGGGAAAACCCCACAAATTTATAACAAATTATATTAAATTTAAGATGCATCATTTAAAATATATTTTATATATTTTTTGAAATGATGCAAATTTAAAAAAAAAACATTAAAAGGTTAAAGAAAGTAGATTTCCAAGGGGGTACTGAGTAAATTTTTTTGAAAATGTGGCAGTAGGCTATATAAGTTTGGGAACCTTTGGACTGCTAAGGTTCCCCCTAGTTCTAACATTCTGTGAAATGCATAATAGATGTCAGATATTTATTCTTGTTTTTGTTATTACTGTTATCATTATCTGTTTCATAATAATAATAACAGTAATTGCCAGGCATCATGCTAAGTGCTTTACAATTATTATCTCATTTGGTTCTTACAGCAACTCTGGGAGGTAGTTGTAACTCTGACACTGCACCACTTAGCTGCCCCTAACTTCAACTCTGGGAAGGAAATAAAAAGATGAGAAGTTACAGGACCCAGCCTGAGTCTCAGGTATACAGGCTAGGGATGACAGGCCCAGGTGCTGCTTTGGGTAGTGATTGCAGTTGGGGTAGATGAGGAAATAGATGAGGCTCAAATGTATAAGACCAATTTCTAGAGAAATACCAACACCACAACTCTCCTCTCTCCATGCTCCTCGGGCTACTTTTTTGGGATTTTTTCCCCCTCCTTTAAGAGTGCTCTGGATTTTCACCTGAATGGAATGGGGAATGGGTGGATATATGGTATCATTTTCCGTGGGTATCATTAACCTCTAGGATTAGCCATAGCTCTCACATCTAGCAGAGATATTCTGGGTACCTCATATTCCATAGGAAGGGCCCAGGCACCTCACTCCCCCTTGAGTGTCCTGGGGCCTTTCATAAATCCTAAGGAGCACTTGGACTCTTTACTAAAGCTGTAACTAGAAGGGGGTGACAGTGGCTTTGAAAGCACTGAAATTTTGAGAGAATAGTTTTTAGTAGGTAACCTTCCAATCACCCTTTGTTCCTTCTCAGGGGACAGCCTTCTGAATAACAGCTTCATGTGTATTGAGGTCCTGCCTTCCACTACTCCCCCAACCCTTCTTCTATAGGATCTTTGTATTTCTTGCCATGAGGTAACATCCCAGGTCTCTGCTTATAAAGCTAATGTGTAGGTCTTCCCTCCATCAGAGTTGATCTTAGGACCCATCTGCTTGCCCCTCAGTGCCACTTTACATTGCTTGCCACGAGGGGTTAAATTGCAAATTAGCTCTCTTCCTTTCATATCCCTGAGGTCCCTCACTCCCTGAGGATGACTTAGCACTGAGGTTGGTATAGTCTCTCCCACTCTGTTACTAGATCTCATTCAGCTTCAGAACTTTGGGCACTGGGTGTGTGTGTGTGTGTGTGTGTGTGTGTGTGTGTGTGTGTGTGTGTGTGTCTCGGGGGGAGGTGTGTGTGATAGAAGATATCAAGATATCAGGCTCACCCGAATTGTATGCATCCTCCATGAATATTTTGTGGTCTTGTGGTGCAAAAGCTGCCTGACTACTCTTGGACTTCTTCAGTAAGATGCCGGTGGCTTTGACCATACCTTCCCCACAGATGAAATCTTTATGAATGGGTTTACTGGGTTTTCTGGTGGATGTTTTCCACTTTGAAGGGAAGAGGGAAGATAATCTAAAGTAGAAGGCAGAGCATTGGGTATGTTAGCATCACAGACAGGGGTGGCAGAACACACCTAGGCTGGGCATCAATGACAGGCCATCAGGAACTTCTCCTGTTCCTATTTTAGGGAAAGCCATTCTTGAGAGGAAGCGACATGTAGCAGAAGCAGCATTACCCTTAGAACTGGTGGCCTGGGTATCCTGGAGATGCCACTGGTAGGCATATACCTCAAGAAGGTCAATGACAAAAAGAAAGACGCCCCCTCCCCTTTACTGCCCCTACCAAAATATTTCTAAAAATGCTTTTAGTGATAGTAAAGAACTGGAAACAAAGCAGACCCTGGTCCATTGGGTAATTACTAAACAAAGAAACAATGACTATGACAAATGCAGAGAAGCATGGGAATACTTATATAAACTGATACAAAGTAAAAGAAGCAAATCCAGGAAAACTATATAGATTATGACTAATTCCAAATAAATGGGAAGAGCAGCATAATCAGCCAAAGTGAAATGCAGCAAAATTGTAATGACTGAGCTTTGCCCCAAAGAGTTACAAGAAAGCGCCTCCCTCTGTTCCTTTGCAGAACTGGGCAATCGTGGATATGGAATAATGTAAATAATACAAGACTTTTAAAAAATATGTTGTTTTGTTTGCAGAACTCCTCCCTTCCCCCACCTATTCTTTCTTTCTTTATACATTTATTATGTGGGATGACACTTTGGGATAGGATGGGAGGAGAAAGATACATTAAAAAATACGTAAGAACAAATGTAATATAAGAACAAAAGCCATCAATAAAACTTTATTTAAAAAATAAACTATGTCCTGGATACAAATCCTAACTCTGACCCTTAGCAGCTGGGCAAGTTACTTAACTTTTTAGACTGAGTTTGATAATCAGTACTATGAAGATAATACTTGTCCTGCTAGCCTCATAGGGTTATTATGAGGAAAGCACTCTGCAAAACGTCAAGCATCATAGAACTGGTGTTCAGGGCCGGTATACTATATGTATGATGAAGCTGACTCAACTTGGTGAAATTCTGCCAGTTCAGTGTGTGACATCCAAAGAGGGCATGGCAAGCCCTGCAAAGCTCAGATACAATGTGAGGTGCTATCACTACAGTTCTGGACAATGGATTTTAGGAAGGGCATTGGCAAGTGAAGTCTGTTGGTTAGCCTTGAGAAGAGAGACTTAGGAGGGCTTGGTAGCTATCTCCAATCATTAGAAAAGCAGTTATGGAGAAGTATTTAACTTGTTCCACTTGGACCTGTCAGAGAGCAAAAGAGTGAGCAATAGAAGGTATGATTCAACTCAAAATGTGAGAAAACTTCCTAGCAGTAGAGGTATTCCAAAAGGGGACAACTTTCTTTGGGAGGTAGTGAGTTTCTTATCACTGAAAGTCTTCAGGTTAATACAAAATGACCACTTGTATATGCTGTAGAGATATTTCTATTCAGGTATGAGTTGGCCTTGACACTTGGTACAGTAGAAAGAGAAACTGGATATAGGGCCAAAGGACCTGGGTTCAAACTTCAACTTTCTCTCATTACCTTTTAGGATTCTGGGCAAATTGCTAATCTGTAAAATGAGGGGACTGGCATAAATGTCCTCTAAGGTCTGTCTAAGCTCCACACCTGTGATCGCATGATCCTCCTTCAAGGTCTCTTTCAGTGCTGAGATTGTGTGTGGGAAATGCCCGAGAAACTGATCCCGTCTTGGACTGTGGGTAGGTGGTCTGGGCTTTTCCTCGGTCTCTGGAGTTTGATATTGTGTGTGGCTTTGGCTGCTGTGTACACCTCGGGGGGCTTTCATGGCATGTAAGCATTCCCTTGAGGTTGGGAATTCTGGACCATAGCTCAAGGGCTAGTATTGCTAGGATGGAATCTGAGCAGCTGGGGGAAGGGGAGAGGACAAATATTTACTGCAGCACCGACTATTTGCCAGGCATGGTACTAAGCACTTTGCAAATATTATCACATTTGATAAAAATAACCCTGGAAAGTAGGTGCTACTATTATCCCCATGTTACAAATGAGGGAACTGAGGTTAAATGGCTTGCCTAGGGTCAGACAGCTAGTAAGTGTCTCAAGTGAGACGTGAATGCAGGTCTTCCTGATCTAGGCACAGTACTATATCTACTGTGCCACTAACACATACACCATCATGTATTCTATAGATTGGGTCAGAGGGTCACTTATGGGACCTCCATGACTGAGCTCAACTCCTTGTAGTTAGAAAGTATCGTCCCACGGTTTAGAATCTTCATGAGAGGAGAGACAGACAAAAGAAGAGGCCAGCACAGTGGCTGCCCTTTGGCTAAAGCTTTGGGAAAGGTCTCCCTTAACCTTTGCTCAGTGATAGTAATAATGACTTGAATTTGGTAGTACTTTGGTTTACAAAGTTCTTTTCCTTACAAGACTATTGTGAGGAGCGCGCTTGTGGCTAAGAGACACTGCTTAGCATAGTGCATAAAATGTTGTACCTGGAGTCAGGGTAATGTGGGTTTGAATCCTGCCTCTGATATCTACCAAATATTTGACATTAGACAAATCACTTAACCAACCTCTCTGGGCCTCAGTCTCCTTGTCTCTAAAATTAAGGGGTTGGACTCAGTGACCTCTAAGGTCCCTTGCAGCCCTGAATCTATAGACACGTGATTTGATTATTGTTCATTTAACAGAGAAGCCACCTGAGTCTCAGAGAAGTTAAGTGATTTGTTCAGGGCCACACAGCTAAGTCAGGTGCCAAAGCCAGATTCTGAACCAAGATATTTTGATGCTAAGTCCAGTGATCTTTGTGTGATACTGATTGGTCTGGTTGAGAAGTTGGCTGTCTCTTAGAAGGGATCCCTTCAATGATCTCCTAATTACAGGGACTGCTATGATGAAATTTATGGTCAGGCATGGAAGATTGGCAGCCTCTAAACCCTATAAATTATTAATGAAACATTCATGCTATTTAATCAATGGACTTGTGATATAGTGGGTTTCTTGACACTAGAGATAATAATGATGATGGTGATAATAATAATGACAGCTAGAAGTTGCATAACACTATAAAGTTTACAAAGATTATTTCATTTGATCTTTACAAAAAGATGAGGTAGGTGCTTTTATTATGCCTATTTTCCAGATGAGGAAACTGAGGCTGGAAGAGGTTAAGTGACTTGCCCAAAGGTCACATAGCTAGTAAATGCCTAAGGCAGGATTCCAGCTCAGTTCTTCCTGACTCTAAGTTTACCTGTCTATCCAATGGGCCACCTCGATGCCTGTGTTTAAATAGGTTAGTATATTAGACACCTAACCTAGACAGTTAGCAGTGCTTTAAAGGGCACTCTTTTGTTGAGGAGGATGGAGGGAAATTGACTGAGAGGTGTTGCTCTTGGTTCCCTTCTGGTTCTAAGATTCAGTGATTCTAAATTGTATTAGTTTAAGACACCCTGGAAAAGTCATTTAACCTTTGTTTGCCTTAATCCATTGGAGAAGGAAATGGTAATTCATATTCCAGTGTCTTTGCCAAGAAAACATCATACAGAGTATGGTCCATAGGGTCGCAACGAGTTGGGTATGACTGAATGATTGAATGACAGCAGCAACAATAAGTGACTCATATATCTTATGATCTTGGACCATATATACTTGGTCCTTTATAAACCTACTCTTCTCCAGGATAAACTTCCATAGGTCCCTCAGTTGATCTTCATAGGGTCTTTGGTCCTTTTATCATCTGTTTTCCTGCTCTGGAATGCTCCAGACACTCTGTCCTAAAATATGGCACCCAGAAATGGATGCAGCACTCCAAATGAGGTCAAACCAGGGCAAGGGAGAAGCACAGTAACTGTTTTTGACATATATAATACATCTATCTTTGTAATTAATACAACTGAAAAAATTCTTTACAGAAATAAAAGTAGACAAGATAATTAGAGAGACATTCACTGCTCATGGTTGATTATGCCAATGCAACAAAATTTAGGTGTTGCACACCCAAATTAATTAACATGTTTATTTTTATGATAAGCAAAGTACAAGAGTGCTACTTTTTAGAGAACTAGATAAAATTTATTTGGATAAACAAAGTGGTCAAGAACCTCAAAGGAAATAAGGGGAAAAAAGCATGAATTAAAAGTAGTAGTATATCATCAGACCGAAAATTATACTGTAAAATAGCACTTGTCAAATTGTACGTTTTCACCAGCCATTAAAACTGTATAGGGGCAGTGGATAGAGAACCAGCCCTGCAGTCAGGAGGACCTGAGTTCAAATCCAGCCTCAGACACTTAACACTTTACTAGCTGTGTGACCCTGGGCAAGTCACAATCCCAATTGCCCAGAACAAACAAACAAACAAAAAACAAAACAAAAACTGTATGGCATTAGTTGGACAATGGAACATATTATATAAGCAAGAACCAGAAGAAATCAAACACAAGAACACAACATTTGATAAATTCAACACCCCAAATATAGAGAAAGGGCTGTCTTATAATAGAGGAACTACTGGAAAAACAACAAAGCAATTTGGCACAATTTAGGTTTATACCACCATCTTACATCATATACCAGAATAAGCTCTGAAAGGATAAGTGATTGTAGTATAAATGGTCATAGCAAATAGCCTTATGGAACTATGGTTTGGGGGAACATTCATAATCAAATAGGTGAAAGTGAAGATCATAAAAGACAAAATAGATAATATTGATCATACAATATTTAACCAAATAAGAGAAACTGGGGAAAAATCTTTGCAGCAAATATCTCTGCTAAAAGCCTGATATCAAAGATAAATGTGAAGTAATAAAAATATTTTCCGATAGAGAGTACTTATAATATACAGTTTTCAAAAGAATTGAAAATTGTCATCAACTGCATGAAAAATGCTCCAAATCATTAGTAATGCAATGCGGTAATATAAATATAAGAGAAATATAAATTTACAAAGACTTTGAAGTTTTACTTCATAGGAATAAAAAACTGGCAAATACCAAAAAGCATAGAAATAGTCAATGGTGGAGAGGTTGTAGGAAGACAAGCCCATTAATAGGGAAGCTAGGTAGCCCAGTGAATAGAGTGCTAGGCCTGGAGTCAGGGAGACCCAAGTTCAAATTCAGCCTCAGACACTTACTAGCTTTATGGCCCTGGGCAAGTCACTTAACATCAGTTTCATCATCTGTAAAATGGGAGTGATAATAGCACCTACTTCCCAGGGTTGTTGTGAGGACCAAATCAGATAATATTTGTAAAGTGCTTTGCACTTTACCATGTGATGGGTACTATATTATAAATGTTACTTATTATTAATGTGCTGTTGTGGAACTGCAAAGTCTAACGATTCTTGAAAACAATTTGGAATTATGCTAGAAAAGTTACCAAACTATTCGTGCCCTCTGACTCAATGTTACCACTGTTGTATACCCCTTAAGGAGCAGGGAAGGTCTCACATATACCAAAATATTTATAGAAATCCTTTTTGTAATAGTAAGGAACTAAAAACAAAATGTGAATCCAACATTTGGGTAATAGTAGCTAAAGAAATTGTGGCTACTGTTCCCTCTTAGGGTTAGTGTGATGTTGCTTTTTCTCGGTTTATGTCCTACTTGTCTAGATGGCACAGTGGATGGAACAATGGACCTGGAATCAGAAGAGTCAAGTTCAAGTCTAGCCTCAGATACTTACTAGCTGCGTGACCCTTGGCCATGTTATTCAACTCTTGTTTGTATCAGTTTCCTTATCTGTAAAATGGAGATAATAATAGCACCTACCTCTCAGGGTTGTTGTAGGAGTCACATGAAAAAGTATTTGTAGGAATGGCATCTAAATTCTTAAAGAAAAAGTTAAAAGGATTATAGGAGGAAATAGTAAAACCATACTAATGGGGAACCTCAACTTATCCCTTTCAGAGCTATTCTAACTGAAAAATAAACAAACAGAAGTTAAGGAAATGAATAGAATCTTAGAAAAGTTAGCTATGATAAACCTCTGGAGAAAATTTAATGGGAATAGATAGGAATGTAGTTTTTTTTTTCTCAGTGATACATGACACATATACAAAAATTGACCATATATTAGGGCATAAAAATCTTGCAACCAAATACAGAAAAGCAAAATATTAAATGCATCTTTTTCAGATCATAATGCATTAAAATTACATTCAATAAAGGGCCATGGAAACATAGATTAGAATTTAATTGGAAACTAAATAATCTAATCCTAAAGAATGTGTCAAAGAACAAATCATAGAAATAATCAATAATTTCATTAAATAGAATGACAACAATAAGACAACATAGCAAAATTTATGGAATGTAGCCAAAACAGTACTTAGGGGAAAATTTATGTCTCTAAATGCTTATTTCAATAAAATAGAGAAAGAACAGATGATTGAATTGGGTATGCAATTAAAAAAAATAGAGCAAACTAAAAATCCCTAGTTAAACGCCAAATTGGAAGTCCTGAAAATCAAAGGAAAGATTAATAAAATTGAAAGTAAGGAAGCCATTGAACTAAAAAATAAAACTAGGAGCTATTGGTTTTATGGGGGGAAACCTCAGTAAAATAGATAAACCAATGGTTAATTTGGCTAAAAAAAAAGAAGAAAAACAAATTATCATTATCAAAAATGAAAAGGGCGAATTCACCACCAAATGAAGAGGAAATTGAAACAATTGTTAGGAACTATTTTGCTCAATATTTTGCCAATAAATCTAACAATCTAAGTGAAATGGATGCATATTTATAAAAGTACAAATTGCCCACATTAACAGAAGAGAAATAGAATACTTAAAATAGCCCTATCTTAAACAAAGAAATTGAGCAAGACATCAAAATGAGCTACCTAAGAAAAAAATCCCCAGGACCAGATGGATTAAGAAGTAAATTCTACCAAACATAGAAGGAACAATTAATTCCAATACTATATAAATTATTTGAAAAAATAGGCAAAGGAGTCTTTCCAAATTCCTTTTATGACACAAATACGGTGCTGATACCTAAACCAAGGAAGAGCAAAAACAGAGAAAGAAAACTATAAACCAATTTCCCTAATGGGTTGATGCAAAACTTTTAAATAAAATAATAGCAAGGAGATTACAGCAATATATCACAAAGATCATGCATGGGATTTATACTAGGAATGCAGGGCTAGTTCAATATTAGGAAAGCTGTCAGCATAACTGACCATGATAACAAAACCAACATAAATCATGTGATTATTTAAATAGGTACAGAAAAGCTTTTGACAAAATGCAACACTCATTCCTATAAAAAACACGGGAAAGCATAAGAAGTAAATGGAGCTTTATTTTTTTAGGCAATTGGGGGCAAGTGACTTATCAAGGGTTACACAGCTAGTAAGTGTCAAGTGTTTGGTCTGAGGCCAGATTTGAACTCAGGTCCTCCTGACTTCAGGGCCGATGCTGTATCCACTGCGCCGCCTAGCTGCTTTCCTTAAAATGATAAGTAGTTTCTATCTAAAACCATCAGCATGCATTTTCTCTAATGGGGATAAACTAGATTCCTTCCCACCAAAATTAAGGGTATAGCAAGGACATCCATTATCAACACTATTATTTTCAATATTGTATAGAAATTCTAGCTATAGGAATAAAAAAAGAAATTGAAGGAATTAGAATAAGCAATCAAGAGACAAAACTATTACTCTTTGTAGACGATATAATGGTATACTTACAGAACCCTAGAGAATCAATCAAAAAACTAGTTGAAATAATTAACAACTTGAGCGAAGTTGCAGGATACAAAATAAATTTACATGAATCATCAACATGTTTATATGTTATCAACAAAGTCCAGCAACAAGAGATAGAAAGAGAAATTCCATTTAAAATAATTGTAGAGAATACAAAATACTTGGGAGTCTGTTTGCCAAGATGAAGCCAGGAACCATATGAACACAATTACAATTTTTCACACATGTGGCCTTGAGGCTGCAGGTTCTCCATCTCTGCATTCACATCTGAACCACTAGAAGAATATTAATTGCTCATGGATAGGCTGAGTCAATATAATAAAAAAGACAATTCTCCCTAAATTAGTTTACTTATTCAGTGCCATACAAATAAAACTACCAAAAATTATTTTATAGAGCTAGAAAAAATAATAACAACATTCATGTGGAAGAACAAAAGATCAAGAATATCAAGGGAATCAATGAAGAAAATGTGAAGGAAGGTGGCTTAGCCATACTAGATCTCAGATTGTAGTACAAATTACTAATCATCAAAACAATCTGGTGCTGACTAAGAAATAAGAGCGGTAGATCAGTGGAATAGATTAAGTATACAATATGAAGTAGTAAATGACCGTATTAATCTAGTGTTTGACAAACCCAGAGATATAAGCTTTTGGGACAAGAACTTACTATTTAAAAAAAAAACCAAACTACTAGGAAAACTGGAAAACGGTTTGGCATAAACTAGGGTATAGACCAACATATTTCACACCATATACCAAAATAAGGCCAAAATGGGTACAGGATTTAGATATAAAGGGTGATACCATAAGCCAATTAGGGGAACATGGAATAGTTTACCTGTCAGATCTATCGATAAAGGAAGAATTTATGACCAAACAAGAGATAAAGAGCATTGTGAGATGTAAAATGGATAATTTTGATTAACGAAAAAGTTTTTACACAAATAAAACCAATGCAATTAGAAGGAAAACAGAATGCTGGGAGAATTTTTTATAGCAAATATCTTTGATAAAGGCCTAAATTTCTCAAATATATAGAAAACTAAGTCAAATTTATAAGAATACAGATCATTCCTCATTTGATAAATGGTCAAAGGATATGAACAAGGAGTTTTCAGATAAAGAAATAAAGCTATCTATAGTCATATGAAAAAAATATTCTATGATCTTGGGCAAGTCACTTAACCCTGATTACCTCTCCTCCCCCCTAAAAAGACTCAAACAAAAAAGAAAAAATGCTCTAAATCACTACTGATTAGAGAAATGCAAATTAAAACAACTTTGAGGTACCACTTCATACCTATCAGATTATCTAATATGAAAGAAAAGGAAAATGAGGTGTTGGAAGGGATGTGGGAAAATCGGGGACACTAATGACTATTGGCTGAATTGTGAACTGACCTGACTGGAAGGAAATTTGGAACTATGTCCAAGAAGGGCTATAAATCTATGAATACCTTTTGACACACAAATACCACTACTAGGTCTATATTGCAAAGAGATAAAAAAGGGAAAAGGACAAATTTGTATAAAAATATTTATAGTAACTCATATTGGAAAAGAATTGGAAATTTAGGGCATACTCATCAATCGGTGAATGACCGAACAAACTGTGGTATATGACTGTGATTGAATACTATTGTGCTATAAGAAATGACAAACAGAATACTTTCAGAAAAATCTGGAAAGACTTACATGGGCTAATACAAAGTGAAGAGGAGCAGAACCAGAGCATTGTACACAGTAACAGCAAAATTGCATGGTGATCAATTGTGAATGACTTAGCTATTCTCAGTAATACGATGATCCAAGACTCCAAAGGACTCATGATGAAAATGCTTTACACCTCTGGAGGAAGAACTGATGGAGTCTGAATGCAGATCGAAGTATATGATTTTTCACTTTCTTTTTGTGTGTGTGTGTTTTTTATCTGTGTTTTCTTTCACACCATGACTAATATGGAAATATATTTGCATGATTGAACATGTATAACCTATATCAAATTACTTGCCAACTTGGGGAGAGAGGAGGGGAGGGAGAGAGAGAATTTGGAACTCAAAATAAAAAGACAAATGTTAAAAATTATTTCTACATGTAATTGGAAAAAATGAAATATTGTTCAAAATTAAAAAAGGAAAAAATTTTAAACAGGCTTTGCCAACCTTTAAGGTGCTGTGTAAATGCTAGCTATTGTTATAATTTTAACTATTTATTATATATGTATATATTTATATATGCTGTACTTATGTTTATATGTATGTAGATGTGTGTGTGTGTGTGTGTGTGTGTGTGTGTGTGTGTGTGCTTGTGTAGGGCACTGGTTTAATTTTTAATACTTGTATCTCCAGAACAAAGGAATCTAGGCAGTTAAGTAGAACAATAGAGCTCTGGGCTGGAGTCAGGAAGGCCCAATGTACATCCTCCCTCCAGATACATACTAGTTGTGTTGACCCTGGCCAAGTCAGTTAACCTCTCCCAACCTCAGTTTCCTCACCTGTTAAGTGGGAATAATAATAACATAGTACCTATCTCTCAGGGTTATTGTGAGGGTCAAATGAGGGTATCTGTGAAGTCCTTACACAATGTTTATCATATAGTAAGTGCTTGATAAAAATGCTTGTTTCCTCCCTTCCTTCCTTTCCCTTCCTCTCTCCTTTCCTTCCTTCCTTCTTTTTCCTTCCTTCCTTCCTTCCTTCCTTCCTTCCTTCCTTCCTTCCTTCCTCCTTCCTTCCTTCCTTCCTTCCTTCCTTCCTTCCTTCCTTCCTTCCCCCTTCTTTTTCTTTCTTTCTTTTTCTTCCTTCCTTCCTTTTTCCCTCCTTCCCTCCCCCTGTACAGTGCCAGGCACCCTTTGTGGTCACTTAATATTTATTGATTATTAGAATATTATACCATAAGGAATTATGAATATAGGTAAAGCAGTGAGACTTGGGAAGACTTTTATGAATTGTTAGAAAGCAAAGTCAAAAGAACCAAGAGATATATACAATAACCAGCACAATGTAAAACAAAACAACATTAAAGGCATCAGAAATCAGTTCAATGTAATGGCCAATCAACTCTAGAGAATTCTTCATAGAAGACAGGTTCCTCCCTTCTATGCTCAGCCAAAAAGGTGAGAAAATCATAACCTTGAGCTGAAAGGAGCCTTAGAAAATATGCAAAAGTTAAGTAACTTACTTAAGGTCCCACAGGTAGTGTCTTAATGGTGGAGTACAGAATGAAATGAACATAAATTGTTAGACCTGGGAACCTCTGTTCTTCTCAGTTGGATATCTCTGTTACAAGGAAAAGTCTGTGGAGGTGACAATAGCACCCTGGCACATACTAGGTGTTTAATAAATTAGCATCTCCCCTGCCTTCCAGAGTTGTTGTGAGGATCCCATGATGTAATATTTGTAAAGTGCTTTGCAAACCTGTAAATGCTAACTATTACTATTAACAAATGCTTGTTGAATTGGAAAGAAAAGCAGTAATAAAACATGAATATAGAAAAAATGACTCTAAAAAATTGCACCTTGGTTCTATTCTCAGACAGTTGCCAACCACCATACTTTATATTAAAGGTGTCAGATACATGGCTCACAATGCAACCAAGTGCAATCCAAACCAGATTAAAATGCAATTGGGAAATATTTAAGAAAAGTAAATAAAAATACAGTAATACATAGGTAATATTAACATGTGGTTTTCCAAGTCAGTATGTGGCCCACAGGGATCCTTATATATGATTTAGTAACCCCCATTTCTATTTGACTGTGACACCATTGCGTTATATCAGGGGTGGTAACCTGCATCTTCATGGCCACATGTGGCCCTTTAGGTCCTTCGAAGTGGCCTTTTGACTGAGTCCAAGTTTTACAGAACAAATCCTTTTATTAAGGGGATTTGTTCTGTGAAGTTTGGATTCAGTCATAGGGCCACCCTTGAGGATGTAGAGGGCCACATGTGGCCTCGAGCCTGCAGGTTCCCCACCCCTATTATATGATCACAATCTCTTACCATATCTCTTGCCATTCCACCTTTCCCTCTGCCTTGAAAATCCTAGCCATGCTTCTTCATCCTCACTAGGACCCCAGTCTGTTCTTCTACCTTCAATTCCTTCCTAGACCTTCACCACTACACTGGCTTTCACTCTCATCCCTTCCCTGTCTTGACCAGGTAGTAAACCCAGTTCAACTCTACATGGTCCTTCTCTCAAGTTCCTTGCCTACTTATCCTGTCACCTGTCTTGTCCTTCCAAACAAGTTACCAATGATCTCTTAATCCCCCAATTCTTCTTGACTTCTTTGTAGCCTTTGATACTGTTAATTATCCTCTTCTCCTTGCTAATCTCTTCTAGGCTTTTGTGACACTCTCACTCTCTCCTGGTTCTCCTCCTACCTGTCTGACTGTTAGTCAGACACTGATGGGTTTTTATCCAAGACACATTTGATAATCATGAATATCTTCAAGGCTCTGTCCTAAGCCCTCTTATTCTCTCTTCATATTATGCCAGTTGGTGATTTCAACAGTTCTGATGGATTCAGTTGTCATCTCTATGCTGATTCTTAGAGCTATTTGCCCAGCCTTAACTTCTCTCTCGATGTTCCATTGGACATTTTGAACTGGGTGTTCCATAGACACTTTAAACTCAACATTTCTAAAACTGAGAGTGGGAAGAGGAGGGGGACAGAGCCAATGTGGCAGAGAAAAGGCAGGGACTCACCTGAGCTCTCCCAAATTTCCCTCCAAACAACTTTAAATAATGCATCAAAACAAATTCTGGATTGGCAGAACCCACAAAAAGATGGGGTGAATCAATTTTCTAGCCCAAGAAAACTTAGAAGATCGGCAGGAAAAATATATCACACCAGGGTGAGAGTGGACCATAGGCTGCTTCAGAGCAGGCCATGCACCAGAAAACAGCAGCAGGTCTTGGGAGTTACTGAATCAGTATCAACAGCAGCTGCTTCTGGAACTCTCAGCCCACAGATGTAAAGGGGTCAGAAGAAGATCACAAGGGTCCCTTTGCTAGGTACAGGATGATTGATGTTGTGTTGCCCATACTTGGATCTGGGTTGCAGTCCTGTGTCATAAGCCCATGGGAGGAGGAGCACCAGCACACCAGAGATTGTGGCCTTAGGGGAATGGAGACCCTGGTCATAGTTCCAGACAGAAAAGAGTGCTTGTGGTCACCCACAGACCAGAGCACAGGCCGGAAGAGTAGTAAACACACCTTTCCTTAGATCATACCACCTTTGAAAACTGAAAGGTTATAGGCTCCCAGAACTAGCTGCACAAAAGTCTTAAAGCCTGGAACATTGCCTACTTTATACTTGGAGCAGAGCCCAGCTTTAATATGGTTAAAAATCAAGAAATAGGCTGGAAAAACCAGCAAACAATAACAACAACAAAAGATTCTGACCTTAGAAAGTTATTATGGTAACAGGGAAGATCAAAACACAAAAGAAGAAAACAGAGTTAAAACTGCTACATTCAAAGCCTCAAAGAAAAATGTGAATTGGTCTCAGTCTCCAAAAGATTCCTGAAAGAGCTCAAAAGGGTTTGAAAATTAAATAAGAGAGGCAGAGGAAAAAAATTGGGGAAATAAATGAGAGTGAGGCAAGAAAACCATGAAAAAAGAGTCAACAGCTCGGTAAAGGAAGCACAAAAATATTTTTTAAAATGACATCTTAAAACACAAAATCGGCCAAATGGTCAAAAAAAAAAAAGGCACAAAAATCCAATGAAGGAAAGAACACCTTAAAAAGCAGAATTGGCCAAATGGAAAAGTAGGTACAAAAGCTCACTGAAAAAAAATAATTCCTTAAAAATCAGAATTGGGCGATTGGAAGCTAATGATCCAATGAGACATCAAGAAGCAATAAAACAAAATCTCAAAAGAATGAAATAGGAGAAAATGTGAAATATTTCACTGACCTAGAAAATAGATCAAGGAGAGATAATTTAAGAATTATTGGACTATCTGAAGGCCATGATAAGAAAAGACCTAGATATCATCTTTCAAGAAATTATCAAGGAAGGGCAGCTAGATGGCACAGTGGATAGAAAACCAGCCCTGAAGTCAGGAGGACATGAGTTCAAATCTGGCCTCAGACCAAACACTTGACACTTACTAGCTGTGTGACCCTGGGCAAGTCACTTAACCCTGATTGTCTAAAAAAAAAATTATCAAGGAAAGATGCTCTGATATTACTCTAGATCCAAAGAGTAAAATGGAAATTGAAAAAAAAATGCATGGATCACTTCCTGGAAGAGATCCCAACATTAAAACTCCCAGAAACATCATAGGCAAATCCTAGAGCTCCTAGGTCAAGGAAAAAATACTGCAAGTATCCAAAAAGAAACAATTAAAATATCAGTCAGAATAACACAAAATTTAGCAGTTTCTCCATTAAAGGATCAGAAGGCTTGGAATATGGTAGTCTGGAGGGCAAAGGAGCTAGGATTACAACCAGTAATCACTTACCCAACAAAACTGAGTATAATCCTTCAGGGGGAAAAATAGAAATTCAATGAAGTAGAGGACTTTCAAACATTCTTAATGAAAAGACTAGAGTTGCATAGAAAATTTGACTTTCAAATATGAGACTCAAGAGAAGCATAAAAGAGTGAATAGGAAAGAGAAATAATAAGGGATTCAATAAGGTTAAAATGTTTACATTCCTACTTGGGAAAATGATACTTCTAACTCCTAAGAACTTTCTCATTATTGGGGAAGTTAGAAAGAGCATACATAGATAGAGGGTATGGGTGTGAGTTGAATATTATGGGATG
The DNA here is from genome assembly GCF_003287225.1 of Phascolarctos cinereus. NCBI lineage: Eukaryota > Metazoa > Chordata > Mammalia > Diprotodontia > Phascolarctidae > Phascolarctos > Phascolarctos cinereus. The sequence goes on from NW_027555847.1 coordinate 647,024,075, forward strand.
ATCATAAAAAATAAAATTAAGGGGTAAGAAAAGAGGACTGCACTGGGAGAAGGGGAAAAGGAGAGGTAGAATGGGATAAATTATCTCACATAAAAGAGGTTCAAAAGAGGTTTTACAGTGAAGGGGAAGATGGGAGAACCTTTGAACCTTACTGGCATGGTAATTGGCTCAAAAAGGGAGTAACATACCAATTCAGTTGGATATAGAAATTTATATTAACCTACAGGAAAGTAGAGGAAGGGGATAAGAGAAGTGTCAGAGCTGAAACAAGAGAGGTTGGATTGGGGGAGGTGGTAGTCAGAAGCAAAACACTTTTGAGAATGGACAAGGTGAAAGGAGAATAGGATAAATAGGGGAAAATAGGATGGAGGGAAATACAGTTAGTAATCATAACTGTGAAAAAATTATAGCAAGTTTCTCTGATAAAGGCCTCATTTCCCAAATATGTAGATAACTGAGTCAAATTTATAAAAATAAGAGCCATTCCCCAATTGATAAATGGTCAAAGGATATGAACAGGCAGTTTTCAAGGTAATCAAAACTATCTATGGTATCTATAATCATATGAAATAATGCTCCAAATCACTATTGATTAGAGAAATGCAAATTAAAACAACTCTGAAGTTATCACCCCACACCTATTAGATTGGCTAATATGACAGAAGAAATGACAAATGTTGAAGGGATGTGGGAGAATTGAGACACTAATGCACTGTTAGTGAAGTGGTATACTGATTCAGCCATTCATAGAAGAATTTGGAACTCTTCTCAAAGGGCTATAAAATCATGCACACCTTTTGACCTAGCAATACCAATACTAGGTCTTTATTCCAAAGAGATAAAAAACAAAAAGGAAAAGGACTTATATGCACAAAAATATTTATAGCGGCTCTCTTTGTGGTAAAAAAGAGTTGGAAATTAAGGGGACAGACGTCAATTAGGGCATGGCTGAACAAATTGTGGTACATAATTGTGATGGAATACAATTGTGCTATGAGAAATGATGGGCAGGATGCTTTTAGAAAACTCTGGTAAAACCTGATGTTTTACCTGATTGATGCATGAACTGATGCAAAGTAAAATGAGCAGAACCAGGAGAATATTGTGCATGGTAGTATCAATATTATATGATGATCAACTGTGAATAATGACTTAGCTAGTCTCAGCCATACAATGATCCAAGACAATTCTGAAGGACTTATGATGAAAAATGCTATCCACCTCCAGAGAAAGAATTGATGAAGTCTAAATGCAGATTGAAGCATACTTTTTTTTTTTTTATCTTTGTTTTTCTTGGTTTTTCTTTTTTGGTCTGTGTTTTCTTTCACAACATGACTAATATATAAATATGTTTTGCATGACTGCAAATATATAACCTACATAAAATTGTTTGCCTTCTCAATGAGGGGGGAGGGGATAGAGGGAGGGAAAGAATTTTTAAAAATGAATGTTAAAAATGGTTCTTAATATGTAATTGGGGAAAAATAAAATAATAAATAATTTAAAAAGCCATATGCAAAACTGAACTCAATTACTCCCCCCCTAAGTTCTCCCCTTCCCCTCCCAATTTTCCTATTATTCTTGAGGGCAATACTATTTCAATCACTCAGGATTGCAACCTATGTTGCCTTTTCACATTCAACACATACCCCATGTACAAAGTCTTGTTGATTTTACCTTCATAACATCTTTCATATATGCCCCCCCCATTCTCTTTTCTGCCATCACCATCACACTTAGGTCTCACATCTGGACTACTGTAATTTTCTGTTAGTTGGTATCCCTGCTTCAAGTCTCTTCCCTTTCCAGTCCATACTCCACTCAATTATCACATTATTTTTCCTAAACTACAGGTCTGACCACGTCACCATCTTGTCCTCCTTAGTCAATAAATTCCAGTGGCTGTTTATTACCTCTCCAAGATCAAATAAATATAAAATATTATTTGGCATTCAAAGTCCTCTCCTAACTTGCCTCCCTCCTATGTTCCTAAGAAGAGTGGAAACTCTTCTTACAACTCCCTCTCTCCTGCACACTCTGTGAACCAGTGCCACTGAACTCTTGGTTATTTCCTTGTACAAAGGCACTCTATCTCTCAAATCCACTAGCTGTTTTCACTGGATGTACCCCATGCCTGGAATTCTATTCTTCCTCATCAATGTCCTCATCTCCTTGGCTTTCTTCAAGTCCTAGATGAAATCCCAGCTTCTACAAGAAATCTTTCATGATTCCCTCTTAGTTCTAGTGCCTTTCTTCTGTTCATCATCTCCAATTTATCTTGTATACATTTTTTTTTGTACATAGTTATTTTCATGTTATCTTTCTACTAGACTGTGAACTTGGGCAGGGGGAGAAAGGTCTGTTTTTGCTGTTTTTTTTTTTCCTTTTCTTTGTATACCCAGCTCTTAGCATAGTGCCTGGCACATTATAGCCCAATAAATGCTTATTATATGAGACTAATAATGACTTTTTTCTTTTGTTGATTCTTACAGGATTATCAGCTATCCTGAACTGGATTAGCATAATTTCTTGGAACACTAACAGCTTCTTCCTTCTCTCAGGGTCTGACTACACCTTTAAGCATAATATTCCTATTTGTTACCTACATCTAAGCTCTTTTTCCATTTTTCCTCTGCAGTATTCTTCTCTCCACCCAGCTAACACAGATAAAGATGCCCTTCTGATTTTTTCCCCCAGATCTTTTCTTCCTTTTTTTTTTTTACCTTGAAGACCCATTTACTTCATTTCCTTCTCAGCAAACATTTATTTTCCCCAACAGTGGAGAGGTGTTCTAGGAGCCCCTAGATTTTCCTCTAGAAGGGAAACCAAACCTGTATTTTGAGCACAGATACAAGTATAGCTTCAGAATCTACCCAGTTACACTATTAGGTTAACACACACACACACACACACACACACACACACATTTCCTCATCCCTGGATTTCCTTGTGTATTTATCTTCCTAAAAGATGACTACTTCTACTGCCCTTTTTATCTATTCTGTTCCCTCTGAATAAAGTATACAACATGCTATCAGAGCCACAGTTTTAAATCTATAGGGATAATATACTGTCCTTGGGATTCCATTAGTATAAAGAACTCCCAGGTGAAGATACATTTCTTTTTCTTTTTTTTAACCAATTCAGGTTAGTACTTTCTCTACCACTTTATAGTTTTGAAAGTTTCCTGGAATTCTGAGAGATTAAATGATTTGCCCAGGTCAAAGTCATATCTGTTGAAGGTGAGACTTGTAAACAAGTCTTCTTGAGTCCAAGGCATCCAGGGACTCTTCAGCCATTATGGTAGGCCACAGCTTCCGCTACTATGAGCCTAGTGCAGTCCTAAATCCTATGATCTCATGAACTTGCCACTTCAAACACTGATTCACACTGATAGCTAGTAAGTTTCTGTAGGAATGTTCTTTTCATAAAGTAGTTTGGATACTCTAGGGTGATGGAGAGTCAATCAGAAGTTTGTTGGAGAAAGTTCTAGAAATCAGAAGAGGCTGGGGCACTACAGATATTGATATGTGCCTCCCTTCACAATCTTGCAGGTTATACCATGTTTTCTGGGTCCTCAGTAGGATGGAGTGAGGGAAGAACTGATATCAGTTGGAGGAGGAGCATATCAATCAGAGGAGGATTTACCTTTTTTCCTTAGACATGGCTGGGGGAGGGGGGAGCTCTGTCCACACAGCAGGAGTCAAGAGAGAATGACACTCTCTTTGGGATGCCTTCTTGCCAATATCCAAGAGGATATATGAGAGGGCATTGAGAACCCCAACATATGGGTTCAACCAGTTAAGCCTGTCTTATTTAATAACACCTGTTCACTCAGAAGTTATGAAGACAGATTCACTTGGCTGCAGAGAGCTTCACCTTCCCCTTGAACCTGACTGCTATGACATTACTGATGAGGTCACAATGACCTTTCAGGCTGAAGGGAATCTTGCTTTCATTGAGACACATAATATCCCCATACTATGTTTTAGGCTGTGTGAGGAACCATGCCATTATGTACAAGGGTCACACTCCTCCACCCTTTTTTCTATTATTACTATTAAGTGAGGGTGCAGGTTGTGATTTCATAAGTTGTAGAATCAGAGGTCCTAGGCTTGAACACCAGGTTCTACTCAGCCTATCATCTATATGGCCTTGGGCAAATCATTCTTATTCTCTGAACCTCACTTGACAAATGAGAAAAATACAGATGATTTAGATAACTTCTGTGGTCACTTCTAGCTCAACGGCTTATGAATAAGTAGGTAGGAGCATGTGCAGTATATGATTTGAGCAAAAAACCTTGAACTCCCCATCCCCTGGCACCCAGACCCCAGCAGGTTCCATCTGTCCTTTTTTCCCTGTCCTGAAGCTTCCACTTTCCTTTAGATTAGGAAAAAAGAGGTAGGAGCTTCCTATCCAAAAAGTCTTTCTTAAAACACAAATAGGAGAACTATGGATGGTGGGGGGGGAGATAACAACAAGTTAGGTGAATTTTTCATAGACCACCATGCCATGTACATATCTATATGCATGTATGTATATACACACATATGATAATAGCTGTATATGTACATCTATATTTATATATATGAAATGTGTGTGTATGTATATATCTGTATCTATCTATATATCCATATATATATATATATTTATATATATCCTGTGTGCAGGCCTGAGAGACAACAATGAAAAATTACCTGGGTTAGGAGATACAACATGGATGAGTAACTACGTCCAATAGAAGTGAGAGTGACAGGAGCTAAAAAGGGATCCAGACAAAGTGCTATGACATGTTTGAGAATGGAGTGAAAGCTTTCAGCTGGGCATCTGGGAAGGCTTTATATCTGTTCAATATCCACAACATTTCTTCTTATCCTGCTTCCTTCTGAAACATCTGGTCCTATCGACTACCTAGATCTCTCTCCCCTCTTTGGATACACAGATACTCACCCTTTTCTTTCTTCAGCGGGTTTTCATGACACTGCTCTCAGATGTCAGTCCTCATCCTCTCTCTTACTGGGAGGGAAAGCGTGACCCTGTATGCCAGCAGAGCAGCCCAAGTTGCTTTCCCTAGGGCCTTTTCTCCATACTTTCTTGCTCATCCTGTATTATCAGCAAGTAGGCTGATTGGACATTTATTTGCAAGTGCATTTTCCATGGGTATCTTGAACTTAGTATGTCCCAGCTAGGTGGTGTCATATCTGAGTAATGAACTTGAAGTCAATAGGACCTGAGTTCTACAGAAACAATGTCACTCCATCTCTCACCCTCAGCTTCCCCATCTGTAAAAGGGGGATTATAAAACATCTACCTCCCTTGCAGGGTTGTTTTGCGGAGACCAAGAGATAATGTGTGAAGTGTTTTATAAGCCCTAAAGTTCTAAATATAAATGCTAGCTATTGTCTAAAACAGTGCTCATCATTTTTTCCCTTCAAACCTGCTGTTGTTGTTCATTTGTTTCAGATTGTCCAACTCTTTGTGATCCCACTTGGGGCTTTCTTGGCAAAGATACTGGAGTGGTTTGCCATTTCATTCTTCAGCTCATTTTACAGATGAGAAAACTGAGGCAAACAGAGCTAAATGATTTGCCCAGGGTCACACAGCTAGTAGGTCTGAAGCTGGATTTAAACTCAGGAAAGATGAGTCTTCCTGACTCCAGGCCCAACACTATCCACTGTGCTACCTTGCTGCCTGAAACCTCCAGACCAACCTCTTCCTAACTTCCTGTCTCTATTAATTGAATCACTACTTTCAACAGAAATGGTACCCTCAGATTTTTCTTCACTCTCCTCTCTCATAACTTTTCTCATCTGGCCACATTTTGCTGATTGTACCTTTACAACACCTCTCACATCTGTCCCACCTCTGTACCCAGCAAAGTTGTTATTGTTGTTCAGTCACTTTTCAATCATGTCTGCCTCTGTGACTCCTTTGGGATTTCTTGGCAAAGATAATGGAGTGGTTTCCTATTTCCTTCTTCAGCTCATTTTACAGTTGAGGAAACTAAGGCAAATGGGGTTAAAGTTCCTTGTCCCAGGATCACACAGCTAGTAAGTTTCTGAGGCTGGCTTTGAACTCAGTTCTTCCTGACTTCAAGACTAGGGCTCTATCCCATTGCACCACCTGGCTGCCCTCATATTTAGCTCTCAGCTGGACCTTTTGCAATAATCTCCCAATCGGTCTTCCAGCCTCCTTTCTTTCCTGTCTTCAGTCTCTCTTCTCCACACAGATGGCGAATTTTTCTGAAAATTAGCATACTTGAAGCTTACCCTACAATATTCTGCTTCTCCCTATTTTTTTCCCGTAGGATGATAATCCTTTTGTCTGGCATTTAAACCCATTCACAATCTATCCCCAACCTGTCTTTCCAGACTGATTGATTGTACATTATTTCCCCTTATGCACTCTATGTTTCAGCTCAACTTGAAACTATTCTCTATATATGATATTCAGTCTTTGTATAGGAGGTCAAATGCTTTCCCTTCATCTGTACAGCATTACCCAGCTTCCTTGAAATCATGGCTTAGATGCCACCATCCTCCAATGGAGATCTTTCCTGGTCCCTTTAGTGGCAAGGTTCTTAATCTTTTTGGTGTTCTGGACCCCTCCCCACTTAGTGAAACCCATAAACCCGTTCTCAGAATAATGTGTGTTGCCTATATTCATAATGGAAGGAAATGCAAAATTTCATTTAGAGGTTAGTGAAAGGAAAGATGTAATTTTTTCCCCACCCAGGTAACCAGAGCCTCTGAAATCTATACAGAGCCCCCAGGTTAAGAACCCCCTAAGTTACTAAAGCTCTCTTCCCATTAAAATTTTGAAGTACTTCTGGCCTCAAACACTTACTAGCTGTATGACCCTGGGCAAGTCACTTTATTTGCCTCTGTTTCAGCATCTTTAAAATGAGCTGGAGAAGGAAATGGCAAATTATTCTAGTATCTTTGCCAAGAAAATCCCAAAGGGGATCTACAAAGAGTTGGACATGATTAAATGACTGAACAACAACAGTGCCTGGGCATAGGTGAGTGAGAGAGGGCATCTGAGCCTTGAAGAACAAAGAATGTTGGGGATTCAAAGGTAGATATGAAGACACTAATGAGGAAACTGAGGCTCAGAGAAGGAGGAAGCATCTGATTCCAAAGGGAGTATAGTAGTCGAGCTGTAATTTAAACCCTGAGCCTTTGACTTAAAATTCAATGATCTTTTTGCGAAATCACACTCAGCTCCGGCCATGGAAGATGCTCCTGCCTTCCCATTTCAATCTCATAGAATACTCCTGCCCCTCTACTCTGGACTAACTGCTTTCACTGAAAACACACAGCACGCCATCCTATATGGTAATGATCCCTTTGTTTGGGCTGGTTTTATGAAGTTGAACTCCTCAGATCCAATACTTTAAAATCCAATTCAATATCATCTCCAGCAAGAATCCTTTCTTGAGAGCCTATGTCAGGAATGATCTGGATTCCCAGGTGGATACTGTAAAGGTATTGTGGTATCCGATGTCACAAACATCTAGCTCATGGCTAGAAATTGAACACAGGCTTGGAAAGTATGCAAAGTTCAGAGTTCTGTCCATTACCCTTTATTGCCACTGTCCAGATTAGCTGGGAGCTCTTTGTGTGGGCAGATGGCTTACCTTATCTAAAATCATATCCTCCCCCAGTACTTACACAGTAGGTTCACAGATCATAGATTTAGAACTGAAAGGGACCTTAGAAGTCATTGGATCTAACCCCCAATTTTGTATGTGAGGAAACTGAGGCACGTAGGGTTTGAATTAATTGCTCAGGATCACACAGCATAATCTATGAAGTAGGATTCAAACTTGGGTCTTTTTGAGCACTTTATCTACTTTCATCTGCTAGATGAAAAATTTGCTGACTGAATTGCATGAACTCCCTTAGGTGAAGCGAGACTTGTACCTTCTTCTTCTTCTTTCTCATGTTCTCCTTCTTCAATTTAACTAACACAGGGCTAGGTGCTCAGATGGTGCTCAATAAAAGTCAAGTTAAAATGAATGATTCATAAATCCAATAGAGATCAAAAAACTTCTTTGGAAGAGGAAATTTCAAGTCCAGCCAGCAGAGGGCAGCAAAAACACAGTAATAATGTTAGATGAGCACAGAGCCCCACAGTCTCCCCTAGAGCTGGCTCAGCTCTTTGGTACCACAGAGACAGGCTGCAGTTATCCAGCATTGTTGCATCAGAATGTCTGGAGTGTTAGATGCAGATGGTGGGCTTTAATTTTCATCTAATCCAGCTCACTTGTTTTTATCTTTCTAAGGCAAAGAAAAGGTTCTGTTGGCAGGGAGTCATCAGAGCACAACGGGAAAGGTGACTGGATTTAGGGTCATGGGGTCTGGATTCAAAACCCATCTCTGCCACTTACTACTAATGTGACTTCAGTTTTCCCATCTGTAGATGTGGGCAGTATCATGCAGTGGATAGATAGAGTGCTTGATCTGATATTCAAGAATTGGGCAAATCTTGCCTCCGCTGATTGTGTGAATCTGAGTACAGTCACAAACTGAGTCTCAGTTTCCTTACTTTTAAAATGAGGTAGTTGAATTAGATGGTGTCTAAGTTGGCTTCTGATGTTCGTCACAAGTTTATATGATCTTTCTAAACACTTTCATCTCCCCGCCCAAGGTGTCTTGGCCAGTATATGCTTTGGGGAGTCTTAAAAACAGAAAACTGACCAGGTGATAGCAGAGGTGATAATGACCTTGTATTTTACTACTCACAGAAAGGCAATAAACTTCAGGGGCAAGAATGAGTGGGAAGGGAAGAAGGGAAGTGGGGCCAATAATACATCACCCAGGTTATGCAGGCTCCTCTCTTCCTGGTTGCTCTTCCAGTTCTTCTGCGGGGACATCTAGGCAGTCCCACACAATATGGTCACACTGAAATGGGGAAGCTGAGTCCAGGTGTTTTATAGGAGAAGGCTGGGGATTCTCACCTAGGACTATCTGATTGGCTTCCTGTTTCTGAGGTCATAGGCAGGCTCGAACCAATAAATGAACTTGAGTGGAAGATAGAAGTTTCCAGCAAGAAAGATTCCAGACATGGAGGAGGGGGAATGGTCCTGAGAAGGGAAAGAAGGTGTCAGGCAAGAAAAGGGATTTATTCAGAGCACAGATAGCTTGTAGCATGAATGGACTGGGTCCCTTTCTAAGACAGAGATTTTTCAGGCTACGTCTAAAAGTTTATTTTTTTAAAGAATCGATATCATTATTTCTTTAATAGCATCAATGGATCCTGACACAGCAATGCAATTCCTGTGCTTTTTGGGCCTGGAGATGAGTTTGCTACAATTCCTCATCAAGATTTTGAAGGTCTTATTGCAGACATTGATTCTAAAGGGAGACAGTTTGCTCACCTGATTTCCATGTCTTAGGAAGGGTCAATTCTGAAGGGGATGCTAGTGGCGGTGGGTCCTCCAATATGAAGGATGGTTGGAGGTCCTTGGGATGGTTAGGCTGTAGAAGAGAACACTAACAGATGACAGAAGTTAGACCTGGAAAAGGGACCTTAGAAGTCTGCTAGCCCGGCCCCTTTATTTTACTGATGAAGAAACTGAGGCCCAGAGACAAATTCCTTGCCCAAGGTCACATAGGTAGTAAATGAAAAGCCTGGGATAGAACCCAGGTCTTCTGATTCCACATTTTTGGAACCAAACCATACTGCTTCCAATTCAAACAAATGTTGAATTAATGAATGAATAATGAACCTGCAGCCTCTTAGGAACTTGGGATGGAAGTGATAGGAAAACCAAATGCCTGAACGCTGATTGGGAATGGGATAGAGGCAGCCAGGGAAATCAGGAAACTGAGAGCACATCATTCAAGCAGCTCTGAAGGTGGGGGCAGGCTGGGATATGGAAATACAGGCAGCAAGAGAGAACACTAGGCTGTTAAAACTGGAAGGGACCACAGAGATCATTAAGTCCTAATCTGTCATTTTTACAAAGTGAGAGTAGAAATGATTTGCCCAAAATCACACAGCTAGTTTGTGAGTCAGGCCTTTGATTCCTAATACAGTTGAAGCCCCCTTTCAGCTCTGTCAATCTTTGGTCCTGTAAGAATGCTATAGGCTCCTAGCATCTCCGAGAAAGAAGGGACCCTTCAGGTCAGAGGGTCATAGATCTCGAGTCGGACGATAACTTTGAGGTCATCTAGTCCAATCCCTTCATTCTATGGATAAGAAAACAGAGGTCTAGGAATACTAAGTCACTTATTCACAGACTCCTTGATAGTAAGGGGCAGAGTTGGGATTGGAACTCAGATCCCAAGACTTCAAGTTTAGCACCCTTCCCCAAGACAGTATGCTGTCTTACATCATTAAGCCCAACTTACAAGGAGGCAGGACATCCCCGACAATTAGCTATATAGCCTTCACCTGAGTGCCTCCAGCTGGGGAATTCACCTCTTCTTCACAAGGCATCCCATTGCACTGTTGAATAATTCTTCGAGTCTGTTTGACCTAAAGCTGTTATGACCAATCTTCAAGTCTTATAGCATGTCAATCTCAGGTTACTCATCTGCAAAATGGGAATAATAATAGTGACTTTTCTGCCTTTGAATAAAGCTTACAGAGCACCATATGACATTTGGGAATATCTTCCCACCGCTCTTCACTTACTGAATTCTTACTCAATCGTTAAAGCCTAACTCAAAGGCTACTCCCTCCAGGAAGCCTTCCCTGACTCCTCTTGCTGGTAATGATCTCTAGGACCTTACATAATACTCAGTTTACCCTACTTTGATGCACTCAAAATGCAATATTGTATAATATAGTAATTATGTGATGTAGTGTATATGTCACCACATTATCCTCCATATTACATGTATTACATATCCCTCATGAGGCTGTAAGAGGGCAAGGATTGTGTCTTATCTAAACTTTGGATCTCACTCAGCACACTGAATAGTATTCTGCACACAACAGGTGCTCAATAAATGAATGGACTTGGAGCTGGGAAGACCTGAGTTCAAATCCTTCCTCAGACACTTACCAGTTGTGCAGCTATGGGCAAGTCACTTCCTTAGTTCTCTTATCTGTCAAACGAGGGAGTTGGACTCAGTGATCTACCTCTAAGGTCCTTTTGAGCTCTGTCTGTACGAGCCTATGAACATCAATGTAAGCTCTTGTCTATAATAATTTATATTATATTTGTATATAGTTATATAATAATATTATATAATAATTATATATAATATATAGTTATAATATATTATAACTATAATAACTTACCTATAATAACTACAACAATAATGATTTTTTTTCCTTTCTTTTTTGGGGTACTTGTGGAATGGTTTCAGAGTTTCAGAAACAAGGAAGGAAGGAGAGAAGCAAACTTTTTAAGCACCTAGTATGTGCCAAGCATTGTGCTGAATGCTTGACAAATCTTATTTGATCCTCACATTAGCCCTGAGAGTTAGATACCATTATTATCCCCACTGAGGAAACTGAGGTGAAGTTACTTGCCCAAAGGCACACAGCTAGGTAGGCAACTAAGGCTGGATTTGAACTCATCTTCCTCACTGAAGGCCCAGAGCCCCACCCGCTATGCTGCTTAGCTCCCTCAAAGAAAGGATAAGATGGGTGATACAGGAAGAATCAATATATAAGGAAAAAGGGAGGAGGGAGACTTCAAAGCAGTCTAATAATCATCCATTCTTGGCTAAGAAAAGAATTCCTAGTGAAATACTTCTTACCCTTTAGAGATGGAGACTGAACTCTGGGCCTGAGTTGATCCAGAGGTGATAGAAGACTGAGTTACATTTACAAATTCTACCAGCGTACACAGATTTCACTACTGATGGGCTCCTGTTTGGAGCCGTAATGAGAAAAAGTCAATTACACCACACAACGCCCTTGAGGTCACCTTGTAATTGCCAATCATGGCATTCCTATGAAAGAACCAGGAATGACTGGGCTGCTGGGAAACAAACCTGATGGTTCTCCCCTGCTCCTCCTCCCCCTCCCCATGCAAAGATCTTAGCTGATGTCTCCCATCACTGTTTGGCTTCCTCAATATTTAATAAAATGTTGAACTCAGAGGGCTGCATTCCAGATGTACAGAACTGCAGATGAATACTCTCTGAATGACATGGCTGTTTACTCCCTGAAGTCTAGCCGGGCTGGGGAGAAATCAGTTTGAAGCTGTCTCAGTCCAGAGTTAGGGGGGAGGCAAGGTCTGGGACAAAAGGATCAGACAGGGATTAGCAGCAGGATTGGGGAATGGAGACTGGAGGCCGCTTCTGTGCTCAAGAAACAAAGAAGCTCCAATAACTCTCTCACATGGGCAGAATTGCAGGGCCTCCTTGGAGAAATCCCAGAGTGAAAGAGTTTTGAGAAATGAATTACTTATTCTGCCTATCTCAGTCTTTCACTCTGGTTCAGGGAGAGGTATAGGAACTGGGACTGAATCTTTGTTTTCATTGACCTTGGGAACTGATGGACACAGGATCTCCCTCTACCAGCAAGCTGGCACCTTGTTAACTTAAGAGTCTTAGAGATTGGGGCAGCTAGGTGGATAGTGAATTGGTCCTGGAGTCAGGAGGACCTGAGTCCAAATCTGACCTCAGACTATTACTAGCTATATGACCCTGGGCAAGTCACTTAACCCTGATTGCTTCCAAAAAAAGAGTCTTAGAGATTTAATGGCTTGCCTAGGTTTTTTCCTCTTTCCTCCCCCCAGCATAGGGGGAGAGGAGGTAAACTCAGGTCTTCTTGGCTCTAAGGCTCACTCCCTTACTCCCTTACTCTAAGGCTCAATCCACTATACCACATTTCCTCTCAGTCAGAGGCTGATAACATCAAATTAAAGTCAGTTCTGCCTCCTCCAGAATCCAGCAGGACAGTCCTTGTCCAGGTGGGATTTCTGATTTTGGAATTGATGGCAGGTAGAAGTCAGAGGGAAGATGATTTCAGTTTGACGTAAGACAGAACTTTTCTTCCACATGTCGCCTCTCTTTCTGAAATTGCTTCAAGACCCAGCTTAGCTGCCACTTGAGCATGGGAGCCCTCCCTGATCACCTTCAGCTAATGGGAATCTCACCCTCATTATGGTTTTTTTGAGAGCTATTGGCTGGGATCTCTTCTTTACCCCTATCACATTTAACCTTTAATTATACTTGTGTTCATGTCTTATTCCTGCTTAGACCTTTAGCCAGAAGTAGTCATGCTTTCTTCTTTTCAGAGCTCCTGTGCTAGGCCCTGGGGATACAAAGAGGAAAAAACCAGCATAAATACCTGCCCCCAAGAAGTTTGCTTTCCACTTAGAGTAGGGGAGTAGTAAATACAACATGTAAACTCCATGTAAATATATATATATATATATATATATATATATATAAATATATTAATAATATATAATATATATATATATATATATATATATATATTTAATTAATTAATTTTGATTTATCAACAATCACTTCCATATGCTTTTGAATTTAAAATTTTTCTCCCACTTCCTCCCCACCACCCTCCCCAAGATGGCTCACAATCTGATATAGGCTATACGTATACATTCCTATTAAACATATTTTCACATTAGTGATGTTGTAAGTAAGAATTAGAACCAATAGAAGGGACCACCAGAAAGAGGAAACAAAATTCAACAGAAGAAAAAAAATAGCAAATAGTATGCTTCAATCTGCATTCAAACTCCATAGTTCTTTCTTTGGATGTGGATAGCATTTTTCATCAGGAGGCCTTCAGAGATGTCTTAGATCCTTGTATTGCTGGGAATGGTTAAGTTTATCAATATTAGTCATCATACAAAGTGGCTGTTTTGTGTGCAACATTCTCCTGGTTCTGCTCACTTCACTCAGCATCAGACCATACAAGTCTTTCCAGTTTTTTCTAAGTCAGCCTGTTTATCACATGTAAACGTATATTGAGAATACAGCATGTAAAGTCAATACAAAGATGGTTCAAGCCTTACACAAGAAGTGGAGTAACCACTTTGGGGTAGGGGTTAGAATAGGTGGTTGCTACAGTCCCTTTCATTTATTAAATGTTATGATTGTGGTTAAGTGACTAGCATCCTTTATAGGCTAGAGGGCTCACTGCCCACCCATCTACCCCTCCCTACCCTCCACCAGCCACTTTAAAGGAACAACAGGAATACTTACATCCAACAGGTCTTAGCCAAAACCAGACCCAGGCCCCAGATACCCACCAGTACCCTCTGCTAGCCAGGAGGATATCTGCCCACCATCCTCTAGCAGGCCATCTCTGAAGGAGCCCAGGCTAGCTGCCTCTGGGACACTCTTCAGTGAAAGTGAGCTTCTCTAATCATCTGCCATCTCTAATCTTCTTGGCAGTCAAGTCAAGTGAAGAAGCCTATATTAACTACTTACTATGTTCCAGGAGCTACCTGAAAGGCTCTCTGTGTGTATATGTTTATGTATATGTATATGTACCCCCCAACCCCCCCACGTGTGTGTACATATATATATATATAAAATAAAGTAGTTCCTACCTTCAAGGAGCTCATAGTCTAAAGGTGAAGGGGAGGCAACATGTAAATACCTATGTACATACAAGATATATACAGGAGAAATTGGAAGTGATCTCAGAGGGAAGGCACTAGCATGAAGTGGGACCTGGAAAGGCCTCTTGAAGAAGGCAGGATTTGAGCTGTGTCCTGAAGGAAGCCAGGAGGTGGATGTAAGGCGTTCCAGGCATGGGGGACAGCCAGTGTAAACGTGAGGAGTTGGGAGGTGAAAGAATAGCAAGAAGGCCAGTGTCGCTGGATTGTAGAGTGCATGTATGGGAGGAAAGACTGGAAAAATCAGAAAGGGCTGTTGTGAAGGGCTTTAAAAACCCAACAGAATGTTTGAAACAATTTGATGCTGGAGGTAATAGGGAGCCAGTGGAATTTATTGAGTGAGGGGTGCTTGTATGTGTGGCATGGTCAGACCTTAGCTTTTGGAAGAACATCTTATCTACTGAATGGAGAATGGGCAGAGAATTGAGGCAGGTGGAACAGCTAGAAAGCTATTTTAATAGTCCCGACATGCAGTGCTGAGGGCCTGTGCCAGTTTGGTGGCTGGGATAGAGAAGGGGAAGCATGTGAGTGGTATTACTGAGGTAGAAATGACAGGCCTTGGCAAAAGATTAGATATGGGCAGTGAGGATGACACCTGGGTTGCCAGCTAAGGTGACTGGGAGGACGGAGGTACCTTGGACAGCTACAGGGTGCTGCTCTTCCCACTCGTCCTCCTATAGCTTCTTTTGTTTCTCTCTCTAATTTGTTTCTTGTTTCACTCTAATCTGATACTCCCCCAAACCGTGGCACATTAGAAATACAGGTATTGTTATCCTTAATTGCTGTTGATGATAATAGAATCACCTATTCCGAGCTCAAAGGGACCTCAGAGACTATCTGTACTTATCTATCTCTGGCCATTTAAGAGAAAATTGTCCTAGCTCCCTCCTCCTGTTTTCTTATCCCCATCCCCCTCAACCTCACCCCACCCGAGTCCCACTCCAATCCTTCCCACCCCTTCTGGAATGCCTATTCCATAATTAACAATTCCCTGTTTAGAATGAGCAAACTTCCCCTCATCCTGGATTCTTTTTCTCATGCCTTTTCCATTTACTATTCTCTTACTAAGAACTGGCTTGTCTTTGATACCACTACCTCCCCAGATTTCCTCTCCAGCCCAAAGTGTACCTGCTCTTCCCAATCCTTCAGCCATGCTGGTTCTGACAGAGGAGTTAGAATACTCCTTGTTCCCCATCATCATTGTAAGACTCTCCTTTTACCTTTACTCAACAACCTTTCCTCTTAGGAAATGCACTCAAAAATTTCCCATGTATTCCGAATGATAGTAGCTGAGATATACCAGCCCCCAGGTCATTCTCCTTCCTCAAGTAGTTGAGTACCTGGCTCAGGATCTTCCTCTACTCCTCAGTTCCTGCCCTTCAGCTTGGGGGCTTTAATATTTACTTAGATCAGAGTTCTTTATCTGGAGATAGATTTAGGGGATTCATGACCTTGGATGGGAAAAATTACATCTTTATTTTCACTAATCTTTGATTTCCTTTGTAATTTAATGTTTTGGTTTGGTTTTTTTTTTTGCATTTAAAATATTATTCTGAGAAGGGGCTCATGCACTCCACTAGACTGGTATGAAGGGGGTCATGGCACAAAAAGATTAAGAACCACAGACTTAGTTACTCCCTCAAACTTCCTAGCCTCTTAATTCTTCAGCCTCCTTAAATACTGTAACCTTCCTTTATTCCACCTCAGCCATGAATAGGGATAGTTACACCCTAGATTTCACTAGTATCCATCCATGAATGTTCCACTTCTGTGATAAGAAACTCTGCCATTCCCCAATCTGACCATAGCCTCCTATCATTCTACCTCTCTTAAACCCATTTTTCTGCCTCATTCAGACCTCCAATCCCTCTAACTCTCAGGACTTTCTCAGATCATTATACCTGCCCTCATTTTACTTTCCTCCATCTTATTCTCAATCTTAGAGTTAGCCATTCCAATCCTACACTCTCCTTTGCTCTATGTAAATCTTAGCCCTGGATTAACCACTATCTATCTACTTCCACTTCTCCTACCCAATAGCTGCTGAACAAGTCAGGAGAAAGTCTCACAACTCTGCTAACTGGGTACATTGCAAATTCACATTATCAAAACTCAAATGGCTCTCACTGTAGTAAGATAGCTCTTTATATTCCTCCCTACCTCATTCCCTGCAGAAGCTATTTCAAACACTCTCTTCCCTCCTTCAACTTCACCTCTTTTTCCTGTGTGGACCCCTTAATCGAGGACCTTGCCTTGTTACTCAGAAACTGAAGCTATTTGATGTGAGCTCCCTCTCCTCCTCTCTTCCTCTTGAAAGCTTTTGACATTATCTCCTGCTCTTTCCTCCCTTCTCCAAATCTCTGACAAAGAGATGGTTATTATTCTTACTGAGGCCATCTCTTCTACAAGTGCATGTGATCATTCTCATTATTGTCTTTTCCAGCAGATTGCATCCACAATCATCCTCCCTCTCTCTTAAAATTTTTTAATCTTAAAATATTCAGCATTTTATTACTTTCAAACACATGCAGTAGTTAGAACTAGAGTTATAAAGTATAGCAAATTAGGTCCTTAGGGTAATTGATTTAACAAATAGATAAGAATGATTTGTATGTAGCATATTAATTCTTTTGTAAATAAATGGGTGCTTTTAATATATTTGAAAGTGCCTGAAAACTTATCTTAAATAATTAGGTTATTCCCTATAGGAACTTGTTTATGCTCTTAATTATATATTCTTTTTTTCAAATTTATTTTTAACTTACAGAAATATTGAGCTCCAAATTCCCTCCCTCCCTTCAGCCCTTCCCCCATCCACTGAGAAGGGAAACAATATGATATCAATTTCACTTGTGAAATCGTGCAAAACCTATTTCCATATTAGCTATGTTGCAAAAAAAGCAAGAAAAATAAAGAAAGTAAAAAAAAAATCACACTTCAATTTGCAGACAGAATTCATTATTCTTTCTCTGGAGATAGATAATATTTTTCATCATGAATCTTTTGGAATTGTCATTGTATTGATCAGAATAGCTAAATATTTCATAGTTGATCATTATTAAAGTATTGCTGTTACTGTGTTCAATGATCTCCTGGTTTTGCTTACTTTGGTCTGTGTCAGTTTACATAAGACTTCCTAGTTTTTTCTGAAACCATACCCCTCATCATTTCTTAGAGCACAATAGTACTCCATCGGAGTGATATACCACAATTTGCTCAGCCATTCCTCAATTGATGGACATCCCCTCAATTTACAATTGACACCACTAAAAGAGCTGCTATAAATTATTGTACATATAGTCCCTTCCTCCCCTCCCCTCCCCTTCCCTTCTGGATACAGACCTAATAATGATATTGCTGGGTCAAAGGGTATGCACAGTTTTATAGCCCATTGGGAATAGTTCCAGATTGTTCTCCAGAATGGTTGGACCAGTTCACCATTCCACCAATAGTGCATTAATTTATTTATTTTTCCACATCCCTTCCAGCAATAGTCATTTTCCTTCACTGTAATGTTAGCCAAAGGTGTGAGGGAGTATCTCAGAGTTGCTTTAATTTCATTTCTCTGATCAATAGTGATTTAGAGCATTTTTCATATATCTATAGATAGCTTTGATTTCTTCTTCTGAAAACTGCCTGTTCATATCCTTTGACCATTTATCATTTGGGGAATGGCTCTTATTTTTATGAATTTTACCCAGTTCTCTAAGTATTTGAGAAATGAAATCTTTATCGGAGAGACTTCCTATAAAATTTTTTGATATTTCTTCATTGTCTATGGTACCCCTTGGCAAAATGTAATTTCCCTAATTATCTCTTTTAATTAGGCCTATTGTTGCTTTTGCTCTGTCTGAGGTCATGATTACTACCCCTGCCTTTTTTTTTTTTAACTTCAGCTGATGTATAATAGATTCTGCTGTAGTCCCTTATTTTAACTCTGTGTGTTTGTGTCTTTCTGCTTCAGGTGTGTCTCTTGTAAACAATATGTTGTTGAATTCTGGTTTCTAATTCATTCTGCTATCTGCTTCTGTTTTATGAGTAAGTCCACCCCATTCCCATTCCCAATTATGATTATTGTATATTTCCCTCCATCTTATTTTTTCCATTTATCCTTCTCTCTTGTCCCTCCTCAAAAGTCTGTTTTGCTTCTGACCACTGCCTCCCTTAATTTGCCCTCCCTTTTATCATGCCCCCTTTCTGTTATCCACTCACTTCTCCTTGTATTTCTGTTGGGTAAAATCAATCTCTATACTGCACTGCTTTCTCTCTCTCTCTCTCTCTCTCTCTCTCTCATTTTCTGTCTTTGAACTAATTTTCATGAAAGTGAGGTTGAAGCATTGCCAGCCACCCTCCCATTTTCCATTGTAAAAGCTCTTTCTTGAATGCCTCTTTTATATGAGATGATTTTCCTCATTCTTCTCTCCCTTCCCTCTTTTCTTCTACATTGCTCTTTCTAACCCTTTTATTTTTTTTTTTGAGAATATAGTTGAGTCATACCCATGCCCTTTGTCTATGTAGACTCCTTCTAATAAAGCTGATAATAATAAAGTTCTTAGGAGTTACATGTATCATCTTCCCATATAGTAATATAAACAATTTAACCTTATTAATCCCCTCATAATTTCTCCCTCACATGGACCTTTTTATGCTTCTCTTGAGTCTTGTTTTTGAATGTAAAATTTTCTCTTTAGCTCTGGTGTTTTTGTCAGGAATGCTTGAAAATCCTGTATTTCACTAAATGTCAATTTTTTTCCCCTCTGAATGATTATATTCAGTTTTGTTGGGTAGGTTATTCTTGACTGTAATCCTAGCTCCTTTGCCTTCCAGAATATAATATTATAAGCCCTCTGTTCCTTTAATTTGGGAGCTGTTAAATTTTTGTATGATCGTGACTATGGTTCCACTACATTTGAATCATTTCTTCCTGGCTGTTTGCAATATTTTCTTGACCTGGGAGCTCTGGAATTTGGCTGTAATATCTCTTGGAGTTTTTATTTTGAGATTTCTCTCAGGAGGTGATTGGTAGATCCTTTCAATTTTTATTTTACCTTCTGGTTTTAGGAATCAGGGCAGTTTTCTTTTATAATTACTTAAAATATGAAGTCTTGGCCCTTTCTTTGATCATGCCTTTCAGGCAGTCCAATAATTCTTAAATTATCTTTCTTAGGGTGGCTAAGGTGGTGCAGTAGATGGATCACTGGCTCTGGAGTCAGGAGGACCTGAGTTTAAATCCAGCCTCAGACACTTACTAGCTATGGGACCCTGGACAAGGCAATTAACCCCAAAAACAAAAAAAAATTAACTCCAAAAAACAAAGCAAAACAGAATGATCTCTTCTTGACCTATTTTGCAGGTCAGTTGGTTTTCTGAAGAAGTATTTCACATTTTCTTCTTTGTTTCTTATTTTGACTTTGTTTTATTGTTTCTTGATGTCTTATGGAGTCTTTAGCTTCCAGTTATCCAATTCTAATTTTTAAGGAATTATTTTCTTCGGTGAGTTTTTGTACCTCTTTTTTTTTTTTTTCATTTGGCCAATTCAGCTTTTAAGCAGTTCTTTTCCTCAGTGAATTTTTGTGCCTCTTTTACCATTCGGATAATTCAGTTTTTTTAAGGTGTTATTTCTTCAGTATTTTTTTTGTACCTTTTTTACTAAGCTGTTAATTCTGTTTTCATAATTTTCTTGTATCACTCTCATTTCCTTTCCCAAATTTTTTCTCTACTACTCTTATCTCTTTTGTTAACCCTTCCAGGAATTCTTCTTGGGCTTATGTCTATTTTGCATTTTTTTTCACATTTTTGTTTACTTCTGATTTTGTGTCTTTGTCTTTCCTGCCACCAGAGTAGTTTTTAATGGTCGAAATTCTTTGTTGTTGTTATTGTTTGCTCATTTCCCCGGTCGATTTCTTGACTTTGAACCTTACACTAAGGTTTGCCTCTGCTCACCTGAGGGTGGGCAGGCACTGTGCTAAGCTTCAGGCTTTTTTTTTGTGCTACTGTTTTCCAAGCTACTTCTAGGAATCTGAAAGTTTTTGGTGCTTCCAACGTGGTATGATCTGGGGAGAGGAATAGTCACTGCTCTCCTGATTTGTGCTCTGGTCTTTACCCAGGAAGGGTCTTGTTTCCTGCAGAAACAAATGCTAGTGCTCCTCTTGGCCCTGGAACTGTACCCAGAGCACCTGCTCCTTGTGACTCACCACAAGCACTGCTTTCTGCCCTGGAAGTGGGACCCAGAACTGCATGTGGGCAATAGAACTGCCAAACAGTAACCAGTTCTGAGCCCAGTGCCAGCATGGGGTTCCCCGTAATCTCTTTCTGACCAGTTGTTGGACCCATTTACCTTTCTGGACTGAGAGCTCCCAAAGCTGCTGCTGCTGCTTTTGCTGCCACTTCTAAGGACTGCTATTGGTGCTGGGGCCATGTGTGAAGCAGGATGGCCCCTGGCTCCATGTCACATACCTCTCCTGCTGATTTCCAAAGTTGTCTCAGGATGGAAAAGTGTCTCATATCAACTTTTTCTTGGCTCTGCTGCCCCAGAATTGAATTTGAGGCATTGTTTGGACATTATTTGGAGGAGAATGTTGTTATGGGGAATGCTAGAACCGAAACTATTTTCCAGTGGTATACCAGAGAGCTGATCATTAAATTTTCAATGCATTCAATTACCCCTCAGAAATCAGCAAACACTGTAAGTTAGGACTTGATTTATTACTTTGTTGGCTGTCTAGACTTAAGACAGCATTACAGAAAATGTTATCATGTGGACTAAACTTACAAGTGCGCATATGTACATTCTTTGGGGGGAAGGAGGCGAGCTGGTTGTTGAGCACTTAGTACACAGCTGACCTTTTCTTAGTTCTCATCCTTCTTCACTTGTCTTCTGCATTTGACATTGCACCAGTTTGACATGGACCAATCTCTCCTGCACAGTCTTTCCTTTCTGGGATTTTGGGAAACTACTCTCTCCTGGTTTGCCCCCTACTTGTCTGACTGCTCTTTCTCATGGTTCCTAACTATGGGTGCTCCTTTGGGTTCTGTCCAAGGCTGTCTTCATCCTCTACATTCTTGGTAAACTCCTCAGTTCCTATGGACTTAACCATCATTTCGATCTAGATGACTGCTAGGTAAATTGGCTGGTTGGTTTTTAACTTGGTTCTCGAAGAGGACCCAAATGACGTCACTATGGTGGAGTCAAGGTAGAGTGTATCCAGCTCTGACTGGTTAGACCAGCATGTGCTTGGAAGGCTGTACCAGAGGTTGGGCAAAATTAGTGCAAATAAACATTTGGAGTGGAGAGATCTCTAAATTGGTGCATTTTGCATTTCTCTTGAACTCCTGCAATTCTGCTTTGCTCATAGAGCACAGTGCCTTCTTTGATACAGGCACATCATGCTGAGCAGTCCTTTGCCAGTGTCTCCCATCTCTCAGAATTGATTCCAAAATTCTTCAAAGAGACCTTGAAAGTGTCCTTGTATCACTTCTCCTGACCTCTATGTGAGGGCCTGCCTTGTGTGAGTTCTCTGTAAAATAGTCTTTCAGGCAAATGTATATCTGGTATTCAAACAACATGGCCAGCTCATTGTAGCTACACTCTCTGCAGCAGAGTTTGAATGCTTGGCAGTTCAGCTTGCAAAATGACCTTGGTGTCCAGTACCTTATTTTGACAGATGATCTTCAGAATATTCCTAAGACAATTCAAATGGAGGCAATTCAGTTTCCTGGCATGGCACAGCACGTATGCTGTCTAGGTTTCACAGGCATACAACAATGAGGTCTGCACAATAGCTCTATTGACCTTCAGTTTAGTAGTCAGTCTAATACCTCACCTCTCTCACACTTTGCTTTGGAGCCTCCAAACATATATTAACCTCATCATCTATGTGAAGGTCTCTGGAACGTATACTGCCAAAGTAAGTGAACTTATCCACGGTATTCAGAATGTCTCCTTTTGTTGTAGCTGATGGATCTCCATGTGGATGGTGTGGTGCTGGCTGGTGCAGAACGTGTGTTTTCTTGGTGTTAATTGTTAGGCCAAAATTAAGACAAGCAGCAGAGAATCGGTCCATACTTAGTTTCATCTCAGCCTCAGAGGTGGGATTGAGTGCTTGAGTATACAATCATCTGTGAACAAAAAAAATCATGCACCAACTGTCCCTCCAGTTAGTGAAAAGACATGACCTGGATACTCACACACACCCACCACACACACATGTGCGAGCAGACACACCAAGTCTCTCCCCTGAGCTTCAGTTCTGCATCACCAATTGCCTGTTGGACATTTCAAACTTGACATCCCAAAGATTCCTTAAACTCATATGCACAAAACTAAGCCCATTTCCTTTCCCCTATACCTTCTTCTAAACTTTCCTTTTTCTGTTGCAGTTACCACCATCTTTCCAGTCTCCCAAATTTGTAACCTCAGCATTATGCTGGCTTCGTCTTTTTTCCTCACCCCACATATCAAATAATTCCAAGTCTTGCCATTTCTACCTTCCCATTTCTAGCATTTGACCCCTACTCCACTTACATAGCTATCACCTCATTTCAGGTTCTCATCACTTCTAGTCTAGATTATTGTAAAAGCCTTTTAATTGGTCTCCCTGCCTCAAGCCTCTCATCATTCCTGTCTATCCTATACAATGGTGCCAAAGTAATTTTCCTTAAGGGTAAATCTGACCATATGAATCCCCTATTACCAACAAAACAAAACAAAACAAAAACCAAAAACTCTAGTAGCTTCCTATTATCTCTAGGATAAAATATAAATTTACCTGGTTAGCTTCTAAAATCCTATGCAATCTGTCCCAAACTTCATTTCATGTTCGCTGGACATTACTCCCTTTCTAACACTCTGCAGTCTAGCCACTGTTCCTCACATAAGATATTCCATCTCTGTGGCTTTGTACCGCTGGCCTGGAATGCACTCCTTTACCTCTGCCCCACAGAATCTCTCTTCCTTTAAGATACAGTTTAAACACCATCTTCTGCATGAAACCTTTATTGATCCACCAATTGATTTTCCCTTCCCTCCCAAACTCCCTATTTAACCAGGGATGTATGGGGTGTTAAGGGAGGACCAGCACCTTTGGTGTGAAGGCTTGCTGAGCCCTTTTCAGGGCTGCTCATCTACCTTTCTGGCACTCAGCTCTCGTCTGTGGCTCCAAGAAGCTGTAGCATGTTCAGAGGCCATACCCTAGTAAAACCATCTGGCAGATGGGCTAAACCAGCCTGAGGGTACCCAACAGGCCTTAAACCTGTTGGTGAGTTGGGGGGGCTGTCTGCCCCAAGCATATGAAGGCTTCTCCAAGTGAAATGGGTGAATGAGAACATTTTTTTCCAGCGGCCAGGAAGGCAGCTGAAGCAGGTGCTGTGGAGCATGTAGAGCTTGGTCAGATGTCAAAGACACCAAAGTCATCTACTGCATCCCAGGCCATGGCCAGTAGTCCTGACTTTTGTCCTGCCACCTGACTTCAATGACTCTGGAGGAGGGAGTGAGGCTGATGACTTTTTGTAACTCTGCCTCACTTAAATCCAATTCATGTGCAAGTCAAGACATCACCGCATGATGCCATTGGTTCTCTTTGAAAACAAAGGACAAACCACAGTATTTAACTACTTTGACAATTTATTTATTAAATAGATTTATACCATCTATATTTTTACGTGCTATCTATATTTTAACACAGTTAATTTACAAAATTAGAGTGTAATTGAGTAGGGATTGTTTCTTGTGTCCCCAGCCTCCCAGGTTCAACATCTGGTACATAGCTGTCGTTGTTGTTGTTTGGTACATACTAGATACTTAATAAATACTCAGGATTGCTTAACTGATTCCATCTCTTAAATACTGTTTGTAATTCTTCGAGGAGGAAAGAGGCCATTCATCACTGTGGGAATCAGAGAAGTCTCCAGGGAGGAGGTGGTCCTTGAGCTGAGTTTTGAAGGAAGAGAAACTTTCTACGAGGCGGTTATGAAGAGACAGTTTGTTCTTGTTATGGGGACAGTCTGTATAAATTATGGTGGCAGGAGATTGTAAAGTTCAAGAACAGTTTATAATCCTGTTTGCCTGGAACACTGTGTACATGAGGGGAAATAGCGTGAAGGAAGTCTGGAAAGGTAGGTTTCAAACAGACTGTGTAGTGCCTTCAGTGTCAGGCAGAAGAATTATATTTTATTCTAGTGGCAGAAGTGTGTGTGAGACAGCTTGAACTGCCTCTAGAGGGCTGATTGTTAAATTTCCAATGTGAGCATTTGCAACTTGAAAATCTGCAACTGCTGTAAGTTAAGACGATTTATTGCTTTGTTGATCATCTAGACTTAAGAAGGTGATGAAGAAAATGTTAATAATACAGATTAAACTTAAAAAAAATGTCATGTATATTCTTCTCACCCAAAAAGCTGCTTGTTAAATATTTACAGGAAACATCCCTGCCTAGAAGCAATAGGGAGCAACTGAAGGTTTTTGAATGGAGTGAGGGAAGTACTTGTGCTTTAGAAAGATTATTTTGGCTTCTGTGCAGAGGAAGATTGGAGATAGATTAGGTGATAAGGTCAATGAATTAGGTTTGGCAGCTGCATAGATGGAAAGGAAGGCACAAATAAGAGAAACATTATGAAGTTAAAAGAGACAATATGAAGTTAAATAAAAAAAAATAAAATGGCACTGAATTAATTGGCTTAGAGCTGTCCTTCAAGGGAAAGGACTTTTTCTCCAGGTATTTGCAGGTATAAGCAGAGAGGTCATTCACTTTTTGGAGGGCCATAAAGCACATTCACATGCTTCTGGTGGGATTTGAATCAGTCTCTGAAGTCCTTCCAATCCTGGGATTATATAATTTTACTTTGGTGTTTATAAACTCTAAGGGTCCTTATCTCAACTCCCACTCTCACTGGCAAGTTGGGTCCCTAAAGCAAGGCTACATTTTTTCCTCAGGGAACTAGGAGTACCCCTGAGAGGTTGGGGGTATCTTTCTAATGCTATCAGCTTTAATCCCCATTCTGGTGTGTTCTTCTCAATACTAATCACCAGTGATTAGAACTCCAATATCTTTTAGCCAATTCACTTTTAGAAAGGATTATTTACTGAGAAGATAAAACAAGAACATAAAAACAAACACTCCCTCCCATCCTTGCCGGGGACACACTCTCAATCCTTGTGTCATCTCAATCCCTAGGAAGCAGACTAAACTTAAAATGCTTCCTACAAAGAATTCCCTACACCAAGTTCACTTCCGAATACAGCCTAGCTGATAGACATCTCTGTGTGGATCCTTTGCTAGGCTGGGCCAGGGAGGCCATTTGGGGCTTTTTTCCTCAATGGAAAAAATGGAGATAGGCTCCTGCCTCCACACCAGACTTCTCTTTCTTGTCCACAGAACCAGTGCAATTCTTTGAACGACTATCTTTATTGCCCTGGCTTTCCAAACGATCAATTGGAAAATTCTCTGATGGGGCTGGGGTAACTTCTGTAAAGACCTCAGGAGGTGCTGTCCCCTCACTGTCATTCATGATTAAGACAGGTGGATTTTTAGTGCAATTTTTCTTATGTTCCAAGAATTCAGAAAGGCTGAAGAACTCTGCACAGCATTTCTCACAGATATTAGTTTCCTCAGTTCGACATCGTTTAACTCTTCCTCTTATTCCTTCTCCATCTCCAGGGCAATTTGGTGGACCACCGTGCTCTGCTGCGGCGGCAGACGGGGTCGTAGCTGAGGAGGAGTCATCCCAAAACTCTGGCACAGACTCTGTTCCTGGACCTCTCCTGACCTTTTGAAGTTAACAAATTCACAGCCCAGTATTTCCAATATTCCTTTACATAGGACAAGAAAGAACAGATGCAACCAGGACAGAAGCAACAACAGAAGCATACACTCATGGCTTCATGTCAACCTAGCTTGGGAAAATGGGCTACTCTCTCTCTCTCTCTCTCTCTCTCTCTCTCTCTCTCTCTCTCTCTCTCTCTCTCTCTCTCTCTCTCTCTCTTTCTCCCACTCTACCCAAAGGCTTATAGCAATTACAGCCCCCTCCTCACTTGAAAGCAACCAGGCAGGAAAGAGGCTGAGTTGCCTCTGTGTCGGAGGAGAGTAGTATTTGAAAGATTTTATGAAGGTAAAGACGACAAGATTTGGCAAATGAAGTGGAGTGAGAGGGTAAGGAAATGAGGATGGCACTGAGATTATAGGCCTGGTTCCCCAAAAGGATGGTAGTGCCCTTGACAATAATATAGAAAATCCAAAGAAGGGAGGGTTTGGGGAGAAAAGATGATGAGTTCTATTTTGGAAGTGTTGGGTTTGAGATACCAATGGGAAATCCAATTCAAATATCCAATCAACAGTTGGAGATGTAAGACTAGAGCAAAGGAGAGAATCTAAGGCTAATATCTCTATATCTGACAATCATTGGCATAGAGGAACTGATGAGATGACTGAATGAGAGGATAGAGATAAAAAAGAGAAGAGGGCCTGGGAAAGAGCCTTGGAAAATACATATAGTTAGAGTAAGAGCTGGAGGAAGATGAAGTAAAGGAACAGTCATATTGGTAGGAAAAAAAAAAACAGGAAAGACTAGTGTCATGAAAACTCCAAAAGGAGAGACTATCTTGGAGGAGAAAGTAGTCAACGGTGTCAAAAGCTATGGAGATGGCTCAAGGACAAGGACTGAGAAAAGGTCATTAGATTTGGTAACTGAGAGATCATTTGGATATTTAAATCCTAAGGTGAGAAGCCAGATTGCAGAGGGTTTAGAAGAGAGTGAGTCAACAGGAAGTAGAAGTCCCAAGTCTTTTTCCAGGCATTTAGCTCAGAAAAAGAGAAGAGATATAGGATGACATCTAGAATAGGAGGTAGGATACAATGAAGGCTACTTTTAAGGAGGGGATGAATCACATTTGCATGTGGGAAACAATGTCATTGTTTTGGAAGAACAAACCTGAAGTCAGAAGACCCAGGGCTCTAATCCTGACTGTCACTGTAAAGCCTTAGATGAGTCAATTTAATAATAATAATAATAATAATAATAATAATAATAATAATAGTGATAGCAATAACTCATATGTCTATAGTACTTTAAGTGTCTAAGGCCATAGATTCAGACCTAGAAAGGACTTTGGAGGTTTTCTAGTCCAATATCCTCTTTTTATAGGCAAGGAAACAGAGTGTCAGAGAAGTTAAGAGATTTGCCAAGGTTGCTCAAATCACATGTCGGAGCTGAAATCAACCCAGGACCTTGATCTTCTGAACTGGTGTTCTTTCTATGGATTCATACTGGCTTCCACATTTACAAAGTACTTTATTTATAACAGTTCTGTGAGGTAGGTAGCCCGAGGATTATCATTCCCATTTCACAGATGGAGAAACTGAGATTCTATACTTGAAAGTGGCTTCCTTGCTCAGGGTCATGACAGCTTGTGAGCAGCATAATCAGAGCGTGAATTCAGGTATCCTAATTTCAAGTCCAGTGACCTTTCTGTAAAATCACAGCACCTCTTCTTCATTTGTAAAACCCAGATAATCATTGACAGCCAATAAGCGTGGTAGATTAGGAAAGAAAAAAAAAACCTGGAGTGAAGAGATCTCTAAATTCCAATATTAGTTTAATAGGTGTGTAACCTGGGGCAAGTCCCTGTGTAAACCTTAAAGTATGATGGGAAGCATGAGCTATTTAATGTGTATATTTCAAAGCTTCCCTGATAGAAGCTTATTCAAAGCCTGTCTATTATTCATCTTTTTACTCTTTAGATTGCCAGGTCATTTTTGTAGAAGGTACTTAATAAATACACATTGATAGATTAATTACATTTTCTTCCGTGCTACTTAATAAATATTTATTAATCACTCATTTGCCCAGATTGATGCTACATGCCCTGGAGGTAACAGAAGGCACAGACAAACTCCTTGCTCTCAGAATATTACTAGTCTGGCTGAGGTGATAAATAATAATCATTATAATGACAACAATAATGATGATGATGATGATAATAATAATAATAGTGATAATGATAATAACTGGCATTTATATAGCATTAAGTTTCACAAAGCATACATATTATCTTATTTGATCCTCACAACAACTCTGGGAGATAGGTGCTGTTATTATGCCCATTTTACAGATTAGGAAACTGAGACAGACAGAGGTTAAATGACTTGCCCAGGTTCACATAGCTAGTCAGTGTTTGAAACAGAATTTGAACTCAGATCATCCTGGCTCCAGGTCCAATGAAATACAACTCACACAAAGTGAATTTGAGAACAAAGGTATCAGAGTGGGAAATCTGAGTCCAGGCTCTTGCACCAACTTGCATTGTGACCTTTGGGATGGTCCTTTTTTTCTTTGGGCCTCAATTTTCTCATCAACAGAATGGGAGAGTAGGAGTTGTGATTACAAGGACTTTTTCAGCTTGAATGCTCTATGGTGCTATGATATGAATGCCAAAGGAAATGTGTTTACAAGAGTAGGATTATGCAAATCGGCATGTGTACCTAAGTGCTGCTGGTAATTTCAGTAAAAAAAAAAATGTTCAGAGAAGAGTGGAATTTGTTGGAGAAAGCTTTTTGGAGGAGATGTGTTGAGATGTAAAATTCCTTTCTACCTACCTTTTTCCCTGGCCCTCTCCATTCCTTTTTTAAGCCTGACCTCCTCATCTAAAGGAAGCTAGGTTGAATAGAGCATTGGACCCAGAGTCAGGAAGACCTCAGTTCAGCCTCAGATACTTACAATGTGTGACCCTGGAAAAGCCACTTAACCTCTGTATGCCTCAGTTTTTTCACCTGTAAAATGGGGATAATAGTGGCATCTACCTTCCAGTGTTGTTGTGAAGATGACATGAAATAGCATGTGTAAAGTGCTTTGCAAACTTTAAACTGCTGTATAGAAATGCTAGCTATTATTATTATCATTTTTTTAGGCAATTGGGGTCAAGCGACTTGCCCAGGGTCACATAGCTAGTAAGTGTCAAGCATTTGGGCTGAGGCTGGATTTGAACTCAGGTCCTCCTGACTTCAGGGCTAGTGCTCTATCCACTGCACCACCTAGCTGCTCCCGTGTTAGCTATTATTACTAATATTATTATTATCTGTGATATGAGAAGGGTTTGCTTCTATGATCTTTAAATTCTCTTTCAATTATAACAATCATATAGGATTCAGAGTCAGAAAGCCGGGGTTCAAATTGCCCCAGATGTGATACTTCTATTAGAGTGGCCCTGTCTAGGTCACTTCCCACGTGTAAGATGGGGAGAGGGTTAGATCAGAAGGGCTCTTAAGTCTCTTCCAGATGTAAATTGTAGGCTCATGGCTTGGGCCCTAACTACATGTATTTTATACATTAGGTGTATTTTCTTGACTCTTACAAAGTCTTTATCCTAGACTTATTATGTTTGTGTACCTCTCATCTGAGTGTGTGTGTGTGTGTGTGTGTGTGTGTGTGTTGTGTGTGTGTGTGTATAACAGCCTGTTTGGTGCAAAGGAGTCAGTTCATGGTCACAAGAACTTTTTTTTTTAAACAGCCTTGTGGTTTCACTGGTATAGGGAATTACCTGTTCAAATGTAGACCTGCATTACCCCTGTTTTTCCCCCCTCAATTGCCAATTGTCACCACAAAAAGAATTGCTATATTGTACAAATGGGTCTTTTCCCCTTTTCTTTTCTTTCTTTGGGATACAGACCTAGTAGTGGTATTGCTGGAACCAAGGGCATACTCAGTTTTATAACCCTTTGGGTGTAGCAACAAGTTGTTCTCCAGAATGGTTGGATTAGTTCACAACTCCACTAACAGTGCGTTAGTGTCCCAATTTTTCCACAATCCCCTCCAACAAATGTCATTTTCCTTTTCTTTCATATTAGCCAATCTGATAGGTGTGAGGTGTTATCTCAGTTGGTTTAATTCCATTTCTCTAATCAGCAATTATTTAGAATGTTTTTTTCATGCGACTGTTGATAGTTTTGATTTCTTCTTCTAAAAATGGCCTGTCAACATCCTTTGACCATTTATCAACTGGGGGATGACTCTTATTTTTAGAAATTTGGCTCAGTCCCCTTATCAGAGAAACTTGCCGTAAATCCCTCCTCCCCCAGTTTTCTGTTTTCCTTCTAATTCTGTCTACATTAGTTTTGTTTGTGCAAAGGCTTTTTAATTTCATATAATCAAAATTATCCATTTTATTTCTTGTGATCTCTCTATCTCTTGTTTGGTCATAAATCCTTCCCTTATCTATAGATCTGATAGGTGCATTTTCCCATGCTCCCCTAATTTACTTATATAACCCTTTATGTCTAAATCATTTATCCATTTTGAACTTATCTTGGTATACTACGTGAGATGTTGCAGACCTGCAGTTTTTCTGCAATTTATAATCTTAGAGAGTTGAGTGGGGCACCCAGAAGTGATTTGCTCAGGATCTCACGACCAATATGTATCCTAGCCAGGACTTGAACTCAGGCCTTGCTGACTCCGTGGGTGGTCCTCTAGCTCCTCTGCAAGGCTGCTTCTTGTGGCATTAACCAGGCACGTCAAAGGAGGAGCATGGAAAAGCAAGCAGGTGCCTGAAAATGGAAAAAAAAAGAGAGAAACTGCCAAGGGTTTATGTGCAGTAATATGAAGGAGAAGGCGAGCTGGGATGCCTGAGTTCTAGGCTTAATTTTGATATGATCTGGGAGCCTGGGGTAAGCTGTGATCATTTCCCCATCTCTTGGTCTCAGTTTCCCTACCTGTGAAATGGAAACAAGGAACCCAGCCCTGCCTCTTTTCCAGGGGTCTGAGGGGATGCCTGAAAGTGCTCAAAGTATCAAGTGATATGCAGATGCCAGGGATGTTTGTTGGAAGCTTTACCCAAATCTTCTCTCCAAGGCCTTTTGCCATATATCTCAGTACTCCTCCCTGAAGAGGTAAGGGCGATACAGGGAAAACCGCCATTGGTCTCAGTCCCTGGGGGAATCCCATGGGATCTGACAGGGGTTGCATCTCTTTACTAAGGCAGGAGGAGACATAGAAAGCATTGCAGCGGGCACAGAGAAACCTGAGGGGAAAATCTCACTGTTGCTATGGTGATGGGACATCCTCAACAGGAGCAAATCCTTCAAAGAGATCCAGGTCCCCACTCCCCAGTATGAGCTCCTGGCGGAGTATCTAGAGGCTTGTGCTGTCCTGAGAATTACTGAGACAAACCCGACAGATTAGTAGACTAAGGGTATGGGGTGTGTATGTGTGTGTGTGTGTGTGTGTGTGTGTACCTGTGTGTTTGGGGGTGCTGGTAGTCCCTTAAAACTCTTTAATCTGGTCCCAGACTGAGCCTTGGTCCTGAGTCTGGTCTCAGGCTGAAACCCTGGCCCTGACCCTAGTCTAAGCATTCATTCCAGTCTTAGACAGAACCCTGACCCAGGATCCTT
Organism: Phascolarctos cinereus; assembly: GCF_003287225.1. Lineage (NCBI taxonomy): Eukaryota > Metazoa > Chordata > Mammalia > Diprotodontia > Phascolarctidae > Phascolarctos > Phascolarctos cinereus. The sequence goes on from NW_027555847.1 coordinate 647,056,022, forward strand.
CCTGAACCCTGACCCTGCATTCAGACTGATCCCTAATTCTGGTCATAGATCAAACTCTAACCCTGCCCCCAGCCTGAGCCCTAACTATGGACCCAGCTCAAGGCCTCACCCTAGCCATAGACAGACTCCTAACTATGAACCTAGACCTAGCTCTAACCCTCAGGCCTAACCTTACAGACTTTTAGTGGATATGGTAGGATTCCATACTTGTCTCTTTCACCCATTTCTTGTCATTGAATTTTAATGAAAGACATAAACTCAAAGAAATGAATTTCTAATAGAATTTCAGGTACCCTGACAGGTCTTGGTGGCAGAGGAACATCCTTGGTTTCTTTTAAGCCACGGGTGGCAGCCAAGCCTGCACTTGCATGAAGACCTCTATTCTAATTCTGGATTGCTCATTGTTTTGCTGTGTGACCTTAAGCAAGTTAATGCCCATCTCTGGGCCCTGTTTTCTTAATCTCTAAAATTAGAGGAGTTGTATTAGAAGACGTCTAAGGTTGGACATTCTAGGTTCTAGGTCCTTTCCAGGTGTGATATTCTATAGTCTGTTTTAAGTTATTTTTTTCAGCTATAATATGCTACGTTCTATATTGTAAGGCCCCTTCAGCTCTGTCATTCTATCTTGTTTGTCTTCGTGTCTCTTTCCAGTTCTGACAGTCAGCGACTGCCGACAGCTCCAGCTTGGGAAGGAAGCTGCCTGGAGGCACGTCAACCGGGTTCATCTCCCCAGCCTCCAGTAGATGTCACTGGCAGCCTTCAGAGCGATCCCAGCCTGAGCAGATTAACCAGAGATGAGAGATCCTGGAGTGGGTGGGACAGTGCTGGGTGCATAAGCGAGGGATCAGACACTGCAGGTCTAGTCCTCTCTCTATCCCTAGGTGGTATTCGAGTCCTTTTCACACTCCTCTGGAAAGACAGAAGGAAAGGATGGCAGGGGGACAGGATGAGGAATGGGCTGCGGCTACAGCTTCACCGAGTGTGGAAACATATGGCTTTGGTAAGGAGAGAGTCCAGGCTTTGAGAAAGTCCTTGCCCCTCAGTCAGCCCTCAGGCAGCCCCCTCCCCCAACCCCAATAGGGATTAGGATAGAAAAGGGAATAGAACGGCATCCATTTGGTACAGTGGACGAGACTGCAGGCTAGTATCAAAGTACCAGGGTTCTAGTCCCATCCTGCCATTAACTTGCTATGTGACCTTGGGCAAAGTCATATGCTCTTTAGACCTTAATTTTCCCTTCTGTAAAAGGAGGGGATTAGCCTTCTGGGTAGCCAAGATCTCTTTCATTTCTCTTCTTGTTGTTTTTGTTTATATGGGTATCTAGGCTTTTTACCCGCTCTCCTACCCGACTTTTGATCCCAGCACGTGATCATTTCTCCTACAAGATGGGGTGCAACAAAGCAGTCCTTTTCTTCTAGAAGCTTGAATCTGAGGCTGAGGAAGGAGGCAGAGGTGTGTATGGGGAGGAAGGGGAGGTTGTCAGCTGGACTCCTTGAGGGGGGACATATAGAGGGTCCACGACAGAGCCCCAGTAATGAGAGGATGTGATCTGGATGAGGAACCAGCAAGGGAGACTGAGAAGCAGTCAGAAAGGTAGGAAGAGAACCAGGAGAGAGGGTGCCCCAAAAACCTAGAGGGGAGACAGTCTCAAGGAGGAGAGGGCAATCAACAGTAAACAACAGAAATTGGGATCGTGGGATATAGAGAAGGAACTTTAGAGGTCCTCTAACCTCAGTTTCTCATTTTATAGAAGAGGAAACTGGAGCCCAGAGAGGTCAAGAGGTTTTTCCTAGACCCCACAGCTGATAAATTACAGAGATGGGATTACAACTGCCATTTTTTGGGGGGGAGGAGGGGAAGAAAACAAACATTTATTAAGTGCTTACTATGTGCCAGGCACTGTGCTAAATACTTCATAAAAATTTTCTCATTTGATGGTCACAACAACCTTGGCAGGTAGGTGCTAATGGCATCCCATCAGCTGAGGTAGATGGAGTTTAAGTGACTTGTCCAAAGTCACTCAGCTAGTGAGTGTTTGAGGTCAAATTTGAATTCAGATTTTCCTGACTTCAGGGCAAGCCCTCAATCCACAGAGGCTACCTAGCAGTCTCTGAAATAGCAACAGCTTATTCTAATTTTGAAATAACACAATAACAGCTCACCTTTGAATCTTGGCTTTCCTTATAATAGTCCTATACAGGAGGAGGAATTGGTCTCTGACAAACTGATTTCTCTCAGCCAGCATGTATTTACAAATGATGGTTCATTAAAAGTGCTAATCTGTTAGCAAGGTGATCTCTGTACCAAGTAGAAACACCATGCTCTGATGGAATTAGAGAAGGCGTTACACCTTTTTTTCCCCTTACAGATGAACAAACTGAGACTTGCAGGTCCAGTGACTTACCTAAGATCACAAAGCTAGTACCACAGTCAGGATTGGAACCCAGATGTCTAGACTTCAAATCCCATGCTCTTTTAACCACCTCCTACATGAGTGGGTGTCCAATCTTTCTTTCTAGATTTTGAGTTTCCAGAGGTCAAGGACTAGTTCTTCTATCTGCCTTCATCGTTTTTCCTTCCCTGCCACCAGGACTGGATTCTGAGGCTGAGCCTAGAAGCCTCGATAAGAGTAAATGTGTGCTGAGTGGTTGATTGATGTCTAGACCTTGTGGTCAAAGCTCTTACCCTCTAATACACATATAATTATGATAGGAGGGGAGAGGGAGATAAATGCGAAGGAATCCGGGCAAAGTCTTAGGAGAATGCTGAGGAGGGAGAGATCTCTTTGACCTAGGTCATATCTGTCTTTGTTTCTCCAGCCTTGAGCATGGTGCTTTGGTTCCAACTTGACATTTAATGAGTGTTTGTTTAAGGGAATTGAAAAATGTCTTAACAATTAGAGCTGTCCTATAGTGATGGCTCCCTCAAGAGGTAGTGAGTTCCTGTCACCGCATTTCAGAGTTCACCGTCACTTGTCAAGGACCTTGGGAAGGGGAGTCCTGCTCAGGACTAGATGATGGGGTCCCTCTTAGCTCTGATATCTCATTAATCAATAAACCATCAATAAGTATCTATCTGTTAAGCACTTGCGACATGTCAGGCATTGTACTAAGTGTTGGGGATATAAAGAAAGGCTAAAAATCAGTCTCTGACCTTCAGAAGATTACACTCCAATGGGACAGACAACATGTAAATAAAAGGGGACATACAAGTATTTTGTTGTTCTATTGTGTACAACTCTTCTTGACCCCATTTGGGATTTTCTGGGCAAAGATACTTGAGCGGTTTGTTATTTCCCTCTCCAGCTCATTTTACAAATGAGGAAACTGAGGGAAACAGAGTGAAGTAACCTGCCCAGGGTCATACAGCTAGTAAGTATCTGAGGCCAAATTTGAACTCAGGAAGATGAGTATTCCTGATTCCAAGCTCTATCCACCATGGCACCTAGCTGTCTACATAGAGTATATGGGAGGTCATCCCAGAAGGGAAGGCAACTGAGGGGTTGGAAAGACCTTCTGAAAGTTGGATTTGAACGGAATCTTGAAGGAAGTCAGGGACGCCAAGATGTCAAAGTGAGGAGGGTGAGCATTTGAGACATGGGGGACAGTCAGTGCTAAGGCCCAAAGATGAAGGATGGAGTGTCATTATTCTAAGGACATCAGAGCATCTCGATCTGTTATGGATTCCACCTCCATGCTATCTTTCATTCATCCCTTACTCTCCACTTCTCCAGCTACCACTCTACTTCAGGGCATAAACACCTTTCATCTGGGCTATTGCATTGGCCTTCTGTTTGGTTTCCTAGGCTGATCTCCCCTTTCTCCAATCCACTCTCCAAAGAGCTATCAAACTGATTTTCCTAAATCACAGGTCTGACCACATCACTCCCTTGCTTAATAAATCTCTGTGATTCCCTATTGCCTCCAGAGTCAAGTATAACCTCCTTCATTTGGCTCCCATATTCCTTTTCAAACTTACTGTATGTTTTTCTCCTTCATGTACTCCATGATCCACCCAAGCTAGCATTCTTGCTATGTCTCCTATGTGACATTCCATCTTTTTTCTCCATAGCTTCAAATAGCTCCCTGGTCCCCATTTGGAGTACAGGCTTTTCTGCCTTGTGTAAGCCCAGGTTTCCTTCAAAGATCAGCTCAGACATTACCTTTTGCAGAAAGACTTCCAGATGCTCCCAGATACTATTGCTTTTACCCTCCAAATCTCCTTGTATTTACAGTATTAATACTTTATTGTTTATGTATATATAAATATACACATATGTGGATATATATTATATGCATAAATATACACTTTATATGTTTGTACTTTATTTTTTAAATTCATGTTGAATCCCCTGATAGAATACAAACTGTCTGAGGACAAAGGTCATTTTATTTTTATATTTGTATTCCCAGTGCTTAGCACAGTGCCTGGAACACAGTAGGCACTTATTAAGTGCTTGTTGATTGACTGATTGATCTATCAACTCTTTGCTTTTCACCTCAAAATATGTTTTGGTCTCCCTAATCCTTTCTTTTTTCTTTCTTTCTTTTTTTTTTAGCTAGGCGATGGGGTTAAGTGACTTGCCCAGGGTCACACAGCTAGTAAGTGTTATGTGTCTGAGGCCAGATTTGAACTCAGGTCCTCCTGACTTCAGGGCCGGTGCTCTATCCACCGTGCCACCTAGCTTCCCCTGGTCTCCCTAATCCTTGAAAAAAAAAGAAAGCTTTTTCTTCTGCTCTTGTCACATCTCTCTCCTCCCATTCATGGCTAAACTTCTTGAAAATGATGTCTGTAGTAGATACTACCAATCTTTCAATCACTCTCTCTGTTCTTCAGTTCCTGATAATCCCACTCCTGTCCCTACAGCGCTACTGACAGTGATCTCTCCAAGTTTACTTAATGAGGTAGAGCCATAGAATCCTAGGTTCCTAGATCTAGAAGGGACCTGAAAGGACCACCTAGTCCCACCTGTACCTGAACAAGAGTTCCCTCCATGCACTGTCTCAGACAAATGAAGACCTTAAGTGATGTCAAAGCCACCAATTCCCAAGGTTTCTCTTCCTCATCTCTATCACTGATTGTCTCCTGGGTATTAGTGAATGTTCTGTTTTTCCCTTCTCTTCCCTCTTACTTTCTATGGGTATCTGATTTGGAAGCTGTGTCTGGGGACCCTTCTTCCTCCTCATCTTGTAGTTTAAAGTTCTTTTAATCAGATAAGCGAGTTTGCAAGCAAATACATTCTTCCTTGGACCTCTTTTGGTGTACTCCACGCTGAGTCAAGAGCCTGACATTTCCGTCTTGGTCCTAGGTCTAGAAAGCCAATCTCATTCTCTGAAAACGTTTTAGTCAGTTGTCCCCTATTTGTTTTTTATTTTATTGATTTTTCTTTCTCTACCTCCCTTAGAATTCCACTCAAAGTCCTCCTGATCTGTTAGGTCATTGAGCTTCATGCCAATTTTATTTCTTCTCCACCTTGAGAGTTGTCCTCCATTCTTTGTAAGGAATTCATCTTTTTTTATTTGTCTTTTTCTTTTTTTTTTTAGGCAATGGGGGTTATGTGACTTGCCCAGGGTCACACAGCTAGTAAGTGACAAGTGTTTGGTCTGAGACCGGATTTGAACTCAGGTCCTCCTGACTTCAGGGCCGGTGCTCTATCCACTGCGCCACCTAGCTGCCCCAGGAATTCATCTTTCTGAAATTAAAAACCAGGATATAGGAATCAAACCCTTTTCCTTAAAACCATCTATGAAATTAATGATTCACTTCTTATGCTGTGTTTTTATTTTTCAAAATAAGGAAAAAGGGGCCCAGGCTAAAAGCTTCAGTTTCCTGACCTTCCAAATCAGTAAATTCAATGGGCTTTTCTCAGTTCTCATCCTCCACAAGACTGTTAGCTTCCTCCACTTAGTGATCATGCCTTATCTCTACTTTGTATTTGTCTACAATTCTGGGAACTGAGCTCTGTAAATATTGGACCCCCAAATAAATGTTTGTTGACTTAAATTGAACCAAACACCTTGGGTTTGGGTCCTGGCTTTGTAGCTAATTTATGTGTGATCTTAGTTCTCTATGAAAGGAGGGGATTGTACTTGATTAGCTCTTAGGTCTGTTTTATCCCTGAAATTCTCTTGATTTTCTTTCCTAGCTCTTCTGCAGTCTGTTTCCATCTTCCCAAATCAGGAGCAACCAGTCAGGTAAATAAGAAATGTCTTTAGAAATACTTATAAATGTCTGTTGGCTCCTTTTCTTCTTGGTGGGGGTCGGCAGGGGGCAAGATGTATAATCCTAGCATGACGGTAAATAAGAAATGTCTTTAGAAATACTTATAAATGTCTGTTGGCTCCTTTTCTTCTTGGTGGGGGTCGGCAGGGGGCAAGATGTATAATCCTAGCATGACTAATAGCCTTATCTACCTGAGAGAGATTGGCTCCTCTGAAAAGCTCTGAGACTCCTCCTTCCCCTTCCCAATGTTGTTTCGTAATTTTTCACCGCCAAAAAAATAATAATACAAGGCTTTTCTATTCCACTCTCTGGAAATGAGACTTTAAAAATAACTCAAAGGTGGTCAGCAGGCAAGACAAGGGATTATGAAGTGAGAATGCTGCCAGTGTAGCTGGGGAAGCATGGAACAATTAGCATGATTGGAGGCCTTGTGTTGTTTTGGAGGATCTGTACTTGGAGTCAGAAGACCTGAGTTTGAGTTTCAACAGTATGACCTTGGGCAAATCACTTCATTACTTTTATTTCCTCATAAAGGGTTTTCCTAAGTAAATTCCTTTCTAAACCATAAAGCTGTAGTGAAATGCGAGGTTTTGCTATTGTAATGTTAGTTGAACAGGAGAAGGGCTTAGTGTATGGAAAGCTTGGCTTGATGGTCAGTCCTGCCTCTGACATCTCCTTGGGCAGTCTCTTAAGCTCTCAATGCTTAAGGCAAGTCTCTGAAACCATAGAATACCAAGGTTATTGATTTGGAGCTGGAAGAGACCCTAGAGGTCATCTAGTCCAATCCGTTCATTGTAGATAAGGAAACTGAGGCCCAGGGAGAGAGGGGATGGGTCTTGCTTAAGGTCACATATATATTAAGTAACAGTTGGGGCTGGAACCCAAGTCCTATGCTTCCCAAAGTGGTGCTCTTCCCGTGGAAATGACATACCCACCCTCCTTGGAAGAGATTCTGGACTCTTGAAGATCATGTCAGCAGAGGAGAAGCCCTAACAGGTCCCACCAAGCTAGAAGGGCTTCTGGTCCAGGTCCAGGAATGGCCTGTGCTATTCTTATAGGACAGAATAGCAAGCAAAGGCCAGTGCTCTAGGCTCCTAGGGGTGGATCTGGAGTCGGAGGACAAGGGATTAAATCCTGCCCCAGATGTTCATTAGCTCTGTGACTCTAGACAAGTCAATTCACCTGCTGGGCTTCAGTTTTCTCATCTGTAAAATAAGGGGTTTAGACTTGTTGGTTTCTGAGTTCTGGCCCTAGATCTGATTCTTATCTAATTCCATGGGATTGGAGCAGGGGATGAAGTGAGAGGTCAGGGAAGGCTTCCTGGAGGAGCTGAGCCTTAAAGGATGGGAGGATTTGGAGAAGTAGTGAGGTGGGAGAGAGGCAGGTATTAGCTTTGTTTCTTAGCATGGTTAATGTCTCTTTAACTGTAGAGTTCTCTTTCAGCTTTGGCTCAGAATTCCCTTCCACCCTCGTCTCCAGGGTGCCCAGGTAAACAGGGCTTCCCCCCCAAGCACCCCACCCCCAAGAGGCTTCTGCCTGTCTACATGGCCTCTCCCTGTTCTGGAGACCCTGGCCCTGGCCGGCTGCCCCCACCTCCCACCACTTCGGGTGTGACAGGTCTTTAGGAAGGATGGGCACATTGGGAATGGGTGTGGGAGGGATAGAACCGTGGTGTTACAGATCATTTAATTGGGAAGGGACTTTAGAGACCAACTGGCCCAATTGGCTCATCTTACAGAGGACCTGGGAGGGCAGGTGCCTCATTGAAAATTACCCAGCCAGTCAGTGGAAGGAGAAATGAGGAAGGAGAGAGGAGGAAAGGAAAATAGGAAGCTGAGAAGCAGGACCACCTCTGGACAGCATTGTGCAGACAGCAAAGTCAGTATCTTATCTCCTAAAGACCAGGCTCCCAACTTGCCCTCCTTAGAGATACTGATCCACCCTGATGTGCTAACCGGGAGAGGACTAGAGTGGCTGCTTTAACTTCTCTCCCAGCTCAGGCCCTCCCTCCCCTTCCAAGGAACACACCTGCATTGTCAAGGGCCTTCTGGAGACAACACTGGATTTGGAATCAGAAGACAGGGGTTTGAATCCTGGCTCTGAATTCTTACTCCATGTGTAGTAAGTAACTCCACCTTTCCAGGATTCAGTTTCCTTGTTTCTAAAACGAAGGCCTTGGATGAGGTGACCTCTTCCTGATTCTCTCTGATCCCAGGCATGGTGGTGGCAGTGGCAGGTTAGAACAGCATTGGGGTGGGGGTGGCTGGGCAGTGGGGAGCATACATTGAAGTGGGGGGCCTAAGGGGTGGTCATGACCTCACATCAGATTGTGTAGGGTAATCACCCCCTGGGGGTGGAGCCGGGCTCTGGCTAGAAGAGTCTGAGGAACTGGCCTAGGAGAGCAGACTTGGGAGGCCTTGGGGTAGAGTTGAGGGCCGGGAAGAGAGAGGGGTTCTTGGAGAGTATGGAGATGGGATATGGGAGGTTAAAGCACAGCTAGACATTGGCATAGCTCTAGCAGCTATTGAAATGGAAGTGTAACAAAGTGGTTAGAGCCCTGGCCTTGGATTCAGGGGATCTCTGTTCAAGCTTAGGTTCTCACACTTCCTAGCCGGGAAGCCATGGGAAAAACATTTTGTCCTTTTCAGCCTCAGTTTCCTCATCTGTAAAACAGGGATGGCAATACTCCTTTCCTACTTCTTAGATGGTTCTGAGGAAAGCATTTTAAAAGAACGTGTAATAGAAATGTGGTGCTTTCCTTCAACCCAATTTCATCTGGGCAACATTCCCATGAAGTGATCGGAGAGCCATCATATTCCTCTGCCATTTTACAGAGGAAGAAACTAAGGTGGAGAGACTTGCCCAAGGTCATACAGCTGGTGGCAGAGTCTGGCTATGAACCCCAGTCTCTCAGCTCTTAGTTCAGTGATCTTTCCCCTGCACCACACTGCCTCTCCCTTCAGCCTACTGCTTCAGATGGGGATGATCATCTCTGTCCTTGCAGCAAGGATCACATGAAGTCCTGGATGAGAGAGCACTTAGATGGGGTAGTGAAAAGAGCCCTGAATGTGGAGTCAGAGGACCCACGTGTGAATCTTGGCTCTGTGTGAATCTACTAACTGTGTGACCTTGGGTAAGTCACTTTCCCTTTTTTGACCTCAGTTTCCTTTTCTGTAAAATGAGAGGGTTTAGCATGATGATCTCTAAAGGTTCCTTCCAGCTCTGAATCCTATGAAAGTGTAACATTCTGTAATGGGTATGAGGTTTTAGAAATCAATAGCTTTCCCCTTCCTGGCCGACCCTCAGCTCTCCACCCCATGCTTCCTTCAGGTCCTGCTGCCCCCCAAGAACCCCCGTTCCCGGATATTTATGGTGGTGATGCCCAGCTCTGGGAGGCTCACTTCCGTGGGATTGGTCGAGCCTACCGGGCACTGGGCAAGGAGGACGACTTTGCCATCCGGGTGCTGACTGAGGACTTTACACTCCCCTTCCCTTACGCCTGGCCACCTGGACCTGACCCTGCCCGGGGTCCTCTCTTCTATGACCCCCAAGACCGGACGGGCTTTGACTTCCTCCTGCGGCCTGGGGCACCCCCGCCTGCCTTGCTCCGTCCTCTCCATGCAACGGCCCAAGCCTTACTTCGAAAGCGGCGACTGGAACAGCTGGCTTTGAGCTATGCCAACTCAGGCAGTGGTGCCACCCCACACCCCGGAGTGGTCCTCCTGGCCCCAGCCCCAGGGCCCAGTAAATTCCCTACCCCAGGACTCCCAGACGGGAAAGGGGCCAGGCCTGGACCCCCACTGGTCTAAGTCAAAGCACCATGTAGCAAAGGCATTTCCTGACTTGCTGTAGTGTCTTCTGGAAAATGAATAAATATTTTGCCCTTCATACTGTGTCCTGGAGCTCTTCTTAGATTTCAGAACTTTAGGGGTATGTGAGAACAAAGATTATCAGAGGTGGCTGGGGCCTTGGAACATAGGGAAGCATAGAACTTAGAATGTCTGAGGTGGAAGGTAAGCAGAGAATGTTAGAGCTGGAAAACACCTTAGAGACCATCTCGTCTAACTTCCTCCTTTGACAGATAAGGAAACTGAGGACAGGCAAAGAGACTTGCCCACCCTCCACCAGGAAGCAAGCAGCAGAACCAGGATTCGAACCTAGGTTCTCTGACTCTAAACTACATCATTTTGCCTCTTAAGTGTTCCTTTGCTATTGAGATCACACGCTGGTCTGTCTGTCAGGCACCATATCTGCCGACTACATAAGTTGTTCCATGGCACCATAGACAGTTCATGGGGGCATAGCTGGTAAAGACTTTAGAAATCTTGTACACTAACCCCTCTCCCCCTCATCACCTTCCATCACAGCTACAGGAAACCCTAGATAGTATCTTCAGCATCTCCAGCATCTGCTCGATCACTTCCAGTGACAGGGAGGTCATTACCACTCGAGGTAGCCCATCTGGTTGAGGAACTGCTCTGAGTTTCACCAAGTTTTTCCTTATGTTGAAGCAAAATTTATTTTCCTGAACCCTATCTCTGTCCCTCTTCCTGCCTAACCTCCAAGAAGTAATTCTGCCCTTGAGCCTCAGCATCAATTTGGATCTAAGACTTTCTTGTGCCATACTCTGAGTCTCTGGAATAGTAGAAAGCATACTAGATTTGAAATGAACAGAGACCTGAGTTCAAATTCCAGTCCATATCCTTTTAGGATCATTCTATGTAGAGCTCAAAGCAACCTCAGAGATCGCAGAGTTAAAGAGCTAGAAGGACCTCAGAAGCCACCAAGTCCATCCCATATGTGAGGGAATCCTTGCTGTAATAAGTGGTCACTGAGCTTCTTCTTCCAGACCTCCAAGGAGGGGGAAGCCCCAACCCCCTGGAGGCAACCCATCCCACTCTGAGGCAGCTCTAACTGAGCAAGACTTCCCCTGATATCAAACTTACATTTACCTCATCACAACATCCAGTCACTGCCCCTGGCTCTGCCCTCCAGGGCCAAATGAGTCAGTCTAGTGCCTGCTCCATGTGACAGCCCTTCAAACACCAGACTGTTTAATAGGGTCTGCTTCTTCTACCAGGAAAGCCAGGTTTTAGCAAAGTGAATTGACTTGCCAAAGGTCTCCCAGATAGTTAAGTGGCAGAGACCTGACTGAGCCTCAGTCTACAAAATGGGAACAATAATATTTGCTCTATTCCCAGGTTCAACTTTGTAAAGCTTAAAAATAGGGGTTCTTTAATTCAACTCTGGCCCCTTGCCATCCAGGCTTAGCACAATGTCAATTTGGTTCCTTTTGTGCTCAGATTCCTCTGATTTCTCATTTTTTCCTTCTAAGGGCCCACACTGTTTCTATTTGTCTCTCCTAATTTAATTCTGTTAAGTCCCATTTCTATGTCACTCTCTTCAACAACACTGTGAGCCTTGAAGAGCAAATATTATGCCTATTTTTACAGATAAGAAAATTATACAGAGAAGTGGCTGTCCCTTGTTTTTTTTTAATATCTGTTGGACCATAAGGGAAATGATTGGAAAATGGCTCAATCATTGTAGCTTTTAAAAACTGTTCATTTCCCAGCAGACATAATCAGGTAAGGGGGTATAGAGGGAGAAAGAGGGATAAGTCCCACTCAAGGATCCATTGGTCTGAAGGGGAGACCACTTCCCTTGCCTTTGGGCATTTTGGGGTCTGAGGCATATGACTTGGTCCTCGATCTCAGGAAGTTCTGGAATCACAGGGGAGACAAAGTCTTTCCCTATAAGGCATCCCTGGTCTGAGGGAACACTTGCCTTTGGGGGTTGATGGGAGCATTAGGACTCATTCCAGAACCCTAACAATTCTGGTGCTATCCAATGTACCTCAAGTTAATTCTCAGATCAAGTTTTAAAGATATTCATTGGGGTAGAAAACCTTGAATATCAGGACACTATCAAGGGAAAAGACTCCAGGATCCTGACTATGGAGGGAGTGAGGAGGGGCAGAGGTAGAGACCCTGGGGCACCAAGAAGCCACTGTTTGGGAGGCTCCCACCAGGAGAGAGACTGAAGAGAAGCAGCTCTGGGAAGGAGCTAACCTGGGGCATGGTTTGTTGGGGCAAAGGTGGGTAAGAAAGCTGATGATCCAATTGATTCTTAATTGAACTAATTATTCTTGTTTTGATAGCAAGCTCTGTTATTTTTATCTATTGGCAAGGTCCTCTACATTCCAGTGGCTTAGGGTGGGACTCTAGTCACCCTCCCTAGTTTTGGCTCTGATTCACATAAACTAAAGTGAAAGGAAAACACCCTCCAATACCAACCCTACTGTCCAAAGACAAATATAATCATGCTGAGTAACCTGGGAGGTGGTTAGACTGTAGCATACCCATTAGTTCACTCAGATGCACTAATTGGAGCTAATGGGAGAGGAGTTAGAGACTAAACAGATTAAATTGTTACTCAATTATCTGCATATCTCAGTTCTCCATGGAGCTCTGCAGGAGTACCATCAACCCTCAGGGAAAGCAGCATTTAACCAGTGACCCATGAGAGGGCCCTGCTGGACTGACCATTTCCTGAGCAGGGAAGGAGCATTTTAGGGACATTGACAAACTGTTCAAGGTAGGGTCAGATGGATGGGGAAGAGGATTCTAAACCATGTCCTATGAGGTCCAGTGGAGGGAACATTGTCCTATGAGGTCCAGTGGAGGGAACATTGGGTATTGAACTTAGTGAACAAAAGACTCAGGGACCTTTGATTCGTGTCTTCAGATATTTGAAGGCCTATCATAGGGCAGAGTGGGTTGGTCTGTGCGTCCTCTAAAAGGGACAGCTGAGAGACGTTACGAGGAGACAGAATTTGGCTCAATATAAAGAACTTTCCGATAATCAAGAACTATTCTACAGAACAGTGAATTGTTTCAAAAGGTAGTGAGCTCCCCATTATTGGATATTTTCAAGACACCTGAGATCTTTGGCCAGTTTTGGATAGGCCTTCAAACTCTATTTCCACAGGGGAGATAGCTTCATATTTAAAAGGGAAAGAGGCATATTTATTTGTTCATTCATTTTTAGGCCTTTTTCTTTAGAAGAGAGTGATGAAGGCCTGGGTTATCCATAGATGGAATACAAGGATCCCTTGTGATGAAGTGTAATTCTTTGGTGGAATTTTTTTGATGACATTGGTAATAGAGCAGTGTATTCATCTTTGAATGATTTAAGAGGACTTAGTGATGACAAAGCATCATAGAGGCTAAGCAGTTGGACCAGGAAGGCACTGATTGATTGTATTGGGGTCACCCCTTGGATGGTACATATATCAAAGGAATACTGAGTGTTTTCCTTGCCCACAATGTGACCAAACTAAACCATTGGGTGGGGAACCAAAAGGCTATGAGACTGATAGATCACAGGAATGGCCCAAATATAGCATAATTGAGTGTCAGTATGCATTTGACAAAATTGCTCATGCCATTTTTGTGGACAAAATAGAGAGATTAGACATAGTGTATGCCCAATGTCCATGGTGATGGGGTGCTTGGGAAATGTTGGCTGAATTTCATGGTATTGATGATAGTATAGCTAAGTGGAGATAGAACTGGCCAAATAGATCCAAAGATTAGTACATGGTTGTCAACCAGGAAGGAAGATCTCCCCAGAGATTTACCTTTGGTCCTGCTAAATCCAAAGCATTTATCAGTGATTTGTCTAGTAGTGGTAAGTCACCGTGATGTTGTAATGTACTAGGGAGGAGGATTGTCACTCCTTTTTAAGCTTGATGCCACCCTGGTGTGGGTCAGGCTATTCCTCTCATCCACTTCTTTGGACCCAGGCTTGTCTTTCTCTTCAGACACTCCCTTGGCTCCTTCTTCTCACCCTAGAGGAGTGGTTTCCCTTCCAGACTGAGGAAAACAATGGGAAAGTAAGCAGCAAAGGCGCCATCTCTGTTACCAGCCATAGGTCACCTATCTAACATCTCAGCCAGACCCCTAACTCATTGCCTAGATAGAAATCATGGTATGTGTCCCTTCTGCCTTGGGAAATTGTAAAAAATGAATCAGTGATTCACTTTTCTTCAGTTCCAAGCCTCCAGGTAGAAAAAAACATATCATGCTCTGTCCAAATACTGCAGTTATTAAAATCTTTCTCTCCTCTACCAGAAAGTCCCTTTTGGCCCTTCTCAGCTGCATTTGAGTAATGAAACACATAGGTTAGCAAAGCAATGGTTAACCACATTTATCATAAAAGATTAAGTCAAAAAGAAGGTTAACAAATTTTTAAGAAGTAGAGGTAAGCCTCCTTTCCTCATTAGGAAGATATTAGATTTTGTCATCTCTGGAGAGCAAAAGAGAGAAAGAGAGAGAGAGAGAGAGAGAGAGAGAGAGAGAGAGAGAGAGAGAGAGACAGACAGACAGACAGAAAGAGACAGAGACACAGAGAGAGACAGAGACACACACAGAGAAACACAGAAACACAAATAAAGAGAGGCAGACACAGAGAGAGAGAGACAGAAAGAGAGATAGAGACAGACATATGGAGAGACATTGTGTCCAGAGCAAGGGAGGAGATGGTCCTGGCATCCTCTGCTCTGGTCTAACCACCTCTGGAGCATTGTTTTCGGTTCTGGACACCATATTTTGACAGATCATACTGAATCTGGAGTATGTCCAGCAGAGGAAAATAGAATGATGAGGGCACTGGAAGTTTTGCTATATCCAAGGAAGGACTTAGGAATGTTTAGCCTGGAGAAGCGAAGACTCAGAGAGAAGGCAATTACAAGATCATAAACCTCTGAAGGGCTGTCTTGGGATTGAGTTATTAGGTGAATTATATATGGCCCCAGGGACCAGAATAATGGGGGCAGGAAGGAAATACAGGGGAACTGATTTTAGCCCAGCACAAAGAAGAACTTCTTAATACTCAGAGCTCTCCTTCCATGGAATAATCAGTTGTCTCTGAGAAGCAATGTGTTCTCCATTGTGGGAGGACTTTAAAGCAGGGAAATGACCAACTGTGAGATATTAGGGACAGGATCCGGTAGAATATAAGCTCCCTGAGGATGATTTTTTTTTAACATTTTGTTTTTGTATCCCCATACTGTGCATAATAAAAGTTTTATTGTTTTGGCTCGACTCCCTGCTTTAGGACACAGTGACCCTTGAAGTTCCTTCCAGCTCTGGGATTCTAGGATGCAAGGTTTCTATTGAAATACTTCAGGGATCTATTATTTCATGAGTGTGGGAATTCCCTCCACTGGCACACATTTCAGCTCCCTCCAAACATCAGCAGATTGTCCTAGTAACTTACTGTGGCTGCAAAGCAAAGAGCATCACCTGCTGGCCAGCCCTCTGGAGATGAACCACTCTGAGCTTAGCTCTGCTGGTGCTTAGGCAACGGACAAATTCCTTTGCCATACTTGAAACTTTTGCGGCTTTGGAGGACCAGCCAGAGCTGGCATTCTGCTGATGTAATCTAAGAATCCAGGGTGCCCTCCATTTCACAATGAGGCATCAGAGGAGATCGGATTCTATGACTAGCCTTTTCCCAAGGTCCAGCCCTAACCTGCTGTCTCCTGTTTCCCAGGGAACTCTTCTCCCTAAAACCCCACCTCTATTATCTCCGAGGATCAGCTATTCTTAGCTTCCCCCAAAATTGCTCCCACATCTGGGCTCCCCCAAGCTTTGTTCATGCCTTCTCATCCTCTTAGAGAATGGCAGCTAGATGGTGCGGTGGACATCCATTGCTGCCGTTTTCTGAAAGAGTTAGCACAGATGAGTGGCTGGCCCCACTGGGGGGACTGTGAGATTAATGAACAGTCTCCCTTTCTCAGAAGCTTGGGCTCCTGGGCCCTTCTCCACTGGAGCTCTGAGCCCTTTCAGAAAAGAGAATAATTCTTTCTGTCCCTGTTGTGAGCCTGAGTGACCTGCCATGGACAAAATCAGTCCAATCAACAATTTCCATGAGTCATGACTGCTTGGGAGCTGACAGTATCTTTTCTTAGCAACAGAAAGCTAGGCTTTGCCAGAGGTAATCCAGCCCATGGCTCCGTAGCCAGGTTCGAAACCAGTAAACACAGAGATGGATATAGCTCTTTGGTGTGGGAAGGGGTATCAGTTTTTTGTTCAAGTGGCTTGAGGAAAGGTGTTTTTTTTTTTTAAACAAAGGAAGCTGTTGCTCAGGTTCAGACTTTGTGGGACCATACCTGCTCTCCTTTCAGGAAGGTGTCTGGATGTCCTTAGATAGTGAATAGGTTCTGAACAAATGCTGAACAGAGTTATCCACATTTTTCCTACCTGGTCCCTCATGTGAGTCATAATACATGTTTGTAAGACAATTTGTAAGGTTTGAGTTCAGTTTGAGATTGTAGTCAAGGCTGCTTGCTTAGGGTTTGCTTTGTAGCCTGGGTCAGGACTCAGAGTGGGTCCATATGAGATCAGGACTCATTTTGGAGTCAGGGCCAGACTTCAAACTGGGGCCATAGTCAAGGTTCAGAGAGGTGCCATAGTCAGGGCTCAGAGTGGGACCATGGCCAGGGCTCAGAGGGAGACTATAGTCAGGGCTCACACTGGGGCCAGGGTTAGGGGTTACACTGGGGCCGCAGTTAAGGCTCAGAGTGGGGTCCAGGGACAGGGCTCTCAGTCTAGGGTCCGGATAAGGGCTAACTGGGGCCTGGCCTAGGGAATTGGCCTATTACCAGTATCAGGGTGGAGGTTCTGACCTGAATTAGGAATTAGTTTCAAATCAAAGGCAACAGTCATGGAGTCCTAACTATTAAGGAACTTGAACTAGAAAGAGAATGAGAGTAACATGGTGGTGGTGAATGTTATGAGGAAGAGAATAGAATAGGCAGAATATTACTAATTGATATTGATGTATCACTTTACAGAAATTATCTCATTTGTTTCTCACAGTAACTGTGTCAGATACATGCTCAAAGGTTGGCTGAGTTGCTCAGAGCCACATAGCTAGTAAATATCTGAGGCGAGATTCAACCACAGAGCTTTCTGACTCAACATTCTGCCTTCTGTCGACTTTGCCATTCTGCCTCTGGATGGAACAGTGAGAGGGAGAAAAAATGATTCTGAAATAGGGGATGGAGATGGGGGTTGGGCAATATGGATTAAATGTGAGATAGGGCTGGAGTGTTGGTGAAATATAGGACAGACAGCTGGGTGGCTCAGAGGATGGAGCGCTGGGTCTGGAGTCAGGAGGACCTGAGTTAAAATATGACCTCAGGCACTCACTAGCTGTGCGACCCTAGGCAAACTGCTTCATCCCTGTTTTCCTCAATTTCCTCATCTGTAAATTAAGGGTGATAATAGTATCTATCTTCCACAGTTGTTGTGAGAATCACATGAGATAATTGTGAAGTGCTTAGCATAGTGCATGGTAAGCGCTATATAAAAGTCAGCTATTATTAATCATAATGGGTCATCTGACAAATGGCAATCTTGGTCCACAGTCAACAAATCAATTTCAATGCAGTTTCTGATTTGACTAGGATCACTCACTATTACAATGGTGCTGAACAGCTAACATTTCTGTCTTTAAGGTTAACAAAGCGCTTTGCATTCTTTATCCTGTTCAATCCTTAAAGGGCCTACTGTGTTTAAGGACTCCTGTTTAGTATTGTTGAGGGTGGGGGATGAGAAGATAAATGAAACATGGTTCCTGGCCCCCAGGAAATTTATTCTCTGATAAGGAGATAAGGCGGGCATAAATTAACTGTATATCAAGGCTGAAAGTGAGATTAATTAATAACAGATGAGATGTTTATATAGCTCACATTTATACAGGGATTTAAAATTTGCAAAGTCCTTGCCAACACAGTTGCTCATTTTATCTATACAATAATGCCATGAAGTAAGTACTTTGAGTATTCTTACAACCTCTGCTTTACAGATGAGGAAACTGAGGCCAAGACTAAATATGATTGATTAATAGGATTGATTAATTAAATATGATTAAGACAATACGATTAAGATAAGATTTCAATCCAGGTCTCTCCCATTGCACAATATGGCTACAAGATAACAAAGCAACATTACAAAACATGGAGTAAGTGCCTACTGTGAGCAGAGCACTATGCTAGGTTCTAGGAGGAATATAGACACAGTCTTGGCTCCATGGAACTAGTAGTTTAGAAATGCAGAAATGTGCTATTAAGAACTGATGAAGGGGCAGCTAGGTGACACAGTGGATAGAGCACTGGCCTTGAAGTCAGGAGGACCTGAGTTCAAATCCGGCCTCAGACCAAACACTTGACATGTACTAGCTGTGTGAACCTGGGCAAGTCACTTAACTCCAATTGCCTAAAAAACAACAACAGCAACAAAACGAACTATTGAAGGAGAAATCACTTCCAGTTAGGACATTGATTCATTAGTAAGGTTTCTTTCTTACATCTGACTGAACAACTAATCCTTCATCCACACAATAGCCCTTTCAATATGAAGATGATTTTTCCTCTTCTCTTCTCCAGGCTAGCAGATCCCTAGTTCCTTTAACTATTCTTTATAGAGCATGTTCTCCAGTCCGCATGCCATCCTGGTTGCCCTCCTCTGGACGCTCTCCAGCTTTCTTAAATATGGCAACTGGGACTGTACAGCATGCCCTAGTTTTGGCTTGACTAGGGCAGCATGCAGAAGCACTATCATCTCCCTAGCCCTAATGTAGCCTGAGATCAGTGGTTTTCTTGGTTGCCACATGACATTGTTAATTCCTATTAAGCTTAAAGTTCCCCAGTTATTTTTTAGACAAATGCCTTTCTAGCCATACTTTCTCCATAGTGTACTTTTGAAGCTGTTTTTATTTTTTACCTAAATGTAAGGTTTTATTGTATAGATAAGGACTATGCTAGTTATTTCATTGGCATAGATCCTATGCTACAGGGAACTCTCTGGTAAGTAGACTCTTTTTTTTTTTTATTTTTACCAATACTGCTTGGAACCTTTTCTCCAACTCATAATTTTATTTTATTTTTAAGATTCATTAATTTATTTATTTTTAGTTCTCAACATTCATATGCACAACATTTTGAGTTCCAAATTTTCACCCTATCTCATCCCTCCCCCCACACCAAGATGGCATGCATTCTGTATACCCCTTCCTCTAATCTGCCCTCCCTTCTATCTCCCCTCCCTCCTGTTACCCTCTTCCTCTTCTATTTTCCTGTAGGGCAGGATAGATTTCTATACCCCATTACCTGTATATCTTATTTCCCATCCAACTCATAATTTTAGGTAGGCTGCCTACAGTACTGGGAGGTCAATTGATTGCTCAGGATCACACAGCCAGTATATCAAGGGTGAGCTCTTACTGTCAGAAGACTTTTACTCTATGACCATTAAATTTCAGCTTGTTTGATTAGCAGAGTTCAAACCTGCTAAGATCTTTTTGGATCCAGGTTGTCAACTAATGTGTCAGCTGTCCCTCCTGGCTTTGTGTCATCTGAAAACTTCATAGATATGCCATCTATGTCTTTATCCAAGCCACTGATAAATTCAGACAAAAACACAAAGATTGACACATGGATATACTGAGGAAAAGAGAGAAAGTGAGAGACAGTAATGAGACAAGAACATGGAGTCAGAGACCTAGAGAAATGGGTATGTGTGGTTTTGTTAATAAAAACAGACAATGAGCTATTTGTTCAAAGATTTTCTTAGCAGGATCATAGGTAATTATAAAAATAACCCCTGGGAGATGACTTAAACGTCACACAGTAGGAGGATGTTTGAATAAATTGTGGTCCATTAAGGTAATGGAATATTGCCCACAAAGATGGACAAGTCTGAAGAAAACAAATCCAGAAAGATGTTTGTGAAATAAAGGAAAGTGAAAAAGGAAGAACTGAGTAGACAGAAACTATGAACATAAAAGTGGGAAAATGAATAAGAATGACTTGGACAAAGATTCCTAATGAGGACTTAAAGGGAGTGACAGAAAAAATTCTTATGATAATTTATGCATTGAAATTAATTAAAATGCAAATAGTTCTTACAGCAGTCTTGGTTGGTTGTGTTGATGTTCAATGTAAGGGTATTTTTTGTATTTAGTACAATCACTTCATTCCAGAGATAGAACAAAGACGCAACCAGACATAGACACAGGGAAATGGAGTGACCCTCACCAAAGTGAGGGATGGCGAAAGGGTGACTCCGTTAAAAAAATTGTCTTAGAGAAATCAAGGGACAAGCAGTTTTGCCTATGGGGACCTTGCTAGCCCCTCTACTCTTCCCTCTCAGCTAATAGGAGGGTGGCTCTCTACCTACCCCAGCATTACATATCCTTTATCATAGGAAATAAGAGCTCATTTCCCTTCCCAATCCCACCGATCTCTCCTTTGCTTTGGGAAAAGTAGCCAGTGTCCCTCTAACTCCCAGGGTGAGGCCAGACAGGACTGAGGGGTCTCAGGAAGGTCCTTAAGACAAAACCAAGCAGAGTACATAGAGGTGTGGAGGCAGGTGTCTTCAGGAGTGACTGGAAGAGTGAGGTAAGTGTGGCAGTGTGGATTTGATATACATAAAGGTAGAATAGAAATGGACACATGGTCTGGTTAGGGAAACGGTTTGGTGGGGGGCTGGGGTCAGTACTCACTAATGGTTTGGCTAGAAAATGTTTATAAACACAAGGGGTCAGGATATGGGGCCAAGGGGAAGAGTGGTATTAGCACTCCTCCCACCCAGACTAAACCAGATCTCTTGCCAAGGGATTAATGCAAAGGAAAATAGTTTCCCTCT
This sequence comes from Phascolarctos cinereus, assembly GCF_003287225.1. NCBI lineage: Eukaryota > Metazoa > Chordata > Mammalia > Diprotodontia > Phascolarctidae > Phascolarctos > Phascolarctos cinereus. The sequence goes on from NW_027555847.1 coordinate 647,076,961, forward strand.
CCTTCCCTATGACCTGGGAGTGTTCCTATCTTTAGGTGCTGGAGGTCAGTAACCTATTAGCTAACAGACAAGAGGATAGAGGGATCCTGGAAGTAGGTCCTAGGCCGGGGCAGAGGGTGGGGACCTGCAGTCTTGAAGCCACATGTGGCCCTCTGGACCCTCAAATATAGCCCTTTGACTGAATCCAAACTTCATGGAATAAATACTCTTAATAAAAGGATTTGTTCTGTAAAACTTGGACTAAGTCAAAAGGCCACAACCAAGGACCTAGAAGGCCACAGGTTCCCCACCCTTGGCCTAGGCTTTGGGCCTAGGGTAGAGAGCAGAAAAGAGCTAGCAGGTTAGGTCCCTAGAGGGAAGTTACTAGCTTCAGGATTCTAAGGAACCTGAAGAGATTGGTAGTGAGTGGGTTTCTATGTCATGAGCCCCCATTGGTGTGTTTCCCATTGATTATCATTAGTTGATATTAATCAGCCAGATTTAATTTGCTTTTAAAAACAAGTATTACTAAGGTGGTATAGATAGAACAGCTGAAACAAAATATTTCCCAAAACTGGGGGCAAATCCTTTCTTAAGTACCTATAGAGTCCAGGGGAAAATGGGCTCAAGCTTAGAGCATGTGAGTCCAAGGGAATAACTCCCACCTCCTGGAAGTCCTTAGCACCAGAAGTGTCAAACACACAATCCAGAATAATATTCCTGAATGCAACCTAAACCAGATTAAAATGTAATTGGGAAATATTTAACAAAACATTTTGTTAAAAATATGATTTTCTAAGTGAAAATGTTGCTGTCAGGAATCTTTATGTGGGATTTAGTGACCCCTCATTTCTATTTGGGTTTGACCCAGATGCTTTGTACCCCATTGTGGGGTCCTCATAAAGTTCCCCTTCAGCATGATCTAGTTTTCTGCTGGGCTTCTTGTAGAGTCCTTAAGTGGCCTTCCTCAGGATGTCATTTGGACTTAACCATGATGCAGACATTGCCGCCAGTCATTGTTCCAGGGACACTTCTAGGACCATGATGTGAAGGCCAAATCTTCATATCCTTAAGAAAATCACAAAGTTCTCCCTCCTCTGGTCAAAGCTGCTAGGGAAGGGACAGGGAAGAAAAGACCCTTCTCCTTCCCTCTTTATTCCTCTCCTCCCTTCAAGCAATTCTCTCTCTCTCTCTCTCTCTCTCTCTCTCTCTCTCTCTCTCTCTCTTTTTTAAGGCAATTGGGACCAAGTGACGTGCCCAGGGTCACACAGCTAAGTGTCAAGTGTTTGGTCTGAGGCCAGATTTGAACTCAGGTCCTTCTGACTTCAGAGCTGGTGCTCTATCCACTGCGCCATCTAGCTGCCCCCAAGCAATTCTCTTTCAAGCACTTTCTGGAACTGCTGCCTACTGATTCACCACTGGAATAATGTTGAATTCTGGTCTGGCTTGTTCTTTTATAGATGATCTAAAGGTCGTGATAAGATTTACATTAATTTAATACATTTGACTAATTCATTGATTCAATAGATATGTTTCTAGACCTGTTGGTAAGAGACATGGTTTAGTCTGGGCAGGGGAGAGCTGATAGTACTCTTCCCTTTGGCTCCATTTCCTGGCCCCTTGTGTTTATAGCCACTTTTTAGCTGACCACTAGTGAGTACTGACCCCCGCCTCCCAGTGAACCTAAGACTCCCTACCCTAGCCAGGCTCCAAGAAGCTGTAGCATGAACAGCAGCCACACCCTGGCAAAACATTTTGGCAGATGGGATAAACCAGGTTGGTGGTAACCAGGGAGCCTCCAACCCATCAGTGAGTTAGTGCGTTATCTACCCTAAGCAAGTGAAGGCTTCCCCTGGTGGAATGGGCAGATGAGAGCAATTTGCTGCAACAGCCATGAAGGCAGATGAAGAAAGTGCTGTGGATCGCTTAGAGCTTGGCTAGACATTGAAAATGCCAAGGTCATCCACTGCATCCCTGGGCAGTCATGTTGACTTTTGTCTTGCCACAGGACTCCAATGACTCTGGAAAAGAGTGAGGCTGATGAGTTTGCACAACTCTACCTCACTTAAATTCAACTTATGCACAAATAAAAAGACCAAACCCATACCATTTTACCATGTTAACCTACATCAAAGTCCTGTGGTGACAGACAAATGATGAAGGAACAAGTGTGAATACACTGGGAGCTGTAGTCACAACCCTGTGCACAGGTGGCCCAGGCCATAGGGTCGTCTGTTTACTGTACTGAAACAACAGTGGGATTTGGCAGCCTCTTGGGTGTCTGAGCAGTCTGTTTAAAGGACCACACTGCTCACCTCCTGGCATGAAAAAGAGGCTAGAAAAGGTGTCCTGAAATTGTCTGTTTGACCTAACCTATCCCTGGCTTGCTTACTGCAGCAGGTAGGGATGCTACCCTTTGGTCAACACACACACACACACACACACACAGTACAAAAACTTTTGTGAAAATGATTCCATTCACCACTGGTACATGGAATATGCACATAGTTATGGACAACATGAAATCTAGTAGATTTAAAAGACAAATAGCTCTTATGGTGAGAGAACTCAGTGGGTATCACATCCAAATAGCAGCCCTGAGTAAAACAAGGTTGACAAATGAAGGACAGTTTACTGAAGTTAGATCTGGATACACGTTTTTCTAGAGTGGCCACACTGATGGGGAGCACCATGAAGCTGGTGTAGTTTTCATAATCAAAACTAATTTAGTCAACAAACTTGTATGCTTCCCAAAAGGAGTAAATGACAGGCTCATGACAATGTGACTGCCACTTATAGGAAAGCACCATGCTACCATTATCAGTGTGTATGCTCCCACCATGACAAACACTGATGAAGTCAAAGAAAAACTTTATGAAGACTTAGAGACCTTCATCATCAATGTGCTGAAAGAGGACAAGCTTGTAATTCTGGTTACTTTAATGCCAGAGTAGGCAAACACCATTAGATGAAGCAGAGAGTCCTTGGGAGGAATGAAGTCAGAAACAGCAGCAGCAATGGTCACTTATTACTGAAGATTTGTGTGTCTCATGGCCTTTTCATCACCAACATTGTCTTCTATTTACCTAAATGCCACAAAACTTCATGGATGTACCCTCACAACAAACACTGGCATTTAATAGACTGTGTCATTGTAAGTAGAAGAGACAGACAGGATCTGGGAGTGATGAAAGTGGACTGATCATAGGCTTATCCTCTCCAAACTAAACATTCACATTTAACAAAAGCAACCACTCCAAGACAAGATGACTATCAGAAGACTTAATGTCAACAGATCAGAGTGTTTCTCTGAGTGTGAACAGTTCATTACTAACTTGGAGGGAAAGTTGAGTCAATACACTGTTGGCAACAGTGGAGCAGAAAAGGAGTGGGCAGCTTTCAGAGATTAGGTGTATAATACCACATTTACTCATTTGGGTCCAAACACTCACAAACCTTAAGATTGGTTTGATGAAAATGATGGAGAAATTCAGAAGGTGCCACACAAAAAATGAGAACTCCACAGGGTTTATCAGCAGGATAGTTCATTTGTCTCTAAGAAAGTAGCATTTAATTCCATCAAAAGTAAAGTGCAAGCTAAGCTTAGAGAGATGTAGGATTCTTGGCTTAGTTGGAAGGCAGGTGAAATTCAGTTTTACGCAGATGGTAACAATATAAAGCCCTTTTATGATACTCTGAAGCTATTTATGGGCCAAAGACATCTGAACTACTCAATGCTGATGGAGCCACATTGATTAATGATAAGGACGTGATCTTGGAGAAATGGCTGAACACTTCCATAGCATTCTCAACAGACCGTTATCAACCAATGCTGAAGCCCTTGACTATATCCCTCAGATTGAAGCCAATTCCTCTTTAGTGGAACTTCCAACTGAAGAAGAGATTTTGAATGCCATTAGGCTTCTCTTGTGTGGCAAAGTGCCTGGTGCTGATTATTCCAGCTGAGATTTACAAGGCAGGGGGTCCCCTGTTCATACAAAAGCCAACTGAAATCTTCTGGGTTGTATGGCAAGAGGAGGTTATCCCCCAATTCAAGGATGCCTCCATTGTCCATCTCTAAAAAGGAGAAACAGTGAGGTCTGTTTTTTAGGCATTGCTGTCAAGATTCTTAACAGAGTCCTCCTCAATAGGCTGATTCTTCACCCAGAAAATGGTCATATACTCAAGAGCCAATGTGGCTTCAGAAAGGATTGAGGAACAGTCAATATGGTGTTTGTAACCCAAAAACTCCAGGAGAAATGTCAGGAGCAGAACAGAGGTCTGTACACAACATTTATCAATCTGGCCAAGACATTTGGTACAGTCAATTATGAAGGCTTGTGGAAGATCGTGGCAAAACTTCATTGCCTGGAGATGTTCATCAATATTGTATATCAGTTTTATGATGGCATGCTTTCACAGATTCTGGATAGTGGACAATTCTTTTGTACTTTCCCAGTCACCAATGGAGTAAAGCAAGGCTGTGTACTTGTTCCTATGGCTTTTAGTATGTTGTTTTCAGTGATATTGTCAGATACCTTCAACGAGTTAAAAATGGCATTGAGGTCCAGCTACCACACTGATGGTAAATTATTTAACCTGAAAAGGCTACATGCCAAGACTAAAGTGAAGGGAGAGTTAGTATGCAATTTTTTTTGTTCACAGATGATTGTGCACTCAGTGCAGCCTCTGAGGCCAAGATACAAAAGAATATGGATAGATTCTCTGTTTCTTGTACTAATTTTGGCCTGACAATCAACATTAAGAAAACAGAGGTTCTCCACCAGTCAACACTGCATCATCCATAAGTGGAAAGTATGGAAAAGAAGAGGTCTTAGGCTGCCTACCAAACTGAAGGTCTGTACAGCTGTTGTGCTGACCTCATTGTTGTATGCCTATGAAACCTAGACAATATGCCAGTGTCCTGCCAGGAAACTGAATCACTTCCATTTGAATTGTCTTAGGAAGATTCTGAAGATCACCTGGCAAGATAAAGTACCAGACAATGAGGTCCTTTCTTGAGCTGAACTGCCAAGCATTCAAACTCTACTGCAGACATACAGTTCTGAAGGGCTGGCCACATTGTTCAAATGCCGAAAGACTATTTACAGAGAACTCATATAAGGCAAATGCTCACATGGAGGTCAGAAGAAGCTATACAAGAACAATCTCAAGGCCTCTTTGAAGAACTTTGGAACTGATTATGAGACATGGGAGACTTTGGTACAGGACCATCCAGCATGGCATGCCTGTATGAAAGGCACTGTGCTCTATGGGCAAAACAGAATTGTAGTAGCTCAAAGGAAATGTGAGATGTGCAAATATTTATATGGACTATTTGTGCCTGACCTGTAGTAGAGCTTTCTAAGCTCATATTGGCATAGTGCTATCATTTTGGCCAACAACAAAACCAACCAGATATGTTCCTACCTGATAAAGGTATTAGGGCTGGGATACTTTGTTAGTTGTGACAGGTAGGCTGTATAGTGAATAGAGTGCTGGATCTGGAATCAGGAAGATGAGTTCAAATCTTTTTTGAACATTTATTAGCAGTTTTACCTTGGTCAAGTCACTGAGGCTCTCTCAGCCTCAATTTCCCCATTTGTTAAATGGGGATAATAATAGCACTTAATTTATAGGATTAGGGCAGCTAGGTGATACAGTGGATAGAGGGCTGGGTGTGGGGTCAGGAAGATGTGAGTTCAAATTGAGACTCAGACATTTACTAGCTGTTTGACCCTGGGTCAATCACTTAACCTTGTTTGCCTCAGTTTCTTCATCTGGAAAATGAGCTGGAGAAGTAAATGGGGTCACGAAGAGTTAGATATGATTGAACAACAAAAACAAAAATTTATGGGGTTGTTGTGAAGAGCACATGAGAAGATGACATTTGTAAAGCAACTTTAAAATGTAATTATTGTCATGGCTATGGGCCAAGCAATTGCTCTCTTCACTCTGAAATGGAGTAACTTTCCTGGAAGGCTTCATCCTCTTGTATATACCAGGTCCTCAATAGTAGAGTGAGTTACAGGGTCATGTAATAGTCTATCCTTATTGTTATATTGACATCAATTCACTGGATGTTTCTTCCTCTTCTGGACTTAGCCTACCTGAGGCCAAAACTCGAAGAAATCTGGCAAATTTAGAACCTAAGAAAAGAAACTCCTGTGAAAGGAATTGTTTTCTCCTCTAGATTTCTTTCTCCTTTTTGGGGGAGGAGGTTTATTAATCACATTCAGAGGGTGGAGTGTTGAGAACTTATTCAATTGTGGAGAGTTTTTGGGGTCTATTCCAGAATTATTTATGGTTGTGGAGAGACAAGTTTCTTCTATGCCCTGTGATAGGAGGCTAACACCTCCTTTATTACTGTCTGTGATAGACAGCACACTATTAAGAGCTATGGGTAACAAATATGTAGGTGTTTGCTGCAGAACATTTTGCTGGTGGGGATCGCCTGGGGGCAGGAGTGCCAAAAAATTGTTTGACCTTCCATTTTTTCCTCCTTCAGGCAGCCTGATTATCCCAATGTGACCTTCTTCATGCTTCTAATGTGTCTTCCCTGCCCCATGCTTATAAAAATTCATAGAGTTACAGAAGGTCAGAACTGGAAGGTACCTAAGAGTATAGAATGTTACAATAGAGATCACAGAATGTTAGTGATGAAAGCGACCTTGAAATGTAAAATGTTAAGACTTGGAAAGGACCTTAGAGAATAATTAGTCTCTAAGTCCCTCACTTTACAAAAGAGGAAACCAAGGCCCAGAGAGTGGAAGTGACTTAATCAAGGAAACAAACTGAGTCAATAACAGAGCCAGGAGTAGTCCAAATCTCCTGATGCCCAGCCTTTTGGACTTGTAGATCAGAGGCCTTGCCAATATTCAGTGTTTATCCCCTGGATGCCCACAGGTGTATTGGGAGGCACCAAATCCACTTGTCTTCCTCAACTGTATGTGTCCCAGGTCTGTAGCTCTTCCTCCCCTTTCAGCCCATCCTGAATGACTACTCACCCATCACTCAGAAACATGTTGGGTGATCAAGGCTGAGAACAAATCCATTCACTGTGGTGTCAGTAATTGATATCTACTACATGTTTGTCTCTCCCAAAGTGCTGGGTATTTTCAACTGGGCAATTTGTGTGACCTTGGGCAAGTTACAACCTCTCTGGCCTTGGTTTTCTAATTTGTAAAATGAGGAAGTTGGATTAGTTTTCAAATTTTGTGTGCTGCTCCAGACTTTTCCATCATGGCCTCAGTGCACTGGGTACCTTTCTACCCACCATTGCCTCCCTTTTTATGTATTGGCTTCCCCATTAGAATGGAAGCTCCTTGAGGGCAGGGATTACTTTTCTTTTTGCTTATATTGGTATTCCCAGCATCCAATATAGTACCTCGTACATGGTGAGCACTTAATAAATGCTTATGGTTGAACTGATGATTCTATGGTTCCTGAGTGAAGGATTAGGTCTCTTGTGGCCCCAAGTTAGTACCATGTAAGCTGCCTCTTTGTAGGGCTGGCCCTGACTAGGAGCATCCCTGGCTGGGGCTCTCACTGCTTTACTCGTTAAAAAAAAAAGAAATAGTGTACAACAAATATTGATTTGTTTCAATAGCAACAGTGCAGGATTGTGAAGAGGTGACATTTAAGAGGACCACCGAATTACAGAATCCTACAAAATTTTATATTGAAAGGGATCTTAGGGGTTAACAAGCCCATTTCCCCAGTCTCAGATGAGCACATACGTAGATGTACAAACATACACATGTAGATAAATACAGAAACACGTATATGAACATCTATGGGCCTAGGAGAGGCAGTGTGACATAGTAGATGGGACACTGGACTTGGGTGTCCAATGACCAGAGTTTGAGATTTTGTTCAGTTGCTTATTAATTGTGCGACTACGGCAAGTCACTCCCCTCTATGATCCTCACTGTCTTCGTTTGACCCTCACCTCTGTCCAGCTGATAGTTTTACTACAGAGCCAAGTGGATACCCTGGGAAAGCCGATAACCTTTGAGAAGATTTATTAAGGCAAACACATTCCACTCCTGGTTTGTGCAAACCCAAAAGGTCTCTGATAATCCTTTCCAATATTAGGTAAATCAAATGGCACTGGCAGCTTCTGACTTCAAAGGCCAGGCCGCTATCCCAATGGCTGTTTGCTACTAGAGAAATGAACCAAAGCCTCATCCTGGAATCTCTGATGCCTAGCCAAGGGGTTACTGTCAACAGAGTGAATCAGAAACCTTAGATGTGACTGAGAGGAACCCAAATCCAGTCATCATGAAAGAGACAGAGGTTGCCGATTTGATCCTTAGGGTGTAGCCATTTCTGGATGGGTAAGACTGGGCCTTAGTCTAGCCTGAATTTAGACAGCTTCCCTTCTTATTCCCTACTCCTAGACTTTGCCATAGAGACTTGGTGGGCTGGGGAATGCATGCACTTGAGCGCATCTATACTCATTGCTCCAGTGTTCTCCAGGTATTTTTATCGTGTGTACACTTCTAGAAGTCTTATAGGGAAGCCACTTGAGAAAATGAAAGAAGAAGCGGGGCCATGTCTGACTCTATGCTTACACTACTAAGTGTAGCTGGGAGTTTGGGATGGGCAAATGACAGATTTGTTTTTGAGATAGAACCAGACTCAGTATGGGTTGGCAGGGTTCTTCCCCAGATACTGACATCCCAGAAGATGGCATTCATTCTCCCAGGGGGACTGTCTTCTTGCCTTTCCCTACAGCACTAGCTTTCCTCCTCATCATCCCCCTTGCTCAGCCTCAGATCCATGTTCCAGGGTGTGTGGCCATCACATTCTTCTTCCTGGCTGCTTTCCCATCAGGATCTGGGTGTCTTTGCAGCTCCAGTAGGCTGCCTAGTCTGTGGATTATTGCCTTGTGGGATGTCTTGGTGATGCAGTGGATAGAGCACTTAAGTCAGAAAGACATGAGTTCAAATCCAGCCTCAGACACTTGTGAGCTATGTGACTTTGGGCAAGTCACTTACCTTCATTTGCCTCAGTTTCCTCATCTACAAAATGGGGATAATAATGGCACCTATCTACCAGGGCTATTGTGAGGATCAAATGTGATATTTATAAAAATGCTTAGCACAGTGTAATAGGTGCTAGTGATGGTGATGATGATGATGATGATGATGGTGGTGGTGGTGGTGGTGAGGATGAGGATGTCTAGAATCAGTGCCAGGTATAGTTATACCTTCCTTTTCTTATCCCCAGTTGTAAACAGCCCTCATCTATCTCCCCCTACTCTCTGTTTCTGTAGCATCCTCTGGACACCTCTTTTATTGTGGTGAAGTGGAAAAGTGGATGGGTTTAGAATGAAGGGACCTGAGTTGGAGTCATTTGTTAATTGAGGCAAACATTAACCTTAGGCAAATCCCTTAACTTTTCTGTACTTCGGTTTCCTCCTTTGTGAAATGAGGAAGTTGAATTTGTCTCTAAGGTGACTTTAGGTTCTAAATCTATCATCCCAACCCTCTTTCTTACACATATGTTCCACCTTGTGGGGCTTGATTAATACCTAGAGACATGTCTCTCTTGAGGAAAGACATGTCTTTCCAAGGTTAACTGCTCTTTCTTTCATACTTTCTGACATCCAAAGCCAGGAGGAATTGATCCTTATTCCTTATTCCCCACTAATGCTTTCAAACCCCACTTGTGCGATTGTCACCCAGCAATCACCACATCTCTATCCTGCTCAGATCTTTGATTTGCTCATCTATGAACTTCCAGGTGCTTCACATCCTCTCCAATAAGTTTAGTCCCTGGTTCCAACTCCTGCTCCTTTTGAATAACTTGGGCATCCCAGGTTCTCAACTTCGTCGACTTCTATGACCTCTGTCTCTACTTCAACCACACACAATAATGGCCTTATTTTGTATTTTCTTTCCCTTCACTCACCCGAGTTCACCCTAGGAGCAAGAATTATGTATTATATGATGCTTGTTAGTTTGGCAGCTTTGTAGGCAATAGATAGGAGATGGCAGTAATTGGAAGCTTGCAGTCCAATTAGGAGGGCTGCATTATAGCCTAGAAAAGAGGTAATGAGGGACTGAACAAGAAACTAGACGATCTCTAAGTTCTGACATTCTCAGATTCTATAATTGGTAGAGGTTGAAATTAGATAGGAAGTAAACTGATGTTAGGAATGTAGATTTCCTCTCCATTGGACATCTATAAGATCCTCTTTCCCACCCTGTACTCTAAGTGAGGTGGGCTATGTTTCCTTAGTCCTTCATGGCTCACATGGGACATCCATCCCAACTGTCGGGGACCTCAAATTCCTCATCTGTCAAATGGATGTAATAAACCCTGTCTTGACTCTCTCACACAGGGACTTTCTGAGGCTAAAGTGAGAGAATGGTTGTTAAAATTTTTCGAAATTTATAAAGCCCTACATAGCTGGCAGGGGTTATTGTTCTTCATGAAGAATGAGTTGCTTTTGTAAATGTTGGAGGTGACCTCTGTGTCTAGGCAAAGAGTTTTTCTAATTGTGAGGTGATGGGAAATGTCAGATTTATTGATTCGCATTTTTTGTCTGATGGTGGGAGGCAATTTAGTGAAACCTCTAGTGAGTTAGGGATGACTCAACAAACCCAGCTGCCTGATTGGCTAGGAGTGAGTTGTGTATGGAAAAAAGAGGCTAATTGAGTTGGCTTAGAGAGACCAGTTGGATAGATCCCAAATCTGGCTGTAATGCATTTTGAGCAAAAGAGGGCAGAGGATATAGTAAGTGACATTCCTGGGCCCAGGGGCAATTAGGATGCCAAGCCTGGAGGAACTTCTTAACCTTGAAAGGGTCCAAATGGGAACAGGTTGCCTCTGAAGGCAATGAGTTCTCTTTCATTGGAAACCTTTGATTAGAGTTGGATGGCACTTCCCAGGTGTAAGTGTTAGTGAGTTGGCACTTAATAAATATTTGGTGATTGATTAAGAAAATGACCGTAAATCTTAAGTGTTTTCGAACGTGTATTCTGACCTAAGCCCGGCATACTGACTTTGCTTTGGTACAATTCTCCCCCATGCCTTTAATACTTTCTCCCTTCATCTCCATTCTATGAATCCTCAAGGCTCCTAAGAAGGACTCAGTGCAAGGGCCACTTTTTAAGGTGAAGGCTTTCTTGCACCCTCCGACAGGTGTGTTCTTCCTCTCCAAAAGTTTTGTGTGCATTTTGTATTTATCACATGGATGCTTGCAGTAGAAGGAGAGCTCCTTGAGGGCAGGGAAAATTTTGTTCTTGTCTCTATAACCCCAGAACCCAGCATAATTCCTGGCACGGAAATTATATGATTATTATTATATAATTTTGTTCAGTCATTTTTCATGACCAGCTCTTCATGACCCCATATGGGGTTTTCTTGGCAAAGATACTGGAGAGGTTTGCCATTTCCTTCTCCAGTTCATTTTGCAGATGGGGAAACTGAGGCAAACAGGGTTGAGCTAGTGCAGGGTCACATAGCTAGTAAGTGTCTGAGGCTGGATGTGAGCTCAGGAAGGTGAGTCTTGTTGACTCCAGGGCTGACACTCTATCTATCTAGCTGTCCTCTGGAACATAGTAGGCACTTAATAAGTATTTGCTGAATGAATGAATGAATGAATGAATGAATGAATGAATGAATGCACAGGAAACTGAAATCATCAACAGGTATCATTAGGTACTCACATTGTGCCAAGCACTGAGCTAAGCATTGGACATTAATATAATGCTTTAAGGTTTGCATTTTTAAAAGTAAAATGTATCACTTCAGCTTCATAACTTTGTGAGATAGGTGGTATGGGTATTATTGTTCCCATTTTACAGATGAGGAAGCTGAGCTTCAGAGGGATAATGTGACCTGCCCAGGTGATCAATTTCAGAAGTAGGGCTTAAATCAGGGTCTCCTGGTGCTCTTCCCATTGTACCACATTGATTGTAGGTGGGAAGAAAACACCACATGAGTTGACCTACAGGAAGTAATGGGCATTACTCATTGGCATGAGTCAGACTCCTCAGCCACTTGTCCAGGGATTGTATCTGAACTAACTGATGCCTTTCAAGTATTTTCTTTCACATCCTTAGGTTGACAACAAAGACATTTGCTGCTGGGCTAGCCTCTTCCTTACCCCACTTCCCTGACATAGGGCTGTGGGTGGCATCTGAGTTGCAGCAACAAATGAAACAGACTTGTGGGGAATGTGGGCCAGGTCTCTCTGGGAAGATGTGACCTTCACCTTGTCCATTTTCTGCCCTGCTGTTGCTCATCCATGTGTCCTTTCCCCCTCCTCCTTTCTCTCTCTCTCTTTCTCCTTTCTCTAACAACTATAACCAAATGGCTACCATTGCCTGTGAAATGCCTGTCAATACATTTCATAGCCCAACATCTTTTTTACTCACCAGACTGTAACTCCTTTCCCCTTGAACAATGCTTTCCTATATATGTTGTCTTCCTCAATAGCATATGAGCTTTTTGAGGACGAGGCTTGTCACACTTTTGTATTTGTACTACTAGTGCTTAGCACAATACTTGGCACATAGGAAGAGCTCAATAATGTCTTTCATTCTTTTAGCCATCTGTAATTTGAACCCCATTTACAGTGTTTGATCTCTAACTGGCCATCTGAGTCCTCTAGACTTTCACCTACCTGGCAAGAAGCTCCCAATGTTCTTGGCCCATTGAAAGTAATTCAATCCTGAAGGATTCCCCATGACTCCCCTCCCCCCCATTGGCCTTCAAGGTATATAATCTAGCAGGGTCAGCTGCCTATCAGGCCACCCTCTACCTTGCAGAAAATAAGTTCTCGGATAATGTTAAAGAATAGAAGAAGATTTTGGATATCTTCTTCCAATTTGAGATTGCCATCTAACAGATTAGCTGGCTCCAATGAAAGCTGGGGACCTTGGCAGAAGATATCAATTCCTTCTGGACCATGCATTAGTACTTAGCATGGACTATATTTCCTTGATGGATTATTTTTAGAAGATTTGGCACCACTCATTCATGAAGAATTGGCCCAAGTGGGCATGGCCACCCCATTACCTGAGCTTATCTGGCTGTGGATGCCCAGAGTTCTGGTCAATCAATCCATCAAGTATTTATTAAGTTCCAGACTCTATCTTAGGCAGTAAGGATGCCAGTACAAAGGATGAAACAATCCCTCCTTTCTCCCTGCCCCCCCCCCCCACCTTGTCAGGCAATGAGCTGATTCAATGAATGGAAAACTGAACCTAGTTGGGAAGACCTGAGTTCAAATATGGCAGAAGATACTTACTAGCTTTTTGACCCTGGGCAAGTCACTTTACCACCACTTGACACAGTTTTCCTCATCTGTAAACTGAGGATAATGATAGCACTTACTTTCCAGGGTTGTTGTGAGGATGAAATGAGATTGTGTTCATAAAGCACTTTGCAAGTACTTTACAACTTACAACACTGTGTAAGTGCTAGCTGTTTATTATTATTAAGGAGTTTATAGTCTAAGGGGAAGACAAGAAATATATCTATAGATGTAAATATGAAGTTAATAAGCACAAAGCAGTTAAACACCGGGTAGTTTGGGTAGGAGGGCTCAAGCAATTGAGGGGATTCTGATAGCAGGGTCATTGTGGTGTTGTTCCAGGGTACCACATATAGAGGGTTCTGGATTTAGAAGGCACCAATAGCATCTCTAGTCCTCAGGCAGCTCAGCAATAGAGATCAGCAATAAGCTGGCAAGAATAATGAGTTAAAAGAGGAAGCTACCAGATGGCAGGCTAAAGGGAGTTCATCCCAACCCCACTCTGCCTTTCCTGCACCCTATGGCCTTGTGCTGAAGTCTCTGCTTTGCTCACACTGGGCTGCGTCTTGCTCCTCTCCATCCTCCTCCAGCTCCCTGCCCCCCAGCCACTGAAGGGACATTCTGGGCCAATTGCCCCAGGAATGGTTTCAATTAAAAAAAATAAACAAGCATTAATTAATTAATGATAATTATAGTTTTATAGTATTATAGAAGAAATATATAATTAGTAAAGCAGAATACAGAAAACTATTAGCTAATATTAATTAATTAAGCATCTAGTGTCTGCCAGTTCCTGTGTTAAGTTCTGGTGATACAAAGATGAAAGGAAATAGTCTTCAGGAGAGTTTACATTCTACCTGAGGGGATATAATATGTATACTAAAAACCTCGAATCCTCAAATCGATGTGTATTCTCTGAGGTGGGTGAACCCATCACTTATGCAGATAGCTGCTCCTTCACGCTGACTAGCCTGCACAAATCGTTGCCATTGTTGCTGCTGTTTCGTTGTGTGTAACTCCCTCATGACCCTGTGGATCATACAGTCCATGGGGTTTTCTTAGCAAATATACTGGAGTGGTTTGCTACTTCTGTCTCCAGGCGATTAAGGCAGACAGAGGTTAAGTGACTTGTCTGGGGTCACACTGTTAGTGAGTGTTTGAGGCTGGATTTGAACTCAGATCTTCCTGACTCTGGGTCCAGTAGTTTATCCACTGAGCCATGTAGTTGACTAATAGTTGTTCATATCCTCCCCTAAATTTAAGGAAGGAAGCTCACCCAGGGTACTGGGGTGGGACTACCTTGATTTTTTCTGACACCCTGAGATTACCAGTGGCACAAACAGGATGTTTCCTCCATTCTCCCTTGCTCTTGCCTATCTTCTTTTTTGATCATATTTTGTCTTTGATGAGCTCCTTTCCTCGGGTTCTTCTTTGTACTTCCTTATTTGTCAAGTAACAAACTGTGAAACACATATACAGATAAGTGAATACAAAGTGTCAACAAATTTTGTGGTACTTATCCCAGGCAAAAAAAATAAAATAGTCCTTTAGGTTCTCATCATATCTTGCCTTTGTTCTTATTAAAGGTGTGGCAGTTCGTCCAGGCTTGATGGGGAGAGGGAAAGTAGTGAAGTTTGGGGGTACTGAATCTTATCCACATAAACAATGAGCTACCCAGGGGTCAGCCCTTCTGCTACGTGGATAATAATAGCAGCTGACATTTATAAATACTTACTGTGTGCCAGGCACTGTGCTAAGTGCTTTAAAATTATTATCTTATTTAATTCTCACAACAACCCTGGGAGACAGGTACTAACAATATCCTTATTTTACAAATGAGGAAATTGAGGCAAACAGGTTAAGTGGCTTGCCCAGAGTCACACAAAGAATAAGTGTCTGCGGCCAGATTTGAACTCAGTTCTTCTTGACTTCAGGCCAGGCACATCAGGTCATGAAGCTGCTAAAGGTCCCTATTCCCAAACCATTTCTAGAAGAGTCAACTTTCATGCATCCTACAGCCCACCTGTTCCTGATGTTCTGAGCTGTCAGGCCTCTGGGTCTTTTCCCATTCCTCAAATTATCTTGTTATGTACTTATCTAGTTACATGTTTCATCTTCCAGGAGAATAAGGTCCTTGATGACAGAGACTACTTTTCATTTCTACCATTGTGTCCCCAGCACTTCATCTAGTAACCTTGCACATACTAAGTGATTAACATGTTTGGTAAAGTTAATCAAATTGAATTGACTGACCACAAAACAAGCTGAAAAAATACATTCTTGATAGAAATCAAATTTGCCTAGAATTGGATGTTAAGTGTATAGCACTTATATTTCAGTTGGACATGTCCCATTTTACTTCTAATTAGATGGTGTTAGAAGAGAAGGAAATAAGTAGGGCTAAGAAAGGGTGCATTTAGGGTTGGCATTTAGTGGTGGCAGCAGAAGGGGTGGGTGAGTAATCAGGACCACTGAGTCTTTGAACTCAGAGACCCAAGCAGGATCAATGGCTGAGAAGGTTATAGGTCTCAGAACTTCAGTTTTGGAGTTCAAGGAAGCTTGGAAAATGAAATCTTGGTGTCCACTTGCAAAGTCCCTTAGTCTGTCTCCAAGAGTAGGAGACAATAGGCTCATCAATCTAGATCTTTGAGGGACTGCAGAAGCCATTTCTTCCAACCTCTTTATTTAACAGATGAGGAAATTAAGGCTCAGGACTAGCTCAAAGTCACACATAATTAGTATCAGAGGTGGGATTTGAACATAGGTTATTTGACTCCAGAGTCAGTGTACTTTTCATTCCACCATACTGGTTCTGCCCTGTGGGCCCTGATTGTGGAATGAGGCAGGACTGAGGACGAGGGCTGGTTCTTGTCATCTTTCCTCTGTTTGTCAACCATTGCCTTTTAATGTATGGGCATTCCCAAATCCCAGAACACTAGTGGTCAAATGGACCTCATTGTAGGGTTCCAAGACTTTGGAAAACTTTGTCCTTACATCTTAAAAGGATACAGTGATATACCAGAGAAAATAAAGTTCCTGCCCCAGGACTTAACCCAAAGAATATGCTCCCTGAGTGATTTCTGCAGGGATCTAAACTGGAGGTCAAACCCTGTTTCTTTCTTTACCTCCCTCCTCTTATCTCCAGTGTCTCATCCAATTTCCCCAATGAACATTGGGAAAGTTCAGAGCAGTGTTGCATGTTTAATTAATTGCTATTACAATCTTCAAAGGAAACGGTGAGATGAAAGTTGTTTCTAATTACCGTGTTATGATGTCAGCATCGTCGCGTGCCTATGCTCCAAATTGATTTTATTAGAGTGGTGGATGAAGAATTAATTGAGTTGCTGTATGGTTCTACTTTATTTCCCTCCCCTTTAAGCAAGAGCAGCATTCAGGGACAATGAAAGGAAAAGCCTTTTGGGCTAGAATAACAATGAGGGCTGGGGGGAAGGGTAGAGAGGTAGAACTGGGCTCTTTAATAAAGACCTCAAGAGCATGGCTGGTAGACTTGGATTCTTTCCCAGGTGAAATCCAATAGAATCATAGAAGTTTAGAATTTCCAAGCTGAAAAGAGACCTTAGGGGTCATTCTGCTCAAGCTCTTACTTTTACAGATGGGGAGACTATGAGCAAGGATATGAGCTGCCCAAGGATAACACAGTGGTAGAATGCCATGTCCCATGTCTGGAATGCCTGCCTTCCTAATTGCTACCAGTTGATATAGCTTATCCACTCTTAAAGGATGAATCAAATGCTTTTTTGTTTTTTAACCTTGAACTCTTCTCTGATCTTCATAGTTTTAAGTGACCTTATAACATTTTATACTCTTTTTGAACATTCAATGTATTTTACAGGGTTGACTGAATCAGAAAATGATTTGGTATCCATAGAACTATAACTAAGAATTCTAGCAACCAGAGATAAATCCCACAAAATGCTACTGTGCCAAAGAGTATGACAAGTTCCCTAAAATCAACTTTTCAAGCAAGTTCCCTATGCAATCACATCTCTCTGTTTAGAAAAATCCCTGTTTCTCTCCTCTTCAGAATTCCCTCCCCCATCTTTCATTATTGAGAGTCTGCAATCTCATTTTATAGAATTCTAGGTGATGGGGTCCTCCTTCCTATTCTTTCTCTAAACCCTCTGAAATCTATTCACCAAAATCTGGAATGAAGGTTATTCTATTCTTGGCTTTTTTTTTTTTTGGTGAGGCAATTGGGGCTAGATGACTTGCCCAAGTTCTCACAACTAGCAAGTATCATGTGTCTGAGGCAGGATTTGAACTCAGGTTCTCCTGACTCCAGGGTCAGTGCTCTATCCACTGTGCCACCCAGTTGCTCCTATTCTTGACTTTTCTTTCTTCCTCTATCAAAAACTCAAGGATAGAGTGTACACTTTCTCCCAAATTTCCCATTGTTTCTACCACATCATCCAATTTCTATTTATTGGTGAAAATCAGATTCAGAATTGAGTTTCCTGTTGTTTCTTCTTTTACCTTTTGAAGGATGAAGTTACCAAGTTAAGAAGCTATTCAATCAATGAACGAATGGCATACAGCAATCAATCAACAGTTAGTTGATCAGTCAATAAATAATACATTAAATGCTTACCATATGCTGGACACTTCCCAAAGTGCTGGAAGCACAAAGACAAAAGGAATACTTTTCCTGTTCTCAGGGAGCTCATATTTTGGCCCAGAAGATGTACACATATATACAGGTACAATATGTACATTAAAAAAAACAGATAAAAGGTTACCCTGAGTGGATGAAGGCACTAGTAGTTGGTGAGGGGAAGGGGAATCCAGGAAAGAATTCCTATGTAAGGTGATCTTAGTCTTGAAGGAAACCAGGGATTCCAAGAAAAGAGGGGAGGAGAAAGTGCATTCCAGGCCTGGGAGACATTTACTACAAAGGCTCAGTTACAAAAGAAGAAACATCACGTGTAATGAAAAGCAAGAAGTTCAATTTGGCTGTATTGTAGAATTTATATAAGGGAGTAACATACAATAACATTGGACTGATAGGAAGGAGCCAGATTGTGAAGAGTGTGCAATGCTAACAATGCAGTTTATACTTGGTCTGAGAAATAATATGGACCACCTGGAGTTTATTGAGTAGAAAGGTGATATAGTTAGATCTCTGCTTCTGGCAGCTATGTGGAAGATGAGATAGAAATGGAGAAGACTTGAAGCAGGGAGATTAATTAGTAGGCTATATCAGTAGACCAGGCAATAAGTGAACTAAGTTGGTGGCTATGTGAATTAAGAGGAGAGGTTATATATAAAATATTTAGAGGCAGAAATAATAAGATCTGGCAACTGTTTAGATGTGCAGGGAGAGTGAGACTGAGGAGATGAAGATGATACCAAAGTTATAACCTTTAGTGACAGGAACATGGTGGCCCTTATAGGGAGGTTTGCAAGAAGGGAGAGGAAAAAAAATCCATTTATTTTAAATATGTACTATGTGCCGGGCACTGTACAAAGTGCTTTATACATTTTACCTTATTTGAGTTTTTTAAAAAGTGCTTTATAAATATTTTGTTTGGATTTTGAGAAGAAGATAATAAATTATTTTTTTTGGGTGTGTTGAGCTCAAGATGCCTATTTGACATTCGGTTCAAAATTTCTAATACAGTTGTTGATATGATACAGAATTTTGGGAGAAGAGCTAGGGCTGGATATATCCCCAGCTTTCCCCAGCTTTTCTTTTCTTTTTTTCTTTTTTGGCTAGGCAATGGGGTTAAGTGACTTGCCCAGGGTCACACAGCTAGTAAGTGTTATGTGTCTGAGGTCAGATTTGAACTCAGGTCCTCCTGAATCCAGGGCCGGTGCTCTATCCACTTCACCACCTAGCTGCCCCTAGGGCTGGATATAGAGTTCTGGAAATTACCTGTGTAGAGATGGTAATTAAATGCAGGCTTGCTGAGTGACAGGGTGTAGAGACAAAAGAGAAGAGGGTCCAGAAGAGATCCTAGGCCTACAAGCTGTTAGAGGGTGACCTAGATAATAATACAATAAAACATATTCTGGAGGAGTAGTCAGAGAAGCAGAAGGAGAGCCAAGAATGCTGTATAAAGAATTAGGAGTATCCAGGAGGAAAGGAGAATTCACAGTGATAAATGTTATAGAGGTCAAGTAGTATGAGGATTGAGATCATTGGTAGCTTTGTAGAGAGCAGTTTCAGTTGAATGATGAGGTTGGAAGCTAGACTTCCAGATAAGAGGAGAGGATTAATGGAGGTAAAGAGTGAGATCAATCCAAGGTCAGAGTTGAAAGACAAGGGGAAAGTACAGTTGGATTAGCTAACTAAAAGGGAGAGGTTGGGAAGGGAGGAGAGTATAGTCAGAAGAAATTTCATGGGCTTGGGAAAGAACTGAGGGGTGGAGGGATTGGAGGTATAGTGAAAGGGAACAATAGGTTTAGAAGTAGCAAGGTTGAGGAAAAACAACAGGGTGATTAAAGATTATGATTGGATAAAGGAATTTCAGAGTTCTTCAGCATGAAAATGGAGTAATGTGATAGCAAGATCAAGGGAGTTACTATTCCTGTAGAAAGTTGAGGTAAGATGCAGAAGTAGGCCAAGTGAAATTAGTAGATTGAAGAACTGGGAAGTTATCAGTTTTGACAACATTTCACCATATATACTGATGTCCACCAGTATAAGGGCAGGAGTTGGGTTAGAGAGGAAGACTAAGTCAGACATTGACCTCATTTAGAAAGGAAGTAGAATGTTCTGTGGAACAGTAGATAATGGCCAGCAGGATCTGAATTGGAGAGTGAATGTGAATAGAGTGAACTTTAGAAAAGAGGCTACTGAGTAATGGTGATAGTGTGAGAATCTAGAAATGGCAATGGGAAATAAGAAATATTCCAATATTCTTTCTGGCACCAGCATCTTGTAGAGTATGCAACCAGTACTAGAAAGGATGGCGAGAGATAAGATGCTGGGTCTCTACAGTGCTTGAAAATGGAAGAACCATAAGAGGAAGAAATCTAAAATGAGTGGAAGTTTGTTTATTATAGGATATGAGTTCCAGAGGGCATGATAGAAAGGATATTAGATTTGGAGAAAGCCATTGAAAAAGTAGGCTCAAAATAGATGAAAATGAGAGAATGGGCATCAGGATTTGGAAGGCATTGAGGTTATGATTTACTCTTATGTATCCAGGGATTTAGTGTCACTAGGACTAGGAAAATAAGAGTGCTAATCATGGATAATGAGCCCAGCTATGATATCCATAGATAGACACAGCACTAGTGATGAAGGCAAATGAGTAGAAAGTTTCAGGTCATAGTCTTGGGGGGATGGTTGTAGTTTCTGTACATGGTCAGAGCTGTGGAACTCATTCTAGTGAAGAAATTATTCACTTCTCTCATTTTGGTAGAGAGAATTCTAGCATATATGCAGATAACTGAAGCCCCCCTATTATTAATCTCCCTATTTTGTGCCTCTGTGTTAGATTTGTCACCTGTTTCCTAGATTTACCTGTTTCTTCTTTCCTTCCAGGTACTATGCTGTATGTGCCAATGGTAATATTGCTTTTGCTTTTACCTTCAATAATCTTCCCTCAGATGTCCTTTACCTTGCTTCACCATTTTGGTTTCTGAATTTCCTCTCATGGCTATAATCTTAATAGACAATTCTTCCCTTCTTTTTGCCTATCATGTTTCTTTTAAAAAAGAATTATCCTTCTAGAGTCATATTTTAATCATTTGTCTTTTCTTACTGAGTCTAAATATGAGGTCAAATTTACCTTCTTGCATTTGGATTCTTAGGTCAGTTTGCTTGTTAACCATTCTTTGTGCATTGCTGTATAAATAACTGCAGTGCTACATTTGATGACTGATTCCCTTCTTGGATTTTGTTTCCTATGACCTTTAGGGTGTTTCTGTTGCTGTTGTTTGTTTCCCCTATGGTAACTACCACTGGTGGAATCTAAGGTATTCTTGATCCCTTTATCTTGTAATGTCAAGGTCTCTCTGGTTTTTGGTTCAGGCTTCTTCTCTTAGTCTTTTTGCTGAAGCAGTTATAGAAGAGAAGCCTCACAAAGCTCATAAACTAATACAGAGAGTAAAAGGATTTCAATGCCATTTTCCCAAGGCCCTCAGGGTCATGTTGCCTCCCAGAGCTCAGTATTTTATATATTCTTGGGAAGCAGGGTGATTTGGTGGAGTGGGGAGTCAGAAGACCTGGGCTTTAGGTCTAACCGACCTGACTAGCCAGGCAAGTCACTGAACTTCTCTGTTCCTGTGTGCACAGTGGAATAACTATACTTGTATCTCAGATGATTATTTTGAGGAAAGAATTTCAGAAACCTAAAAGTGCTAGAAAATGACAAATTACTGTCAAACACTAGAGCCTTTTGGAGACCATCTTACCATAAAGATGAGAATTTTAGGCTGAGCAAGTGAAAGGAGTTAATATGTACTAGGCCAATAAAGGAAGTATATTTTCAATGGAATGGTGCCCCTGACTTCATCAGTCAAGGAGCATTTACATGCCTATTGTGTGCCACACCGGGCTAGGTGCTAGGAATACATAGGAATGCTAAAGACCACACCTGCCCTCAAGGAGCTCACAGCTGAATGATTGTACTGTTTAGCTAGCTACAAAAGCCTCTGTTCCATCCCTCTCTTAATCTTTGCAGAGTTTTGTTATAAGAAAAGGTTGTGTGGAACAGTAGAAGGAGCACTGAGTCAGGAAGACCGGAGCTCAAATCTGGCCTTGGACACTTACTAATTGTGTGACCGTGGCCGGGTTACTTAACCCTGGTTGCCTCAGTTTCCTCATATGTAAAACGAGCTGTGGAAGGAAATGGCAAAATGCTGTAGTATCTCTGCCAAGAAAACCCCAAGTGGGGTCGAGAAGAGTCAGGCATGACTGAAATGACTAAACAAAAATGAAATGGGGCTTAGTCCTGGTGCTAAAAGCAGCCGGGGCAAAGTCATTTAGCTATGCCCTCTTCTACCTGGTTTTCAAATCAATAAAATGGGAATAGTGACTCTTCCACTTTGTCTACTTATTTGAAATTTTATCTAGTACTGCTTTATTCTTGAAAATGTTTGCATGCCATTCCTTCGGAATTCCAGGTGGCATAGTGGGAAGAGTGTCAGGCCTGGAATTGGGAAAACTTGAGTTTGAATCCAGCTTCAGACACTTACTAGCTCTGTGACCCTGGACAAGTCACTTAACCCTGTTTGCCTCAGTTTCCTCATCTATAAAAGGAGCTGGAGAAGGAAACAGTAAACCACTCCAGTATCTTGACCAAGAAAACCTCAAATGGAGTCACAAAGAGTTAGACACAACTGAAATGAATGAACAACAGTGAGAAAGCTAAACTAAAGATGGAGTTTTAAGACCCTTCCTGCTCCTGACTTTCTGAGTTTTCAGGCCTCTTCTAGCTCTGACATTTTAGGTCCTCAGGCCTCTTCTACTTCTGACATTCCATGGCTCTTAGATGCTGCCCTGTGGGGTAGTTAGGACCAGTAACTAGAAGAGGACCAAAGGATGAGTTTCAGACCCAAAAAGCTGAACTAATGTTGGTGAGGCTGAACAGCTTCTGGGTCTTTAATTACTAATCTGTAATGAACGCTGAAATTAAATTAAAATGTGGAACTGATACTAGGCATGTGCTTTCTTTTGTTGGAGCCTTTGGAAAAGGGGCTGAAAATTTGAGCGTTGATGGGAAGATAGGAGATTGAGCAGTCGTGAGACCCATGACTGTAGGGCTCCATAGACATAATGGAGGTAGCCAAGTAAGAGAAACGTCATGTCTGGCTTTCTGGCCTCCAGACTTTTCTCCCTCCCACCCTCCAAGTTTCTCCAATGCCTCCACAAATCCAGCAAACCATTCACTGATAAGTAATAATTACAAATGGCATTATTTAAATGATTTAAGGTTTGTACAATGTTTTATATACAATCTCATTTGATGCTCACAAACACTCTGACAGGTAGGCACAACAGGTCTTACATTCCAATTTTATAGATAAGGAAACTGAGGTTGAGTGTGGGTAAATGACACAGCTGTAACCGTCACAGATAGCATTTGAACAGTGATGTCGTGTTAGACACCCTCTCCACCATATTGCACTACCTCTCATTTCATTTAGTCCCACTGCTCTCTGTCTCTCTCTGTGCTCTGTGTGTGTGTGTGTGTGTGTGTGTTGTGTGTGTGTATGTATGTGTGTAACCTTATCTATCTGTAGGGGAGATGGTAGGAAAAGATACAGGTTCTGGACTGAAGGGATTCTTTTGTCTAGGGAGTCAAGACTTAGACATAGAACAATTTAATCAAATTCACATTTATGTATTAAGTGTCTGTGTGCAAAGCATTGTGCTGGTCCCAGTATAGAACATATGAGATTCTTGCCATTTGCCAATATAAAATGAGCCAAATCAATCTGATGTTCCCATGGGAAATCCTATGTGAGCACATGAACCAAAGAGAGGGATTTGTGAGATTTCCCTCCCAGACTGACGCCAGATCATGTAAGCCCTGAGAACTTCAGTTCTGGGCCAGAGGTTATGTCCTCATTAACTCTTCATACACTAGATGTTCCTGCAAAATTTGAACTCAGATTTCCATGTCCTGTCTTCATGCATTTGTACAAGCCAGTGTAGAAGCCAGCTTGGCTTAGGTGCCTATTTAAAAACTGCCCTTTTCATGAATCTCGAAATAAAGAAGTACGTATTTCAGCTCCACTCTAATGCCCTTTCTTCTACCTCCAGCTGTACCCTCCTGGGTTCAGAAAGATGTTATCTAGCTGTTGCTGAGCCCAGGAAGATGTTCAGCTGCTGAAGCCAGCCCAATCTAAGCAACACCTAAGCAAACACTCTGATATTTATGCCTTTAACTCCATAGCTATCTGTGTTTTTTTTTTTTTTACAAGATGTACATTGTAGAAAAATTTGTACCTAACAGATCTGGACCTAACTCCTATTCCTTGATGTATATAGGCCACTTTGATCAAATGAGATACTATTTGTAAAGTGCTTAGCACAATGCCTAGCACATAGTAGGTGTTATATAAACGCTTATTCCTTTCCCCCTATAGGAAGTGTGTGCCACTTCCTAAACAAATATGTACTCCAGCTTGGCTAATGTAAAATTGGAGCAATCCTGCCTGCTTTTTTGTTTCTTGACACCCTCCCCCTCCACCCCCACCCCCCACTTTGTCCTACTCTTTCCTCCACCTTTCAGAATTCTCCTCTCCTTTTAAGGCTCTATTCAGATATCACCTCCATAAAGCCTTCTGTGATTCCTTCAGTTATTTATTAATGCTCTCTCTCCTTCCTTAAATTACTATATTTTAGCATATATTTTGTTATTATCTTTAAAATTTATTTTGACACTAAAGATTGTTAAAATATGAAAGAGGAAAGAAAAAAATGATTATAAAGTATAAACAAAAAGACATTAGTACATTTAACTAACCGGAAATTGTAAGGCTCTTATATAGCTATAACTTTTACTCTATTATATGTTCTTAATTTTCTTGAAAATGGCAACTTTTGTATTGATTTTTTAAAAAAATATATTTTGGAAAGACACAACAACTACTCATCAGTAAATATCAGCCATCCTCGCTTATACTCTTCCTCATAAAATAGTTAGCAACATTTTCCATGACAATGATTGAGACTGACAGCACCTGGAACATTTGGATGAACATTTCTTAACAGAAAGTAGGAAGTATGCTTGACTCAGAATTTATCAGATCAACTTCCCTGGCCATTATATTAACCTTGAATTCTATTTATTTACTACTGTCTTTGTTTTCTTCTACCTTTTCTCTTTCTCTGTGTGTTGTGTGTGTGTGTATATACACATACATATATATATATATATATACATATTATATATGTATGTATGTATGTATATGCACACACACCTTCTTTCCCAGCCTCTCTTAATTCTTCTCTGACTTATTTTCTATTTATAAAAGCTATATATATAGCTTGTTTGTACATATTTGTCTGGATATTGTTTCCTCTATTAGATCGTAACCTCATTGAGGGCAAGGACTGTCTTTTGCCTCTCTTTGTATGCTGCTTAGTACAGTGATGGTATGTGCTTAGCTTAGCACAGCACCTGGTATGCAGTAAGCATTTAATAAATGTTTTTTTAATTAATTTTCATCATTGTAGTCAGTCATTATATATATATGTATATATATATATATATGTATATATACGTATGTATGTGTGTGTGTGTATATGTATGTATGTATGTATGTATATCTTATCCTTTTGGTTCTGCTATTTTAGTTCTGTGTCAGCAGCCAGGAAGCTGGTCAGAAGCTGGCCAGAGTATAGAGTGAAGCTCGGTTGGAACAGCCCAAGATACAATAGGCCACAGGTATCACTCACATTTCAGGACAGCAGGTGCCCCAGAAAGAGAGTTCCAGAGGTAAAAGGGTTATGTCTTCCAGGGTCTCTGGATCAAGCGGCAGGATCACTGGTTGTTGGTGTTGGTTGTCCTTTGTTCTTGAAGAGGACTGTGACATCAGGGAGGTCATGCCATAACCTGCAAGTGAATTGGATTTAAGTGAGGGAGGGCTGTGCAAAGTCATCAGCGTCATTTTCTCCTCTGGGTCCAGTGGCAAGATATAGACTAGGATGACTGGAGATGGCCCCCCAGTGACTGGTAAGAAGCTTGTTGGAATACAGTGGAATTTCTGGATCAAAGGATATAAGTAGTTTAGTGACTTTTCTCTTATAAATGCAAATTGTTTTCCAAAGAGTTTGACCTTTTCCAAATTCCGCCAACAATGCTTCATTGCATAGTGGCAGGTGCGCCTGTATTCTCACAGCCCCTCTAGCAATGCCCATTTCTATCTTCTACCATCTTTGTCAGTTTGATGAGTATGAGGTGAAAACACTTGTTTTGATTTATATTTTTCTCTTTTTTAATGACGTGGAACTTTTTTCATGTAGCTGTTGACAGTTTTTATCCTTTTTCTTTTTTAACTGCCTATTCATATACTTTGACCACTGGTCCATTGGGAAATGACTCAGTAATATATTTGGGTCAATTCTTCATGGATTTTGGATCTCAGAATTTCACCAGAGATATATGATGCAAAGGTTTTTTTTCAATCAATAACTTTTCTTCTTATTCTGACAGTATTGATTCTTGTGCATAAAAAGCTTAAACATATTTTTTAGACTTTTGAATGTCTTTGATTTCACAGACTTAAGATTTTGTGAGTTTAGCACTGGCCTAGTTGGTATGGAATATATAAAACACAGTCCTTGCTTTCAAAGAGCATGAAATCTCAGAGTTAGAAGGAAACTCAGATGTTATTTTTTTGAACAGCTTCAGTGAGGGAAACTCACTACTTTATTGGATAGCCCATTCTATTTGAAGGGCAGCTCTAAATATTGAGAAATGTTCCCTCATGCAAAGATAAAATCTACTTCTCTGTGGCAAGTAGGATCATGGGATTGTGAACTTTTGTTAAGTCGTTTTTCAGTCATGTCTCACTCTCCATGGCCCCATTTGGGGTTTTCTTGGCAGAGACACTACAGTGGTTTATCATTTTCTTCTCTAGCTCATTGTACAGATGAGGAAACTGAGGCAAACAGAGTTAAGTGACTTGTCCAGGGTCACACAGCTAGTGTCTGAGGACAGATTTGAACTGAGGATGATGAGAGTTCCTGCCTTCAGGTCTGGAACTCTGAACACTGTGCCACCTAGCTGCCCTGGATTGTGAGCTATAAGGGACTAAAGAATTTATCCAGTCCTCCTTTTCACTGATGTAAAAAAGAGGCAACTAGGTAGATACTGGATAGAGATTGGACTGGGAGTCAGGAAGATCTGAGTCCAAATCTACCCTGAGATATTTAATACCCGTGCAATCCTTGGCAAGTCATTTAATCTCTCCCTGCCTCCCTTTTCCCATCTGTAAAAAAATGGGAATAATAATAATAACACCTATCAGGGGTGGCTAGGTGGCACAGTGGATAGAGCACCGGTCCAGCAGTCAGGAGGACCTGAGTTCAAATCCAGCCTCAGACATATAACACTCACTAGCTGTGTGACTCTGGGCAAATCACTTAACCCCAATTTCCTCACCAGAAAAAACAAAACAAACAAACAAAAAATAATAGTACCTACCTCCCAAGGTTGTTGTGAGGATGAGATAATCTATGGATAGCACTTTGCCAACTTAAAGTGTTGTGTAAATGCTTCTTCCTTTTCCTCCTCCTCCTCCTCCAAAAAAACCCCTCACGATAAAACGAAAACCTGACCAGGGCACCTTCAGATCGGAGGGAGGAGATGAATGGCTAAACTGGCTGCCTATCAGAATCCACAGGACACCAAGAAGCGGATATTCTGGGGGCATTAAAGAATTATTACTGTGTCTGTGTCTGCCTGATTCCCCAAAGCTTTGGAATCTTTATATTTCAGTGACTTTCGTGGGGCTCTAATACATAGAAAGGGGAGGCTGTGCCTGAGAGACATCCATGCACCAGGCTGTGGTCTTCTGTCTCATCTCCTGTTCAGTTCATTCCTGTCCGCTTGGCCACTACATTTCTGGTTTCATTGATCTGGGCAACATTTTGGCCTATCTCCCTGGGATCTAGTACCTTGGTCCAGCTCACTTATGGGCTATTGTTAAAGCACTGATCAACTCAGTTAGGGCTGTACTTAGCAATACTAACTTCAGGGTTCCCCAACACATTATTTGGCCCCTTCACTTTTTGTATTCCTTTGTTTATAAATAGCACTTTACCATGCTCTATGGGAATTAAACAAAACATCATTTAATTGGAAGAGCACAGGATTTGGAGTTAAAGGCCTAGGTTCAGGTCCTTGCTCTTTCGTTCACTAGCTATATGACCTTGGATAAGTCACTTCAGCTCTATGGGCCTCAGCTTCCCTCCTCCACTAAAGAGGGATTTGATTAGATAATCTTTAAAGTCCCTTTCAGCTCAAAATCTGTGATTCTGTTTTTCTCTAATTTAGACTACTTAGTGTAGCCTATGTAATGTAGCCCACACAAGCTCTGAGGAGCCTTATGGCAGCTTCCACTCTAACAGAGGAGTCTCAGGTCCTAGAGCAAGGTCATACTTCCCCCAAGTATTCTAGACATTCCTTGGAAGAGCAGGAAGGGGTTCTCTAATGACATTCACTTGAGCCCTCATTAGTATGGTTTTCCCCCAGATTGTCATTTGAGAATCATTTTAATTATTCTGCCATAATTAGCTTTTAGAAAGGGAGTATTTACTAAGGTGGTATGTAAGAGCAGTTGGTACAAAACAATGCAGCAAAAGTCTGTGATAAACTCATCCACAATTATATACAAGATCTAGGGGAAAATGGGTTTGAGCTTAAGGACACATGTAGCAAACTTTGTGGTGTCAGGAAGTTCTTTTCCCCAATTCCTGAAGTGCTAAAGAAGTTCCCTTTATGGGTGATGTAGTTTCTTTGTTGGGTTCCTTGATGACCTGTCAACCTACTTCCACTCTGTCCTGGTCTCCTTAATGTATGCACTGCTATTAGCTGATTGAGGGATGATGCTAGGAAATGAATGGGAAGATGGGAAGTCCAGCATCCTCCAGACCCTTCTGGATCTTCTGGATACAAGAGAGGAGAGGAGATGCAGGCAAAGGCAGAGACCTCTTCTTTTCCCCAACTTGGTTCCTTCTCAGGGGTTTTTACAGGAATTACTTCAACCCTTCAAATGACTTTGGTCCAAACTAACTTAATAATTTATTGGTGACCCTTAGGATGTGACCTGGTTTCCTCAGCCTATCCTCTTCATACTTAGTCTAAAGCCTGTGATTGATTGTAACAAGAGCCTGGGATTGAAACAGATTTTTTTTTCACATCATGAAGGCAGTAGGGCATCTTATCAATTAATGTAAGTGTAATGGGGTGACTGGGTTGAGTAAATCAAACAACCTCCCCCCATATTTCAAAATCACATTAGAGGCATACCTCATTTTACTGTGCTTTGCTTTGTTATGTTTTGCAAATATTGTGTGTGGTTTTTTCTTTCTCTTTTTGTTTTGGTTTTTACAAATTGAAGGTTTGTGGCAACTCTGGGTCAAGCAAGTGTATTGGCAGCATTTTTTGAACAGCATATGCTCACATCATGTCTCTGTGTGACATTTTGGTAATTCTCGCAAATGTTCATTTTTATTTCAAACTTTCATTATTATTATACGTGTTACGGAGATCTGTGATCAGTGATCTTTGAAGTTACTGTTGTAATTGTTTTGGGGCTCCATGAACTGAGCCCATATAAGATGATGAACTTAATTGATAAATGTTGTGTGCGTTCTGACTGCTGCACTGATAGGCTGCATTTCATCTCTCTCCCTCTCCTCTTTTTTTGTTGTTGTTCAGTAATTTCAGTTGTGTGCAGGACAATATTGAAAGTAGGCCAAATGATAACCATAGAATGGCCTCTAAGTGTTCAAATGAAAGGAAGAGTCAAATCAATGTGGCAAACTTCACTGTTGTCTTGTTTTAAGGAATTGCTACAGTCACCCCAACCTTTAGCAACCACCACCCTGATAAGTTAGCAGCCGATTGAGGCAAGACTTCCATCAGCAAAAAAAAAAAAATTATGACTTGCTGAAGGCTCAGATGAAAGTATTTTTAGTAATAAAGTATTTTTAATTAAAGTATGTACGTTGTTTTTAGGCATGTACTGTTGCACGCCTAATAGACTATAGTGTAGTATAAACATAAGGAACTAGGAAACCAAAAAAATTGTGTGACATTTTATTATGATATTTGTTTTATTGTGATGGTCTGGAACCAAACCTGCAATATCTCTGAGATATGCCTGTATCCAACAGGTTAAGTCATGTGCCCAGGTTCCCCCAAAGTTAGGGGAAACTGCATCTGAGGCATTTTTAGCCATTACATTTGAGTCTTGAAAAACTGATGCCTCCTAGCAATCCTTGGGCAAAAAAAATTCTCACCAAATAAGAGGCAAGCCAAAGATGACTCTGAGATGCATAGTTCACTAGACTCTGAGTTCTGGGTTTGAGTTCCAATTCTGGAGTAATAGATGTGTGACCATCTAATTCATGTAAGCTCTCTGGCTCTGTTTCCTTATCTGTAAAATGAGTTTAACCCTGTCACACTTGGTTGCTGTGAAGAACATGCTATATAAACACTAAGCCACTGTATAATAATATATTATTATTATTATTTTGTTTTAGTAGTAGTAATGTGAGGCAGTCCAGGCATAGGGGTTAGAGAACTGGCTCGTAAGGCAAGAAGTCCTGGGTTGAATCCAGAGATGGGGAGAGGAGTGAGCAGCAAGAAGACTGGAAAGGCAGGAAGGGCCTTGGCTATGGAAGCTTTAAAAGACAGAGGATTTTACATTTGACCCTGGAGGCAATGGACATTGGAGCTGATTGATGGGGGTGGGGGATGAGATGGTCAGAACTTTGCTTTAGGAAGATCACTTTGACATCTGAGTGAAGGATGGGCTGGAGTTGGGAGGGACTTGATGTAGGGAAACTAATCTGTACCAGTAATATCTTCAATGCTTCTTTAACTTTTAGGGGGCAATTTGGTTGATGTCCCAGTCTGATCCCCCTCTTGGCACTTCATATATATATATATATTTGTGTTTGTTATGTGGCCCAGAGAATGTCCCAGGGTGGAATTTGTAAGGTCCTATTTTAAATTCCTCCTAGGAAGTCCTCCTTCGCCTTCCTCCTTGGTGGTATCTAGACCGTGGCTGGTGAATTGCCTGCTTGGACCAAGAATGGAGGTGTCCTACCCTGTCTTACCACAAATTTGTAGCTAAACCTGGGCTGGGCCTTGGAAAAACCATTCATCTCAATCTCTTTCCTCCAAGGCAGGAGAAATTTACGGAGTCCCTGAGGAAGGTAGAAACCAGTGTTCACTCCTTTACCCACCCTACCAGAAACCCAGACCCACCCCATCACTGAGAAGGAATTGACTAATACAGGTCCAGAAGGTGAAAATAGACAAGGGCTAGGATCCATTTGCATTACTCACAAAGGCCAGGATGAGGAGGAATATGGTAGAGATGGGCAAACAGGAACATTCCTTTGAAATAACTAATGGAAATAATAGTTTATGTATTATTTACTTCTCAGGGTTGTTAGGAAAGTACTTTTTAAAACTTAGGGAAATGGGAGCTAAGAGTCATTCCTACTGCACCCAACCCCCACCATAAAGCATTCAAATATCTTTAAAATTTTAAAATCAAAATAAAAAGTTAGAGATAGAATGATAAATTGTATTGCCTGTATTTTTTTTAAGAGAAGAGAATGTCAGAGTTAGAAGAGAACTTTAGAACATAGAACATAGCTATCAGAGCTTGAAAAGGAAGAGAAGAGGAAGAGGAAAGAAAGGGAATAAGCCCTACAATGTGCCAGGCACTGTGCTACTCACTTTAAAATATTGTTCTCATTTGATCCTCCCAATAGCTCTCCAGGATAGGTGCTATTATTCTCTCCATTTTACAGTTGAGGAAACTGAGGCAAATAGAAATCAAGTTGCTTGCCCAGTGTCACACAGCTAGTTGGTGTGTGAGGATGGATTTGAACTCAGGTCTTCTATACTCCAGGCCCAGCATTGCCACTTGGCTGCCTCTGAAAAGACTATAGTGAACAGAATGTTAGACTATAAAATGTCAGAGCTGGGAGAGGATTTAGGACACAGACCGTTGAATACCTGATTTGGAAAGGGCCTTAGAACGGAGAATATGAGAGCTAGAGGGTACTTTAGAACATACAGTGCAGATTGTCAGAGTTGGGAGGGTCTTAGAACATAGAATATCAGATCTGGAAGGGACATTAGAGCATTGAGTGTCAGAACTGGGAAGGCTTTTAGAATTTAGAATGTCAGAGCTGGAAAGGAATTTAGAAATCAGCGCATTTAATCCTCTTACTTGACAGAGGAAGAAACTAAGTCTTGGAATCAGTAAGTAACCTACCCAAGGTCAGAGAGTGAGTTAATGGAAGCCCTGAGACTTGAATCCAAGCTCACTCGTCCTTAGTCTTATGCTCTCTTTAATACACCCTACTGCCTTCTCCATTAGCGCTGAGAAATTTCTACCCTGAGGAGCAGTGTGATTGAAGAGAGTCATCCCCCCTGAATCCTGAGGTCAGGGGAGATCTGTGCCATTTATAACCAGCAGGCCTTTCCAGCCAACTTCCATATCCATCCAACCAGAGATTAGCACACACCTGCTGAGTGAAGGCATTGCTGACTGTTAGAAACCAATTTCCAGGCCGAAAAGGCACCTAGTCAACAATGAGATCTTCTTCCATTAGAGGCACACTCATTCCAAATAACTAAAAATGCTCTTGTGTCCAAGCTTCTTGTGAACAGAACATCTTCCACTTCTGAAATAGGTTTTTACGTTAATCGCAGCTAATCAGTAGGGTGGGACTGTTTATATCAAAAACCATTTATTCCTGGGAGTAAAGAGAAGGAAAAAGCTTATTTTTTTTTTTTGGTTTCAGCCTGGCATCCTCAAAAGAGGCTAGGATTTAGAGGCATAGGCCCTGAGTTCAAACCCTGACTCTGACATTTACCAGCTGTGTGACCTTGGACAACATTTCTCACATCCGTTCTCTTCATTCATATAGTCACCACCCTAGAACAATCCTTCATCAGCCCTTTCCTCCAGACTATTGCAATAGCCTTCTAATTCATCTCTCCCCATTAATCTATTCCCCACTCAGCTGCCAAAGTGATTTCCCTAAAACACAGCTCTGCCTATATCAAACCATGATCCATGTCCATGATCAAATAGATATAAAGTCCTCTGTTTGGCTCTTAAAGTTCTTCCCAGGGCCTCTTCCTACCTTTCCAGTCTCCTTCACCTTCCTCCCCTCCTTGTATTCTCTGATGCACTGGACTACTCCTGCTACTCCCTCCACTTCTCATCTCCATACATTTTCATTGCTATCCTCCATGCCTGGGGTTCCCGTTCCCTTTCCCTTCTCATTACTGCCTCTTAGTTTCTGTGGCTTCCTTCAAGAGTAGGCTCAAATATCACCTCTTCTGCAGGAAGCCTTTCCCAGTCTTTCCTCCAACCCCAAGTCGTGGTTAGCACTTTCCCTCTGAGATGATCTTCCATTTACACTGTATACATCATGTAGGTACCTAGTTATATACATATTCTCTTCCCCCATTAGACTGTGAGCTCCTTCAGGAAGGGAACTGAGTTTTGCCTTTCTTTGTCTCCGCCGAACTTAGCACTGTATCTGGCATACGTGATTAATAAGTAATTGTTGACTGACTGATTCTGATTGAGTAAAATCACAACAATCTATACCCGATAGATAGTAACTTGGCACTCTTCACAAAGAAAGAAATGGATCTGAGGGATGACAGTTCGCCTTCTGTCTCTACTATAGAGAGCTTGGTATTTACTCGGCATTTCCATCCAACAGGGTACATTTACATAATTATCAGGCCAAGCATGGGACCGCTCAACTTGGGATTGTTGTTATTGAATGGGATCATGATAGTACCTCTTAGTGCCAATTAGCAGTTGGAATATCGATATTTCTTTCCCCTTCACCTCTACTTAGGGAAGAGAGACTGGTGAAGTAGGTAACTGTAAACTCTTGGTGAAGTGCCAGTGCTGTAGGAAGGTCATTATCTATCTTTCCCCACCATTCTGCCTGCCCTTATGACCAGGCTAATCTCTGCCTGAAGCAGAGAAACTCAGATGCATTGGATAGAAGCTCATCATCTAAACTTTCATAACGGCTCAGGCAGCTAGGTGGGCCAGTGGATAGGGTGCCTGGCCTGAAGTCAGCAAGGCTCATCTTTGTGAGTTCAAATCTGGCCTCTAGCTGTGTGACCCTGGGCAAGTCACTTAAGCCTGTTTGCCTCAGTTTCCTCATCTGAAAAATGAGCTGGAGAAGGAAATAGCAAACCACTGCAGTATCTTTGCCAAGAAAACCCCAGGTGGGGTCATGAAGAGTCAGACATGACTGAAATAGCTCAGTCCACCCTGTTATGCTGAGCTTTTCTGGAGACCACTGGTGCCAGTGACCAAGTCGTTCATAGTCGTCCTCTAGTTCCCATTCTCTATCTCACACTCATTCCCAGGACACTGCCTCTGATCTTAAGCCAAGTCAAAAATGAATTTTCATGGCTCCCTGACTCCACCCATCCTAAATCTTCCCCTCTAATCTTCTACAAATGTATTTTTTAATTTTGCTTGGATGCACACCCAGAACAGCCTGTCACTGTGGTTATTGACTCTTTCCTGCTCACAGCTTCCTGACTGGTCTCCTAAACCATGAATCAACATTTACCAGCCCCAAGGTTAATTTCCCCCCTCCTAAATGCTGTTATGTAAATACAAATACTTGTTATCTCTTACAGTTGCCCCCCCTCCAAAGATGAGAGGTAGAGAGTTGTTGACCGTGAAGGGCACACTGTTTCCCTTCCCCCGACTCTAAACCCCTCAGCATCTCAAGCTGTTTCCACTCACTGCTGGTGAACTTGGGAAAGATACTTCTCTTTTGTAGAACTCCATCGCCTTATCTATATAATGAAGAAGTTGGGTTAGAGGCTCTTTATATTCCCATTCAATTACAAATCTTATGAGGGCCAGCTTAGACTTACGGAAAAATAGTTAAAGATTACATTAGAAGGCTTAGGTCCTATTATGTCCAAGGTAGTTCCTAATCAGAGGAGGAGACGATAGAGGTGGAGGCCTTGCCAGAGTGATGAATGGCTGCTGGGGAGGATGCATAAAAAGGGGGTCCTGGGAGTCATGCGCTGACCCAGACTTGGTATGTTCTCTTTTATTTTGTGAGTAACATTTAGAAGATGACCACTTAGGATCTGCAGAGTGTATGGAAAAAAAAAAGAAGGATGGGAAGAAGAGAGAGGATGTAGGATTCAGATGTTTTATTATAGTGGTAACTGATGCAGTGGTAATGCTTCTGTCCTTATGTGGATAAGCCAGGCCTCAGGGCCTGGGGCAAGCTTTCTCATGGGAGCCTCTCAGAGGATTAGCAGAGTGGGCCTCAGTTCTGGCAATCAGTGTGTAACAGAATGTAT
Source organism: Phascolarctos cinereus (assembly GCF_003287225.1). Taxonomy (NCBI): domain Eukaryota; kingdom Metazoa; phylum Chordata; class Mammalia; order Diprotodontia; family Phascolarctidae; genus Phascolarctos; species Phascolarctos cinereus. The sequence goes on from NW_027555847.1 coordinate 647,112,256, forward strand.
AGCTGCATTTGGCCGTGAACTTTGAGACAGGGATGAGCAATTTCTTAAGGGGCAGAGAAGGCTCTGGGCTCAGATCTCTCCTAGAGAGAAAGAATCATTGAGTGCAGAAGCAAAAAAACCCCCAAACAAACATTGGGGTTGTCAACTAATCTAACTCTCTCACTTATCAGAAGTAAAGTGTGTAAGTGATTGACAAATGGCTATGGCTGAGATGGGACATGGGCCCAGGTCTCCTGACTCCTGGTTGAACATTCATTCTATTCCACCAATGTAAACACAGTGAAAAGACTTGAATTTGGAGTCAGAAGGTGTGGGTTCAAATTCTGGTCCTGTTAACAACTTGTGTGACCTTGTGAAAATCACTCTTTATGGGCCTGTATTTTGGATTAGAAGACCCTACTAATTCCAAGTTTATGATCCAATTATTTCTTACAGGGAGCCAAGGAGATAAGGTGAAGAAGGGAAGGGATGAGATGGGTGGAAAAGGATGGATGAAGAGCGACAAGACAGCCGGGGCCTGCTCCCTTGGGAGCCTGGAAGCTGGCTGTGTTTGGGATCTGATTTTAGCTGAACATCTCATGAATTCCTCAAAGCGTGGGAGGACTCGTGTCAAAAACTGAGCTGTGTGGGAATTGTGATTTCATCGAGTATCCTGGCAACATCATCCGCCCCCGGAGCAGGAGCTAAGAGACGCCATAAGAAAAGCACATGCATGTAACTAACCCCTGCCTCCAGACGGCCTCACGGGGTCCCCCTCAGCGGGAGTCACTCAGGGAAGACTCCTTCCTGCATCACGGCTCCCCAGCACAGACGGGGCCCTGATGCTCTGGCAGATTCTCCTGTGAGGGGGGTTACCCTTCCCAGGATCCCTCTGCAGGCAGACTCCAGGGTGGTGGCTCCCCTGGAGAAGGTGGGCGGGAGACAGAGGGGATCTTAGAAACATGGCATCTCAGGGCTGGAAACAATCTCAAAAGTCATCGGGTTTGACCCAAAGCGTGAATTTTGCATGCTGTAAAGGGGATTGGGGGGACATCAGTACAGTGACAAAGAGTACCAGCTTTAGTATTTAGAGGCTCTGGGCTCCCATCTGAGCTATGCTGTTTACTAGCCATGTGACCTAGAGCAAGCTATTGGATGAATGAATGAATGAATGAGTGAATGAATGAATGATATAAAGCATTTTTAGGGGCTTCTTATGTGCACACAGAAAGAGAAACAAGACAGTTCCTGCTTTCCAGGAGCTCACATTATATATTACAGTGACAGATGATACATATATAGGAGGTTTCAACTGCAAATCAGGTAGCAAGGCCCCATTGTCCAACTCTTCGTGACTCCATTTGGGATAAATATAGTGGATAATATATATTTGGGACAAAGATACTGGAGAGGTTTTGTCATTTCCTTTTCCAGCTTATTTTATAGATGAGGAAACTGAGGCAAACAGGGTAAGTGTCTTGCCCAGGGTCAACAAGCTAGTGTCTGAGGCCAGATTTGAACTTAGGAAGATGAGTCTTCCTGACTCCAGGCCCAGCACGCTATCCACTGTACCACCTAACCTCCCAACAGCAAGGTAGATAGATGGTAATGAATCTTCTTTAGCCTCTTCAGGGCTCAATTTCTTCATCCTTAAAACATCAGACAAGGTAACTTCTGGGGCCCTTTCTATCTCTAAATTTATAGTTCTATGACCTCTAAGATCCTTTAATACAAAAAGTATTGGATATGAAGCCAGAAAAATTGGGTTTGACCCCCATCTGTGTGTCTTACTAATGGTGTGACTTTGAGGAAGTTGAAGAATAAGATGTGTGAGCTTACTGATCTCTTAAGTTCTCTTCCAGCTTTTAATCCTATGGTTCTGTGCTGGGAATACAGATTATTATTATTCAAATTTTTATGTATTTATTTTTAATATTTATTTGTGAGCTCCAAATTCTGTCCCTCCCTCTAGTTCCTCCCCCACCTATTGTAAGGGCAAGCAATATGACATCAATTATACATATGAAGTCATGTAAAACATATTAGTGGCATAGATTATTCAGAGTTCTAGGGTTTTCTCCTCCTGCTCATCCAAACAGTAAGTACCCATTGAAATCCTTTGGTATACTTGTCCCTGTAAATCTGAGTCTCTATCATGTTTTCTTTCTCAGTGTCCCAGATTCTTCTAGACTGAGGTCTTTCCTTGTGTTCTATAAGGGACTGGAAGTCCTGTCGCTGAACCCTAGTTTTTGGGGCCTCCCACCAGCTTTGAGTCATTCCCATGATGGCCACTTGCCTACCTGGCTCTTTGCCTGCCTGGCTCTCTGCTCTATCTCCTTACCCAGACATCTCTTACTTAGTCCTACCAATGCTAGCCACCTGGCAGCCTCTTGCCAGCCTCCTTGCTGCTTCCCCCCGCCCCAGGCTAGGCACTGTTCTACTGCTTTCCTATTGACATCATTTACATATGGTGACTAAAAACTTGGGTTTGGAGCCAGAAGACCTGATTCTATTCTGGTTCTGCCACTTTTAAGCTATTTGGTAAGTCATTGTTAAAAAATCTTTGGATCTCCCTTGCCTCATCTGTAAAGTACAGGTAATGGTCCCTGGCCCCCTCTGCCTCATAGGGCTCTCCAGAGCCTCGTGACAATGTCCTTGGAGCACTGTTAACTGGAGAGCACTGCATACATGAAAGCAAATGGTTTTCATGATTTCATCACCAAGATTCCTCATGGTGGTGTGGAGGTGATCCCTGGCTTTCAAAGGCTGCAATAGAACAAGTCAGCCTTGGGCAGGTCCTGTCAAACTAAAAACCTCCATTGAGGGGCCCAGAGAAAGACTGCTTTGTCTATCTTGCTTTGGGGCACCAGCCTGGAAAACTGGTCACCGGAGGATGGATCATTATGATTTTTTTTTTCTGCTCATAGCAATTCAGGAATACCATCTTCTGAGAGGTGTAGCTGTTGAGACCTGTATTGGAGGAAGAAGTGTCTTACTGCATACCTCAGACTCAACACTCAGTTAATCTAAATACAGGGTTTGTCAATAGTGCACACACTACTACCAGCAGAGGAATCAATGAAGCATAGTTGGACCTGAAGTCAGGAAGACATGGGTTCACATCCTCCTTCTGATATTTACTTATTAGCTGTGCAATCAGGAGAAAGACATTTAACCTCAGTTTCCTCATCTATAAAACGGGGATAATGATAGTATTAACTTCATAGGTAGGATACAAAAAGACATGTTGATTCTACATTGTTACCACTTACTACATATTTCCATTTATGTTGCTGTTTAGTCCTATCAGTCATGTGCAACTCTTCGTGACCCCATTTGGAGTTTCTTGGCAAAGATATAGGAGTGGCTTGCCATTTCCTTCTCCAGCTCATTTTACAGATGAGGAAACTGAGGCAAACAGGTTAAATGACTTGTTTGAGGTCACTCAGCTAGTAGGTGTCTGAGCCACATTCGAGGCCACATTTGAGTCTTCCTGACTTCAGGCCTGTCACCCCATCCACCGCACTACCTAGCTGCCCCATTTCCATCTATAGCTCATGGAAATTAAGCCACACATATGCTTGCTCCTGGGGAGCGAGCTCTGTCCAGACATTGCCCTGCTCACATATAGCTTACTATAATTAGGGTCTATGAGGTTTTATACATATATGTTAAACCGATGAACTGGAGTTTCTTGTAGATGCATTACAGTAGGCAAACTTCCCTTAACTTGGAATATACCCATAATGCATAGGTTAGATCAGCCTAAACTTAGAAGCTTATAGAATTCCTTTGGTGTGAGGCTCTTTACTTATAGTTCCTGATCGGCCTAGATGTCCCTATCTAACCATCTTTTCTCCTTCCACTGGAGGAAGGGGCCCAGGCTAAGCAGCCTGAACCATTTGTAAATAATAAAAAACAATGTTAGCCATACTGAGGTAGGCAGAAGCTTGAATATTGGTGAATTATTATTACTATTATAGAAATAAAACAAATATTAAATATCGAAAAGCTTCAGCACCCTGTGCTAGACACTGGGAAGACATGAAGTTTAGACACTAAAAGAATAACAGACTTAGAGCTGGAATTGGCTTTGAAGGCCAATTAGTCCAAATTCCTCATTTTGTAGAGGAGGAAACTGAAGCTTGGAGAGGTTAAGGGATTTTAGTAAACAACAGGAGTAGGATTTTAACCTAGGTCTTCTGGGTCCAGATCCAGCATTCTTTTCCACCATACCACATTGCCTCTCTCTAATAAGAGATCCCAGTTTAGTTTAATAGCAGTTTAAGGTGAACAGAATACCTCCCTGCCTGAAAAGAACCTTGAGTTGTAGCTAATAATATTATCCCCATTTTACGTGTAGGGGATTGATCAAAGGAGTTCTCTGATTATCCTGATGAGTTTGCTGGGTACAGAGTCTTTGGGCCTTTTGAGAGCATTTTCCAAAAAAAAAAAAAAAGGGTCATTGAGACATCTTTTTGAAAAAAAAAGCAGAAAATAGTGGCTAGAAAAGAGCACAGATAAGTAGGACAGCTTGAAAGCTACCAGTTGAACTTACTACACACGTAGAAAAAAAGCTAACTGTGCATTACAGTTAGGTAGTTTCATGTTCAATTCTTTTTTGTTCTAATATGTATATTATATGTAATATCCATTTTATTTGCTGCTTGTCAAGTTCACAATAAAATGAATGCATAAACAAAATAAAAAAAAAAGACAGCACATTCTTGTGGAGGGTGTGGATTTTTCCACTGACATCTTGTTGAGAGGCATAAAACCACCTGGTGTTTAAATCTCAGTTACTTGGCTGCCCTAAGAATGAATTGGATGGTTTAGAGCCACCCTTCGGTGCTTCCCAGAGGACAGATTTTACTGATGTGGTCTGTTCCTAAGATGCAGTCTTCATCTTGGACCATTATGAGGATGGTTTTCTATTGGAGGAATCATCGCTTTGTGCTGACCCTATACAAGGATGCTGACAGAATGCTTTGTCCCTTTATATCTTTGGTGGAACCAGTGGCTAGAGCTTTGGACTTGGAATCAGGAAGACCTGAGTTCAAATCCTGCCATAGGCATTTATTGAGATGTGGTATATGGGATGTTCAGGGAGAACTAGTCCTGCTTGCCAAGCCCTTTTCAGGGCGGCTCATTTACCTGTCACCCAGCTCTCCCTGGCGGGTCCAAGAAGCTGTAGCATGTGCAGTGGCTACACCCTGGCAAACCATCTCAGCAGACAGACCCAAACTAGGTTTAGGGTAACCAACAGTCCTCAAACCCTTTGATGAATTAGGGGGATGTCTACCACAAATACGTGAAGACTTTCCATAGAGGAATAGGCAGATGAAAACAGTTTATTCCGCCAGCCATGAAGGTGACTGAAGTAGGCTCTGTGGAGTGCTTAGAGCTTGGTCAGACATCAAAGATGCCATGGTCATCCACTGCATCCTGGGCCATTACCAGCTATTTGATTTTGGGTTGCCACTGGACTTAGATGACTCTGGAAGAGAGAGTGAGGCTGATGACTTTGTGCAACCCTACCTCACTTAAATGTAATTCATTTGCAAGTCAAGATATCACCTATGATATCATTAGTCCTTTTTAAAAAGGAAGGCTGAGGCTGCTCTGAGGGCTCCATTTGGACTGGGGCTTGTGCTGAGCAGGGCAGGGCATAGGGCTGGAGGTGGGGGTGTAAGCCATGGCAGAGTCAGAGGAGCTGAAGGTGTAGGAGGCGGTCAAAGGGCTGGAGTGGGAGAATATCTGCAAGATGCAGGGTACCAATGCCAGCTACTGTGAAGATACCCAGGCTTCCATGCAGCAAGTTCATCAGTGCATTGCACACTGCCATGCTTCCTTGACCCAGGCACAGGCCCTTGTGACCCGTGAACTGGAGAAATTGTAGGGCCGTCAGGCTTGATGCACCATGCAATGCAATGGCAAAGCCAAAGACTTGATGGATGCTCAGAGCAAGGAGCAGCAGGTGAAGAGGCAGCTAGAGTCCTGTGTGGCCAAATGTGTTGATGACCACATGCACCTCATCCCCACCATGACCAAGAAAATGAAGGATTCCCTGGCATTTATTGCAAAATAGAGTCATTGTCAGTAGTCATCTGGGGTGAAAGAAGGGGTCTACTTGTAAAAATGTATAGAAAATTTACCTTTCAGTAAAAATTTAAGAATGAAGAAATTGAGTCTGATAGCAAGTTTAAGAATACTTTTATTGGAATTTTGCACCCGCCTCTGTACTCTGTTGGTTCCATTATATGCTTTGGCCTATAGATGAAGAAATGGAGGAAACTGGTGCTCAGATCTGGATTAGAGGTAGTGTGGAAGGCTAATAGTACCCAGGCCCATCCCCTCAAAGAAGATGACTGCTATTCTATCTGGTGGAGCCCTTGACAGCTTTCAGCTGGTTCAGAGGTAGTCCATTCCTAGAAGCTGGAATGACCCATTGGGTTTATAGGTATTAGGCGTTCTCCTCCCCACCTACCTCCCATCTGGTATGAATCCCCGAGGTAGCCTTTTGTTTGGTGCCAACTTCACATCCACCTGATGGAACCATTTCCCAAAGACCAGAAAGCAGCAGCCATGAGTTCACTGCATGAGTGACACATTTGTGCTTTTCTCCCCAATACAAGAACCTGGCATTTAGAGGGGAGTCTGGGGAAAGAGGGTTGCTTGGATTAGAGCACTAAGCAGCTCCCAGGTGATCTTTCCTTTGATGAAGACAGTGCTCACACCAGCTTTCAGCTGGGACCCCAAGCAAGATCATCAAAGGGAAAGCTCCCACCAGGCTTGTGAGGCTCAGGTTCCTTCACATTGGCTTTTGTAGGACTGCTGCTCACGTTACTTTTTCTTGCCCTTCTGGAAGGTACTACAGGGGCAACACTTCAGTTAAAGTGGTTTTTGAGACTAACATGAAATGGTTTTGAGTTAAGGCCAACGAAAGCCTCTTTTTGCTTGCAGAACAATCTGAAGCCTTTTGCTTAATGGAATGGTAGATGACTGGTTTGGAGGAAAGTTAGTTTTCCCTAAAGCAGAAAAACATGTGATACCTGACCCTCGTCCTGCTCATTTGCCCTCTTCAAGAGAAACAACTTGTTGAGAGGACCCTCTTAGGACAGGAAAGGGTAGGAAGACAACTTAAACTTCTAAGCAGGTTGCAAGGGAGAGCTTTTTTCTACCCCAGAGCACAGAAGGCAGCTAGCACCAATTATCAAGTTATCACCAATGGTTAAAACTTTGAGTGACATGTTAGTACCAGGCATTGTGCTGGAAAAGATCTTGTTTTCTTTATACCAGCTTCTTACTGAATGCAATTAACATAGCCTTCCTGTTCAGTATCATATTTTCCTAGTGGTTTGATTAAAAAATAGTTTGATTTTTTTTTACTTCCCCCTCAAAAAAAAAAAAAAAGGAAAATGAAGGATGAACAACAGCTATGTGACTCTGGGCACATCACTTAAAATCCCTCAACTTTGGTTTCCTCATATGTAAAATGGTGATAATAGTATCTATTTCCTGCCTTATTATAAGGATCCAAAGTGATAATGTACGTGAAGTGCTTTGTAAGCCTTAAAGTACCCATATAAATGCTAGTGATGTTGTTGTTGATGATGATGATGATGATGATGATGATGATGATGATGATGATGATGATGGTATCCTGAGAGGTGGGCTCTCTGCTTTTTTCCCATCTTTCTCCAACAGCCTTTAATGACTACTTTGTAGCAAAATCCCAGGATAATCTGCAGGTGCTCATCCATATACCCCAAGAAGAAAGCTTAGGTACCTCTCATTCCTGAGTCATTTTTCTATTTTTCTCTTCTCTGAACACAGGTCAGAGAATAAAGACCTGAGAACAGGCTTTCTTGGTCCAAAAGAAGACAGTGTCTGGGGCAACAGATGTATGTATTAAGTTCTTACAGGGGCACATGATAGAGACAGGCAAACGTGTTCCCTCAACACACAGGGGACAGTTCCTGGGATCACCCGCCTAGAGAGTTCAGGAACTTCTACCTAAAGAAGGAAATTTCTTGAGCTGCTTGTCTCTTGTTGAGACAAGAGGATCATGGACAATGCCCTTGAAAATGGGAGGAAGAATGAGAAGGAACATAAACCCACGAGAGGGACCTGGACTTTGCACTCTGAGATTTGGGTAAGTTATTCCAATGGTACAGGCACAATGGGAAGTGAGGTTACTGGTCTAGCAGCCACAAGTTTGTTTTCCTTCTGGAGGAGTCCAAACCCATGTAGCAGTACCATAAGGTCCCCATGGGTTTTTATTGAGTGAAAGAAGGACTCTCTGGAATGCTGAGGCATTGATCAGTTAGAAGCTCCATGTTCTTTTCCAATCCAAGTGGAGTCCAAAATATGAAGTGTTACTGAGTATGAAGAATTTTAAAACCATGTTGGAAATTAGAGCTCACCAGGGAGGAGAATTGTATTGATTGTTTATGGGCTATTGTGAATCCTTTGTGTATTTTCTGCTTTTGTTTATGGAGTCCTATGAGTCCTTTGTGTTTTCTTCATTTTTCTGTGGGGTGGAATAAAGGCTATCGTGTACTTAATATTTGCATTGTTACCTTGAGTGCCTGTAGAGGAGTTGGGAACCCTGTTATGCCATCTGTGGAAACCCCAGCATGTTCTAAGGCAGACCAGGCCAAACTCAGGGAGGGGGCAGGAATAACAAGCCAAACAAAAAATTCTGTTTTTTTGAGTGGCTTCCAGGATTGAATACTGTCCATATAAGTCCAGAGCTTGGAGTGATAGGCCATGAGTTAACACATAGTTGAGGAAATGGAGCCTCATAAAGGTGAAGTGGTTTGCCCAAGGTCATGCAGGGAGTAACTGTCAGGGATAGAATTTAGATGCAACTCTCCTGATTTCCAGTCAAATGTGATTTCCATGCATTCATTCTATGGTTGATACAAATCCTGTCCACAATTAGCTCATGGTCTAGTTCAGTGATATGACATATTTCAGTATCTCTTTCCCCAATCTGGTCACTCTGCTTCATTTGTGACAAGGCTGGTCCTTGCCCTGGTTATGACCTAGATGGACACTCTCGGGGAACCCATTGCTGGATGTGATGGCTAAGTCCTATAGTCCTTCACCTGTAACCACATTCCCTCTGCTTCCTGGCACTCCTAGGGAATCCTCCCAAGGGGAATTGGGACACAGCCCGGGAAATCCGATCCCGCCACCTCCCCGGGAATTTCCAATCCCCTGAGGAGCGGTGAGTCACCAGCACCTTCTCAGGGATGGGGGAGGTAGGAGGCGAGAATTTGCAGAACTTTGGCTAAGGACCAGATGGTGTTTTGAACATTTTCATAAGAGCTATTTGCAGTGTTGCTGCCAGAAAAAAATTTCCTGCTTAAGAGGAAACGCACGTTGGTATCGAATTAAATCGGCTCCGATGTTTTAAATATTGCGTCCGGAATGTTCATGTTAACAAACCTGATTGTTAATTACATCTTCTCCTGCTGCCTGGTGGGGCTCTGAAAGGAGGGAGAATTGGAGGAGGTGAAACGAATTTCATTCCTCCTGGATACTTCTCCAGAAAAGACGGTGGGAGGCAGCATGGCTCTGTAGAGAAAGAGCTCTGGGACTGGAAGCAAAGGCATCTGGGCTCAAGACTGCTCTGCCACTGTGTGACCTTGGGCTAGTTCCTCAACCTCTCTGGTCTTTTGTTTCTTTATTTGCAAACTGAAGAACCTGGAATCAAACCTACATAGTTAAAAAAAATCCAAACAAAAAACCCCACAAAAATACTGGCTCTGGAGTCTGAGGATCTGGGTTAAATCCCACCTCCAAAGCTTATTGTTTTGGACCAAGGTCACAGAGGTCTTCCTTGGGTCTTACTTTCCTCCACTGTAGGGTGGATTGAGCTACATTGCTTCTAAGATCCCTTCTAGCTCTGGAACTATAATTCTATGAATCCATTCTTTGGCAAAAATCTGTACTGGCCTCATCTTCTTTGTGGCCTCGAGATAGGGTGGGGGTGGAGAGGGGGAGATTTCTGCCACTGACCAAGACTTGGACAATCAGGGCAGAAAAAAAGCAAATCAGAGACAGAAGTCTTTGAACTATGGACAAGGCTACTTCTCTTTTTCTCTGTGGTAGGAAGTGATGAGAGTAAAGTAGACAGTCAAAGTGATCTAGGAAAATTAGAGGAAAGAGAAACAACTTTCAGTTGAAGGCATCATAGAAGGCTTCATAGAGGAGGTGTCATCTAATATGAGGCTTGAAGGGAGATAAGGATTTCAGAAGTAAAGATAAGGAAGGAGTGCATACCTGACAGGGAATGGCCTGCACAAATGCACAGAGGTAGGAGAAGACATGCCGAGTTCAGAATGCATAGACCTTGGCAATTGATTGATATGAGGAGTTACTCTGATGTTTTGAACCTGGGTGGCTAGAAGAATAATTATGTCATCAACGGAAACAAGGATGTGTGCATCAGGGCAAATTTGTCAGGAGATGGTGAATCTAGTTTTAGACATGGTGAGTATCAGGTGCCAACAAGACATCTGTCAGGGAATGGCCAATAGGAAATTAGAGATGTAGGCAACTGCTCAGGAGAGAGAGTTGAAGTAAGTATATAGATTTGGCAGTCACTTACATAAGAGTGATAACTGAACATGAAGTCACCAAGTGAGAGTGTAGAGAGGAGACTTTCCCCCACTCCTGTTGTTAATGCTCATATATTTTGTGTTTACTTGTATGTAAACATGTTCTATCCCTAGTAGAATGTAAGCTTCTTGAAGGCAGGGCCATTTTGTTTTTCTCTTGTATCCCCAGCACCAAGCACAATGCCTCATGCTTAGTAGTACATATGTAGTATGTAGTAGTACATAAAAAATATTTATTGAGTTGGTGCTAGTTGGAGCTTGGTTAGTGGATATGAGGAAGTTGATGAATGATCAGTGGAGACAGAGAAGGATCGATGAAACATATCTCTTCATTTACCAACTGGTTACACTCATTTTGGACTCATTTGGCTTCTCCACCATGCTACACTTGGTACCTTCCCTCTCTCCTTTTTTCAGCTTTCTTTTATATATTATCTTCCTCCATTAGGTTGTAAGCTCCTTGAGGGATGGGGCTATTTTTCTTCTTATTTGTATCCCCAGTGCTTACCACGTGCCTGGCACTTAATAAAGGCTTATTGAATAACTAAAGGTCTAAGAGAGAGGAACCTAAAAATAGGTCAAGGAAGGAGAAGGTATGTAGGGGGAGGAGGTGGTTAATAGTGTGGAATTCGTCAGAGTGTTCAAGAATAATATGGTCTGAGAAATGGCCATCAGTTTTGGGAATTAAGATATAACTAGTAATTTTGTAGAGAACATTTTGAGTAGGATGGTCAAGTCAGAAGCCAGATTGCAAAAAGGTTGAGAAGTGAGTGGGTAGTGAGGAGATGGAGGCAAGAGAGTACAGAATATTCTCTCTAGGGATTTGGTAGTGAAGTAAAGAAGAGATATTGTTTGATGGCTGGATAAGATATGGAGAGGATCAGTGCAAGGCTTTGTTGAGATCAAGGAGCTCTGGGCATGTTGGTATGCAGGAGGGAAAAAGACAAACAGAGCGTGATTGAAGAAAAGGAGGGGAGGGAAAGCGCAAGTAAGAGGAATAGTAACAAGGAGAAGGAGAAGGATAGGGAGAAGAAGCTCCAAGGGGAGAGCACAGATCTAGAGCTTCTAACTCTACTAGCTATCTACTAGTAGAAGTCATCTATTAGTAGAAGCCCCTCTTTTTAGAGAGAAGGCCTTTAAAGTCTGGATGGGAATTGATTTGCTCAAGGGAACACAGACTCCTGAGATTTTATTTCTTCAACATGGATGCTTCTTCATAACTATTTAATACGATGGTGTTATGAATAAGAAGTAGTTATGAACTACTTCCTATGGCTCCACTTTCACAGATAGTGTTTACTAATGTATATAGCAGAGTATAATTCAAATAATTGAATGCATAGGATTGTAGAGCTGACACAGGCCTAGAGAGGTAGTCCAATTCAATCCCCTCATTTGACAGATAAGAAAACTAATGCCCTGAGAGGTTAAGCAACTTGTTAAAGTCACCCAGGTAGTGACAGAGCTAGGGTTGGAACCCAGGTTCCCTGATTCTAAATCCAATACTCTTTCCAACTGCACCATGCTACAGACCTACTATGGGCTAACTGAGTGACCTTTGGTGAGTCATTTAATTTTTATAACTTTCACTTTCCTCAATTGAAAAATTGGAATGGATAATATTTGCGTCATCTATCTCCCAAGGTTGTTTTGAGGAAAGTACTTTGTAAATTTTAAAATGAAGTATAAATAAAATAGAATTAAAGTCTCAGATATTCTGATTCCAAACCAAATATATTTTGCATTGATGTCATGGAATCACAGAAGGTTAGAACTCTAAGTAAATACAGAACATAGCCAAAGCAATTCTTGTCTTACTGATGAGGAAACGGAGCCCCTGAGTTGAAATGACTGCCTAAAGTCACAAAGAAAGTATGAAGTAGAGCTCAGAGTTAAAACCAGGATTTTTTAAAAAGATCTTGATAAGCTAGAGAACTGGGCTGAAATCACTCAACAAACATTATTAAGGGCTTACTATATGCCTTGCTGTTCTCTCATAAGACTCTTTGTCTCCCAACTCAGCATTTTTTCTAGCTGTCCTTCATGCCTGGAGTGTTCTCTATCCTCATCTCAAACTTCTGGCTTCTTTGTCTTCCTTCAAATTCCAGCTAAAATCCCTGTATATATAAGAAGGCTTTCATGATTCCCCCACCCCCCAATGCTAGTACCTTCCCTCTACTTGATTATCTCCAATTTATCTTGTATGTAGATTATTTGCATATAATTGTTTGCATGTTGTCTTCCTCATCAGACTAGCAGCTCCTTGAGGGTAGGAACTGCCTTTTGACATATCCTCAGCATTTAGCATGGTGCTTGGCACATAGTAAGCTTTGAATAAATTCTTATTAACTAACAGGGTATACAAATACAAAGACAGAAACAATTCCTACTTGCAAAGAACTTGTATTCCAACTAATAACATGAAATCCAATTGGACTAAAGAAAAAATCATTTCAGTAGTGCAGGATGGGTAAGGTGTTGCTGGAGAGCAGATTGTCTGAAAAAAATTGGGGGAGTGGGGAGGTTAATGACCTAAAAGCTAAATATGAGTTGACATTATTGGTCATATCGACAGGCAACCCCCCCCCCAAACCTAATTCAATCTTAGTAAAAGGGATATATAGTGTTCAAGACTAGAGGCAATAGTCCCACTGTGTTCTGCTTTAGTTGGGTCGTATCTGGTGTATTGTGTTCAATTCTGGGTCCAATATCCTTGGAAGCACATTAACATGTTCGAAAACATCCAGAGGATACAAACTCAGGTGTGAAAATCTTGGAGATCATGGAATATGAAGAGTATTTTAAGGAACTGGAGATGTTTACCTGGGGGAAGATAAGACTCATCTATCTTCCTGTACCTGAAAGACTGTCCTACGGAACAGGGATTAGACTTCTTTATTTGGCCTCAGAAGACAGAACAAGGAGCAATGAGTAGACATCTCAATGGGGACATTTTAGTCGTGGTGTAAGGAAGAGCATCCTAATGATTAGGGTTTCCTAAAAGAGGAATGGGCAACCTCAGATGGACTTGGGTCTGCCCCACTACTATCATTGAACAAAAACTCGACGGCCTCTGCCTGGCAATGTTGTAGCGGGAGGTTTTTTTGTTCAGACATGGACAGCTCCCAAGAACCCTTCTTAATTTTTATTCATTGTGAAATGGTGGAGCCTAGACTAGAAGGAAGTTTTCTGATTCTCTGTCCAGGGTTCTATTTCAGTAACTTTCAAAAGCTGAAAGAGCTGTGCCTAGAACCCAGGTTAGTGACCATACCTGACATTTATTGTGAATGGAAAGGGCACTGAATTTGAAATCAAGAGAATCAGGGTCTAAAGCCCAGCAATGCTATTATGTGACCTTAGGCAAGTCACTTAAATTCCATTCAATTCAACAAATATTACATGCTTATCATACATCAGGCAAAAAAATAAAATATGTTCTTGTCTTCAAGGACTTTATATTCTACCGTAATGCAACTTTTCTTAATCTCAATTTCCTTATTGGTAAAATGAAAAGATTAGCTTAGTTTATAAGGGCTTCCAGGTGGCAAGGTGAGTAGGGGGCCAAGCCTACAGTTAAAAAGACCTGAGTTCAAATTCAGCCTCAGACACTTACTATTTCTGTGACCCAGGGCAAGTCCCTTAACCTCTGTTTGCCTCAGTTTTCTCATCTGTAAAACGGAGATAATAAAAACTATTATCTCACAGGGTCATCGTGAGGATCAAATGAGACAGTATTTGTAAGAGTTTAGTACAGTGCCTGACACATAGTAAGCACTATAGAAATTTAGCTATTATTATCTCTAAATTCCCTTTCAACTCTAAATCTTATGATCGTGTTGTTGTCGTAACAACAACAACAATAAATGTTATTGTTCAGTCAGTTTTTTCAGTCATATCTGACTCTTCTTGGCCCCATTTGGGGTTTTCTTGGCAGAGATACCAGAGTGGTTTTCCATTTCTTTCTCTAGCTCATTTTACAGATTAGGAAACTGAGGCAAACAAGGTTAAGTGATTTTCCCAGGGTCACTTACCTAGTAAATGTCTGAGGTTGGATTTGAATGCAGGTCTTCCTGACTCCAGGCTTACAAAGTACTTTACATATTAAGTGAATTGACCTTCATAAAAATGCTGGGAGATAGTTGCTGTTATTATCCACATTTTACAAATAAGGAGAGCATATAGAAGATAAGTGATTTGCCCAGGGCCACATAGCTCGTCATTGTTTGAGGCAGAATTCGAACTAAGGTCTTTCTGACTCTTCAGTTCTGTGCTCTATTTACTGTGCTACCTACATGCCTAGTACTATATTAGTACTGTACCCTATATCCTGTGGGTCTGAGAAAATACTTAGTGACTGGCCTGACTATACAAGTTAAGTCACTTGCTAGGAGATAAATAGAATGTAGATTTCAGAAGTCTAGTTTCTATCTGCTTCTGAATCTGTACATTATGATTTAATGGAAAGAGTGGTGGATCCCACAGTCAAGAGATATAGTTTCTAGTCTCAAATCTAATGTCCGATTTACTTAACAATGCCTGAGCCTCATCTTCCCTATCTGTAAAATAATCATAATAACACTTGTATTACTTGTGTTATGTGGTTGCTATGAGGAATGTTTCAAGCACTGTAAAAATGGGAGTTAGTCTTATTTGAATTGTAATGTTTCCTACTATAATTTGATTTGGGCCATGATGATAAACTCACAAAAAGCTATGAAAGGGGCAACTAGAGAGACAGTAGGCTGAGACTCTGGGATTGGGAATTAGAGACTTTCTTTCTAGTCCTGGATCTGTAGACTGATTAGCTCTGTGATATTGAGCAGATCACTTCATCTGGGCCTCAGTTTCCTTTTCTGCAAAATGGGGCTAATAATTCTCATCATCTTTTCCTCCTAGAGCTATTGTTGGGGAGTGTAGCTAGAGGGAGTGCTATATTCAGTATATGTTTACCTGAACAAACACACCAGTTTCCACCTCTCACTGCTACTGTCTCGATTCCTCAATAATCTCTCTTTGTGTTCTGAAGCAGTATGAGGTATGGTTATCACAGCAATTACCATTATTACAGCAATCTCTCTATCTAATCAGCTCACTCCCAAACTCAGTCTGACCTGAGCAAAATCTCTCCTTTTTATGTTGGTTTCCTCTCTCTCAATTCCCAAATTTCATAGTTACATGCTTGGGCACAAATTACTGTTGTGTCTATATACTTTAATAGCAATTAAAAAGTAGCATAAGAGAACAAATGAGAATTTCAAGTAACAAGGTATCAGATTTCCATTTGTAGGCTCTGATGGCTAGGCAACCAACCAGGCACCCAAACCTCTTTACTTCTTCTTCCCCTTTCTTCCCCTAAATGGTCAGAGGGTAAATAGGAAGAGAAATACTTGGGCAGAGAAATAGAGGGTGACTTCCCTGGGCAGTGCTCCTGGGGAGCCCAGGGGAACGTAGGTGCTAAGCACCAGCTTTCAGTCATCTTGCCATTGCTGCAATTGCTGGTTCATAGTCAGCTCTCTACTTTAGTATGCTTATGCTATGCTTGGGCTGGTTTGCCCAATCCTATCTTACCCTGCCTTCTTGTATTATAGGAGGTCTCAATCCTGCTTGCCTTTCCTCACTTTTTCTTGCAGAAGTGATGCCCAGTACCCCAGTTCCCATGCAGTTTGCCCAGTATGCTAGTTACCATTCAATTAGGCATGAAAAACTTGGAATGATTGGTACAACTCACAGTTCTTCTATGTCTCTCCCAGCTCCACTGAATGGCTTCTCTAAGAAGGAAGCTTCTTACTAGAGTTAAAAGCCCTGGGAATTCTGGGTAAGGTCTATGGTCCTAGCATTCCTACTCTAATAAGTCTTCATGGCAATATTCCCAAAGAAAGAGTTACATTAAAAGCAAATTGGCATGAGGGAACTTTGAGAAATTCTGGACTCTAATCCTGACCCTAAATGTGTGCTGGTAGTATATTAGGAAACCTAAGACATTGTCATTTGTGCTGAACAAGTTTTCTCCAAAGGTGGGATGGGTTCAGGGCACAAACTGTTTTATATCTTTTCTTAAACTGTATTGCTGAGGCATGAAATGTCCAAGAAGGGTTTTAGGATCCATTGCTACAGGAAGATTGTTTTTTCTCCCCTACCACTTACCAGAAGAGCTATGGTGAAGTGTATACTGCATTTTTTCACATTAGCAATTAGTTTTCAAGAATCATAGAGTCTGGAACGCATCTTCAAACACAGAGTATTCAAATCAGAATTGCCTTTAGAACACAGAATGTCAGAACCTGAAGTTGCCTTAAAACAAAGAACACAGAAGTTGGAAAGCATCTTACAAACAGTCTAGCCCCAACTCCCTTATTTTGCAGAGAAGGAAACCGAGTTCTAAATAATGGAAATGACTTTTCCAAAGTAACAGAGTTAAAAGGGGAACTGAAACTCAAACCCAGGTCTCAAAGTTCCCAGCCCCAGCCTTTTTCTATTTCCCTAAAGGGACCTCTCAGTTTCCTTTTAGCTTTGATATTCTGTAACTCTGATCCATTTTGCTTATTTGTCTGAAAATCCCAAAAAGATCGTGGGGACTCGGGGGTGGGGAGGTGGGTAGTGTTTCACATGCTTGTGTCCTTCAGACTTGGAGACAGGTTCTAAGTAAGAGAAGGAGAAGCAACAGAAAGACAAAGAAGAAGAAGGGAAGGAGGGGTAGGAGAAGGAGAACAAAGATTCCTCTAATCTCTGAAGTTTCCAAGTGTCCTTAAGAATGCAACTCAGTGTTGATTTTTGGTGGAAAAAACCTTTCCTCATATGACACCCAGGAACTGTCTTTCTTTCTCTTTCCTCTGCCCTGATAGCAGTTAATTTTGTACGAGTTGTAGTGCATTCAATCCAGTGTATATGCCTAAATGACTTCCGGCTCGAATGCCTCATTAGAATGCTGGCTGTGAGTGTCTCTGCTCTGCTCTCAGTCAGCTCAAGAGGCCTAAGGAGGATCATAGAATGACAGAATCATAGAATCTTAGAGATGAATCACAGAATATAAGAATCACATAATTATAAAATCTGAGGGACCTGAAAACATCTTCTAGTCTCTCTCTCTCTCTCTCTCTCTCTCTCTCTCTCTCTCTCTCTCTCTCTCTCTCTCTCTCTCTCTCTGTTTTACAGAGAAGGAAGCTGAGTCCTACAGATGCAAATGATTTCCCCAAGGTCACCCAACAAGTCAGTGGTACAGTTGGGACAAGAGCCCAGGTCTCCTGCTTCCCACTTTGTTGTGGCTTCTCCCGTATCACAATGCAGTTGCTTACCGTGGCTGGCCACAGGCTATTGTTGGGGGCTAATATTTCTACAAGAGATTTTTATTTGTCCTTTCCATAATGAACTCATCAGTTCAACTTTCTTTCTCATGTATCCATGAGCCCTCCACCCTCACACCCCCATCTATCTATCCACCCATCCTTCTCTCACCATCTACCCATCTATGTACTCTGTACTCCTTTCAATCAACCCATTCATCTATACCCCCCATCCACCCTTTCCTCTCCATTTATCCAGCCCTCCCTATTCCTCTGTGCTTCCTTTCTATCTCTCTGCATTAAGTTTCAGCCTGTTCAAAAAGCAGTTCCCCTTCACTATTTCCTTAATCCTTAATCTAGTCCTTCTTTGCTTTCTCTGGATGTCTTTGACCTTCTAGCCATCAGTTTCTATCCTGTGCATGTGGGCTTTTGATAAAATGGTTCCCATGACGACTCAAAAAAAAAGTCACACAGATTGGCCTTTGCAAAGGGGAGAGGGGGAGGGAAACTGCAAGATCAATTCAATGAAATCTTGTCACTGAGTAGCCTGGAGGTGTAGAGTATGAGGGAAGAGCCCAGACGCCCTAATCCATGATCTTTTGGGAGAGGAGAGTGAGAAGCATGGAAAGAACACTGGATTTGGAGTTATTTGGATATTGGATTTGAACATGGATTCAATTTTTGGCTCTGCTGAAGACTATCTCATATTTTTGTCTCTGGATCCTCACACCTAGCTCAGTGCCTGGCATGTAAAAGCAACTATCTTTTAAGTTGAATTACCTTTGTGACCTGAAGCAAATCACATCATCTTCCTGAGCTTCACTTTCTTCATCTATAAAATGAAGGAAAACCAAAAACCAAGGGAAATGCACATATGAAAACCAATGAGTATGTGGGGAAAACATAGAGGACAGGCCATAGGGTTATTGTGGGCTAGAGAGTTTAAAGATCTTCTCCAGGGTTTGGGGTTCTGGGATCCAGGGCTCACAGAATGAAGAAGTTGAACATGATGACCTCTAGGACCCCTTTCTATTTTAAAATATATTGGCCTATGATCTTCAGAGTGGAAATAAATGATGGCTCAGGAATATGGAGGGCACAGGATAGCGTGAGTACCTGCTCCATGGGCTCTGGTCTGTACTGCCCCTAGTTTTCTCCAATTCCTTTCCTCCCAGCTCCAATTGAACACTTCTATGTTCACCCTCTCTTTGCCTGAAATCCCCCCTCCCCATTAGAGTCTTTCTTCTTGAAATAGTAGAGACTCAGGGTATTATCTCTAAAATGTCCTGGTTAAAAAAAAAAGATCTGGGTGTATGTTGGGGGGTCAGGGTTTCCCTTAGCTTTTAACCATTAGCACACTTGTCTAGGCTGGCTGATTAGATAAACTAATTCAATTCAATATAATTCAGCAACTATTATTAAGAACCTGCTAAATGTAGAGAACTCTGCTTGGCACTGGGCATACAAAGGCGCAGAACTCCTGCCCTCGTGGAACTTACATTCTACTTGGGAGATAAAACATGTACATGGATAAATATACATAAATACAAAGTATTTGCAAATTCATTCGAATTAATTTCAAGAGGGAAAGAATGGTAATGGCTGGTAGTGACTGAGAAAAGCTTCAGGGACATCAATCAATCAATATTAAGTACTACTAAGCGCAGGTACTGTGGATATAAAAAGAGGTAAAGGACAGTCCCTCCCCTCAAGGAGCTTACAGTCTAACAGGGGAGACAAACATGCAAACAAATATATACAAAGTAAGCTATGTACATGCCAAATAGGAAATAAGTAAAAGAGGGAAGGTATTGGAATTAAGACAGATTAGGGAAGGATTCCTGTAGAAGATGGGATTTTAAAGTTAGGATTTAAAGCCAAGGAAGTCAGTAGGCAGAGTATAGATTTGTATAGGTCCAGGATGGGATGAATGTGTTAGGTACAGCAGCATTGTTGTTATAGGAACAAATGTGGCCTGTTTTGGAGGCAGAAATTGACCTGCATGGACCTCAAGGGTTCTCTTGTAGCAGAGTATGAGACAGAAAGGGGTAATTGAGTGGGACGGAGTCTGCTCCTTGTGGAACATGTCCTTGAGTGTCTGGTATTTCACAGTTCCTGGCACATAGTATGCACTTAACAAATGTTTATTGATTTGAATTGAATTGGTATTTGGGTATAGTATAAGGGTAGCCAGAAAGGCTTCCATCATGAACTTCAACAATCTGTGGCCTGGAGTAGGAAAGCCACTTGTTCTAGGACACAGAAGTAGCTAGGGAGGAAGGTCCACAAAAGAAAGGATTAGTTCCAGGCACTAAAACTAACTGTGTGACTTTGAGCAAGTCAATTCACTTCTTGAAGCCTCAGTTTCCTCATCTGTAAAATGGACCTAATAATACTTGCCTTGCCCTCTTTACTCACTCATGAGAAAAAAAGCACTTTATAAACTTTTTAGAGTCTATGGAAATGAGACTGATTATCATTATTAATAATATTAATAATACTAATATGAATGCAAATTCACAGCTCTTCATCTTTCTTCTGCATGGCTCATTAGGTCCTTCTAGGACATTTAAACACAAAACATATTAATAATCTTATTTATTTATTTAGGAAGCTCATCTCTAGTTCATCATTAAGGAGTTTCTTCCTTTCTTTAAGGAGCAACCCTATCTACTAGGACCACACACTGATAAGCCTTGAAGCCTCAGGCTAACTCAGGCTCCCCTTTACTTGGATGTTCAAAGAATTGATAGAGAAGGGGTGAGATTATGAAATGAAAAGAGCTCAAGATATGGTGTCAATGAAACTCTAGTTCTAACCCTGGCTCTGACACTTGCTACTTGCATGCTGTTATAAGTCATTTCACTTGCCTGACCTTCATTTTTCCATTTGTAAAATGAAGTGACACTACTTACTCTGTTTATCTCACTGTTCTTTGTAAGCATTTTCTCTCTAGAATTAATTGGAAGCCATTCTTATGATTCAGGCAGGACTATAATCTGGGCCTAGAGAGCCAAGTGCCAGCAGTGGCCTAGACAGAGAGGACCAGAGTCTTGTGGGCTACTCTGGTCCATAGATGTTAGGGACTTTTTCTTGTATCAAGTATTTCAATGTTTGGCTGAATGAATTCACTGAAGCAAAGGGGGAAGGGCAGAGTGACAGGCATAGTGCCTCCAGGAAATCTGGGTCTGAGGCCTTAATTCTAACAATCTTTGTGACCTGGGACAAGTCACTTAATTTAGCAACAATAATACTTGAAGCAGGAAGTCCTGGACATGATGAACACCAAATACCATCACAAAATGAAATCATTTCATTTTAACATATGAGAAATGACTTTTTACTGATGTGGGAGTTATTCCCAATCATCTGTCTCTATGTTCAGTTAGACCACTGACTTCTTAGAGCAAAGGTCAAAATTAATACAGTTCTGGAAGAGACAATACAAATGAGTAAAAGATATTGCGTGCAACACATAAAACTGTAGTTTGACCTGTTTTTAAAAAGTTATCAATGCCAAAGATTGAGAAATAACTGGAGAAATAGAAATTGACAGTGTGATAGCATTTTCATAAGGAAATTCCACTGATGTAAATCAGATGCTATAAGGAGGAGTCCGAATGAACTTAAAAGCTACCTTAAGTTAGCAAACACTTATTCGTCTTGACAAGTAAGGTTATGTGGCAACCAAGAGCAGGGTGGGCTTAGAGTATAAATCCACTTACAACCTCTTAAAGAGAAAGATGGTTGAAGATTATGAGCAATTCTGCTGAACAAAACAAGGAAGAGAAGAAAAAACAGGTTTAAGAATATCTTGGTATAATTAGGCAAAGTCATCTCAAGGATATTTAGGGTTAAAAATGGAAAGAGGGTAACAGACAGGTAAAAAAAGGAAAAGATCTATGAAGATTTTTTTTTATAGCATTCTTCTCATCATCAGTGACAGTAGAACCACCACTCATTTGAACATCAACATCATAATCTTTGATGTGCTTTTGGTAGAAAAGGAAATGATATCATAGAAAACAAAGACAGAAAAATTAATGGGAGTAGATAGAGTAGATGCAGAGGAGGTCCATATATATATAGGAGGTGATACAATTTGAAGGCAATGAGGTATCAATTCTCAAGGCATATAAAGGCATGGAAAATATAAAAAGCTGGAATAAAACTTTGGATTTAATTTGTACTAAAATAAGAGTGACAGAATGTCAGTGACTACCAGTCCATATGCTTGCTTTCTCATCTGTAAAAAAAAAATTGTTTGAATAACTACATATGCATAGAGGGCATCCTTGATTAGAATATTAGAAGGAAAAGTTAGGTTTTTGAAAGTACTATTCCACAGTAGACCACATCTTTACCATCATTCATTTCCAATTAGATGTCTCCTGCACATATGTTGAAACTGTACAAGTTTCCTCATGAGATATGATAACAGAAATATCTTTGTTCCATGACTCTCTGATTATTATCAAGCAAAGCATAAAACAGAGACATTCATGCTCTACAAAGTTGTTCACCATTGTCCTGGATGAGGTCTAGTTCACGTACATATGGTGAGTTCCTCCAACTACGCCTGCTTGCCATGACTTTGGTGTTTTGTTTTGTTTTGTTTTTTGTTTTTTGTTTTTAAAGGCAGTTGGGGTTAAGTGACTTGCCCAAGGTCACACAGCTAGTAAGTGTCAAGGGTTTGGTCTCAGGCCAGACCTGAACTCAGGTCTTCCTGCTCTATCCACTGTGCCACCTAGCTGCCCCCTTGCCATGACTTTGTAATCATGCATGAAGTTCCAGGATATTGAAGAGCCTCCTAAATGAGATCCATCATCATTATAACTATCCATCTAGGAAAATATAAGTGGATGAAAAATGCTTACTGTCCAGAATATGAAATGAATTTGGATGTATAATATATAGAGTATACTCATCAGTATATAATTTAGATAGACCATGCCAACTGGCAATGTTGTGGCCCCAGAATTGTCAAGGAGGATGAGAACAGACTATATTTTCTTTAGGAAATGCAACATTCCTTTCAGAACTTCATGTTCTTCTCTGGAACAAAAATCCATCTTTTAGCACCAATAAAAACTAGTAATGATAGCTATCATTTATGTAGCACTCTAAAGTTGGCAAAGTATTCTACGTATATTATCTTACTTGATCACAGATATTCTTCTGGTGATACACACCTACGATACATGGAACAACACAGTCTCCAAATATTACCCAAAGGGCAATAATAGAGAAGCAAATGGTGGCCATGAACAGGTGGTTACTGCTGTTAAGCTGTATCCGATTCTTTGTGACCATTTTTGGGGTTTTCTTGGCAAAGATACTACAGTGCCTTGCCATTTCCTTCTCCAGCTCATTTTACGGATGAAGAAACTGAGGCCAACAGGATTTAGTGACTTGCTAGTAAGTCATACAGCTAGTAAGTGTCTGAGGCTGACTTTGAACTCAAGTCCTCCTGACTCCAGGGCCGTGCTACCAAGTTACCCCAAACAGGTGGTAATATGGTATAAACAATGATATATTGTTTGGAGTGGAGAAGTGATAAAAATGCTCCAACAAAGAAAGGTATGACTAGAAAAGAAAATGGATGGACTCATCCCAAAGGGAAAATTATGACAGATAACTAAGCCAACCAGTGTACACCATTAGTATCTACGCAATTTAAAGAGAGTGGGAGGAAGGTGTCCCTGAAAGTTGGTTGGATGCTTTGTGGTCATCTTATGGGAAGACAGGATGAGAGTTTCACAGGACAAGCCAGCATGGATAGATTGAGATCTATATTTTTCAAATAAATGTTTACATTGATATGAGATCATGGCTCCATTGGAGTATAAGAATATAATATATCATTATTCCTCTTCTTCACACAATGGCTGTGAGGAAAATATTTTAAACCTTAAAATTATGTATAAATATAAGTTGCTTATAGACTCACAGGGTGGTAGAATATTAGAGTTGGAGGTGACCTCAAAGAGGTCATCTAAAGCAACCACTCAGCCCAAACAGGAATTCCCTCTATAGCATCTGTGACTTTTCTTAATCTTCTCTAATGATAGGGAGCTCACTATCTTTCAAGAAAGATTCTTTCACTGGGATTACTACTCTGATTCTTAAAATTCTTCCTAATATTGAGCCAGAATCTAACATCCTACAACTTTCATACATTGCTGATACCACCACCACCACTATTACTATTACTATTACTACTACTACTACTACTACTACTACTACTACTACTACTACTACTACTACTACTACTACTACTACTAGCATATTTATATAGTGCCTACTATGTGCCAGGGACTGCATTAAAAGCTTCATAAATACTGTCTTACTTGGTTACCACAACAGTGTTGGGAGGTAGTTGTTGTTATCATCCTTATTTTATAGTTGAGGAAGTTGAGGTGAAGAGAAGTGAATTAACTTGCCTGAAGGTGCGCAACTAATAAATGTCTGAAACTGGATTTGAACTCAGGTCTTGTGGCATAGTGAATAGAGTGCCAGGCCTGGAGTCAGGAAGACTTATCTTCCTGAGTTCAAATCTGGTCTCACATACTCACTAGTTATGTGACCCTGGACAAGTCACTTAACCCTGTTTGCCTCAGTTTCCTCATCTGTAAAATGAGCTAGAGAAGGAAATGACAAACCGCTCCAGTATCTTGGCCAAAAAAGCCACATGTGGGGTCACAAAGAGTCAGACATGGCTGAAACACTGAAATGATTGAAAAACAACTTTGAGACTTTAGAGGCTGAACATTCTATGCCATCTAAGTACGTGCTTGTACTCACGCCCCTTGTTCCCTGGTGTTCCATGTTGTCATGTTCTAGGTTCTTTCCATTTCTGAAATTCTTTGTTATTAATAATAACAATGGATTCATTTGCAGGTTTACAAAACACCTTCCTCTCAAAAAATTTGTAGGATAAGTAGAAACAACATGGTAAATGGATTGCTTGACTCAGAACTAAGAAGACATGGGTTCAAGTCTTACCTCAGATACTTACAAATTGTGCTACCCTGGGCAAATTGCTTAACCTTTCTTAACCAGTTTTCTTATCTGTAAAATGAAGGGGTTGGCCTCTGAGGCCCCTTCTAGCTCTATGATTCTAAGTATTTTAGTCTCCATTTTATAGATGAGGAAACAGAGGTTCAAAGTTTTTGTAACTACTATTGTTGATATACTTTCTCATGAAATCCCTTTACTAAAAGGTAATGGAGATTGATAATGGAGACCTCAAAGGATGGGGGCTTATGAGTGACAATACTAGCAACCTCAGTAAAACATAGAGTTATCTCTAGACTTCTGAGGGGTTAAATAATCAACCACACTCTGTGCAAGTTGGGGTTGGGAGACTGAGCCCAGAGGGGATGCTGCAGATTAAATGATTTTCTCAGGAGTACAGAGAATTGGGAAATGTCAGAACCAGATTTAGAGCCCAGGCTTCCAATTGCTCTATTATACTTCATTGCCTCTACATTGGAAGGTCCTTTCCCATTTTTAACATTTTCAAGTCCAGGTTCTATGTTTCCTTCTTGTTGTAACATTTTATGTTCAATGTTTAAACTCCCTCCCAGCTGGGACATTCTAGACCTATCAGATTAACAATCTGGGATTACCCTCTATATTCATTGCTGAGTCAGCAGAACTTTTGGAAAATGTAAATGCCTGTTAAAGAGTTAATAGTGCTTATTACTGCAGCTCGTCTTTGGGTAGAACTAATAAACATGACATTTAAAATATATAATTAGCATAATGTTTTCATTAATTCATTCCTTTCATTACAGCAGCCGAGTGAAAGTGACAGATTACAACAATAAAGACAACAATTGTGCTAATACCCGCAGTCATTACACTGTTACCCAGAACGATGTGTCAGTGTTTATTATTGGTAGATTATTATTTATATCGCATCCACCCAGATCTCGGGGCACTTCCCAGCTAAGGTTGCATAACTGCCTCCTGGCAAGTTAGAAAGGAGGCTCCATAGGGCTGACCCTTACTTCCTGTAAGTGACCAGCCTGGGAGCAGGGGTGGCTTTAGAAAGAGTAAGAGCCATTAGCTCCACCATTCAGTATGCTGTAGGGGTCCTGATGGCTAAGCACAGCCTGATCCCAGAGGGCATGAGGCTCCCACTTTGTCATGCATGGGGACATACAAAGATGACAGGGAAGATCATTCCCTGTTAGGGGGACAAAATGAGCTTGATGCTAGGGGAGAGTGCCTTGGGTTAGGTACCCTGGGAAGGCCACCGTTCTGACAAGAAATGTGGCTACTTTCATCCAAACTGAGGGGTTCTTAACCCTCAAGGAGGTTGAGGATAGATTTCAGGAAGTCTGTGAAATTTCTTTTTTCTATCTTGATGACTGTATTTCAGTATAATTGGTTTCCTTTGCACCCTGATGTATTTTCTTTCATGCATTTGAAAACATGATTCTGAGAAGGAGATTGCCAAAGGGGCCCAGATACAAAAGTAAGGTTAAGAACCCCTGTCCTGGGTGTCCTTTCGCTTTGAGTTGTGTCTCCACTGGGGAGGGAGGAAGATGGGCTGCACTGAGACATCTACATTCTTTCAACTGGCACCATTTTGACCTACAATATAAGTCTGTGAGGCAGCTAGGTAGCTCAATGGATAGAGGGTGGGCCTGGAAATTAAGAAGACCTGACTTCAAATCTGACTTCAGACACTTACTAGCTGTGTGACCTTGGGTAAGTCACTTAACCTCTGTTTGCTTTAATCCAACGGTGAAGGAAATGGCAAACCACTCCAATATCTTTGCCAAGAAAATCCTAAGGGGTTGTGGAGAGTTGAACATGACTAAATGTCTGAACAACAATTGGTAGAGTAAGAATGTACTCTGCCACCTGGGTTGATTCTTGGTCTAAGACTAGAGTAGAAAGTAAGTCTTTGGACAAGTTTAGGGCTCAGCTGATACCAGTGGGGTAGATGATATTGTGACTAGGGTCAGGGCTCAGTGTAGGACATCACAGCGAGTCAGAAGTTAGTCTGTTACCAGAGTTATAGGTATGTCTGTAGTCAGGATTAATACTCATTCTATGTCCAGAATCAGGGCTCAGTTGGTGACCAAGGGTCAAAACTGAATCTGCTCAGTGTTGAACCAGATAGGTTCAGAAAGACCTAAAGAAGAGACTTTTTCTCAGTACCAATTTAATGACCATGATGAGCACTAGACTGGCAACTCTGATCTCATTAACCCAACAACTTAATCATGTGCTTTAGGCAATCCAGGGCAAGGTTAAGTTCCAGGACCCTATGGTGAGGAAGGTCTGCTTTTTCCCTAGCCTTTCAAATCTGGCCTAAGACATTTTCCGACTGTGTGACTTTAGGTAAAGTTACTTAGCTGCTGTTTGCCTCAGTTTCCTCAATTGTAAAACAGGGATAATAACAGCTCCTACCTCTCAGGGGCGTTGTTTGAATCAAAGGAGATAGTATTTGTAAAGCACTTAGCCCAGTGTTTGGCACTTAGAAGACACTATACAAATGCTTATTCCCTTCTTCCTGCTCTCATATCCTCTTTGGCTTTATCCAAGATGCAGAAAGCAGTGTTTGGGAGGCAGGAGAGTCCTGATGTCAAACAGTCCAGAAGAAGAAGCTAAAGATTTCTTATCAAGCATCTGGGAGACAATTTTCTCTCTGGGAAAACAGCTAGCCAGGAAGCCCCCCTGGTCAGTCCAGCTGTGGGTACAGAAGCAGCCAAATTCCTCTAATAGAGGAGCTGAAGTCTTCAGAAACCACCGACAGGAACTTTCATCTGCATAATTGTGAGGAGGTTTTTTTTTTTTTTGTTCTTTTATTATTGTGAGCGGATTAGGAGGGGTGAGTGACAGAATAATTTTTTTCCTTTTTAATTTCATTTGAAGGTTATTCTCTTGTAGGGGAGGAAATGTACAAAGGACATTCTTTTCTGTCTTTATAATTAGTAAAAGAACAACAAAAAAAAGAAAAACCCCAGTAACCTCCTTCTCAGTTTGGGACAAAAATCTTGGCCATGATTTAACCATAGTCAGGAGAGAGAATCACAGGGAAGCCTAGAATTTTACTTGTGGAAGAAACCTTTGGAACACAGTATTAAAAGCAGCTGAGATCTTAGAATCTAGAATATCAGGCAAACAGTCAATGGGAATTTAGTAAGTGCCTACTATGTGCCAGGCATTGTACTAAGTGTTGCTGTTATAGAGTCCCTGCTCTTGGGGATCATACATTCTAACATGAAACAACCAGGTACATCCAAGTCATTTGCTGAGTAGATGGAAGGTAATTTGAAAAGGGGGTAATGAGAGAGGTGGCACAGAGGACAGAGGGCTGGGCCTGAAATCAAGAAGACCTATCTTCCTGAGTTCAAATCTGACCTCAGACACTTATTAGTTGTGTGACCCTGGGCAAGTCATTTAACCCTGTTTTTCTCAGTTTACTCATCCATGAAATGAGCTGGAGAAGGAAATGGCAAACCACTCTAGAATCTCTGCCACAAAAACCCCAAATGGAGTCAGGAAGAGTAGGAATGACTGAAATAACAAATGAGGCATTGGTGGTTAGAAAAGGCCTCCTGTAGAACATATGCTTTGAGTTGAGTCTTGAAGAAAGCCAAGAAAACTAAGATATGGAAGCGGGAGGGTAGAGAATTCTGGACATGAGGGATGGCCAGTGCAAAAACATGGAGATGGACAGTGGAGTGCCATGTGCAAGGAACAGCAAATAGACCAGTGTTGCTGTTACTTAGAGTTTGTGGAAGGAAAGGAGCTCTAAGAAAACTGGAAGGATAGGAAGGGGCCAGGTTATGAAGAACTTGAAATGTCAAACAGAATACTTCATATTCATTCCTGAAAGTAATATGGAATTACACTGATCAAGGGGTGGCATGGTCAGACCTGCTCTTTAGAAAAATGACCTTGCCAAGTGAGTGGAGTTTGGACTGTAGTGGGGAAGACATGAAGAAAGGAGACAATTTAAAAGGGTATTTCAATATTCCAGGAGAGTTGACTTTAAGGTCCAGAGTGAGGGTTGTGGCTGTGTAAGTGGAGAGAAGAGAAAGGTATAAAGGTGAAAATGACAAGATTTAGCAACAGGATTTGGCAAGAGATTGGACATGTGGGGTAAGTGAAAATGAGATGAAGATGACACTCAGAGGGCACCCCAAGTAGGATGATAGTGGTGCCCTCCGTAGTAATAAGAAAGTTCAGAAGTAGATAGGGTTTGAGGGAAAAGATAATGAGGTCGCTGTTGGATATATTGAGGTTAAGGTGTCCGTGAGTCGTATAATTGGGAATGTTCCAGAGGTAGTTGGAGACATATGATTCTAGTTCAGGAGAGAAACTAAAGCTGGGTGTAATGAGAATCATCTCCTTAGATATGATAATTGTGCCCGTGGTTGTTGATAAAATCATCAAGTGAAATAACATGGCACAAAATGAGAAAGGGACCTAGCACAGAGCCTTGGGGTCACCAGTATCAAAGCTATTAGAGACCTTAGAGATCAGGCAATATACCCACTTCATTTGACAGATGAGGAAACTGAGGCTCTGGGAAAGGCTATCACTACCCAAGTCACATAACTAGTAAGCAATAGACCTAAGGGTATAATCTAGGTATCTTGTTTTCCATACTAGTTTCTCACTGCCCACCTTCATTTGCATTTTCTCATTGACACCTTTTGCTTTGGGTCAAGAGAAAGCAGACATGATACAATTTTGCAGCCAGATTTGGGGGATGAAAAAATCACTCTGCTTTGTCCTGGTCAGAACACAGGTGTAGAATTGTGTCCTGCTTGGGGTGCCATATTTTAAAGATGGATATTAACAAATAAGAGTATTTCCAGAGAAAGGTGACTGGGATGGTAAGAGGATTCTATGCTGATCACTCCAAATTCTGTGTATTTAGCTCCAGTTTTTCTCCTGAGATTCAGTCACTTCAAACTTCCTATTCCATAGGCATCTCAAACTCAGGTTGTCCAAAACAGAAGTCATTGGCTTTTCTCCATACTACCTGTTCCCACCCCCCCAAAAAAAAATTCCCTTTCTCTCTTGAGGAGACCACTATGCTTCCAGCCACCTTGGTTTACAAGTTTAGGGTCATCCTCAGCTCTTCCCTCTCAATCACTTCACCTATCAGTAGACAAATCTTGTCATTTCTACCTCCGCAACATCTCTTGCAGCTGTATTCTTTTCTCTACTCTCACAACCACCACCCTAGTTCAGGCTTCTATCACCTCTTCCCTAGATTATTCCAATAACCTTCTAACTGACCTCTCTACCTTTAACAATCTTCACTCATTCCAATTAGGGCCATCTCCAATCATCCTGATCTGTATCTTGCCACTAGTCCGAGATGGCTCCAGAGGAGAAAGTGAGGCTGGTGACTCTATATAGCCCTCCCTCACTTAAATCCAATTCCCTGGCATGTCATGGCATCACCTCCCTGATGTCATGGTCCTCTTTGAGAATGAAGGACAAACAGCAACACCCCATTCTAATCCATCCAAATCACTGCCAAAGTGATTTTCCTAAAGTATAGGTCAAACCATATCATGCCCCTACTGAATCAACTCCAGTGGTTCCCTGTTTCAAGGATGAAACATAAACTCTGTTGTTGGAAATTAGCCCCATCCTATTTGTCCAGCCTTATTACACATTATTCCTTTATGTACATTTGGCTCCCTTTGGTCTAGCCAAACAACGGTCTTCAAATTCTCTTCCTTGTGTCTTTGCACTGGCTGTCTGTCATCTCATAAATCCATTCCATCCTCACTTCTTCCTCTTGAATCTATAGCTTTTTGCAAGGTTCAGCCCACACACGACTTTCATAATCTTTTCTGCTGCCTCTGCTCCAAAATTATCTTATATTCATTTTCTACATATCCCTGTACATACATATGTTGCTCTGACTAGATTGTATACTTCTTGAGGGCAGGGATCATTTCACTTTGTTTTTGTATCCCCAGGAATTATCACAGTGACTAGTATTTGTAAGTTAAGTTTAGTAAATGCTTGCTTTACTGATTGATTTATTGGTTTACTAGAGGTAGTGTAATACAGAACATTATTTTGCCATTTAGGTAGTAGGGCCCTTTAAGCCATGGAAAGCAAAAGTTGGTGCTTAATCTTGCCCCAGACCTCTTTCCTCCTAAATCTAAACAGTAGTGAAATGTACTCTTGCATAGCTCAGCATAGCCCATACCTCCAATGCAAATGGATAAGAAAGCTTGCAATATAATTGCTTTAGATAATTATGTTTATACCAGAGACCAGGACACCTGGTCTGGTTTGTGTGATCTCTGATCTGTAATAATGGGGTGCTTGGGTGCTTGTGCTTGTACTTGTGCCCCAATTTCTCCCTAGTCTCAGAAACACTGTCTCTAACAACCACTCCCCAGCTCAAGGACACTGTGCCTAGCAGTTATTCATGCATAGGCCTCAGCATGACCCTTATCTCTCCCTGGTACAGCTAAACAGAGCTGGGCTGCTCAGGCCCCAGCCCTCAGATCATGTCCTCTGGAAGCCTCCCAATTCCTCAGTAAGTTCCTGTGTTGTGAGAAAGCTTTCCCTTGTTGCAGAGCATTCTCTCATCAAGACAGAGGGAGAGGGGTGTCCTTGACCAGCCCAAGAACTCTTCCTCTTGCCAGACTTCAAAGGTCCATCCCCCTCCCTGTCCTGTATACTCCCTATATAAACCCTACCTCAACCCGTGATGGGGGCTGCTTGATTTGGATGTGAATATCCCTGGCAGCCACGCGCTAATATAATAAAGTCCACAATATAAAATTAGTCTGGGTGGTCAACTCGCTAATTTCTCGGTATAACAGTAGGGCCATACAAATATCAGTTCCATAAATTGGAACTATTCATATTGGTGAAACCAAACCTTGGGGGACATAATCATGGTCTTACGGTACTTAAGGGTTGTCACAGGGAAGGAGGAGTAGACTTATTCTGCTTGGCTATAGAAGGAAGAACCAGGTGCAATGAGGCTGAAGTTAGGGAGAAAATCATTTCAGCTCACTATAAAAAATAATTTCCTAACAATCGTAGCAGTCTAAAAATGGAATGGACTGTCTTGAAAGATAATGAGCTCCACATTGCTGAAGGTGCTGAGGTCTAGATGAACACCTATTACACTGAGGTTCTATTCAGTTGATTCTTACTTTAAGTATGAGCAGGGCAAGGTGATCTCTGAGGTCACTTAATTCTATGATTCTGTTAAACATAGTCCCTACTTATAGAGGAACTCATATTTCAGGGGGATGTCAGATGATGATGATGATGATGATGATAGCAGGCATTTATAAAATGCTTTAAACTTTCAAAAGTGCTTTATAAATATAATTTCATTTTATCTTCACAATCATCATGGAAGGTAGATGGTGTCATTATCTCCATTTTGCAATTGAGGAAACTGTACACAAGTCCTTTGATTCTAATCCAAGGCTCTCCCCACAAAAAAAATGTGAATGGAGAATTTATATGTCATTTACCCAATGAGCTCATTCTGTATTGAGAGAGGATGAATAGCTTGCCTAGGGTACACAGCTAGTAAGGGAGGTCAGATTGGAAATCAGGTCTTTCTGATTTCAGCTTCATTGCTCTTCCTACTACACTACCTTGCTGAATAAAATGAAAATAAATGCTGCAAGAATGTATGTAACTATGGAATGATAATTGCTTTAAGGACTGGAAGAGAAAGATGGTTTAGTAAGGGGAGTTCTCATGAAGGAGATGGGATTTGAATACTGAAGTAAGATAAACTTTGAATTGGTTCTGAGAGTATTTTAGGCAATGGGGCATAGATGCATGAGGACAAAATGTGGATAATATTTATGTCTCATGGCCCAGAAAAAAAAATCCCATTTGGAACACAGAATGGGCAACTGTTTGTTGGATTGCATTGGACATGTAGATTCTCCATTCACATTTTTTCCTTTGTGGGAAGAGCCTTGGATTTGGTCAGAAGTCTTGTGTCTGGTTTCAGCTCTGACATTTACTGCCTGCACTAACTTTGTTAAATTATATAACCTTTTGGGGCCTCAGTTTCCTCATCTGTAAATTGTGAGACTAGATGGTCTCTGAGATTCCTTCCAGCTCTAAATCTATCGTTTTAAATATATTTTCTTCCATTTTAAATGCATTTCCCTCTCTGAGTTCCTTCTTGTGTATATTTAATTTTTTTCCTTGAGTTTCATTTCTTGTAAAAGTGACTTCTTCCTGGGTTCCTGGAGGAAGTACCTTGAAGGCAGCAATTATCTAACTTTTGTCTTTCTATTCACAACACCTAGCAGAGTATCTGGTACATAGCAGGGCACTTAAGTAATATGTTTTGATTGATTAATTGATTCATTCCTCTGTAAATGTATCTTCTCCCTTTGTAAATGTATCCTTTCTCTGAGTTTCTTTTTTTTTCAATGACTTTTCACTCCAGGTTCCTTTTGTTGAAATGGAAATTCTTTCCAGGGACTGCTTTTATCTCTATCCCTACTCTACTCCAGCCCAGTTTAACTTAAGTATAGTGTAATATTATTCACTATCTCCAGACTTTTCTAAATACCCACCACCATCAGTAAAATATTTTTGAAAACACACTCCCAAACAGGTGAATCATTTTTTAGAAATTATGTACAATGCACTACTGTCCTGGGGCAGCTAGGTGGCATAATATATAGAGCACCAGGCTTGATGTCAGTCAGACTCATCTTTGTGAGTTCAAATCTGGCCTCATGCTTACTAGCCGGGTGATGCTGAGCAAATCACTTAACCCTGTTTGCCTCATTTTTCTCATCTGTAAAATGAGCTGGAGAAGGAAATGGCAAACCACTCCTGTATCCCTGCCAAGAAAACCCCAAATGAGGTCATGAAGAGTTAGACATGACTGAGATGACTGAAAAACAGTTACTATCTTTTTTTTTTTTAGGCAATTGGGGTTAAGTGACTTGCCCAGGGTCACACAGCTAGTAAGTGTCAAGTGTTTGGTCTGCATCAGGATTTGAACTCAGGTCCTCCTGACTTCAGGGCTGGTGCTCTTTCCACTGCGCTGCCTAGCTGCCCCCAACAATTACTATCCTGATACTTATGCATACCATAAACGTTAAACAAAATAGAAATAAAAAGGATGAGATAAAGATGACGTACTATTTAAACCTAAAGTTAACAGGAAACTATTGTTTGTTGAGTAGGAGACTGATGTTGTCCAACTGGTGCTTTGGGAAAACCACGTTGGCAGGTGAAGGAAAGATAGGTTGGAATGGAGAGAGACTTGAGCAAGAGCAGCTAATTAGGAAGCTATTGCAATAGTCCAGATGAGAGCGGTGAAAGTCTGAAATAGAATGGTGGTTGTATGAGTAGAGAGGAAGGGGCAACTATAAAAGATGTGGAGATAGAAAGAGCAAGATTTGGTAACTGATTGAATGGAGAATGAGGCATTGAAGGTGATGCTTAGGTTACGAAGCCAGGTGACTGGAAGGGTGGTGAAATTTTTGAAAGCAATAGAGAAACTTGGAAGAAGGTGGGTAAAATAATATAAAGAGCTGTGTGATGAAGACCACTATCCATCTATATCTACTCATCCTTTGTGTTTTCTTCTATTCCTCCCCTTCCCAAATGATGAATGGGTAGGCAGGCCTCTTGTTCATTGGTCAGTATCCTGGAGCACAGGACACCTGATATATCCGTGATATAATCTGAGGGGATAAAAGGTGAGTGTACCTGGGGGCCAGTTTTTCCAATGGTATGTGCACAGCTGCTGTTGTGGATACCTGAGTAGCAATTAGATTGTAATTGCCCTGGACGGACTGATGCCAGACTCATAAAGGTGAAGCTGCAGCTTGTATAGCAGAGGAAAGGGGCAGAGTGGGGGAGTATCCAGGGGTGGTAGAATGTGGTTGTTCGGGAAACAAATTGCATGAATGGCTATCTCACGGAGTATGGGGTGGGACTCTTCTTACTATCTAATTGATTGATTATAGTAGCAATGGAGTCAAGCCACAGTCCTGGCTTTGGAGACCACAGATGTAGAAGAAAGAGCCCTTGTTTTGTCATCAGAAGATACAGATTTGAATCCTGGCTCTGCCTTGTACTAACTGCATGACCTGGGCAAGTCTCTTCATCTCTCTGATTTTCAGGTTTCCCAGTTGTCAAGTGGTTACTGTAGAATGTCACCCAGGCCAAAGCACAGAACAGCAAGAATCTTTTCTGTGAGATTCTCTGCTAGGGGTCATCAAGACCACTGCTTTTCAAGGCAGCACATTTTACTGTTGGACAGCTCCTAACTGGTGGTTCACTTTTCCTTCGGAGCCAAACTCAATTTCTAGACAACTTCTATACCCATTGCTACGAATTCTAGCTTCTGATGTAAACATTATTATTATCAGAATCTGAGAATTTTTCCTCCTGGGTGAAATACCAATCAGTCAACTAGCATTTATTAAGTGCCTACCATGTGCCAGGCACTGTTCTAAACTTGGGGATACCAAGACAGGCAAAACCCAAATAGCCCCTGCTCTCAAGGAGCTCACAATATAGGAAGGGAGAAAACATGTAAACAACTATATGCAAACAAGATGCATGCAGGAGAAGTTGAGGATGGTCTCATAGGGAAGGGATATGATGGCCACAAACTCCTTTTCAGTACAAGTGGAATAAAACGCATTCTTAGCCGGGGGTAGTAAGGTAGACTGTGAGAGAAGCTTCCCCAGAAGTCCATATAGCAGCTTCCTATTTTAACTAATTATTTCTGGTGACTGAGTACTAAGCTCTAGGGTTTCTAAGATGCTGAAGGATTGCAAGAACAGTCACCACCCTTCAGATCCGGTGCCTTTTGACCTCATCAGCCCCAGTCAAATCAAAGCCCCAGTCACTTCTTCCTAGTTATGGCTCTGATATGTAGTGGAAGCAATGAATGTGAGCTTGGACAGACTTCAGGAGACAGTAGAAGGGTAGAAAGGTCTGGTGTGCTGTGGTCCATGGGGTCATGAAGAGCTGGACACAACTGAACAACAATAGCTCTGATAATTATCATCCCCTGGGACTGGTAATATTTGCAGTACCTGCCTCACTGGGTTCTCATGAGGAAAGCACTTTATAAACCTTAAAGTGCTATAAAATGGAAGTTGTTATCATTATTTATGTTCCCTCTCCACCCCCACCCTCCATTCTGGTTCACTCAGTTGGATTTTCAGGTAGGTGGACGGGCTCCTGACCCAGCAAGTATCAGGATACAACAGACTTCCTGGATTAGGCAGAATTTGCTTCCGTTTCTAAGTCTATTTGTTGCTGGTATCTCATGTCTGCTGCTCATTCTGCTTGCTTGTTTCCTCACAATCTGCTCTTCTCTGTCATCCATTCCTTGTGTTTTCCCCAACTCTGGCCTGATGCTTCACTCACTTGGATCTCTAGCATTCATGTGTTCCTTGGGTTCTCCCTTCTTGCCTTGGTTGTCACTGTTGACCTCATATAATAATGATAACAATCACAAAGCTATCATTATCATTAAAGCATTTCAAGGTTTACAAAGCACTTTCCATATAGTATCTCATTTGATATTCACAGCAACCCTGGGAGGTAGCTGCTATTATCAACCCAATTTTGCAGGTGAGGAAACTGAGGTGGCCAGACGTTAAGTGGCTTGCCCATGATCACAAAGCTAGGGAGTGTCTGAAGCAGGATTTGAACTCAGATCTAGTCTGACTCTTGGCCTAGTCCTCACACTACTGAACCAGGTAGAATTCATAGAATTCAGATTTGGAAGACATCAGAGACAACATCTAATCTAGTGGTTCTCAAAGTGTACTTCCAGGACAGACCTTTCAGGAGGTGCACAAGGTAAAACTTTTCATCATAATAATTTTTTTTCATAATAATGTTTTAATTTCTAAAATGATAAATATTGGTGCATGTAATCCACACAAACAAAACCATTTTGGGAAGGCATTCCTTAATAACTTTGAAGAGTATAAATGGGTCCTGATGCTAAAAAGATGAGAACTTCTGTATTAGTGGGACAATGTCATCAAACAGATGAGGAAATCTGGGTGTATTTTCCCAAGGTCACCCAGTTAACTGCAGAGCCATGATTCAAATCTAGGTCTTCCAACTTCAGAGCCAATGATCAGAATTCTGCTGCCTATTCCCCAGGTCCAGTTAGGTCCTGTGCATTACTCTGACTTATTCCCAGCTTCTTGCCTAGAGGAAGGTAAATATTGTGGGGAAAAAACTGGACTGAGATTCACAAGTCCTGGCTTTGATACTTACTAACTGCATATCTCTTTTGGACCTCAGTTTCCTCATCGTTCAAATGAGAACATTTGACTAGACTACATATGAAAGAGAAAGGTCTGCAGAGGTTCCTCCTGGCTCTGACATTTTTAACATTCTATATTCTAACATTCTGTCTTAAAGTCCTATTAAGTGCTAAAATTCTATGTTCTATAACCATTTGCCCCTTTCAACTCCTCAATTTTGGGATCCCATGATTCCCTCAAGGGAGGCATTGTGATATGGTGGTTGAGTGCCAGATGGCATCAGGAAGATGTGGGTTCAAATTTTTTTTCTCTGAGATTCACCTTATATGACTTATATGAACCTGGGCAAATAGCTTAGATACTCTGAGCCTGAGGTAACCCTTTAAGAGTGTTAATTATAGATACTTTGATCTGCATATCTGCCTTGGTAGATGGCAAGACTTATGATCAACTGCTCCCCATAGTCTTGATGGGACACCTACCTCTCTGAGTTCCTTTCTATATAAATGAGCCTATTGTTTCTGCAAGGCTTTTCTTTTGTAAATGTCTCCTCTATCTACTTCCTTGCCATATATAGGGTTCTGGTCTTGACGCAATGATTCCTATACATTTTGCAAACATTCAGTGTTTAATCTCTTTTGTTTTAGCTTCCTTAGTAAATTTCCTCCCCCCTCCTCCTCTTTCATCTGTCCTCATCCATTTCTCTCTCTCTCTCTCTCTCTCTCTCTCCCCTCCCCCCTCTACATTCCTGTTTGCTATTTATCTCTCTCCCTCCCTCCCTCTTTTACACACACACACACACACACACACACACATCTTCTATGGGCATTACAACACCTTATAATAAAATGTCACATTTTCCCAGGAAAAAGCAACTTCAGGTGCCCTACATCACCATACATATTCATCCCTTGAAGCTGGCCTGCTGAATGCCAACACACTTAATATGATTTATTAATCCACTGGGAACTTTTTCAGGGTCTTAATGTGGCATTTATCGTCTCTTTAACTGGATAACAAAAACATTCAAAGCCGGGCATGGTAAATAATTATCTAATCCATCAAGACTTTCATGTAAGAACTATTAAATTCTTTTTCTTCCGAGATACTCAAAAGCAATTTTCAACTTTCTCTCTCCTCACCCCCCTTTCAAAGAAGCACCCTGTTCATCAAAGGAAATACCTTCAACAGACTTAGGAAACATGGTCATGGGAACCCTGCAAGCCTGTGATTAGAATACAGGAGACAGGATCAGGGTAATTATTTTTTTTTCAAACTTAAAAAAAGAAGAAGCGTTCCCCATCAACCCAAGCAGAGCAGCCTGAATTATATCTGCTTATGTAAATAGAACTAATCGCCGATAACATTAATTAGCAGCAGAAAACTGGGGCTCCTCAGGCTGGAGATAGCAGGTAGTCATTGGGTGAGGATTAATTTCTCTTTTAATTAGAAATGTACATTTTTGGCAGCTTTGCCCCAAGCAATTAGCAATTTGGGAGCCTGGTGAAGTATTTCCAATTCCATTTGAATGGGGTGGTTTTGGAGGGTCAGTCTCCAGCAGTCAGTCACATCTGCCTGAGTGAATGAACCTGTTCCTGCCACCCCCTCCCCCATTCCCTCCCGGCCAACCTGGATGTGTTTGATAATAATAACAATAAAAATGGTTTGGAAAGACATGTGCTGAGGCTTATTGACTCCATGCTCTGGTACCTCCTTGCCATCTTAGTTTTATTTTTCAGAGCTCCCCTTTATGTATTCTATGCTCTGGCCAACCGGGACTAATCACTTCCATCCACCCGAGTCACTCTCTGCTTTTCCACTATAGTACCTTTGCTCATGCTGGTCCCTCTCCCTGGAATGCCTTTCCTGCCTATTGGATTTCTACCTGCTTCAAAAAGCTCAACTCAAATATGAAAAAGAAGTCTGCCCTGATGTATCCCATTGATGATGACCTTCCTTTCTCAAACTTGTCATGGAATAATAAACCAACTCCTACTAATATGCCCCTACTATGTGTCAAGCACATTATATACTATAGTTAAATGTGTTAATGTCATACTATGCTTCTAGATTATGAGCTCTATGAGGGAAGAGATTTGGACTTATCTTCAATTGACAAATTTACATTTATAAAGTATTGATTTTGTACTAGGCCTTTTGTGTTTGGCACTGGGGATTATAAAACAGATAGGAAAGAGTGCTGGACTTGTAGTCAGGAACAATGAAGTTAAAATCCTACTTACACTTACTAGCTGTGTAATCCCTTAACCTAACTCAGCCTCAATTTCCTCATCTATAAAATGGGGATAATGGTTACAGCACCTACCTTACAGGGTTGTTATGAAGATCAAATGAGATAATGTTTGTAAAGTGCTCTTTAAAAGTTAAATGCTTACTAGCTATTATACTAGGTCCTGGCTTCAAGGAATTTACAGGCTGATACATTAATATGCAAACATGCAAACAATAACAATGATTTTGGGGATGGATAGCCTAACAGTTGATATCAGTTGTTATCCCCACATCTCCAGGAAGAAACTGAGGCCCAGAGTCATAGGCTGGTATTAATGTGCTTGAAGTTGTTAGGAGAATTCCTCCTTCCATCCTACTCCCTTTCCTGGGGAGCACACCAGATAGGCCATCAGGAGCGTCTGAGGCACAGAGTGCTGGAGAGTTATATATAACTTTAAAAATCCAATTGACATTCATCAGGGATATGCACTAAAAAGTTAAAGTCATTGCTTAGCTTGGACTTAAAGTCAGGAAGACCTGGGTTCAAATCTCACTCCTGACACTTACTAGATATGTGACCATGGGCAAGTCACTTAATTTCTCTAATTCAGACAACTCTTTAAGAATTATGAAGGCTGATGGGGTTCCTACACAAACAAAATAATCATCCTGAGATCTAGATATTCTCAGTGTAGAAGTCCAGGGAAAGCAACATGGGAAATGTGAAGAAGAAGAATTTTCATTTACTTGGATGGGTAGTAGGAGAAGAGACCAGGGAAGGCTTCATGGATGAGATGGCACCTAGTATGACTTTGAAGGGAGGATGGAGAAAGCCATTAGCAGACATTAGCAGTGTGGAGGCAGTCCATTCCAGGCAGAGAAGTTGGAGAGATCTAAACAAGACTGGAAGTTGGAGAGTTGTCCAGTTTGGCTGGTGCATACTGTTAAAAGGAGAATAGTATAGGTTAAGGATAGAAAGGTAGGTAGAAGCCAGATTATTGGTGATCTTTGAGCCTCTTTAAAAATTAGTTCCAGCATTGAATACAGTGCTATGAAAAGTAGAGGTGCTCATAAAAGTTACAGCTAATACTTATGTAGCACTTGGAGGTTTTCAAAGCCTTATACATGCATTCTCATTTGATCCACACAACCACCCTGTAAAGTAGGTGCCATTATTATCATTCCCATTTTACAGATGAGGAAATTTGAGGTGGAGAAAGGTTAAGTGATTTCCTCATGGTCACAGAGGTACTAAGTATCTGAGGCAGCATTTGAACTCAGAATCTATAACACTCTATCCACTGTGACACAGTTACCTCCTGAGCTGCTAATAAATGCATCTTATGTTATATTGACTTCTAGTTACCTTTTCCTTTGTACTCCCCCATGGTGCTACCATGAAACTCTTCTTAGGTGGACAGCAGTTTTGTTGAGTCACCACTGGATACAGCAAGGTGTAGTAAAAATAATCTTGGGCTGGGATTCAGGAGATTTGGAGTGATAGGATCATAGGTTTTTGGTCTGAAAGACCTCAGAAAACCTTCCCTCTCTTTCCTCCTGTCTTCTCCTTTCATTTCTCCTTTCCTCTCATTTCTCCTCTCCTCTCTTAACATGTAGTATTTAGTACTACTTAATCATTTTAGAGATGGAGAAACTGAGGCTGAGAGAAAAATAGTTTCCTTTAGGTCACACAGGGAGCAAATGCAGAATTGTGATCTGAACCCAGGTCCTCTAACTGAAAACCAAGCGCTCTTTCAATCAATATATCAGTTGACAAACACTGAGGTACATACCTACTTTGTGTCAGATACCATAGCAAGTGCTGCGTTGTGTAATACAACTAAACCAAGCCAAAGAGTGCCTTCCTTCAAAGAACTGAAGTTCTTATTGGAGGTAAGTGATGTGTACAATGATACAAAATGGAAATACAAAAATATATACAAAAATAAACACAAAATATTTACAAATGGTCAGGTGCTAGTGGTTGAGGGGGGTGGCCATTGGGAGGCCATCAGCTAGGAAATGGTACTTGAGCTGAGCTTTGAAGGAAGGTAGAGATTCTAATAAGTAGAGGTGAGGAGGGAGAGAATTCCAGGGCTGGGAGACAGACTTAGATATGGGAGATGAAATTTGTTTTAGATGATCTGCAAGAAGGCCAGTTTGGCTGGACTATAAAATGCATGAAGTGGAGTAAAAGGAATTTTTGGGAAGGAAAATGGTGCTAGATAGTGATAGGCTAGAAATGCCAAATAGGGAGTTTGTATGTTATCCAAGAGGCAATATGGAGACCCTTGAGTATTTTGTACATGACAGTGTCATGGTCGGATTTGCACTTTCAGAAAATTCTTCGGCAGCTGAGTAAAGAATGGACTAAAGATAGAGAGAGACTTGAGGCAGAATGATTAATTAGGAGGCTAATTAATTAATGAAGCAGTGGGTGATGTGGTTCTGAACTAGGGTAGTGGCTGTGTAAGTGGAGAGAATGGGTAGTGTCTAGGTGATGTCTATATAGAAAGGGTGAGGTTTAGCAACTGATTGGATATTTGGAATGAGAGAGAGTGAGGAGTTGAGGATAACATTGAGGTTTTGAATTGGATTTTGGAAGGGGAATTGTGTTTTTGTTAGAAATAAGGAAGTTAAGGAGAGGGTTGAGTGTTTGGGAAATGGTAATGACATATTGATTTTGAGATACCCATGCAACATCTAATTACAGACATGTATTAGGCAGTTGGTGATATGGGACTGGAACTCAGGACAGAGACTGAAGCTAGATATTTGGATCTGGAAGTCATCTGTATAGAGATGATAATAGAACCCTTGGCATCTGAAGAGATCCCTGTCAGGGAATACCTATCTATATCTATATGTCTATCTATCTATCTATCTATCTATCTATCTATCTATCTATCTATCTATCTATCTATCTATCTATCTGTTTATCTATCTGAAAAGAGGGTCTAGGTCTAGGTCTAGAGATCTAGGTACTTAACAACCTAGTTGGGAAATACAATACAATCCAAGATGGAACAAGATAAGTGCACAAGAAAAATCCAAAATGTTTGTGTCCCACAACTTTTGACACTATGTCAAAATCCTCTATTTCTAGTTCTACTGCTGGCTTGTTTAATAATCTTAGACAAGTAATTTCTTATCTCTGGGCTTTGGTTTCCTGATCTGTAAAATGAAGGGCTATCATCAATTGGGGGATGGCTAAACAAATTGTGGCAAAGAATGTGATGAAATATTATTGTGTTGTAAGAAACTATGATGCTGATGGTTTCAAAGAAACCTGGGAAGACTTGTATGAACTGATACAGAATAAAGTGAGCAGAGCCAAGAAAATAGTCTATACAAAAATAACAACATTGCAAAAATGAACTATTTGGAAAGTCTCAAGAACAATGTCCAACCATGATCCCAGAGGGCCAATGATGAAATATGCTACCTTTTTACAGAGTGGGAAAAGACTGAATGTGTAGAATGAGATATGTTTTTGGACATGGCCAATGTAGGCATTTGTTTTGCTTGTCCACATATATTTGTTACAAGGATTGTTTTTCCTTTTCCTCTCCTCCCACCTTCTCTTCCTATACCTTTCTAGGGCATGAATGAAAGATCTTGTTAGTTAAAAAAAAGTAGTTAAGATACAATTAAGGGCTAGGGCTAATGATTTCTGAGGTCCTTTCCACCTCTGATATTTCATATTCTATCTTTTCAGATTCCTCTTAGCTGACATTCTATGTTCTGTGTTCTCATCCAGCTTTAACATT
Organism: Phascolarctos cinereus; assembly: GCF_003287225.1. Taxonomy (NCBI): domain Eukaryota; kingdom Metazoa; phylum Chordata; class Mammalia; order Diprotodontia; family Phascolarctidae; genus Phascolarctos; species Phascolarctos cinereus. The sequence continues at coordinate 647,155,404 of NW_027555847.1, forward strand.
GTTTTCTGTGCTTATACATCTGAGCAACAAGGCAGAATGTGGATTAAAGGATGAGGGAGGCAAGGAACTTGGGCCCACCACAAACTGTCTCAGTCCTTGATGGAGCCCAGGCCATCTGTCTGAATGAATTTGCCTTTAATTAACTTTCAGTCAGCTGAGTGAGTAGGAGGTTATATGGGTCAAATAGTTTTTCAATGACAATGGAAGTGAATTGTATTGTTGCTGTGCATGTGACATAGTGTGAAAAGTAAAGTAGGCTGGATTAGATCATTACTAGGTCTCCTTTCTAACTTTAATACTATCTATTCTCTGTTCTGATATCCTGGGTTTGAAGATTCTAACAAACATTAACTCTCTGTAACTCTACTATGGTACAGTGGCTCAGGATAGAATGATTTCCATTTTATATAGAAGGTAAGGCCCATGGATGCTTCATGATTGCCCCAAGGTCATACAACACTTTAGAGATAGAGTCCAGATCTTTTGATTTCTCACCTAGTACTCTTCATGTCATCCTAATTCTTCCACTTACTACTTGTGGCACCTTGATTAAGTCACTTCTATCTGGTCCTCAGTTTCCTCATCTGTAAAATGGAATGCCTGGGCAAGATAGGTAACCATAAGGTCTCTTTTAGCTCCCAATCTATGATCCCATAATCTTGTTGCCTTCTTGAATATTTCTAGCTGTAATTCTGAAATTTCAAGGAGGAAAAAGATTCTAACATCTGTTGACATATTTCTTTTCCCAGGACATCTTCAAACTGATCTTCATTCCCCTCCCTCATATGTTCTGCCTGTCAATTCAATCAAATTCAATTTAACAAACATTCATTGAATGTTTACTATATACAGAGCTTTGTACTAGTTGCTGGGGGATTTGTTTAGTCCCTGACTTCTGGAACTTACAGCCTAGTAAGGAGATAAGGTGTAAACACAGGTCAATAAATATAGGATGAATTATTACATGAGTACATTAGAAAATCATAAGGACACACATACACACACTCTTTTCTTATTACACTGGTCTTAGAGTCAGGAAGTCCTGGGTTAAAATCCTACCTAAGGATGTTTATCTGTTCTGTGACTCTGCATGCCACTTTTCTTCTGTTTCTTCATTAAAAGCTTCTGTTTCGTCATCTGGAAAATGGAAACAGTGCCTCATGGGGTTGTTGGTATCATCAACTGAAATAGTGCTTTGCAAACCTTAAATGGCTATCCAAATATCAGTTATTCGGTTATTTTGTATTATATAATTCTTTTTATCTTGGTTCATGGAGTTCATATTGAAATAATTCAGGGAGTAGTTGGTATCTTGCCATTATTCTTTAATTATGTATTTGGCCTTTGACATATCTTGGCTGTGTGAACCTGGGTAAGTCATGTAACTACTCAGTGCCCTCAGCAACCCTCTAAGACTATAAATTGCAGAGCAGGTGCCAATATACACTGACAGAGGTGGTTTCCTCAATTGGGAGTTCCTTATTCCAATTAATTCCAGGTAAGTCCCTATCCCTACCATTGCAGAGTAGATAAAATAGTACTTTTTTTGGTAATTGAATTAAAGTGTTATCTTATAAGTTGGGCATCTTTGGCACAATTTCAGAAGTAGGCAGGATGATGGGAATGATACGGACCTCATATTATTCTTATATGGTTTTTATTTCCTCCACTACGTCTTTCAAGTGAAAAATTTTCATTCCACATTGCTCTTAGGTTATGTGTATTTGGGATGGCATTCTTAAATGACTGTAGATCAACGTTCTTTCCTAGTAATTATGGGCCACAGTTTGATAGGTCATGAACAGGATAATGAGGATGATGACAATGCTTTGAAACCAGACCTCTAATATCTTATTATAGTGTAAAGGTGAGCGACTTGGGCTCTTGAAACCTAGGCCAGCTGAATGCAAACCATGATAGGTTCCATCTATCCAGAAAGACTTTAAGTTGGGCTTGGCAATAAATTGTGTATCTGTCACTCAAAGACTAACCTAGCCAAGTACAGAGAAGCTCACTACCAAAGGGGTGACCCTGGAGGTATGTGTTTTTTCAGCCACAGAAGTTCAAGTAACCATTGTTGGAGGGGTTGGCACCAGCACTGATAGAAGGAGGATCCATGCTAGTGAGGTCATGGATCCTTGTAGAACTAGACTGACAGAGTAAACAGGGCAGTGGATATAGAGTTAGTGGAGACTCAAGTTCAAATCCCATGTCTGACATTTACTAGCTGTCTGACAAGTAGATTAGTTACTTAATTGTTTTGAATCCCAAGCATTTAAGTGCCTACTATGTGCCAGGCACTGTACTAAGCACCAAAGAAAGGCAGAAAACTGGCCTTGCTCTCAAGAAGCTCATAGTTTAGTGGGTGAGACAATATGAAAACAGCTATGCGTAGACAAGTTATGCACAGGATAAATTGGAGCTAACCTAAGTGGGAAGGAACAAGCATTAGGGGGGCCTGGGAAAGTTCTTTTTTTCAGTAGGTAGAATTTTAGCTGTGACCTGAAGGAAGACAGGGAAGTATGGGAGAGACCTAGTAAAGATGTAGAGAGTCAGGAAATGGAGTCCTATGTAAGGAACAGTAAGCAAACTGTTGTTACTGATCACAGAGTACGTGGGAAGAGGGAGGAGTAAAATAAGGATAAAAATAGAATCTACATCACAAGGTTGTTTTGAAGATTAAATGAGACAGTGTATATAAAACTCTCTAAAAATAATATTTAACAATAACTCATATTCAGTGCTTAAAGGTTTGCAAAACTGTACACAATCTCATTTGATCCTCACAACAGTCCTATGAGGTAGGTGCAATCATTATCCCCATATTACAGAAAAGGAAACTGAGGCCCAGAGAGGTAAGCTTTTAATGATAAACTTGAACTTTATTTTGTTAGCAGGAAACTACCCCCCCCCCATGCTCTGGGCTCATTTGTAATAAGCATGTGCACTGGATATTCGACTAGGAATGTCAGAGGCACTGCATGCTGGAGCGTTACATGAAGCTTTAAAAATCCAAGTTGACATTCATCAAGGATGTGCTCACCAGCACTTTGCAAGAAAAACCAAAATAACTCAAGTCATTTCTAGGCTTAAGAATAGAGCATGAGTACCAGGAAGCCTTGCCAACTCTCTTTGATCTCTTCTGTCCCACCCATCCCCCAGTGTCATGCTTACTTTCAGAATCTCCATAGTCTTAAGTCTGTGCTTCTTTTATGGTCTTAAAGTGGTAAATACATCCAAATCTTCTTTGCCCTTCCAGACTGAGAGCTCTCCAAGGGCAGGGATTGTGCCTTGTTTCAGGCTTAGACATCATGAAGAGGTCTAATATCCAGAATGAGGTGGATAACATCTCACTGTACTCTGTCAAGGTCACCATGGATATGGAACCATCATCAGATCCAGGAAGACCTGGGTTCACATGCAGCTTCTGACATGGGCTATGTGACCTTGCCAATACAATTAACCTCTTAGTGCCCTATGTAGCTATATGAGGCTATTAATGATAGTGAAGATTGGTAGAAAGAATTTCCTCACCTGGAAGTCCCCTATACCAACAAACTGGGTTCTAGTACCTATTCCTACATGTTAGAAGTATATTGGTAGACTGGATCATATTTGTAAGAAAGTGATCAGGATAGTAAGATTGGACCATGTGAAGAACTGTTGAAGGAATTGGCAGTATTTAGCCTAGAGGAGAGGACCTGCTATCAAGGAGAATAATAATTATCCCCTAGTATTTGTATAGCTGTCATGAGTCAGAGGGCTTCATCTTGCTCAGCTTGGCCCTAGAGGACAGAGTTAGGAGCAGTGGGTAAGGAGAGAGACAGACCAGCTCAGTATAAGGAAAAACTTCCTAACCATTACAACTATTCACAAGTGGGACAGGATGCTTTGGGAAGTAGTGAGCTGAGGGGATACCGTCAAGGACGTGATTGTTCAGAAGCAGCTTGGACTAAGTGAATCCTGAGGGTCATTCTTACTCTCAGAGTTTGTGCTTTGGTGATATGCCATCTCTGCCCTTTGCTTCCAGTGTGGATAGGACAAGGCCTGTCATGTTGAAGGTGTTAATGAATGTTCCTTGGGTCACCCAGAGCCCTCTAAGACTCTAGACTCAAAAGGACTGGGTTCAGTCCTGGGACTGAAGATGGTGATTTTCTATTCTTGGCTCATTCCCCCTAGCTGGAATACTCCAGGAAAATCTCTAAATACACTATACTCATGGTACAACTTAATCTAGATGTCTACAATGAGGTAACATATTAATCAACTCCCACACAGGCACTCAGTCAATCAATCACTAAACATTTATTAAGCACCTACTATGTACCAGGCACTATACTAGGTGCTGGAGATAGAAGAAAAGCCAAAGATAGTGTCTGCCCTTGAGGTGTTTACAATACCTCAGTGTACACTCAGTGTTCAATATGGATATCAGGTAGTGGGACAGTCTTAATTTTAAGACTTAACAGAAAATGTGTAAGATGACAAAGATTCATAGGAGTCCAGAAGCAGATATAGAAACACATCAAGTAATCCAAGTCTGATTGATTCCCCCTGGAAGGTCAATACACCTTGGGGGCTGCCAGACAACCATTCCCCTTACCATGGACCTGAACATATATAGCAAATTGGGGCTAGCAAGGTCCTGAGACTGAGCTCCTCTTCCCCTGACCATTCCCCAAATCATGTTAATCCTTTAGTTTTAGGTCAACCCTCTATCGAGAATACTCTTCAAATGGAGAGTGGTTTACGAGATGACTTCTAAAGCTGTCCAGATGTTGTTGCCTAGGAAATCTTCCTTTTCTGGCTGGAAGTCCAGATTCTAGATCAAACTGCCTAGAGAACTAAAAAAACCTCCCTCCCTCATAGAAGAGTTTGGGATTCATGAAGATCATGGTCAGACTGAGTAAGCACAAATATGCCTGCCCCTGCCAAGTGCTTCAGCTGCTCCTAGGGGGAGGGGGAGGAGGAGGGAAAAGAGAGAAATCCTTCTCCTGCTTCCTCCCCTCCTCCCAGCCTTGCTTTACTCTAAAGGAAAAGGGAAAAGGCAAAGAAGACATGTTATGAGCATCTCTGAGTTGGTTTCACAGCTCACTTTCTATAAATTGTGAAGGGGGTGGGGTGAATCCTTTGTGAGTCCCTGTAATTCTCAGTTGTCAGTCATCTTGAAGCAGCCTTGCTCACTGAGAACCAATAAGAGGAATTTCTGGAGTCTTTTTAGAGAAGTTCCAGTATGTGCCTATCTCCTTGGGATGCCCTGTCATACATGTTTGGGCAGGGGTCAGTACCCTGTAAGCTCACTAAGTTGATAAGTGAATCCTGAGGGTCATTCTTACTCTCAGAGTCTGTGCTTTGGTGATTGTCCATCTCTATCCCCTTGCTTCTAGTGTGGATAAGACAAGGCCTAACAAATTGATCAAGGACACCTTTGATCAACCTCCCCTTATACCTGAATGGAGTGGGAAGCTCACTTCAGCGGAAAGAAGTGGACTGAAGATCTGGGTTCAAGTCTCAGTTCTGTCAGGAACTCTGTGTACTACTTTTCATCTCTGGGCTTTAGTGGCCTCATCTCTCTAATGGGACTGATAACTCATGCATGCCCTGCCTCCCTCATAGGGCTGAGGTGAGTTTCTAAGGAAACAGTAAATATGAAAGTCAGTAGAAAAGGATTAAAATGGATAGACATGCATGGGACCTTTGTCAGTTCAGAACACTCACTGTAGCTGGGGATGGGGAGTGGGAAAAAAAAAAACCTAGTAGAGAATAAACTTGGTGGAACTTTTAAGAGTTCCCTATCTTTTCTGATCCCCTCCTCAGCCTTCTCTGTCCCCTGCAGGGAGCAGCTGTGCCAATCCTGAAAAAAAGAACAAAAAATAGAAGAAAAAAAAGGATGCGGGTGTATTTTCCCCCCTACTTGAATGAAGGAAAGAAATGACGCTGAGTGGGGAATAATTACTCAAATTGAGACGGAAATCAAATATGAAAGGGAAAGAAATGAGGAGAATCAACCAGGAAATGTGTCTTCTTCCCTCCCTCCCTCCCTCCCTCTAGCCCAATCTCTCCTCTCCACCTGGCTTTCCCTAGTGATCTGGTCCTCCCCCTCCCCTTTTAATTAATTGGCTGTCCTTTTGCAGAGATGCTCTTGGGTCCTTGTGGACTAAGGACTACATAAATAAGACCAAGATGCCCCCAAAGGAGCTGACAATCCCTCTACTTTGTCAGTTCTCTGAAACAGCATTTTCCCAAATGCTGCTCTGGAATTGACTGAAAGTTACTGAATCTTAGAATCATTGAATGTTAAAGCCATAGAAACTTAAAATTGTGGGATCTAAGAGATGTAGAACTGCAGAATCATAGAATCTTAGATTCTTAGAGTCATGGAATCAATTATAGGATATTGGATAATAGCAGCATAGAATCTTGGAATCATAGAATGTCAGTCATAAAATCATGGCTCTTGGAATCGATAATATTAAGAGGCAGGGTGTACATTGGAATGGGCATTGGACTTAGATCCAAGGGTCCTGGTGAAGACCTGGGTTCTAGAAGAAGGCATTCTGATGCTTACAGTTGCCTTTATCCTGCAAATCTTCATGAATTTGTGATTTTGTGAACACGGCTCATCCTTCTGCTGATCAACATTATTCTACTAGTAGATGATCTTTAAGAGTTAGTTACTGTGTCTGAGAGCTTGTGGTGGCTAACCTGGTGATTCCTGGGCTCAGAGATATGACTAGCAATGTATGTCTTCAGACCAAGTACTATAAAAGGCTGTGACTTTGGAAAACTTCCAGAGCTCAGGACATCATGAAGCAGCCACTGGAGAGGCTAACATGGGGGAGGAAACACAGGACAGGTTTGTATAGGGGATGCAGAAAAGCCTTGAAATCACACCTTAGCCAATGCCATGGATAGGGTGGTATGGGGAGACTTTCATATGAACCCTTGGTAAACAACCTAAATAACATCTGGATACCACCATTCCCCACAACCCACAACTTTGGGTGGAGAAAAAGGCTAGAAGCATCATGCAGAGGGGATGGTGGTGGAGGAAGGTGGTCATCTCCATTGATTCTAGATTGGCAAGAGTGTCCCAGCAGTGACTTGAGTTAAGTGGGTCACTAGATCTTATAGTGAGGTACAGGAGTTCTATGTCAGTGGGATGGGGATGGGGTACAGTATCCGGAGAAAAGGAAAAGGACCAGGTGTTGATGTGCTTTTGGAAATGCAGGGGACAGTGGTATGGATCTGGTAGAGAAGCAAGAGGCATGGAACTGGTAGGCAGGTGCACTGGCAGGGGAGAAAGCATGTCCCTGTGAGTTCTAATGCTCTGGGGCAAGGTCCCAGTCACTATTCCCTAGTTACAACTCTGCTTGTGTCTATACTTGAAATCTTTCTACCTTTATAGAATATGCCAAAGCTGGTACCTGAATAGATTTTCAGTTCCCAATATCACCTCTATGTCTTAATGAAGCAATAGAGAAGGACTTGAGTAGAGAAACTAAGAAATGCTGAATTATAGGCTACTAGAGCTCAAAGGCACCTCAGACATTATCAGGTCCAACTATCTTATTTCAAAGATAAACTGAGATCCAGAGAATTAGAGTGACTTCACAAAGATCACTTAGCCAGCTGGAACAAAGATTTGAATCCAGGTTCTAGAATCTTAGGGCAGCTAGGCAGTGCAGTGGATAGAGTACTGGACTTGGATTCAGAAAATACTACTCTCCCTGACCTCAAATCTGGCCTCAGATGCTTACTAGCTGTGTGACCCTGGGCAAGTCACTTAACCTTGTTTGCCTCAGTTTTCTCATCTGTAAAATGAGCTGGAGAAGGAAATGACAAAACCTCTCCGCTATCTTTGCCAAGAAAACTCCAAAGGGATGAGACTGAAAATGACTAAACAACAACCCTAGCATCTATGATCGATGCTTTTCCTACCATGCCATCCAATGTGGGCAAGTCTACTTGATTCCAGCCCTCCCTGATTTGCTCTTTCTCCAAATGTCCAAAGGGCTTACAGACTGACCACACAATCCAGCACATTATCCTAAATAATCTTCAATCAACCACTTAATCAGCAAACATTTATTAAGAGCCTACCATTGGCCAGGCACTGTGAAAGTGCTAGGCATACAAATACAGAAGTATCCACCCTCCAAGAGCCTACATTCTACAGGTTGACATGTTCAGTAAGACTTGTTTACAGATAAGTGAACACAGAATATGTAAAAAAATAAGTGATTTCAGTGTGTGCAAACATTAATAGCTGAGGGAATCAGGAAAGATCTCTGAAGGGAGGTATGTTTTTCTTAATGGTACATGAATCCTATTTCCCAGCCTGCTTGGATCCCATCATTCTTCTTTCTGTCCACCACAGTGTATCTGATGACGCACGAGACTGGTCACACAGGACACCCAGGCTGAGATCCTATATAACCCTGGATTTGGAATCAGAAGACTTGGGTTCAAATCCTCATTATGCTGTTGACTACCTGTGCAACTCTAGGCAAACCACTTTCCCTCTCTGAGACTCAGTTTCCTCATCTGTAAAATATAACTATGAGAACTTAACTCTCTCATGGAGCTGTTGCAAAGAATGCACTTTATAGGACATGTAACACTATAGAAATAGAAATATAGAATTGTTATGTGTCTTAGGTCTGAGAATGGCCATGGGCAAGCTGTCCTTCCTTTTCTTGCCTCAGTTCCTTTATCTGTAACATGAGGGTGTTGGCCTATATAGTTCCTAAGGTCTTAGTTCTAACATTCTGTATTCTAAGGTTCTGTCCAGCTTGAACGCTGTGTTCTGTGTTCCAAGGTCCATTGCAGCTAAGTTCTAAGGGCCATTCTAACTCAGAAAAGCTATGATTCTATGAGGCTTTTTTGTCTATTCCCCCTCCTCATGTCTGGCTGCCCTCAATCACAGTCCCTTCTTCCCCAGGCATCCTTTTGCCTGACGCCATTAATTTTTATAGCGCTACAGTGTTCAGCTTTTACAGCTTGTCTGTGTTGGATTCCTCTTTAATGAGGGTTTGTGCTCCCACCCTGTGCCCACTATTTTGTTTTATTTTTTTATTCCATTATCCTGAAAGAAGGTGTCTGCTTGTTGAGCTGCCAATAGACACCCTGTAATCTCAGCAATGGTGCTTTCCAGTGAGGGGAGCCCTGAGCTGGGAGTCAAGAGAACTGGGTTTAGCATTTTTACTCTGTGTTTTTGACCAAGTCACTACCTCTCTGTGTCTTGAATGCCTCCTCTACAAAATGACGGCATTGAGCTAGATAATCTCTAAGGTCCTTTCCAACTCTAACATTCTATAATTCCATAAATTTCAGCTGTCCATAAGTGAGGGGAGGAAGCCAAGTTTATTGGGGAGTGAATTTTCTCTCACTTGGTCTATCTAAGCAGAGGCTGGCTAGGTGTGTGCCAAGGACGCTGCAGCAAGGATTCTTGCATTAGTCCCTTCCCAGTTCTAAAGTTCTGGGAGTCTGGTACCTCTATTTGATAACCAAAAACACCCCAACAACTAAGGACCAGCAGAGAAGAGTGACTTACCTGTGGTAACACAATGAATTCATGGTAGAGCCTAGGCTAGAAGGCAGATCTTTTGACTTCGAGTCCAGTGCTCAAATTTGTATTATATCACACTGCTTCCCTATGACCAAGGAGCACTTTTGGAACTCAAGGCATGACTTAGCCTGGAGTAGGTGACCATTTTCTCTGTCTGCTGCACTCTTGAGGTCTACAACCACTGGCCTGTTTTATGCCTGGCCTTAACTCCCACCCCCCACAAACTCAACCATCCATTTAATGTGGAAGGGAAGAGAATGAGACAAAAGTGAGTTTGATGGCAGGCGGTTTGGTTGATTAGGCGAAGCTGTTCCCCCAGTGAACCCACTGAGAGGTGGGCAGTCCATGTAGGAAGCAGAGCTTGAGTGGCCCTAGGAAAGAAAAGGAGAGAAATGTTGGGCTTCCTACAAGATCATAGGAACCTCAGAGATCATCTAGAGTGACCCCTGGTTTCACAGAATGTTGACAGCTTAGCACGCACTAAAGTTTTCCTTGGGCGCTTTGGGGAGAAGCAGCAGGGTGTAATTGAAAGAAAGGAGAGGTCAGCCTGGGTTCTTTAGGGCTGTGCTATCAGAGTGAAAACTCTGGAAGGTCCTACCAAGCTAGAAAAGCTTTGAGTATGGTCCTAGTGATGGATCTTCTGCCTGGTATCCAAGGACCAGACTCTCTAAGGTTGAATTGGTTCATTGTCTATTACATCATAGTGTGTAGGTCTGATACATCCACAAAAAGGCTAGGAGTTGCAAAGGAGGGCTGATCTGCATTGGTAGAGGGCTTCCTTCCACTAAGACCTCCTTTTCTTGATGAAATCATAGGAATCATAGGTTCAGCCCTCTCCCCTACACATGCATGCAAATATACACACACATGCTCGTGCACGTGTGCACGTGCACACACACACACACACACACACACACACACACACACGGAACATAGGCAGTCAGCACCATAGAAATTCATAGGTAGCCTGGAATGGTGAAAAGAGCTTTGTCAACTCGAGGAGCTGTCTATCCATAAAGCGTGGAGAAGCTCTTCTGCAGAAGGACAATCTACTCCAGTAGATACAGCAGAGGCAGATAAGTGGTACAGTAGCTAGAGCATTGGGCTTGGAGTCAGGAAGACCTGAGTTCTGAACCCAGCCTCAGATTCTTCCTAGCTATGTGATCCTGGCCAACTCACTTAACCTTAGTTTCCTCAACTACAAAAAGGAGGTAACAGCATCTACCTTCCAGGGTTGTGAGGATTAAATGAGATAATATTTGTAAAGTAATTAGCATTGTGCTTGGCACATAATAGGTACAATACATTTTTCCCTTCCCTTCCCTTCATGGGAGGAAATTAAAACCAGATGAGAAGGCATGGAAGGGTGGCCATCTGTGGAACTGGAGAAATGCCTGTATATGGACCCATTAGAATATTGAAATAAGTGTCAGAAGATACACAAACCTTTGCGATTGGAGAGTCAGCGTTCATCTATTCATGTGGTGTTGCTTCCTGATTGAGTGGTAGAATGTAAAGTCCCAGCCCTCAAGCACAGAGTTCCTTATCGTAAAATTATTTTTTATAAATGTTTGTTGGATGTCTACTGGGTGAATTAATGTGTATCAATGATCTTTATAGTCATCTGAAAGAGACAGGTTTAACTATCCCCTTGGAAGAAAACAAGTGGATGAAGGATACCTATAGTCAATCCAGACTATGGCATGCTCTTGGTTGAGCAACCCACTGAGTTGGTTCATCAGGATGAATATCTTGGATAAACCATGAAGATGGACAGTAAGTCAGGACCAGAAATGATTTAGAGATAGAGAATGTGGATCTCATTTAAGAAATAGAGCAGCTTTCAGTGGGCACTGCCACACACACACAAAAATCTAATGCCAATATCCTCTTTGTGAACTATAGAACAACCATGGCCTCATAAATGCCAACATTGGAGGTGAACCAAACGAGAGTTGTATGACTCGTGTCAGCTGGCCATAGCATATTTCCAGTAATGACTTGCATCTGAGAAGTGGTGTAAAAGGCAGCATCAAGGACTTGTAGTGAGGGTGAGGGATGGGTAGGCAGAGGGTTACATTATAATGCACAAAAAATTAAGACATCAAAGATTACCTCCAATTCATGGGGAGGAACTTCTGTGGGGGAATCATGGGAGGATATGGACAAAGACCTCACAGGTAGGGAAGGTGGAAGATCCAGTCCCAATGAGATCATAAGAGTTGTATTGCTTACCATCAGTCATCAGCAGTCTAATCAGGAGTATTTGCCAACACACCCTTTTCCTCTGCCTTTCATCCTTTCCCCTGGAGTGACATTGCACTCTCCCAGGCAGGAATCAATCAATCAGTCTATTATTTATTGAGTAGCCCATAGGTCAGAATGTTGCTTTTTTTTTTTTTTTGGCCAAAGGCCATTGCAAAGACTTGTAGATGAACGAGTAGCTACAGTGTGACCTTTGGAATAAGTAATAAGGAATATGATGCTGTGAAGAAAGTCCCTGGGTGTGGTGGTGAAGGTTTATGATCCCTGCTTAAGGGTATGTGGATACCATGAATTCATGTGTTTTGAGCTAAAATAAAGCTAAAACCAATCAAGTGCCTGCACGAAATCTGGCACCAATATGGTGAGCCCCTGAGATTGGGGGTTGGGGTATTAGGGCTGCCTAAGGAGGAGGGTACCATCTCAAGTCAGAATTGGAATAGGTCAAAGCTCCTGTGCCCATTAGCAGTGGGTTCAGGCTGTAACACGGCCCATGCACTACCAACATGGGTGAGAGAGGCGGACAATTATAAAAAAAAAAAATTATGAACTGGGAGTTGGTCAGGAAACTGGCTCTGGTTCTGGCTCTACCGTGGACCGACTGTATGACCTTGGGCAAGTCAGTTTTATGGGCCTCAGTTTCCTCATCTGTAGAATATGAACATTGTACTAAATAATTTCCAGGTTGACATGACTAGAACCTAGAACACAGACTACCAGCACTAGAATGAACTTTAGAATGTAGAATTTTAGCCCTGGAAGGAAGCTTATAATGCAGAATATTTAGAAATTGAATGCTAGAGCCCAAAAGGACTTCTGAGATCATCCAAGACTATCATATTCTAGATAAATATTATTGTTATATAAATTGAGACCCAGAGAAAGGAAGTAACTTGACCAAGATCACACAGTGAAATTTCTTGACTCCAAGTCCAGCAGTCTTTCCTTTCTATATTATTGTCTAACCCAGACATGTCAAACTCAAAGTGAAATGGGCACCACTAATTCATAAGGATCCCTGAAGATGATGTATTGACTTTGTTGTAAAATGTAATGTTATCTACATTTTGTGTATATTTATTTCTTTATTTTGTTAAATATTTCCAATTACATTTTAATCTGCTTCAGACACTCAGGAGTATTGTGGTGGCATGTGGTCAGTAGTTAGCTGGTGTGTGCCACCTGGCACAATTCATCTCTAAATTAGTCAGCCTGGCCAGGCCTGGTATTCTGGTAGCACATTAGTACCACCTGGAGGATTGTCCTTTCTGTTACTTAGGATGCAGTAGAGTTGAAGCTAGTTGTGGGATTTATTGAAGCTTCACATATACCCTGCTTGTCCTTTCTGGAAAATGATAATACTGTAGGGTACTTGAGTGAGCAAGGACTTTACACATTGTCCAGCTGAACCCCATCATTTCATAAATCAGGAAACTGAACCCCACGTAGGGGAAAGTGACTTTGCCTAAGGGCACACAGCTAGTAAACAGGAGAGCCAGAATTCAAATGCAAGTTCACAGGCTCCTAAATTCTAAATTGAAAGGATCCCTGGAAAATATTTAATCGAACACCCTTATTAACAGCTGAGGAAACTAAGACTGAATGAGCTAAAGTGACTTTGGAGAGTAAGTATTCCTTGGGTATCATAGCAGAAGTTTCTAAACTCCTGTGAATGAATACCCTGCTCTGTTCCAGGTTGTGGGGTCAGTCCACCGGCCTTAAGGAAGAAGCTGAGACTGAAAGCACTGGAGTTTGGCAACAGAGACGTAACTAACTGACACTACAGCTGGGGCAGGTGTGTGTATATGTGTGTGTGTGTGTGTGTGTGTGTGTATGTGTGTGTGTGTGTGTGATAGAGAATCAGTGTGATGTTGGAGGATGAGGCAGCACAGAGGACAGAATATGGGTAATTATGTAGGGAAGGAGTGTTTTGTCCCCCAGAGAGTCCTTTGCCCTCTGTGCCTGTGGAGGAGGTGAGCCACAGGAGTGGTAATTGCCATTAAAGACAATGTACACCCTAGGCTCCCTTGGCAAAGCCCCATTCATCCTAGGCTAGTTAGGAGTCTGCTCAGTAATAAAACTTCCTGGATACTGTCTTCTCTTTCCTTGAGCCCCATTCCAGTTTCTGGTTGCTTGCTTTGCTTCTCAAGACCAGCTTCGTGGCTAAGTGGAAATGGTGTTGCATTTGGTGACAGAGGATCTGGGTTTATATCCTGACTCTGGACTAAATTTCATCTATGGCCCCTTCCAACTCAAAATTCATAATCCTCTGAACCTGGCTTTGAATTCTGGCTGGGCAACCTACTAGCTGTGTGACTTTGGGATACTTTCCCTTCTTTGGGACTCAGTTTCTTCATCTGTAAAATGAAAGGGTTGGGCTAGATGATTTCTAAAGTCCTTGGTGACTTTGGCATTCTATGATTTTGTGATTCTCTGACTGTCTCAGGGAGTTGGGGCTTACCTCTGGACCCCAGACCTCATAGTCCCTGATGCCTCTGCTTTAGTCCTCCATGACACCTTAGATGGCATCAGGGAGATCCTCTCCTGTGTCTGTTTTCTGATGCCAGAGTCCCTTGACAGGTTCCCTCTGCCTCGATCTCCTTTCCCCCCATGGTGACTGTAAGCCTGGATGTCTGCTTCCAGCATGCATAGCATGGCTGAGACTTTCTCCAATTACTTGTTTCACTTGAGTGGGTCTTTGCAGGAACTGGTTTTGACCTATTCTGCCATGGACATAGCCCTTGTTCTAAAACTAGCATGGTGAAAGACTGGAGTTGGTGTGTGTTAGGTGGCCTGAACCACCAATTCACCTCAGCCACTACCTCCTGTCAGACACCAGCAGAGGCAGTTCAGGATTCTGTATCTAAGATCCCTGCAAATAGCAAATAGCAAATAGATTCCCCCGTGACCCCCACTATCCCTTGCACCCCAGGACACAGGTCCTGCTTCCAGCCTAGTTCCTTCCTACATTTTTCCAGAAGAGCACTCCTATAGAGATATTACCTGGCAACTGCTTCTGCAGGTGCTGTGACCTCTCCTCCTCAACAGCAACCACTAAAGACTTGGAAAAGAAAGTTCTCATCACCAGTGTCCTTGGAATTGCCAAAAATTTCAGCATCAGAAATGGATATGAATTTATCGATAGACACAATCCTATTTTCTTCCTTCCCTCCCTCCCACCTTCCTTCCCTCCCTCCCACCTTCCTTCCTTCCTTCCTTCCTTCCTTCCTTCCTTCCTTCCTTCCTTCCTTCCTTCCTTCCTTCCTTCCTTCCTTCCTTCCTCCTCTCTGTAGGATCTGTAATCTTTCCTTCATCTGGACTGCTGTGTGAATCTCTGTCTCCCTTTGGCATAGATAAAAGGGAGATGTCTTTCTGGGACATCAGCAAAGCCAGGGAGGGGCCTCTGATGGTCTACCTCCCTTTGGTAAAGGAACTAGAGAAATGGTTTTCAATAGGCAGGTAGATGGCACAGTGGATGGAGTGTTGGACTTGGAATCAGGAAGACCAGAGTTCAAATCTTGCCTGAGACACTTACTGGTCATTACCTTGGGCAAGTCACTTAATTTGACAAGCTGGAGGCAAGAAACTTGCCTGTTTCCTCATCTGTAAAGCAGAGATAATAATAGCACCTACCTCTCAGAGTTCTTGTGAGGACAAAATGACATAATATTTGTACAGTACTATACAGATGCTATTACAAGAAGAATGGTGGGTAGGGGACAGGATTGGGGGAGAGATGAGGTGGCCACTGGTGAGAAAATACTTTAGAAGAGGTCAGATAGTTTACCTTATAACAATGCTGAGAGGCAGGTTGTACAAATATTATCCACATTTTACAAATGATGAAACAGTTCAAAAAGAATCTTCTCAGAGTCACATAATTAGTAACTTCACACAATTATTAACAATTAGTAACGATAACTTATGAGGTCAAGAATACTTTCTTCTATACTGTGAATCAGGGAATATTCTTAAGCTTGGATCTGTGAATTTATTTACAAAAAATTTACATATCTGATACTTTTATTGAAAAATATTTTGTTTCACTTTTAATCATGTGTATTAATGCATTTAAAAAGCATTAGTCAGAGAAGGAATTCATATACATCCCTAGTCTGTCAAAGAAATCTATGCCACGAAAAAAGATTAAGAACCTCTGAAGTGAACTCTCAGAAAAATTCACTTCACTTCAAGCAAACATTTATTAAGTTCTTATTATGTTGGGTGCTGGGCATATATAGACAAAATGAGGCATTCCTTGCCCTCAGGTAGCTTAAATTCTACTGTGGGAAAACAACATATAGACATGTAAGTACAAAGTATATATACCTGTTCTATTATTAATAAACTGCCCTTCCTAATAGACCTGTGCCTTCCCCTATAGATTAATCTCCATATACATGTGAAAGGTGGGACTGATATGGATGAGTATGAAGGAATGTGATGATGGTAATTAGGGTGTGGAGCATCTGCTTAGGTAGCTTACAATTCAGAAACAGGGATACTGAGCAGAACCATAAAACAAAGAGTAGATTTTTTTGCCTTTCTTTGTAGCAAAGGTAATAATAATTTGATGGTAATTCCCTGGGAAACAAATGGAACGTAGTGGGGATGAGGGTGGAAGATCTGATATCTATTCTGTGGTCTTGCCTGAGAGTTCAGGCTTGAGACCTGGGGCCAGGCTGGTTTTAGAGGCATATTTGAATTATTCACCCTCAGTTAGGTCATCTCTGACTCAGAATTTACTCCTTTGTCAAGTAGATTTTTTTTTCCTCAAGATGAATGGAGGAATGCTCTTCAAATGATTTCCATTGTGGTCAGTGATAATAATAACAATAACAACAACAATAATGATAGAAATAATAACATCTAACATTTATATAGCTCCTACTATGTGCCAGGCACTGTGCTAGGTACTTTAACTCATTTGATGCTTACAACAACCCTGAAAGGTAGGTGCTATCATTCTTCCCATTGTTTTTGTCGAGTTGTTTCAATTAAGTCCAACTCTTTGTGACCCCATTTGGGTTTTCTTGGCAAAGCTGCTAGAGTAGTTTGCCATTTTCTTCTCCAGCTCATTTTTACAGATGAAGAAATGGAGGCAAACAGGATTAAGTGACTTGCCGAGGGTCACATAGCTAGTCAGTGTCAGACCAGATTTGAACTCACAAAGATGAATCTTCTTGACTCCAGGGCTGGTACCACTTAATAGTTATTTTTTGGGTCCTCCTGGCTCAGAGTGAATGTAGTATATAGTAATTGTTTCTCTTTTGGCCAGAAGCCCTGAGGATCTTCCCCTTCCAGTTTGATTTTTTATTTTTGATTAAAGGGACCATCCCTTGACTCACTGCTTAAGAAGCCTATTCCCTGAATGGGCATTGCCTCACTTGAAGTGAGAACCTGAAAAGACTTTAGCTTAAAAAGGCCAAGGTCTCCCACTGCTTCCTGTGCCATCTCTAGTTGTTCTGATTGATATCTGGCCACTGGACCCAGAGGAGGAGAAAGTGAGGCTGGTAACCTTGCACAGCCCTCCCTCACTCAAATCAAAGTCAACTGTAAGCCATGTCATCATCTCCCTGATGTGATGGTCCTCTTCAAGAATGAAGGACAAACCATACAACCTATCCACTGTGCTGCCTAGCTGCCCTATTATTCCCACATAGCTGAGGAAACTGGGGCAAACTGAGATTAAGCAATTTCCCCGGGGTCACAAAGTTAATTGGTATCTGAGGCCAGATTTGGACTCAGATCTTCCTGACTCCAGGTCCAGTGCTCTATCCATTGTGCCACTTAACTGCAGGGCAGATATATGGTCCCTGGCTTTGCTTGATGGCCAAGGCAGGAGTTTGTAGAGTTCAGAGGCCAGGCTGCTTATAGAAGTAAATAATAATAGATTACAATTGCATAATACCTTGTGGTTACAAATAAAATTTATATCAATTATTTCATTTAATCTTCATAGTAGTGCTGTGAAGTAGGCAGAAAGACAATTATGTTCATTTTACAGATGAAGAAACTGAGGCCCATGGGAGTAAAGTGACTTGTCGAGGTTTGGTAGAGATTCAGGGGCAGAACTGGGCCTTGAACCTAGGTCACATTATTTCAAACTCAGTGCTGTTTCTCCCTCTGTTGCCCACAATCCACCAAGGCTGACTCTCTAATTATAATTAATATGAGTAGGACAGAAAGCTATTTTAGGAAAGCAAGGCCTTACAGGCCAGGTTGATATCGGGAGGGACCTGAAGCCACCGCCATTCCTCAGCTCAGCTCTTGGGAATGACATTTTGAAGGCAAGCCGTGGGCTCACTTAACATTTGTGCTGACTTGGTGAGTTGGTCCCCAGGGGCCATCCAGTCCTATTTCCACTGACATTAGCTGGCTGGGGAAGTAGGCACAGAATTTGCAACTAGGATTTAGTGGCACCAAAGGTGTAGTTAATGCCAATTCTGATTGTCTCTGGCCCAGTGGTGGAACTGAGCTGTGGGGAGGAGAGAGGGAGGGAGGGAGGACGAAGTGAAATTATCTGTGAAAAAACTTGTGAAGCAGTTGGGTAGGCCAAGATGAATGGAATCCAAAGCTATCTCCTCCATGAAGTCCTCCTTGACACTCCTAATTGAACGCAACCACCCCCTCTTCCAAATCTCCATGGCACTTTGTTTGTAACTGTCATTCACAGAGCAGAGTAGTCAAGTGAGTACTAGGCATGGAATACTAATACCTGGTACAGAGGAAAGGGTCCTGTTTCTTTGAAGTCAGATGACCTGAATTCAAGTCCCCCCAACCTTTACTACCTGTGTGACTTTGCGCATGTCCTAGCATACCTGTACACCACACTAATGACTCAGTGGTTGGACTAGAGAACCTCTGAGATCACTTTCTGCTCTTCATCTATGATCCCAAGACATCCTTGGTTTTCCTAGCTCTCTAAGCTTCAATTTTCTCCCACTGAAACATGGACATAGAAAGCTGGCATCATCATCAGAAAGGCCTGGAATCAAATACTCATAGATGTAGAGCTGGAAGGGACCTTCAAAGTCACCTAATCCAACCTTCTCCTTTTACAGATGTGGAAACTGAGGCACAGAGAGGTTAAATAACTTGCCTAAGGTCACACAGGTTGTAAATGTCAGAGGTGGGATTTGAATGTGGGTCCTATGACTCCACATCCATTTGCCTTTTGCATGTACCATGTACATCTGAGACATATGGGAAAGTCGCTTAACATCATAGTTAACCCAGGCAAGTCTCTAAGGCTCATGGTTTCACAATAGCTTTCAGATCTGCATCCAGAGAGGTGCCTTTCTTGTGGAAACCATTCCCTTAGGTCAAAGAAATCACAGATGTGGTAAGATAAATGTCCTTAATGACACTGGCACCACCTCCCTACCCAGATTATTGTAAGAAACCTCTAAGTGCTAAAGGAACACAAGCTCTAAAGACCTAGAGCCCATCTGGTCGTGTTTTACTTGTATTGTACATCCATCTATCTTTC
Organism: Phascolarctos cinereus; assembly: GCF_003287225.1. Lineage (NCBI taxonomy): Eukaryota > Metazoa > Chordata > Mammalia > Diprotodontia > Phascolarctidae > Phascolarctos > Phascolarctos cinereus. Next base: position 647,174,729 of record NW_027555847.1, read on the forward strand.
ATGCTAGATTGTAGGCCTAACAAAGACAAGTAGGCTTTGGATCTCCTGCAGGATCCAGCAATGGACAGTGAAAATACCAAATACTCACTAAATACCTGTTAAATTGAATTGCATTGAACAAGATTTAAAGACCCATTGTATGTCAATTTTGGGAGGGACCTAAGAATATGGAATGTTAGAGCTGGGAAGGGGTTTTCAAACACAGACTCTTAGAAATGGAAGGGGTGTTAAAACAGAATGTTAGAACTGAAAGTGGTTTTAAAAGAGAGTTTCAGAAGTGGAAGGGATTTAAAAACATAAAATTTTAAAGCTTGAAGGGACCTTAGAACATAGAATGTTAGAACTAAAAGGGGCTTTAGAGCACAGAGTCTCAGAACTGGAGGAGACCTTAGAACGTATTATGTTAGAGTTGGAAGGAGGCTTAGAACATAGAATGTTAGAAGCAGGAAAGGTTTTAAAACGCAGATTTTCAGAACTGGAAGGAATCTTAGAACATAGACTATCAGAGCTAGATGGAACCTTAGAACATGAAATAATAGGTTTTAGAAGATAAACTTTCAGAACTGTAAGGGGCCTTAGAGCATAGAATGTAAGAATTGGAAGAGACATAAGACCATGGAACACCAGGTACCTTAAATATCATCTTATGCAACACTCTCCATTTTATGCTGAGAGAAACTGAGGACCAAAGAGAGGAAAGTAATGCTGACTAATGGTCACATTAGTTACCCTAATCAAGATCTGTCATCTCCTGGGAGATCCACTTATTGATCTAAAGAAATATACCAGTAATACTGGAATTTTAGAAAGAGTTTTAGGTACCATGTGGACAGCTTCATGTCCATGGACAAGGTCAACTTCTCTGTGTCACTGTCAATCAGGGAGGCATTTGTGTTGGAGCCGATTAGTCTCTCCTTGATCACCTTGTCCATTTAGCACTAGTGGTTAAAAACAAAGAAAAGAGCTGTTGCTTCCAGCCTTGCTCTGTCCTTGGTCTTTCCCCCTCAGTCCCCCCACCCCAACCCAGTAGGCATTCGGCAGAAGCCACAAAGTCATCCTGCCAGCCCTAAGACAGAAGCTGCCTTCTGTTAGTACTCACATCAGCTGCCTCTTAATGAGCATCCTGCTGGGAGACACTCTGAAGCCTATTACCAGCTTTCAGAGCTATCCCTGGCCCCAGCAGGAGGCCCCTTCCATAAAATCTCCCCCTTTTCTCCCCTTGGCCCTCTCTCCCAACTTTGCCACTCACTCTGGCTCATCTACATGCTGCCAACCACCACCCACTCCAGCCCAGTGAACATGTTGGGGAAGGCCAGTGTGGTGTCAAGAACATTGACCCAAGAGACTTCATATCTGAGTTCTAGCCAGCTTTGCCCCAGACTCACTATGATATTGTAACCAAGTCATTTCCCCTCTCTGGGACTCAGTTTCCTCATTTGTAGCATCAGAGGGTTGGATTATATCATGCCTGAAGTCCTCTTTAACCCTGTCATTCTGCATTCTATGTCCTATGTTCTAACATCTTGTATTCTAAGGTCCCTTCCAGGCCTAACATTCTATGCTGTATATTTTAAGAATCCTTCCTTTATGATCATTCCTAAGTCCTTCTGCCTCTGCCTGCTGTGTTCACAGTCTATATTCTAATGTCCCTTTCAGTTCTGGCATCTTTATGTTTTAGACTATCACTTCTTAAACTGTGGGTCGCAACCCCATATGGATCATGAAAATTTTGGCAACAGTGAAAGGTTTCTGAATGCACAATGATCAACAATTAATTCAAAATCAAAAGTGTAGTGAATCTGAGGTATTTCTGGCAATGTTTGCCCATATTGCATCGCATAACTTCACTGCAGCCTTGGTTCTGAAGACAAAGCATGTGTACTTTGCACTGCATGTGCAATGCCAATGAGTTGCCCAAATGCAAAAAGAAATCTCGAATGCAAAAACAGTTTAAGAAGCCCTGTTCTGGACTACAATGCCTTCTCCAGCTCTGTTAGCATACATTTTAAGTCCTAAGGTTCTCTTGATGCCTAACATTCTTATATGCTCTAATATCTCTCCTGGCTCTAAAATTACATGTTCTTGGGTCTCTTCTAGGCATAGAGTTTTGTATTCTAAGTTCTGAAGTCTTTTTCATTTCTGCCACTATATATTGTGTGATCTAAGGCTCATTTCAGTTCTAAAATTGTTTTATGTTAAAGGCTCTTCCATCTCTATGTTTTATTTTCTAAGGTCATTACCAATTATGAAATTCTATGTTTTAAGTTTCTTTCCAGTTCTGACATGTTAGAACTGTTTAACTTCAGATTAAAAATAGCTGCAGAAATGGTTGTTGCATCCTATTTTTGAGTCTCTCATTTGGAAAGAACCAGATAAAATGACCTTGTCGTTTAGATTCTGCGAGGTCAATGCTTTTTTGTTTCTTTAAGTTGTGCCTGGAAAGTCATGCTCCCACCTGGGGCTTCCACACATCTTATCCCTCCTTCAAGTCCTGGGTGGAAACAAAACCTTTGCCCTAGAACCAATGCTCCGCATCATTTCCCAACAGTAAGCTTGAAACCTTGTTATTGCTTCCTCCCCTTTCTAGCTTTTACTATGTATTATTTTCCCCTACCAGAATGTAAGTTTTTGGCAGCAGGAATTATCTTGTTTTTCATGCCCTCAGTGCTTAGCACAATGCCTGGCACACAGTGCATACTTAATAGAGAAGTAGCTGGTGGCTCAATGGACTGAGTTCTGGGCTTCAGGGCCTGAAGTCAGGAAGACCTGAGTTCAAATGCCTTCTTGGATATTTTCTAGCTGTGTGACCCTGGCCATTTTCATTTAACCTCTGTCTACATCAGCTTCTTCCTTTCTTAAATGGGAATAATTATAATACCTATCTTCTAGGGTTGTTGTGAAGTTAAAATGAGATAATTTTTATAAAGTTCTTTGTGGACCTTAAAGTGTTATAGAAATGCTAGCTAGATATTATATTATTAAAGATACCTAGGTAACCAGGCTCCTTTGAGATACATTGCTCTACCACAAAGTAGTCTCGTCTGGCCTTCTTATTCTCTCTGCTTTCAATTCAATCAACTTTATAGTCATGGAATATGGTCCAGTTTGGGGAATATTAACATAGAGGTCTAGGCTTTCTTTGCTTTTTCATGCTGCTTACAAATAGACTTGGAGTAAAGGAGCATTTAGGCTTCTGACAGCATCTGTTGCCTCCCTGTTCTTAAAGTTCAATTGTCTTGTCTCCCCAGTCATAAAAACAAATGGACATCTCTGTCTCTGGCATGCTTCGGAGGGTTGTAGAATGTGAGACTTTTATTACCATGTGAGAAAACAGAACCTTGTATGGACTGTAATATGCATTTATGATCGTTGATTACTGTGTGGGTGTACAAAGAAATGGAATATTCCAGTTGAATCTCAGTTTTTCATTCTTTTAATTTCTAAAACCTGAAACTTTCATACCACTTAAGAATTGGTTATATGGTCATTATTCCTAGCTCTTTTCTACTCCTTCTGGGGAAGGTTGCATTTTCCCGGCACTCCGCTTTGGCAAAGGAGGCACCCTACTCTCTACCCTCTATTATAGTACTAAGAAAAGATAGATTGTGTTGTAGAGGTGGGGAAAAGGTAAGCTGAGTGAAAGAAGAAATAACAGGAAACAAAGCCTTGCTACAAAGATTGACAAAAGGCAGAATCTTATTTGTTCCAATTCTATAGATCATCTACTTTAGTTTACTCACATTATACAACTATGGTCTAGAAAAGGGAAATGATTTTCCCAGAGCCACACCCATAAACAATCACGATTTGTACCCGAGTCTCTTAGTGTCCAATTCATTCTTTCCCCCTTTTCTAAAGAGTAACTTCAAAGTCTAAAGAATGTGAAAAGCATCCAAATCCTTCAGTGGGGAAACATATAGACCATGAATACCCAAAATAACATGCAAAAGCTACTGAAAAATTACTTCTTATAGAAGGAGATTGGTAGGGGGAGGGATAGTTGGGGCTACAGCCTATTACTTCTTATAGGTGTGGTGAATTATGAGTAAAGGCACTGAGAAAAGAAAGTTTGGGGACACGTATGGGCAAAAGTGACTAGTTTCATTTGTCTATAGCATGAAGTACATGATGGGAAGAGAGGTAACATAAGCTAAGGCCATAAAACTAAGTTGGAACCAGATCGTAGGAAATCTACCAGATTGAAGCATTTGTTCTTGATCCTGTATTCAATAGGGACCCATTGAATGATATTGAGCAAGGGAATGACTTGATGAGAGTGGTGATATGGGAGAGAGATATATAAGTAGGGGAGACTTCATAAAGTGGATGTAGCTGGAGAAGGATCTTGAAGGATGAGAACAACAGGGAGGTATACTATCTGGACATGACAGAGAGTCTAACAAGAATTATCAAATGTCATGAACACTGTACACTTCTGGTAATTCATATGAAGAGGCACCTGGCAAGTATTGCTAAGGATTATTAGGTCCTGGGCAGAAAACTGAAGACCTATATTCACAGGTAGTATTTGAAACATCATTCCTTTCATTTTAAGGTATTGGATTTAGAAGATAATGGTAGTTACGGCAAGTGAAAAGCTGGAAGAGAATATGGTATCTGAGAACTGGATTTTGATTTCCTGCCATGGCTTAAATATGAGAATAACATAATGGACTCACAGATAGGAAGAAAGTGCACCCAACAGAGGTTGGTAAAAATATTTGCCTGGAATTTCCAATCTAATTTCAAGAGTTTTAAAATGAAAAAAAAAATTGGAAAAGGAGATTTCAAGAAGGAAGGCAGAACACTATGACCAATAATTCTATAGGGGGAAGTTAGCCCAAGAAGGATGGGAGACATTTGATTCTAATGAGGAAAAAAGAAAGCTACTTAAAGAATCCAGCCTGGAAAAATATTGACAAACTCAGAATTTTTTTAAAAAAGTGTAGAAGATGTAAGCATAGGTAAGTAGTTGAATATGGACATAAAAGGGTGGTGTGGTTCTACAACTAGGTTGGGCAGTTAGGTGGTGAAAAGTAGATAGAGTGTCAGGCCTGAAGTCAGGAAGACTCATTTTTCTGAGTACAAATCTGGCCTCAGAAATGCGCTAGCTATGTGACCCTGGGCAAGTCGTTTAACACTGTTTGTCTCAGTTTCCTAATCTGTAAAATGAGTTGGAGAAGGAAATGGCAAACTACTCCAGTATCTTTGCCAAGAAAACCCCAAATGAGGTCACGAAGAGTTGGGAATGATTGAAATGGCTAACAATGACAAATGGTCCTGCAGGAATTGAATAAAGGATGGTAAAACTTAGCCTACCACAAAGACCCTGGAGAACAGGACAGATTCAGGAAGACTAGAGAAGGACAAATGTTTCAATTTTCAAAAAAAGCAAAAAGTCGGTAAACTGTAGAGTAAGAAAATTAACTTCTATTCCCAGCAAATTTCTAGAAAACATTATTAAGGAAATTGTTTGTGAGAACTTAGAAAGGGAAGCTAAATCACTAAAAGCCAGCATGGCTTCAACAAATACGGGTTATATGAGATTAATCTCATTTCCTTTGACAGAGTGAATAGATGGTAGATCAAAGGAATGCTGTAGCTATAGTATGCTTAAATTTCAGTAAAGCTTTTAACAATTTTTTTTACTCTATCATTGTGCACAAGGTGGAGAGGTATGAGTTTTGGCAATAGTATAGTGTAAGTGAAAGGACACAAACCTATTGATGAGTTAGGGGGATGTCTACCTTAAGAATGGGAAGACTTCCCCCAGTGGAATGGGCAGATGGGAACAATTTGTTTCAACAGCCATGAAAATGGCTGAAACAGGTGCCTTAGAACACTTAGAGCTTGCTCAGACATGTAACTCTGACTCATTTAAATCCTATTCACACATGAGTCAAGATATCACCCTATAATATCATTGGTCCTCTTTGAAAATGAAGGTCAAACAACAATGGTTAGTAATGTGTATTCACAAATAATTGCATGGTTAGGACTCAAAGAATATTCACTAATTGTTTCACGTCAACTTAGGAGGTCTGTGGTGGAGTGCCCCAGGAACCAGTCCTTGGTCCTATGCTATTTAACTTTTTTTTTTTAATGGCACAGATAAAAGCTTGCTTATCAGTGACATAAAACTGAGAGGGATAGCTAGCACAGTGGATGACATGAGGCAGCTTTTGGCTCAGTGGATAGAGCTCTGGGCCTAGAGTCAGAAAGACCTGAGTTCAAATCTGGTCTCAGCCACTTATTAGCTATATGACTCTGGGCAGTCACTTATCTTTTGCCTGCCTCAGTTTCCTCATCTGTAAAATGGGTGTAATAATAGAACCTACCTTGCAGGGTTGTTGTGATGAGCAAATGAGACAGCATTTGTAAAAACATGCTTAGTAGAGCACCTGGCTCATATTTGATGCTATGTAAATGCTTATTCCCTTCTTCCCAGGATCCTCCTAAAATCTTGACAGACTTGAACATAGGTATTAATTGAATCAGAAAAATTTAGTAATGTGAAACATAAAGTCTTAAATTTAGCTTCACAATGATGTGGGAACCATGATTAGAGAGTAGATTTTTTTTTCTGAAAAAAGGTCAAGGATTTTAGTGTATTTCAAACTCAATATGGAGTGCCATGGCAGTCCCAAATACTGATGAGTCTGTGGGTTTCATTAATAGAGGAATAGCCTCTAGAAGTAAGATATGCGCTATTTTCCTTTGTTGGCTGATCAACCAGCTCATACCCCTTAACTATGGATGTTCCATTAAGGCTCTGTCTTAGGTTTCCTACACGTCTCTCTCTAAGCTGTCTCTCTCACTCTCTTATTCTCTCTCATTGGTCTCATCAGCACTAATGGATTTAATTCTCATCTCTATCCTAATACTACAATGTAGTCCTAGTCTTTCTTATGAGCATCAATCCCCAACTGGATGTCCTACAGAAATCTCAAATTCAACATGTCTAAAACAGAACTTATTATCTACCCCCTCCCAACCCACCCTTCTTCCAAAGTGCCTAATCTCTGTTGAAGAAATCACCATTTCTTCAGTATCCCAGCTTCATGACTTTGGTGTTGTCCTCCATTCCTTACTCTCCCTTACCTAAAATATCCAATAAGCTGCTAAATCTGGCCACTTCTGCCTTTATTATATCTCTTGCATCCAACAGTTTTCCTCAACTTAAATAGCTACTGCTTTAGTTCATCATCTCTCACCTAGACTGTTGCCATGACATCCTAAGTGGTTTCCCTGCTTTGCTTCTCCCCACGCCATCCCATTCTAAACATTACTTCTAAAATGCAGATCTGACCATACCATCTCCTACTCATACAACTCCAGTGGCTCCCTCTTTCCTCCAGATAACATATAAGTTCCTTTGTTATAACATATATAACATATATTATATGTTTATTTAAAACCCTTGACAATCTGGACCCAACCTATCTTTCCATCCTCATTGTATGTTACTCTCCTCCTACACTCAGAAGTACAGCAAAACTTGCCTTCTCTCTTCTCCACACATGACATTCCATCTACCAATTCTTGTACCTTTATATGGGCCCCTCCATATGCCGAGAATGTATTCCTTTCTCACTTCTGCTTCACAGAATCCGTCTCTGTTATTAAGGCACAGCTTAAGTATTATCCAGGTCCCCCAACTGCTAGCACACTGCTTTCTAAACAGCCTTGTATTTAACTAATTTGCATTTGTTTTACTTATATTTATTCTGATTAGATTTATATATACCCTTGCTGCCCTTGTTAGAATATAAGCTTCTTTCAAATAACAATTGTTTCACTGTATTTGTACAATCAGTCTCTAGCACATAATAGGAGCTTACTAAATACTTACTGATTGATTGAATAAGAAAGTGACAGTTTCTCTGTGATCTGCCATGATCAGATCCCATCTAGGACCCTGTGTTCAGTTCATCAAAGTTTAGGAATCAATCAACTAGCATTGATTAAGCCCCTACTATGGACCAGATGTTATGCTGGGTGCTGGGAATACAAAGAAAAGCAAAACAAAGAGGAAAGCCTGGTCCCTGTTCTGAAGGAAGGAGACAAGTTGTAAACAATGATGTACAAACGAGTTATAGACAGAATAAATTGCCTCAGAAGGAAGCCACTGAGATTAAGGAAGACTGGAAAAGGCTTCCTGTAGAAAGCATAACTTTAGCTGGGACTTGAAGGAATCCAGGAAAGCCAGGAAGTGGAGATGAGGAAGGAGAGTATTCTGTGCATAAGGGACAACTAGAGAAAATGCTTTTAGTTGGGAGATGGAATGTTATGGGTGAGGAACAGGAAGGAGCCCAGTGTCACTGGATTGGAGGGTACCTGGAGGGGAGTAACATGTAAGAAGACTGGAAATGTGGGAACGGGCCAGGTTGTAAAGGGCTTTAAAAGCCAAAGAGAGGATTTCGTATTTGATCCTGCAAGTAATAGGGAACGATTGGAGTTTATTGAGTAGGGATGAAGGGAGTCACATGATCAGATCTGCTTTTAAGAAGATCAATTTGGCAGCAGGCTAGAAAGATTGGAGGAAGGTCATTGCTAAACTGGAGAATACCCTTAAGAAGTCAACCAGAATGGTGAAGAGCCCTGAATCCATGTCTCATAAAGCATAGGTTAAAGGAACTAGGAATGTTTATCCTAGAGAAGAGAAGACTCAGAGATGTGGGGCACAAGAACTGTCTTCAAATATCTGAAGAGGTTTTATTTTTTTTTTGGGTAGAAGGCGACTTATTCTGCTTGACCCTAGAGGGAAGGCCCAGGAGCAATGAATGAAGTTATTGAAGCAAATTTAGACTTGATATCAGGAAAGACTTCCTAGCAATAGGAGTTATACAAAAGTAGAACTGGCCACCTTGGGAGGTAGTGGCTTCTTCCACAATAAAGACTTCAAGTAAAGGCTGTTAGTGGCAGGGAGGTGGTCCAATAGATAGAGAGCTGGACCTGGGGTCAGAAAGATCTGAGTTCAAATCCATCTTCAGACTTATTAGCTAGGTAAGTCACTTAAGTTTAGACCTCAGTTTTTTCATCTGTAAAATGGGGATAATAATAGTGTCTACTTCCCAGATTTGTTGTGAGGATAAAATGAGATAAATGTATAAAGTGCTTTGAAAACTTTAAAGCACTATATAAATACAGCTATTATTCTTTTTATTTTTATTGTTGTTGTAGTTATGCCAATGACAACTTGTCAAGTTTGTCATTATAAAGATTCTTTGTTGGGTATGGATTAGACTAGATGGTTTTACTCTTTACAGATCTGAAATTCTTTACAGGTCTAGATTCTTCATCTAGAAAGAGGGATGTTATGTATGTCCTAGTCTAGTCACATCTGGAATATTATGTTTAATTCTAGGCAACACTAAAGTGCGTCATATCTACATAGCTACACACACATATAGATGCACACATATATGCATGTATGTACATGTGTGTACACACACATATATTCCCTCAAGGAGTTACATCCTCTTAGGGGAAGCAACACACACATACGAATACATACTAGACACATACAAAGCACAATCAAGGTAACCTTCAATGAGAAGACACTAGAAGCTGAGAGGACCATCAAAAGCCTCCTGCAGAAGATGGCTTTTGAGATTAGTTTTGAAAAAAGACAATAATGGCGCAGCGAGGTGGCACAGTGGATAGAGCACTGGCTCTGTAGTCAGAAGGACCTGAGTTCAAATTCGGCATCAGACACATAAAACTCACTAGCTGTGTGACTCTGGGCAGGTCACTTAACCCCAATTGCCTTATTAAAAAAAGCCAATAATCAAAAAGGAGAGCATTCTAGGCATGGGGGATAACCCTTGCAAAATCATGGAGACACGAGATAGAGTAATACGTGAAGAACAGCAACTAGATCAGCACAAGTAGAATATGGAATCAAACCATAGAATTATAATCCAAAATTCTAAAATCAGAAATTCTCTACTTTGTAAAATCTTGGAACTTTAGAAATTTAGATTCTTAGACTCTTAGAACTGTAGAATTCTTAATTCTTAGAAGTTCTGAACCATAGATTCCTTTTAAAAATGTCTTTTCTTCATTCTCATCCTTCTTTATTTAAAAAATAGATTTTTACTAATAACTTTTGTTTTTATAGCACCTAGATTTAGTTCCTGTATCCTTTCCCATATCTTTCTCAGAGAACTTTCCCCATCATAAAGATTAACAAAAAAATAAAAAGAGATTGAAGAGAAAATAATCTAGCAAATGCAATCAATACATCAAAAAATAAATCTGACATTATATGCAAAGTTCCATACCCACAGAACCCCCTCCCTTACTTCTGCAAAGGATCAGGAGAAGATGGAAATATATTTTCCTATCTTTTTGGAGGGTTAATGTTGCTATTTATAATTCTTTAAAACATCCATTTCTTATTTTTTGATAGTTGTTATTTCTATTTACATTGTTGTAGTCATTGTATCTATTGTTTTCCTAGAATTTCACTTTGGATCAGTTACTATTAGGTCTTTTCATTTTTCTCTGTCTTCATCATGTTTGTTAATTTTTATAGCACAAGATTTCATTACGTTCATATGCCATCATTTATTTAATCATTCTCCAATTGGTTGGCATCTATTTGGTTTCTAGTTGTTTGCAACTAAAAAAAGAGTTGATACAAATATTTTGAGACATGGAAAGCCTTTATCTTGATATATAGGAAGCCTTTGTTATAGGCTCTTAAAATATGATAGCTAGAAATTGCAAAATTATCTAGTACAAATACTAATTTTACAGATGAGAAAACAAGCTCAGAGAGAGAAATGTCCTTGCTTAAGGTCATGCAATGACTTAGTGGCAGATCCAAGATTAGAACAGTGTAGTTCCCTACTATTGCTAATTTTTGTCTTCATTGTTGTCTGTCTGGTTACATGACAGAAGGTCTGGTTAAGCCAGATTGGATGAAAATCTTTTTCTGCAAATCTGTCATCCAAGATAGATCAGACTGCTATCGGTGGGGTTGAATGAATTCATTCTGGGAGCACTGCAGCAGAGCCCACAAGAGATGCCAGAATCCCAAACATCTCTCTTTCTTCTCCCATTTTTGGCCCTTGATGGAGGCAGTAAATTTAGAGAAATGCCATTTGTTTTCTCCCTCACTGTTTGATAACTAACAATGATGAACGTAATGGGCACTCAAAGGAACAGGAATGGTATACGAAATACCATAACATACATTCCCATGGCAGCTTTTTGTGCAGTTATGGGGTAGAACTGTAAAATACTGGAGTGTATGTGAGAACTGGAAGGCACCTTAGAATTTGGAACATAGAGTGTCAGTGATGGAAGTGATTTTACAGATCATCAAATCCTTCATTTTTTTTTCAGAAGAGGAAAGTAAAACCCAGAAAAGGGGGTGGGGTTGACTTGCTCAAAGTCATACAACTCCTTGTAAAAAAAATAGCTAATAATGCAATAGTTCAATAGCATACTTTGAAGTACCAATACCAAGAAGATTTCCAGATGGGAAGAACACCTTACATATAAGGAAGATTAGGTCAAGGAAGTTTCATCCTTGTGCCTAAGATTTTTGTATTTACTTGTATTTTTCCCTTTGTATTTATCACATTATGACTTGTAAGACTCACTCTAGGCTTACTTTCCCACTCTACCCTGGCCTTATCAGGTTTGGTCTGCAGATGGATAGTCACTATTGCTTTCGGGGTTCTAAGGATGACACCTTGGGTGGAACACAGGCTCACTAGCCCCCAAAATGTGCATTTCCTCCATAATCAGCCATTAGTTTTTGTTTACTTGTTTTATTGTTTGTTTTTGAGCAAAGGAATATATTCAAATATCTAGCAAGTACAAGGGTTCAAAGTGTTTTCCCTATATCTTGAGGGTGTATTTTCCACAAATAGATACAAAGTCCATGGTGGGGGAGGACTAGTAAGCTTGAATTTAAAATCTGGGAGGCACATGTGTAGGCAACATACATGTAGGCTAATGCAACTCACAATTCTGGACCTGTAAATTCTCTGACCCTCAGCGGTCCTCACAAAGTTTGCTGATGGGGCATAATGTCAGTCATGGAATAGTTGCTCTTTGGCTCAGCTGGCCTTGCTTCTCACAGGGCATAGCATCTTGCTTAGTTACTAGGCCCAACTTCAGGGATGACCGAGGATTAAAATTAAGCTGGGGGAGATCACTCTGAAATTTTTACCTGATAATAGTGTAGTATCAAAAAACAGTTTGCAGACCATTGGGTTAGAGAGTTTCTTCTTATATTTAGCCCCAAATATGTTTCCCTATAATTTTTCCCCAGTTAGTTCTAGCTCTCCTATCTAGAGCCAAGCAGAACAAATAGAATCCCTCTTTCCCCTGAACAACCATGTTCGCACTTGAAGACAGCTATCATGATCCCCCTTAAGTCCTTCCTTTTCCTGCTTCAGCCATCTTGGTTCCTTTGCTCTATATCCATGTGGCATTGTTTCCAGTCCTCTTTACCACCCTTAATCACTCTCTGATGTTCTCTGGTTTGTGAATGACCTTCTTATAATGTGACATCCAGCTTCAAACCCAGTACTTCATATACAGTTTGCCCTTCCTTGCTCTGGCCATTGGACTTCTATTAAGGTCATCTAGAATGGCTAACACATCAAATTGCTGACTCATTATGGAGAGATATTCCGGTTTGGTGATTCATGGGCAAAGCTGGGAGTTCTTTCCACCTCCCCTACCCCCTTAAGGAAATATGTCATAAAAGACTCCCTTAAACCTTTATCTGCTGCAATTGTACTCAGCTAACCTTTATTAAGTAGCTACCCTGTACCAGGATAATAATTCATATTTATATAAATTTTTAAGGTTACAAAGTGTTTCCCATTTGATTCTTCCATTCCATCCTGACACCAACTCTGTGAGAGAGGCAGGGCAAGGATTCTGCTTTCTCTTTTACAGATAAGAACATCTCTGAGGCCTAAAAAGATGGTATGATTTCCCCATAGTCATAGAGCTAGTATGTGGCAAAATCAAAATTCAAATCTAAGTATTTTCCCCCAAGTTTTCTATTCTTTCCGCTATAATGCATTGCAAAACAAACTGGTCTCTAACATCCATTTTATACATCAATAATTTGAAGCAGACCAAGGTTAATTTTAGCCAGGGTCCCACAGCTAGGAAGCATCTGAGCCTGGTTTTGAATTCTGGTCTTTCTGACTCCAAGTCTGGTGCTCTCTTCACTGTGCCACTTAGCTGCCTGACCACCTATTTAGCAGAAAAATCACCCACCTGTGAGGACAGTGGGGGCTCAGAATTGATTTCCCAACACAAAGGGTTAAATACTCCAGGGTTTAGATTCTTGTCTGAACAGCATGGCAGTTGGTAAAATCATAAGCTATGCACTTCAACTCAATGCAACAAATATTGCTTGAACTCTATTCTGGGTAAGGTAATTTTTTGGCCTCATAAGGAAGTTAGAAATGAATAAAACTTCGTTCTTGTCTTCAAGGAGCTTAGAGTCTGGTAAAAGTGGACCACAGATAGACAACATTATTGTAGTTGTAGTTGTATTGTAGTTTAAGGAAGGATGTGGTTAAATGAGGTATTCCAGTTAATTCTTTCTCTGTCTCTGTCTCTGTGTTTTGCTCCATCTCTTCTCTTTTTCCCCTGATATAAAACTAAGTAAAAACTTTGTTGAAGGCACACTTACCGGAGTGGGAAAAGGCTCTATAGGGATTTCTGATTTTCCTAGCAAAGTGGCTCAAGTTTATCTCCAGTGGGGGGAGAGAAGCAGGAACCTTGGATTCATTCTTCTTCCCTGCTTCTACTAGGGAATCATTTATTAAGTATCTATTGTGTGCCAGTCATTCTGCTAAATGGTTTACAAATATGAGCTAATTTGATTCTCATAATAACCCTGGGAGGTAAGTACTCTTATTATACCCATTTTACAATCTGTGGAACTGAGATAGACAGTGGTTAAGTAATTCAATGACTTGCTCAGTATCATACCTATTAAGTGTCCCAGATTGAATTTAAACTTAGGTCTTCCTGACTCTAGGTCCAATACTCTTTCCACTGTGCCACCAAGTTGCCTACTAGAAGGAGACAGAGATTACTTCCCTTTGGAGGTAGGTGTGAAATAGGGGAATGCTCTGAAAGTGGCAGTATTGGAACAGAAAAGAATACATTCTGGCTTTTGAGACAGAGGATCTGGGTTCAAATCCTGATTTTACTACATCCCATCCGTTTGATCTTGAACACATTCCCTACATTTCTAGGCTTCAGTTTCCTCAACCAATAAGGGGATTGGAATAGATCATGGAATCAAACTAAAGTAAAAATGGGGTCCACTAATTCATATATAAGAATCCCAGTGGGGCACATATTGACTTAGTTTTAAAATGTCATATCATATATGGTTTTTTTTGGTATTTTTAAATTTCTTTAAATATTTTCCAATTATATTTTAATCTGGTTTGGACCACACTTGAGAGTTTTGTGTGCTGCATGTGACCCATGGGCTACGTGTTTGACACCTGTGCAGCAGATTATCTCCAATGTCCTTTCTATGTCTAACCCTATGATGGATGGAGAAGATTTTGACAGGAACAGATTAATACTCACAGGGCAAGAAAAGACACATTATAGGCAAGGAGAATGGTAGAAACAAAAGTGCAGAGGCAGCAATGCATGGGCAGCATCACTTGGTTTGCCTGGAATGGATTGTATCTGAAGAAAGGTATACCAGATAAAGATGAAAAGACTGGTTAAAGTTAGAACCTGGGGAACCTTGAAGGCAAGATGGAGAAGAGAAAATGAGATTTTATCCTATAGACAACAGGGAGACGTTGAAAATTTTTGAGTGGGGGAGGGATATATGATCATAACTGTGCATTAGAAAGATAACTCTGACCACACGTAAAGGGTGAATTGGAGGAAGAGAGATTGGAGGCAGGGAGACCAGTCAGAAGGCTATTTCAAGCTTAGTTGGAAAATTTAAAGAGATTAGCTGAAGCAGGTTCACGTAAGGCAAGGGTTTTTGGTGTTCTGGACAAAGTGTATCTTTTTTTTCATTAAAATACACTAATTTTGGTGCCCTAGATCACCTCCTTGTTTGCTAGGCCTGCCTTTAAGTAGGACTAAGGATTGAAAGCAGACTATGAAGGACTTCCAAAGGAAGGAGCAGGAGAGAAACATTGTACCTCTGGGGCACCCTCCAAGCTAATTTTCCCTGCGTTTCTGTTTTTCACCATCTCCCCATTTTCTCTGATGTAAAACTGCCTAAATTCCTCTGTATTGAAGTGTCTGATATTTAGTGAAGATTGGAAAAGGCCCTTTTGGAATCTCCAGTTTTGCTCACAATGTCACCAAAGTTTATTCCTAGTAAAACCATTCTACCTAGTCTTTCTCTTTCTTTCCCCACCCTCATGATACCTCTCTAGTGTGGGCTAGTAGGCTAGTAGAATGGAAGAGACCCACACTCCTTCAACACCAATCTCTATTGTGAGCCAAAATACCATGAAGCAGACCTAGAGCAATTGAGTTTACTTTGTCCTAAGTGGATTGATTTGGGGGAAGGAATAAAGGGAAGGAAACAATCATTCATTAAGTACCTATTATATGTCAGGCACTGTGCTAAGCATTTAAAAACATTATCTCATTTGATCCTCACAACAACCTGGGGAGGTAGGTGCTATTTTCATCCTCATTTTACAGTTGAGGAAACTAGGGGAAACAGAGGTTAAATGACTAGCCCAACATCACACAGCTAGTAGGTATCTGAGGTTGAATTTGAATGCAGGTCTTCCTGATTCCAGATCCTATAGTCCTTCCACTGTGCTACCTCTTAGGACCCATCAATGAGGTCTTCCGGCAAGGAGCATATTAAAAAAAATAGTTTTAGGACTTTGGAGAGCTCCTGGGATTACAGAGAACTTTCTCACTGGCTACTTTTAGTTACTTTGCTGACTTTACATTCCCATACTACCTTTTATGGTCTTGTACATTACTTTTTATTTGGGGGCTCTTGGATGTTTTTATTAAAGAGATTATTTATCTGAATCTCAGGCTCTGAGTGGTCCATTCTATCAGTTATGGTGGGAATACTCCCCCATTCAGATACCCACTACCCATTCATTACTTAAGTCATTTACATATTAACTCATTTACTTATTCATTCGTTCATACATTATATTTTCACATAACTTATTTGTTCATTGATTCATTTATTACTCATTAATATATGTATGCTCTCATTCATTCACTTACTCAGCTATTCATCCATTTATTCCTTCATTCACCTCACAGGATTTTCATGAGGGAATCATTTTTAAAAACTTACAACACAATAGAAATCTTAAATATTGTGAAGCATTACTTCCTATTTCTCTCGGGAAGGGTGAGGGTTGATTGAGTTAATCAATAAATTACCCCAGCCTAATTAAAGTAACAAAATACCCTAGCTCTGATACTTTCATCAGATGAGTACATTTCTATTGAATCAACTAGCCAAAGACATTAAACTAATGTTTATCCTGACATGTCCTTTAGGTCTTTTTATAAAATAGCAAGACAATTCAGAACCAGCATTCCAGTGTCTGGCCAATGAATGGTTGAAGCAGGAAAGAGAGCACCCCTATCTATCCCCTTATTCTTCCTTCCTCCCCTCGACCAGAACATGATTTTGTGATGGAGGTTTAGAGGATTTAGGCTTCTTATTTCTGTCCTGGCAGAATACTCTTGGACTGCAGTATCTATATCAGGAGCTGGTACAAAGTGTTCCTCTCTGAGGAAGGCAGATTCAGGGCTCTACAAGAAGCCCAGTGGAAAACTATATCATACCTACCTCAAACCTCTTGAGAACCCCAGTCAAAGGACTTCCAGGAGTTCTGAGTTACCCTCACTTTGTCATACATACAATAAATGTGAGCGCATACTTCCCCAAACTCTAGTTGAAGAGTATGTTAGAGACTTTTGGTGTGCTGCTTTGTATCAGCTATGCTTACCATGCCATCTTAGTAAATATTCTTTTCTAGGAGCTGATTAAGGCTGACTGACTGATTGACATCAATTGATAATCAATTGGAAGGAAGCGTACTGTTGAGGGCTGATGAACTATAGCATTAGGACTCCAGCACCACTTCAAGGTCCCTTAGAACCATAATGTGAGATGTAGCCATCCTCTCAAAACCCTACTTGCCATTATTAGGATATGTGCTATGTACTTCATTCATTTGTTCTTTTAACTAGTCACTTGTTCAATGCTCTCATTTATTCAAGGGACACTTTTAAGTGCTTACTATGTATAAGACCCTTTGCTGGGTACATGAAGAAGTAAGATGTGGTCCCTGTCCTCAAAGAGTCCCCCATTCTACCCAATACAAACCTGTTGCAATAAGAATTGTTTCCTCAAAGTGCTCCAAATCCATGCAGCCTCATGCTCACCTCTGATCTTCTATTTAACCTGTTCCCTTCACCAGGAATGTGTTTTCATTTTCCCTTAGCTGATATAAATCCTCCTCATCCTGCCTTCAAGGCCCTGCCAAAGAACAACTCTGCCATTGAGCACAGAGCTCTGCTATTGAGGGGTCCCCTGACCACTCTATCCACAGTGATTTCTCCCTTCTCTGAGCTCAAACAGCTCTGGTGAAGTGAGTGAGTAAAAGAATGTGAGAGTGGATGAATGAATGAATGGGTAAATGAATGAGTGAGCAAAGGTGTGTCAACCTGTTGAACATCCCATGCTGCCTGGAGATGTCTGTTGTGTTACTGAAGTGTTCTGTGTTTTCAGTCAATCAATCAACCCACAAGCATTGCAGCACCTCATTTAAACCAGAGAAAAAAAGTTATGCTATGATGGCAGAAAACAAAAGAGCTGTCACAAGGCCCGTAGTGGTGACTTTCTGAAGAAAAGGTGGGAAGTCTGCTTGGTACAAAAGTGAGAAAAATGTCATACAAGTTCTGGTTAGTGGAAACAACTCCAGCCTGGGGATCAGGACACGTGGGTGGGGTTCTTCACCTGGATGACCTCACTTAAGCATGTCATTTCTCAGTTTCCCAATGTGTACAATGGAGATAATATTACTTGGCCTAAGTATATCAGCGGACGAGAGGAAGAAAAGGTTTTGTGAAACCTTAACCCATGATCAACGTCCAAGCTAGTATCATGCCCCCCGATTGCAGGGGCCTCACTGAGCTTAGGAATTGCCATAGTGGGTCAGTCACCTAGCTCTATTTTCCTCTGTGGCAACAATGGACACATTACTAGGGTGGGAGACATTGTTGCTTTCTTTTTGACATCATCCCTCAGAAGTTTGAAACTACTCCAAATGAGAGGCACTTTGATGGAAGGTAATGAGCACTGGCCTAGGATTTAGGAGGCCTGAGTCCTGGTCCTGCCAGATACGTGACTTTCCCTCTCTGGGCCTTAGTGGGTTTCTAGTTGTGACATTCTATGCTTGATGTTTGAAGGCCTCATTAATCCAACAATCTATGATTAAATGACTACAATCCAGATCTCCTGATGTCTCGGCCTGTGCTGTCTCCCCTACTTCTAAAAGACTCTATCTGGGTAAAGTTTCTCTCTGGTCATTTATTTGAGTTATCCTTCACCTTGGCATTGATTTGTGAAAGTCTAAGAACAGCCAAACAAGATTTAATACTGGCTCCAATGCCTAAAGACCACCTACTTCCTTTCCTCTTTCAATTCAATTCAATTCAATTCAATTCAATTCAATACAATTCATTTCCAATTCTATTCCATTCTAATTCAATTCAATTCCAATTTTTATACAATTCAATTCAGTTCCAATTCAATTACAGTTGGATTAAATTCATATTAATAGTGTCAGAGAAGCACTCAGAACCGCACAACCAGAGATTCAGTGCCAGAAGGGACCTTAGAAACAATCTAGTCCAGTCTTCTTAGGTTACACTAGCAGAGCTGGAATTCAAGCCCAGGTCCTGACTCCAAATCCAGAGCTCTTTTAGTGGTTCCATATCGACAGTTTGTGTCACAGTTGGAAGTGACCTTGGTGGCTGTTTAGTCCAATCTATACCTGAACAAGATTCTTGTACAATATATTTAACAAGTGGCTGTCCAGCCTTTTTTCAAAAACTTGTAGTAAGGAATAACTGACCACCTGTCGAGGTAGCCTATTCCATTTTGGGACAACTGAGATTCCTCAACAGTTTGTTTTTAATTTTTGGAGCAAGACTGAAGTTGCCTCTTTTCTGCTTGTGCCCAAATAGAACAAGTCAAATACCTCTACTATGAGACAGCCCTTCAAATATTGAAGACAGCAATCATGCTTCCCCAAAGGCAGGGGCTCTGTTGTTTGTTTGTTTGTTTTATTGACTTTTTTTCTTTTCCAACTTCCACATTTTTTAACTTAGTATTTTATTTTTCCTCAGTTGCATGCAAAAACAATTTTTAACATTTGTTTTTTAAAACTTTGAGTTCCAAATTCTCCCCCTTCCTTCCTTCCCACCCCCCTCATTGAGAAGGAAAGCAATTCAATATAGGTTATACATGTGTAATCATGCAAAACATATCCATAATAGTCATGTTGTAAAAGAAAACATAGACTAAAAAAACCCCAAAAAAATAAAGGAAAAAAAAGGTATGCTTCAATCTTTATTCAGACATCATCAGTTTTTTCTCTGGGGATGGATAGCATTTTTCATCATAAGCTCTTCAGAATTATCTAGCATCATTGTATTGCTGAGAATAGCTAAGTCATTCAAAGCTGATCATCTTACAATATTGCTATTGCTTTGTACACCGTACATTTCACTTTGCATCAGCTCATGCAAGTCTTTCCAGGTTTTTATGAGAGTATCCTGCTCATCATTTCTTATAGTAAAATAGTATTCTGTCATAATCACATATCACAGCTTGTTCAGCCATTGACCAATTGTTGGACATCCTTTTGATTTCTAATTCTTTACCCCCAGAAAAGAACTGCTATAAATATTTTTGTATATATAGCTCCTTTTCCTTTCTGGTTTTTTTTAAATCTCTTTTGGGATACATAAGTAAGAGCAGTGTCACTAGGTCAAAGGGTATGCATGGTTTTATAGCCCCTTGGGCATAGTTCCAAACTGCTCTACAGAATGGTTGAATCAGTTCACAACTCCATCAACAATGCATTAACGTCTCTTTTTTCCCACATCCCCTACAGTATTTGTCATTTACCTTCTCTATCTGATTAGTCAAGCTAATAGGTATGAGGTAGTAACTCAGAATTGTTTTAATTTGTATTTCTTCAATCAGTAGTGAGTTAAGGTATTTTTTCATATGACTGTAAATAATTTTGATTACTTCATCTGAAAACTGTTCATATCTTTTGATCATTTATCAATTGGGGAATGGCTTTTATTTTTATAAATTTGACTCAGTTTTCTATATGTTTGAGAAATTAAGTCTCTATTGGAGAAACTTGCTTAAAATTTTTTCACAGTTGCTTTTGCTAACTGTATTTCTCTCTATCCTATTTGCCTCCATTTATTCTATTCTCTCTCTTTTCATCATATCCCTCCTCAAAAGTGTTTTACTTCTCACTAGCCCCATCTCCAATCTAACCTCCTTTCCATCACTCCCCTCTTCTCTTATCCCTTTCCTCTCCTACTTTCCTGTAGGGTAATACAGATTTCTATACCCAATTGAGTGTATATGTTATTCCCTCTTTGAGCCAATTCCAATGAGAGCAAAGTTCAGTTACTTCCCCTCACCTTCTCCCTCTTCCTCTCCACTGTAAAAGTTTTTGCTTGTCTCTTTTATGGAAGATAATTTACCCCATTCTACCTCTCCCTTTCTCTTTCTCCCAGTACATTCTTCTCTCACCCCTTAATTTTATTTTTTAGATATCATCTCTTCATATTCAATTCACACCTATGCCCTCAGTCTATATATACTCCTTCTAACTACCCTAATAATGACAAAGGTCTTATGAGTTACAAATATCATCTTCCCATATAGGAAGGTAAACAGTTTAAACTTATTAAATCCCTTATGATTTTCCTTTTTTGTTTACCTCTTATGCTTCTCCTGAGTCTTGTATTTGAAAGTCAAATTTTCTATTTAGCTTTGGTCTTTTCATCAAGAATGCTTGAAAGTCCTCTATATTATTGAATATCCATTTTACACAAAGGATTATACTCAGTTTTTCTGGGTAGGTAATTCTTGGTTGTAATCCTAGCTCCTTTGCCCTCCAGAATATCATATCCCAATCCTTTTGACCCTTTAATGCAGAAGTTATTAAATCTTATGTTATCTTGACTGTGGCTCCATGATACTTGAATTGCTTCTTTCTGGCTGCTTGCAATATTTTCTCTTTGCCCTGGGAGCTCTGGAATTTGGCTATAATATTCTTGGCAGTTTTCATTTTGGGATCTCTTTCAGGAGGTGATCAGCGGATTCTTTCAATTTTTATTTTACCTTCTGGTTCTAAAATATCAGGTCAGTTTTCCTTGATAATTTCTTGAAAGATGATGTCTAGGCTCTTCTTTTCATCATGGCTTTCAGGTAGTCGAATAATTTTATCTATTTTCCAGGTCAGTTGTTTTTCCAATGAGATATTTCACATTGTCTTCTATTTTTTCATTCTTTTGGTTTTGTTTTATAATTTCTTGATTTTTTCATAAAGTAATTAGTTTCCATTTGCTTCATTCTAATTTTTAATTGTTTTCTTCAGTGAGCTTTTAAACCTCCTTTTCCATTTAGCCAATTTTGCTTTTTAAGGCATTCTTCTTTTTATTGGCTTTTTGGACTTCTTTATCATTTGGCTTACTCTGTTTTTTTAAGATGTTATTTTCTTCAGTATTTTTTTTTGTGTGTCTCCTTTACCAAGCTGTTGATCTCTTTTTCATAATTTTCTTGCATCACTCTCATTTCTCTTCCCAATTTTTCCTCTACCTCTCTTACTTGATTTTCAAAATCCTTTTTGAACTCTTCCATGGCCTGAGACCAATTCATATTTTCTTGGAGGCTTTGGATGTAGGAGCTTTGACTTTATTGTCTTCTTCTGTGTGTGTGTTTTGATCTTCCTTGTCACCATAGTAACTTTCTATAATCAGAGTTTTTTCCATTCTTTGCTCATTTTCTTCAGCCTATTTCTTAACTTTTAATTCTTTGTTAAAGTAGGGCTCTGCTTTCAGTGTGGAGGGTGCATTGTCCCAAGCTTTAGGAGTTTTGTGCAGCTATTTTCAGAGATACTTCAAGGGACCTGTGAATTTTCAGTTCTTCCAAGGTGGTATGATGTAAGGAGATGTGTTTACTATTCTCCCGGCCTGTGGTCTGGTCTGTGAATGACCACAAGCACTTTTTTCTGCCCTGGAACTGTCCTTCTCCACTGCTGTAACAAGCTCTGCTATGCAAATGTTCCTCCTTATCCTGGGACTGCCACCCAGGACAGCTACCTGGATCCAAGTATGAGCAAAGTATCATATTGACATAAATGCCTCAGTGCTAGCAAAATGACCCCTGTAATCTCCTTCTGACCAACTGTTTGAGCCCCTTACCATCTGTGGGCTAAGAGGTCAGGAAGCAGCCGCTGCCTCTGCTGATTCATTCAATCACAAGGCCTGCTCTGGGTTTTCTGTGGCAGGGCTATGCTGGCACAGCCTGCACTGGACTGTGATCCACTCTCACCATGGTGTGACAGACCTTTTTCTACTGACTTTCTAAGTTGCCTTTGTTGTATGTAGGTTGAGACGCCTGGAAACTGCCATTGCTGTCAGTGATTTAGTTGCTCCAAGGCCTGTTCCAGGTTTGCTCAGGGGGGCACTGGCATGGCCTGTTATGGACTGTGCTCCTCTTTCACCATGGTACAACAGACCTTTCCTGCTGACTTTCCAAGGTGTCTTGGGCTGGAAATTTGTTTCAGTTTATCTTTTTATGGGTTCTGCTGCTTTAGAATTTCTTTAGAGTTGTCTTTTAAAGGTATTTGGAGTGGTTTTGGGGGAGAGCTTAGGCAAGTCCTTGCCTTTACTCTGTCATCTTGGTTCTACCTGTTGACTTTGTTTTTATATTACAAACATTTACAGATTCCCCCCCCCCAATTCTGTGAGAGGTCTCTTATAGCAAAGTAAGATCATTAAGCAAAACTAGCAATAGCAACCTTATCCTAAAGTGCATGCAACATTCCACAGCCATAGCATCCTTTCCCTCAACTTCTTTTAAAAAAATGAACAGAAATCTTTTTTCTCTCCCTCCAAACCCTCATTCCATTGCAAAAAAAATGAAAACAAATTACTTGTTTCAAATATGCGTAACTAAAGTAAGTTCCCTTGTTAACTGTATGTAAAACATATAGTTCTCATTCTGCACCCTGAATCTATCCCCTCTCTGTTAAAAGGTGGATAGTATGTTTCTTTAGCAATCCTCTAGGTTCATGGATGGTCATTGCATCGATCAGTGTTCTTAACAACTATCAAAGTTGTTTGTCTTTACAGTATTGTTATTATTATATGAATTATTCTCTTGGTTCTGTTCATTTTATTCTTCATCAGTTTATAAAAAGTCTTCAAGGTTATTCATTTGTATAGTATTAGTGTTATAGTAGAAATTATTCTTCTGGTTCTCATTACTCTTCATCAGCTCATATAAATCTTTCCATGTCTCCTTAAAATAATCTATTTCCTCATTTATTATCACATATACCAGCATTTATTCAGCCATTTCTCAGCTGATGGGAGTGGCATCCCTTTAATTGCCACTTGTTTTATTTTTACCACTACAAAAAATAGCTGCTACAAATATTTTTGTACAAATGGAACCTTTTCCTATATTTTTGAACTCTTTTGGATATAGATCTAGCATTGATATAGCTCAGGCAAAGGGCATGTAATGTTTATTAACTTTTTATGTATAATGATGATTGCTTTTCTTAATGGTTTCTTAATAGTGTGTTGGTGTGCCTGTTTTCCCACAGCCCTTCCAACACTTATCTTTTCCATTTTGCAGGTCATCTTTGTCATTCTGAAAGGTATGAAGTAGAATTTCAGAACTGCTATAATTTGAATTTCTCTAATAAAGTAAGTCAGTCAACAAGCATTTTTAGGCTGCTACTATGTGCCAGGCATTGTGCTTACCACTACAGATATGAAGAAAGGTAAAATATAGTCCTGCTCTTAAAGTGCTTATACTCTAATGGGAGAGACAATATGTAAACCACCACATATAAACAATATATATTGGAGTTAAATTGGAGATAATCAATAGAGGAAAGGCACTAGCATTAAGGGGAATTAGGGAAGTCTTCTTATATAAGGTGGGACTTTATCTGAGATTTGAAAGATGTTAAGGAAGCTAGGAAGCAAGGATGAGGAGGGAGAAAGTTTCAGCCTTGGGCAACATACCTGTAGTGGGAGGAAGAACAATGAGGCCAGTGTCACTGGATCACAGGGAATATATAGGAATGTAAGGAGTAAGAAAAATGGAAAGGTAGGAAGGAGTCAGGTTATGGAGGGTTTTAAAAGCCAGAGAATTTGATATGTGATCCTGGAGGCAATAGGAAGCCACTAAAATTTATAAGGTAGTAGGGGTGACATTGTCAGATCCACTCTTTAGAAAAAAATCTCCTTAGCAGGTGAGTGAAGTGTGGATTGAAGTGGAAAGATACTTGAAGCAGGGAGACCAACCAGCAGGATATTACCAATAGTCCAAACTTAAGGTCACGAGTGCCCAGAAAAGAAAAGGTGGCAGTCTCAGAGGACAGGAGGGAGTGTATCAACTTGGAACATTTTAATAAGGCTATATATAGCCTGGGTTTCTTCCCTTGAGAATAACCTGTTCATATCCTTAGAGCATTTATCAAATGGGAATCATTCTCATTTTTCTACATTCTAATGAGTTCATTAAATTATTTGGAAATTAAACCTACATTAGGAAAAAAAAAACTTGCTGGAAAGATTTTTCTCGGTTACTTTTTTCTCTTCTAATCTTAGTTTTATTGGCTTTGTGCAAACCCTTTTAAGTTTTATGCAATCAAAATTATCTATTTTTTCTTCCATAATCTCTTGTTTAGTCATGAACTTCTCTTTTATCCATTGATTTAACTGGTAACCCCCACCTCCGTTTGTCCAATTTGTTTATGTTTATTTCTAGGTCATATTTCACATTGGAAACTTTATCTTGGTATAAAGTGTAAGGTGTTTGTCTTAATTTGATTTCTTCCATCCCTCTTTCTAATTATCCCAAGAGTTTTTTTTTTTTTTATCAGAGAGTGAATCTTTATCCCAGTAGCTGGGTCTTTGTATTTATTGAATACTAGGGCTAGTAGATACATTTGCTTCTCCAAGTTGTGCATCTATTCTTTCCCACTGATTGACTTCTCAAGGCAACACCAAATTGTTTTGAGAATTACTGCTTTGTGGTGTAATTGGAGATCTGGGGTCATTAGGCTTCATTCTCACATTCTTTCATTATGTCCTTGAGATTCTTGACCTTTTTTTTTTTTGCTTCCATATGAAATTTGTTGTTTTTTCCTTTAGTTCTATAATCTTTTGTTGTTTGATTGGAATGACATTGCATGAATAAATTAATTTAGATACTGTTGTTATTTTTATTATGTTGACTTGTCTTACCCATGAGAAATTAATATTCTTCCCGTTATTTAGGTTTGCCTTTATTTCTATGAACAGTGGCTTATAGGTATATTTATATAATTCTTGCATATATCTTGTTAGACAGACTCCTAAGTATTTTATATATTCTCTAGTTATTTTAAATAGATTTTCTTTTTCTATCTTTTCTTTTTGGGTTTTATTGGTGTTACATGGAAATGCTGATGATTAGTGAGAATTTATGTTATACTGAAGTATATTTGCTGAAATTATTGTTTCAATTAAAGTTTTACTTGACTCTTTAGGGTTCTTTAAATACAACATCATATCATCTGCAAAATGTGATACTTTTCTTTCTTCTTATATTTATTCTTTCAATTTCTTTTTCTTATCTTATTGCTATAGCTAGCATTTCTGGTCCAATGGCAAATAGAAGTGGTGACAGTGAACATTCTTGTTTCATATCTGAATTTATAGGAAAGGATTCTAGTTTATCTCTATTATGTATAATATTTGATCATGCTTTAGATATGTAATACTAATCATTTTAAAGAAAAGTTCATTTGTTCTTATGTTTTTTAGTTTTTTTTTTTTAACAGAAATGGCTGTTGTATTTTTTGTTGTATTTTACAAAAGCCTTTTCTGTATCTATAGATATAATCAAATGATTTTCTTGTAATGTGCTTAATTAACTTTATTATTTTTTTAATTCAAAACTACATTTTTAGTATTAATTTAACCTGTTTATAGTATCTAATTTTTGGATTTTTAAAAGCCTCTTTGATAATATTTTCTTTAAAAATTTCACATCTATGTTCATTAGGAGTATTAATCTGTATTTTTCTTTTTCTATTTTAACACTTTCTGGTTTATGTGTTAAGCTCAGATTTGTGTCATAGAGGGCATTTAGTAGAATCTCTTCTTTTACTCCTTTTTTTTTCTTCAAATAATTGATGTTAATTTGGATGTTTGATAGAATTCAATTATGACTCCATCTAGTCCTGGAGGTTTTTTTTTTCTTTTTTTCTTTTAAGGTTCATTTATAGCTCATTCAATTTCTTTTACCAAGATCAGATTACTTAAATTCTTTCTTATTTTGTTAATTGGGGGTATTTTGTATTGTTGTAAATTTTCATTTATTTTATTTATGTTGGTTTTCTTGGAATATAGTTAGACAAACCAGTTTCTAATATATTTTTTTCTTCATTTGTTGGGAACTCTCTTTTTTAACTTTTGATACTGGTAATTTGATTTTCTTCTTTTTAAATCTGGTTTGATGTTTAATTAGTTTTCAAAAAATTATTGGTTTTCTTTTAGTATTTTTAATTGCATTACCAATTTATTAATGTTTTTTTTGTTGTTAATAAAAGTGTCAAAATATATAAATTTTTCTCTTAAGGATTGCTTTGACTGCATCCCTAAAATTTTTGTATCATGTCTCATTGTTCTTACTATATGTAATGAAATTATTTATCATTTTTATAATTTATTCTGTGACACACCAATTCCTTAGGGTTAAGGTATTTAGTCTATGGTTGATTTTTAATATTTTTATAGCAGTCCTTTAATATAATTTTTATTGTATTGTGGGTAGTTTTTTTTGCACTTGTTTATGAGGTTTTTGCCTCTTAAGACCGGATCAATTTTTGTAAAGGTGCCATGCACAGGTGAGAAACATGTATGCCTCTTTACATTTCCATTCAGTGTCAGGGGTTCTTAACTTTTATTTGTGTCATGGGCATCTTCAGCAGTCTTGTGAAGCCTATGGATCCCTTCTCAGAATAATGTTTTTAGAACATATTTATACATAGGATCACAAAGCAAACTAACTGTACTGATGTCCAATCATCCAAATATTTTTAAAAATAGATTCCAGGTTAATGCCACTTGTTCTAAGTCTTCTTCTCTCCAACTTAAAATTGTAACATCTCTTAATTGGACCTCAAAGCAGCATGACCTTTTGGCTCTTCACCATCCTCATTTCCTTCCTCTGGATGCTCTTCAGCTTATCAATGTGCCTTCCAAAATATAGCATCAGAACTGAACACAATATGCCTGATGTTGTCTGACCAAATAAATCCAACTCAATCCAACCTAATCCAAACAATTTCAGTTTATTTCAATTCAGTGTAATCCATTTCAATTTAATTGACTTTAATCTACTTTATTTGCCTCCCCTGGGCTCAGTCCTACTCTAGGTTCTGTGGGGGATATTGGAGGAGAAGATCTAATCTCTGCCCTCAGGGAGTTAATAATATCATTGAGAAAACTAAACTCAGACATATGAACATAATTCAATGCTAGACTGTGTGATTCTAATTCCTAGCAAATCATAGGGGCTAAACAAGGAATAGAAAAATGTATGGTTGGTGTAGCTTAGGAAGACTACATGGACAAGGTGGGGTTTGAATTGGACTTTTAAAGACTGGAGGAGAGAGAGAAAGGCAATGGGAAATGTTTCTGGAGGGCATAGCCTGAGAAAAGGCCCCCAAAGAATCCTGAGAAGTCAAAGAATCAAGCTCTGAAAAAAAATCCACAGGCAAGATTTGTTTCTAAGGATCACAGAATTCACAACTAGAAAGGTCCTTAGAATGCAGATATAGCATGTTAGCGGTGGAAGGGACTTCTGTGATTGATAAATCCTCTTCTTTCCTTAACATAGATAGGGAAAATGAAATGCTAACGAATTAAGGAATTTATAAAAGGTCATTCAGAAACTCATTGGAAGAGCTGGGACTAGAATCCAGGTCTTTTAATTCTAGATCAAGCCCCTACAACATGTTGCCTCTATGAATCCAGGGAAAGAGATTTTTCATAAAGCTCAGAGAAATCACTTCTCCCAACAAGTTCTCCGTCTGCGTGCCCCTCTTTCAGGTCCTGAGAAGGAAATCCATCAGTGCCAGCTGAGTGATGGATGTACTGGCTCATGAGTAAACAAAGTTACAGACGATTGGCTAAAGTGCCCAGTATTGGATTCTGCATTGGACACAAGTTGCCAGGCTCCATCCATCAGCTGACTGGACCTATGCCTTAGTCAATATTTCCACCAGCATAACATGGGGGGCACAGGGGTCTTAAAGGGTAATGAAACATGACATTGGGCAGGGTCTCCCTGCAACAGGGATTGGCCTATTGAAATCACTGGTACTTAGCCAGCAGGATGGATGGCAGGGCCAAGTCTTGAACCTGATGAATGTTCTCCCCCCGCCCCGCCTTCTCCCAGTCTAAGAAAATCCTCAGGATGGGATTGAATTGATCAAGCTTCCACTTCCATTTGGATCTATGGAGCCTCCAGGCAGAGGTAAAGGGAGTATTTGAAGGAATATAAACATGAATATATATATATATGTATATATATATATATATATATATATATATACATATATATGTATATATACGTATGTATATATATACACAAACAGTCAATAACTGAGCAGTTAGGGGCTAGTGCTGGCTTGCTCTTGGGAATAAAAAGACTGGAGTTCCAACCTGGCTTTGCCATTTGCCAGCTTTGTGACCCTGGGCAAGTCACTTTTTGTCTCTGAGCCTTAGTTTTTTTGTTTGCAAAATATCAATATTAACATCTTCAAATTCAATAGCACTTCAAAGTTTTACAAGGGGCTTTCTTTCCATCAACTCTGTGATGTTATTGTTGAGTCATTTTTCAGTTGTGACTGACTCTTTGTGACCCCATTCGGGTTTTTTTGGCAAAGATACTGGGGTGAATTGTCACTTTCTTCTCCAGCTTATTTTTCAGATGAGGAAACTGAGGCAAATAGTGCTAGTTGATTTGCCCAGGATCACACAGCTAGTAAGTGTCTGAGGCCAGATTTGATCTGAAGAAAATGAGTCTTCCTGACTTGAGGCCTGGCACTCTATCCACTGTGCCATCAAACTGCCACTGTGATATAGGTACTGCAAATATTGTTTTCTCTATTTTACAGAGAAATGAATTGAGATTAAGGAGATTCTTCATAGAATCAGATGAACACTCTAATTCTTAGAAAGAACTTCAGTGACTTTCCAGTTTTGGGGCACTTAAACTTTTTGCATGTCATGAACCCCTCTGACAATCTGGTGAAGCCTAAGGCTCCCTTCAGAGAATAATGCTCTTAAATGTATAAAATGAACTACATAGGATTACAAAGAAAATCAATTACATGTAAGTATATGTAATTGATTTCTTTTGTAATATATCCATGTTATATGTATGTATATATAATTGGTTTCGTTCCTGTCATTTTCTCCCTAAGTCTTTTATTTCCCTTCAGACTAAACATCTCCATTCTGCGAAGGGACTTGACCACAGTCACATAGCTAATAGGTGCCCAAACTAGAATTTGATCTTGATTCCTACCCAGGCTAGCATTATTTCTACTGTTACATTCATCTCCCTGGGTTCCCTCTTAAGGCTATTGAGAGTATCATCAGATTTTTTAAAAAATTAAGGTAATCCTGTTGTTTCATTGGGAAAGAGAAACTTAGCTGAGGAAACTCCCTCTACCGAAGCAGATTGTCACCTGCAAAGTAGTTTTAGTTTACTGGAACACTGAGAAACTTAATAATTTACTTTAATCTCATAGCCAATATGTGTCAGAGGCAGACTTGATCTGGGGGGTTATTCTAAGCCCGCTGTTCTACCCACTAGACCACACTTCCTCTTCAAAGAAATAACAGCTGAAAATATTATTTAAGTGTGAATTACTATCTCTGATATTACTTCTGGGGATTAGAAGGCTTTCTAATCCCTGAGAAAGGGTGCTGAGTGCCCTGGTAAAGCTGTCACAGGGTCAAGTTCTCACAAGTAGTACTCATCTTTGCTGGGCATGTAAAGTTCATTACAACCTGGCCCCTTCCTACCTTTCCAGTTTTCTTTATGCATGAGTTCCCTCCACGTGCTTTACAATGCAGCCATACTTACCTACTTATTGTTTCTCACACAGGGTGCTCCAGCTCCCATCCCCATGCCTCTGTACTGGCTGTCTCCCAGGCCTAACATACTTTAGCTCCTCATCACTGCTTTTTAGAATCCTTGGCTTCCTTCAAGACTCAGCACAAATATCATCTTCTACACAAGACTTTTTCCCCCTCTTAGGTGATAGTACCTTTCTTTTATACTGTGTGTTTCGTGTTTGCACCTCTTTATTTCCCACATTGGAATGTAAACACATTGAGGGCGCATGCCTGGAACATAGAAAGCATTTAATAAATATTTGTTGGTTGATTATCATGACTTATTGTGGGGTAATGATAGATAGATAACCCTGTAATTCCTCTCCCATCTGGTCTCCTCTCTAGTTCCCCACTAATAATTCCCTTGGCCAGTCCCTGTCTCTTAAATGGAGAAGTGGAAAGACCACTGACTCACTGAGTGACTTCCCCTCTCTGGACCTCATTTTCTCCTTTACAAAAATGTGGAGATTCAATTCAACCCAATGAACATTTATTAAGCCCTTTGTGTGTGCAGAACACTATATTAGGTGTTGTGGGAGATGCAAATTTGGATGCAAACTGATTTCAGGACTTATCAAGGGCTCACAGCCCAGTAAAAAGGATAAGAAAGAGAAAATATAATACACAATAACACATGAAAAGTGCATGAAGAGAGGCTCAAGCAAAACATTATTCAAGGTGGGAATGGGAATGGAGGTGGCGGGAAGGGAAATTTTAGAGAAGAGGAAAGGAAAGAAAGGGAATAAGCATTTGTAAAATGCCTACTATGTGCCAGGAACTGTGCCTGGATTTTAAATAACCCTTCAAGGTAGGCTCTAATATTATTCCCATTTTAGAGTTGAGGGAACTGTGGCAAACAGAGGTTAAGTGACTGGCCCAGGGTCACATAACTAATATGTGTGTGAAGCTGGATTTAAACTATGGAGGAGGTACTATTGAAGTTGGCCTGCAAAGGATCATGAGTAAGAATTCAAGAGTGGAGGGAGGGTCTGAGAGGGAAATTCTCTCTGGCTTTCCAAAGTCCCCTACTTCTCTCTGGTGCTCCCAGTTGATGGTTCTAGGTATAGCTTTCTCTGCTATTCTTTAAGGTCTCTTCTGACTCTAAGGTTTAATGATTGTAAGAGTCCTGTTCATTTCATCTCTGACTTTCCCTCTACCCCAATCACCTTGCTAGATTCACTTGGGAAGAGCATCACTTTTAGCAGCTACATCTCCTTCTCTAGAATCTTCAGTGGCTTCCTACGTCAATTAAAGCCAAATTCCTTGGCTTCCTGTGAGCCCCCACTGATACTGCTAACTTGTTAATCAGTAATGGTAGCTAGAGGTTGTGAATAGTTGTTTAACAAAATGATTTCAGGTTATTGGATCGATCAGGAACCAGAACGAAATGAGGGATTATGGGGAAATCATTATAAGACCACAAAGTAGGGAAGATGTGTGTGTGTGTATGTTTGTGTGTTTATAGTTCTTAGGAGGTAAACGCAGATGAAGAAAACAAATCTGTAAATTAATTCCATCAGAGCCTAAGATATCGAGCTGAGATAATTCAAGGATACTAAGACAACTTCCTTGCACACAGAAGTTTATACAAATCCATGACTTTATATGAAAGGCTGATGGAGATGGGATTTGGGGGAAACAGAGTTTTGGACTTGGAATCAGAAACACTTGAATTAATTCCTTGGCTCTGCCTTTTCCTAGCTGGGTAACCTTAGGTAAACCATTTCTTTTCCTGAGCTTTGGTTTCCTTATTTATAAAATGAGGAGAATGATGTCGACTCTTTTCTGGATATCTCCAGTTGGATGTCTTGAAGACATCTAAAACCTGAAAAGTCCAATATAGAACTCACTATTGTTACCCTCAATTCTTACCCTTTCCCAAAATTTCCTATTACTATCTAGGGCACTACCATCCCCCCAGTCACTCAAGTTTGAGACCTCAGTGTCATCCTAAAGTCCTCACTCTCACTCATTCCACACAGCCAATCTGTTGCTAAGTCTTGCCATTTTCATATTCACAGAATCTCTCACATTCCCCCCCCCCCGAGACAAAACATCTCCTCTTCCTTGGACTATTGCAATAGCTTTCTGGTTAGTCTCTGCTTCAAGACTCTCCCCATTCTAATCCACCTTCTATTCTCCTACAAAAGTGCTTTTCTAAATCCTAGGTCTGCCCAAGTCAGTGGCTGCCTATCATCTTCAGGATCAAATAAAAAGTCCTCTGTTTGGCATTTCAGTCTCTCTCTGAATAAACTGATTCCTTCCTACCTTTCCATTCTTTTTTTACATTTTACTTCAATCTGTAATCTCTATGATCTAGCTACACCAGTCTCTTTGCTGTTTCTTGAACACAAGAACCTTGAACATAACCTCTCTCTTTGTGCCTTTGTACTGACTGTTTCCCATGCCCAGAATGCTCTCCTTCTTCACCTTCACCCCTCAGTTTTCCATTATTTCTTCAAGATTCATCAACTCCCACTCTCTGTATGGAGGCTTTTCTAGTCTCCACAGCTCCACTGACTTTTCTTTCAGATTATCTTCCATCTACTCTGTGGATATCTCATATGTGCCCAAGAAACAGCAAAGAGACTGGTGTAGCTAGATCATAGAGATTACAGATTGAAGTAAAATGTAAAAAAAGAATGGAAAGGTAGGAAGGAATCAGTTTATTCAGAGAGAGATTGAAATGCTCTATGTGAGCCAAGAAGCAACAGTTAGAACGGAATATGGAACAACTGATTATTTAAGATTGGAAAAAGAGTACAACAATGCTCTATATTGTCACCTTATTTGTTTAACTTATGTGCAAAGTATATCATGCAAAATGCCAGGTTGGATGAATCAAAAGCCAGAATTAAGGTTGCCAGGAAAAATATTAATAATCTCAGATATGCAGACAATATCACTCTAATGGCGAAAAGTGAAGTGGGATTAACAGGCTCTTGATGAGAGTGGAAGAAAAGAGTGTAAAAGCTGGCTTGAAGCTTAACATTAAAAAAACTAAGATCATGACAACTGGTCCCATTATTTCCTGGCAAATAGAGGAAGAAAAAATGGAAGCAGTGTTAGACTTAATATTCTTGGCTTCAAAGATCATTGCAGATGGCAACTGCAGCCATGAATTTGCTATTTGGAAGGAAAGTTATGGCAAATATGGACAGCATATGAAAAAGCAGAGACATCACCTTGTCAACAAAGGTCTGTATAGTTGAAGCTGTGGTTTTTCCAGTAGCAATGTAAGCTGAGTGCTACAGTGGTGTTTTCAAATTGTGATACTAGAAGACTTTTGAGAGTCCCTTGGATAGCAAGGAGATCAAATCAGTCAATACTTAAAGAAATTAATTCAGGATATTTACTGAAAGGTCGAATATTGAAGCTGAAGCTTAAATACTTTGGCTACATAATGAGAAGTTGGGACTCATTGGAAAAGACCCTGATTTTGGGAAAGATTGAAAGCAAAAGGGAAAAGGTACAGCAAAGGCTGAGATGGATAGATAGTGTCTTGGAAACAATGAACATTAATCTAGACAGACTTCGATAGATAGTGAAGCATAGAAGGACCTAGCATGCTATGGTCCATGGGGTCACGAAGAGTCAGGCATGAATGAATGATTGAACAACAATATAATTAAAATAACCCTTTTATAGAGTCCTCAGTTTTCCTTGACAGCCTAAGCTCATCTTAAGTGCTCACATTCCTTATATCTACCCTTGTTTCCATTTCTACTATGATTTTTTAATTTAAAAATTATATATGGATATATTTTGATATCTATTATTTTTGATATTTTTTTAATCAATTTACAATCAATAATTTATTAAGCATTATTAGGCACTGTGTTAGGAATTGAAGTACAGAGAATCAAATCATTTTTTCATGAGACATTTACATTCTAAAGAGGGAGACAAACCCATGTAAAATATGTGTATATATATATATATATGTGTGTGTGTGTGTGTGTGTGTACATATATATATATACACAAAGAAGTTAAATACAAAGCAGTTTAGAAGGGAGGACACTGGTATCACCATTCTTTCCACATGTACTCTTCTCCAGAGAACCATCCTTTGTAACAAAGTAAAAAAAAAAAAAAGAATTTAGACAAAATAGCCAACATATCAACTGGGTCTGGTTGATGGAATATTTCACAGCCATAGCTCCCCATGTCTGGAAAGAAAGCAAGAATGCATATTTTTTTAACAATATTTGGTCAATGAGTTCCCTGTACTTTCATACCAGAGTCTCTATTCCACTTTTCCTCTTTATCACAATTATTTTGCTTTCTTTACTCAGAATTTCATTGTTGGGATAATTCTTGGGCTTACTTTCCCCACTGAATTTTAGACCTGGTCATTCTACCTCTCAAGTTATTGTAGTCCTTGGAATTGTCAAGCGAGAGTGCATAGCAGGCCATTTTTAGCTTTCTTCTTTTCTACTGTCATACATTCCAAGACAAGGTGATCTCTTGCCCCTCAGATTTCCATAGTTTCAACCTAAGCAACCAGTTCCTTCTTGTTGCTAAGATGCAGGTTCAGAACAGTCAGGAAAGCAGTTATCTTTGTTCAACCAAGTAATCAATCAGCATTTATTAAATACCTGGTATGGGCCAGAGACTATGCTAAGTGCCAAGGATACAAATACAAAGTTTAAGCCATCCCTGTCCTCAAGAAATTAGTCTATCATAAGAAGCAACATATACATATTTAATTAGATAAAAAGATATACAAATTAAGTTCAAAGTGTTTATATACAACATATTTGAATATATTAATATATGTATTTTATTTAATATATATTTGTATGTGTAATATATTTCATGAAAACTAACCTGTACAAGGTAATTGAGAGATTGGGCAAGTTGGTGGTTTACAAAATAGCCCCAGAGAATAGAGGGGGCCTTGTCAGGACTATTCACTGCAATCATCTATTGCCCATAGGAGAGTTAGACTTTCTAATGAGCAGATAGAGAACTGATGGACACTCACCTAGGGAAAGGTTGAGAAAAAGAAACTGTTTACCAGCTGTACAAAGACATTCTGAATCAGATGTGGGCACTAAAAGTGATGCATCCAGTGAATGAAACCATGTTGTTACTATAGGGCAGAAGAAATGAACCCAGAAGTAACTCCTTTCTTGCCCAAAACTTCTACAGAGATCCCAGGGTATAGATTCAACCCATAGAGCCTGAATATATTGATAGCCAACCTGGCACGGCTGCCAGGCCAAGTGTAGACACACAAGTCTATAATGATCCTGATGGCCAGTCCATACCTATTATTAGCTGAAGTAAAGGAGCTAAGTCAGTGATAGGAGAACTAGACCAGTCACTAGGCTAAGTTATAATATAATGTTCAATATAAAGCTTAACATATACATATAGTACGAAAGCAATAGCAACTCTTATTGGGGAAGTGGAATCACAAAAGGCAGGATGGTTTTTTAAGGCAAGCTAAGAAATTTTTTGTTTCTGAGAGAGAAAGGTGGAGGGGGGGAGAGAGAGAGAGAGAGAGAGAGAGAGAGAGAGAGAGAGAGAGAGAGAGAGAGAGAGAGAGAGAGAGAGAGAGAGAGAGAGAGAGTCAGAGGAAAGAGAGAAACAAGAGAGATTGAGCAGAGAGATGTAGAGACAGACAAAGAAAAATAGAGAGACTGAGACAGAGAGGCAAGACGACACAGAAAGAAGAAAGGTAGACAACAACAGAGAAAAGAATGAAAGAGAAAGAGAAAAAACAGGAGAGAAAGAGGAAGAAACAGAGATGGAGTTGAAGTAAATAACCAGCTAATTCCTCCATCATTACTGTTGTCATACTTCAGTGCTAGACTTGTGATCCTGAACTTCTCATCTTTTTCCTTTCAGTCCATGAATTCTGAAGAATATTTCACTGATAATATCACTTCTATTTCTATCTCTGCTGACCTTTATCTAAATATGCTCCATCATGCTTTTCGCCTATCTTTTCTTG
This sequence comes from Phascolarctos cinereus, assembly GCF_003287225.1. Classification (NCBI taxonomy): domain Eukaryota; kingdom Metazoa; phylum Chordata; class Mammalia; order Diprotodontia; family Phascolarctidae; genus Phascolarctos; species Phascolarctos cinereus. The sequence goes on from NW_027555847.1 coordinate 647,211,182, forward strand.
ATTTCTCCATGAGTTTGAGTTTATCTTCTTAATAGACATTGTACCTCTCCCTCCCTAGTTCATTTCTCCCTCTTCCCTTTCTCTTTTATGCACATTCCTCCTCTCTGCCCATTACATACCCTGTTCCTTTTGAATAAGACATGTCCTTCTAGCAACACTGACCATTCATGAGTCCCATTCATCTAAATCTTACTTGTGTCTATGAGCTTAAATGTGTGTTCTTGCATTAAGACTTACAGTTCACCATGTTTGTTTCCAGACATGTCCATTTGTGTGTGGGTAACTGGGTCTATGGATTTTATTTTTATCACTTCCTTCTTGGGCATTCTGAGTCTGTCCAGGGAAATAATCATCTGAGCTCTACAGGACATAAACCATCCCTTTCCTTATCCTTTTAGTGGAAACAGCCTCCAGACCATTTCTCTTCCTTTCCGTTTCTCTCTCTGAGTCCCCACCCCTCTGATGATCTGCCCACCTGTGCAGGAAGGAGACTTTAGTGCCAGGTTCAGATGTGGGGGTGTGTCGGGGTGCAGCTAGGGAAGGTGAAAGGAGAGATGTTATATTGCTGTTTGAATGGTGTGAAGCAGCCTTTTGTTCTCAGGCCCCTGATCTATGAGGCAGGAGCCTCCTGTTACAGTTTATAGACCTGGGAACTGGGCTGTGAGACTCATTTTCTCCTTGTCTTTCTTTTTAATTTACACATGTGAAAAGCTTGCTTTCCCTCTTGGATCAGCAGGTGAAATCTGCTGACTGGTTGTTTTGTGAAAGGCCTATGGAACAATCAGGATTGCCCTGACCCTTGTACATGATATTCCAATAGGGCACAGAATAAGAACAGTAGTCCTTATGAACAAACTAGGGTGAAGTGGAAAGAACTCACATTTTGGCAACAGGAAACCCAGATTTGAATCTTGTTCTGTTACCTGCTAGTTAGGTGACCTTGGAAAGGTTCCTTAATCATCCTGACCCCCAGTTTCCTGACCTGTAAAACAAACTGTCTTGTACTCAGGTGTTCTTAACTTGGTGTTTATGAGCTTAATTTTTTTGTATAATTTTACATATTGGCTTCATTTGTAATCTTGTGTATTTTATTTTATGTATTTAAGACATTTTTATTCTGAGAAGGGATCTATAGGCTTCACTAGACAATTGAAAAGGGTCCATGAAACAAACAGCAATAAAGTTTGTCTAAATGATCTTGTCTAAATGATCTTACAATGTCTGGGTTGATTAGAGTGGGGCATCAACGTTGACAGTAAGTGTGGTTGAAGAGTCTTGGTCTGGGAGCCAATAGAGTTGGGGTCTAGTGTTGGCTTTTGTGCTCACTCCCTGTGTGGCCTGGGGCCAGTCAGTCTCCTTTTATGGGCCTGGGTATTTTCCCCTTGAAAAATGTTAAGGGTGCATTGGGGGTGGTGGTGGTGGTGGTGGTGGTCTTTTAGGAATTCTTTGCATCTCAGTAACAGATCTTTGGTTCTTGTCTGGTAATTATTTAAAAAAAATAACTATAAAAGGAAAGAGAAAAATTACAAATATAAAAGATTCAGGTTAGACATAAAGAAGAAGTTCTGGGCAGGAGAATAGTGGAAAGAGGGTTCACTGAAGGAGTTGTAGAATTCCCTCAACTTCAAGCTCTTAAAGAACATGGTAGAAAACTATTGGTCCAGGTTGATTATAGAAGGAAGGAAATAACACTTATTGATCACCTATTACGTACATACCAAGCATTGTGTTAAAACATTTACAAATATTATTTTATGCATTCCTCACAACAGTTCTGAGAAGTAGGTGCTATTATTATCACCCCCATTTTACAATTAAGGAAACTGAGACAGAGAAAGGTTAAGTGACTTGTCCAGGGTCACACAGCTAGTAAGGGATGGGGGACAGATTTGAACTCAGGTTGTCCTGACTTTAGATCCAGCACTTTACCTATTGGGGCCACTCAGTTGCTTCTATAGAGATGTTGTTGTTATTTGCCCTGCATTCTTGAAGAGGACTGTGGCATCAGGAAGGTGATGCCATGACTTATAAGTGAATTGGATTTAAGCAAGGGAGGGCTGTGCAAAGTCACCAGCCTCACTTTCTCCTCTGGAGCCATCTGGGTCCAGTTGTGAGATATAGATCAGGACAGCTGTAGATGGCTCTGATAGAGATGCTAATCTTTACTGGAAGCAGGAGGGATGGGCAAGATAAGTTCTGGATGGCCAACATCCAGACCCAGAAAACGCTAAGTCCCAATCAATCTCAAACAATCAATCCCAGATATGAATTCTCTTTCATTTGATGAGATGATGGCTGAGAAGAGGCAGGACCAGAATCTATCAGTTAAAGAAAGGAATGGAGGAGTGGAGAGCTCACCCCACACTCTAGCACTCAAAAGTAAAGATCATCTTGGGAATTAGGGAGCTAGGAGGAAGTAGTGTGAAATTTCATTCCATTCAATTCCTACTTTGTGCAAATCATTTTCCTTGCTGTAGCTGGGAGAAAGGGACGGAGTCTGGATCTATGACTCCATTGATATAGGGGACTCCCAACTGAGGAAAGTCTCTCTACCAATATGAATTGTTACCTTCTCTGCAACTTAGAGAGTTGCTTAAAGTTACTTGCCTGGGGTCACACAGTCAGGATTCGAATCCATTCCATACAGTGTTGAGGTCAGTTCTCAATCTACTGCACCATGGGCCCTCTTGTGACAGTGTTGGTGTGAGGGATGGAGGTAGGTACATGACACAGAAGCAATAGAGAACTCTCATAGAGGGTATTACATGCTAAATACCTCAGAGAGGTACAAAGCTTCATGTGATGTTTGAGGCAGAAATTTGTCTCTAAATGGGAAGATCAGGGAAGACTTCCTGGAGAGGGTGATATTTGAGTCAGATATTAACATATAAGTAAAAGGTCTTCCAGTGAGAAGAAGTAATGGGGAAAGGCAGTCTAGTTTGTTTAGAGGAGTCCAGGCAGGGCAGAAAAATATGCCTGAGAAAGTGCAGAGACATTCCCAGAAAACAAATTACTGAGGAGGTAGAAAAGTTTGAAGCCATTCCATCCGGTGAAGATGGTGCAGGGTGAGGAGCCCCATCATCCCTCTTCTTCTCATCCTTCTCTACTTCTCAGGCCATGATAATAATAATAATAATAATAATAATAATAATAATAATAATAATAGTAGTAGTAGCTAGTATTAGATAGCTCTTTAAGTTTGCAATGCTTTGTACAAGAAACTTATAACAACCCTGCAAGATAGATGCTATTATTTTCTCTATTCGACAGTTGAGGAGATGGAGGCAGATGTTAAGTGACTTGCTCGGGATCATATAACTTCTACGTGGTGCAGTGGACAAGAGCACTGGACTGGAGTCAGGAAGATCTGAGTTCAAATGTGACCTGAGACATTTATTAGCTGTATGACCCTGGGCAAGTTACTTAACCTGTTTGCCTCAATTTCATCATCTGTAAAATGGGGATAATATCATCTACCTCTTAATGTTGTTGTGAGGACCAAATGAAATAATATTTGTGAAATGTTAGCACAGTGACTGATACTTAGTTGGTGCTTAATAAATGCTTATATTTATTTTTTCCCTTCACTTCTATCCTTATTGATGAAAATTGTTTAAAAACAAAGAAGGAGGATCTGGAATGCCATCTCTCTCTGCCCTCAGCAGCATGTGGCATCCTTGGATGCCCTGTACTACATTTCATTCCAGGCCCTGTATCCAATCAGAGTGGAAACATTCTATTGTGGCTCAAATAACTGGGTATTCTCACCAGGTAAAGAGAGGATTTATCTGTGTCTTCAGCCTCTCTGGGGGCCTGGTGGATGACTTGTTTATTTATTTGATGGGGGCTTAGGGAGAGGGGTGGAGGATGAGGGGGAGAAGATGGTTGTAATTGGTGCATTTTGTAAGCAATCGTCTTCTGGCACCTTTTGGAATGGTGTGTGCAATGGTTGATATCGTTAATCACAAGGAAAGGTAGGCCCAGCACCTCAGCTAGGTGACAGGATAATTCCTCTCTCTGTGAAAGGATTGAATATCTGTGTCTTGCTAATGGTGTGATTTTTTATTCCAGAGACAGGCAGAAGCATTCTAATGGAATTCAAACTTAAGGGGAGCAGATTATCTATCTATCTATCTATCTATCTATCTATCTATCTATCTATCTATCTATCTATCTATCTATCTATCCATGTATCTATGTAGCTATCTATCCATCTATCCATCCATCTATCTATGTATCTATCTACCTGAAAAACGGTAGTATGGAAATGAGTTCTCTAAAACTTACCTTTTAACTCTGGCAAGACTGTGACCTTCACTCCTGAACACATTTGGAAGCCCTTAGTGAAATTAAAGAGCCAGCAAGATATAGTGGAAACAGTTCTGAATCTTGAGTCAGAGTATTCAGAGTGAATCTGTATTTAGAATTCCAGCTCTGCCTCTTACCTGTGTGACTTTGTTTTTGTGGGCCTCTGTTTCCTCATCTGTAAAATAAAAAGGACTGGGTTAAATAGCCAGGGTCCTCTCCAGTTTTAAACTTAAGATCCTTCCTCCTAGCTGGGCATTATTCCTCTACCAGCTAGGAGGCTAGATTGCTCTCCAAATAGGCATCAAGGTAAAAAGGGAAAGCACCAGATTGGGAAATAAGAGACTCAGATGTTAATCTTTTGTCTGCTACTAGTCAGATATGTGACCTTGGGGAAAATCCTTTCCCATTCTGGGCTGCCTTTTCCTCATCTGTAACACTTCAAATTCAGGCTGTGCTATTTACTCCCCATATTACCATGGGTAAGTCATTTCACATTTTTGGGCCTCAGTTTCTTTATCAGTAAAGTGACATATAAAAAGTCTGAGAGACATAATTTTTGGGTAATTAACAATCACTTAATTAATTATGACTAGTGATCAATAAAAGAAGAGAGTGGTATTCTTGGGGACCAATGAATGAGTGAGGCCGCTCAACATTTATATACCCTTAAAAGAGTGAGTGTTTACTGACAGGTAGAAATCAACTGCGATTGGTTAATAATTAATGAAATAATGAGTATTATAATGAGAGGTGGGCCTATTCTGATGAGGGATTGGATACATGACTCTGATCATGTCACTCACAGACAAAGAGAGACTCATCTCAAGCCAGTCCACTCCACCTTGGGCAATCTATAGAAAAGGATCTATCCTCCACCCAGTCAAAGTACAATGAGCAGTGGTGGGGTAAGAATTCCACCTAGATTAGATTCTCTATGTTGCCTTCTAGTTGGGTGGGTCAAGAAGCATGTACCCAGAGGATTTGGGCAATCTCATCTATCAGCAACGTCCTTCATAAGGACTGGATTTTGAAGGAAGAAATAGAAAGGGGAAAAATCCTGGAACTCACCAATATTAATTGGTTATTAATATAAGAGAAAACCAATCATTTCTCTCAGCAAAATGAGGGGGCTGGGTTAGATAAGCAATCAATAAACATTTGTGAAGTGCCTACTATGTGTTAGTGTGTTAGCACTGGGGATATAAATAGAGTCCCTGTCCTCTAGGAACTTACAATTTAACAAGGAAACTTACAATCTAATAATCTCTAAGGTCCTTTCCAGCTCTTAATTCTCTTAGTCTATGTATCCATCTATCTATCCATAAGCGTTTATTAAGCACCTGCTATCTGCCAGACGGCATTAGGCATTAAGGATACAAATATGAAGACAAAATATTCCCTGTTTTCAAGGAACTTCTACTAGAGGAGATATGTATACATGTAGGTATTGTGAGTGGGACTACAGCTTTAATTTCGCTGACAGGGAACTCCACCACTGCAAACCAGCTTCTCTGCATCTTACATCCTTAAGGAGTTTCGGTAGAGTGACTACAGATCTGGGCTTGAAGCCAGCAATACCTAAGCTCACTTTCTGTCTCTTACAGATGCAGGTTATGAGACCAAGAGCAAGGTGCTTAATTCCTCAACAGAGACATAAGATAGATAAAGCATTTATTAAATACTTACTGTGTGCCGAGGACTGTGTAAGTCACTGAGAATACAAATACAAGAAAAAGAGGCAGTTTCTCCTCTTGAGAAGCTTACATTCTAATAATGGAAGAGAAAATATAAAAAGGGAACTGCAAATCAGGGGATGGGTGAGGGTACCCATCCTGGGCAAGGGTGCTAGTGTGGAGGTAGAAGAATCTGGAAAGTGAGATAAGGTCAAAGTGAAGTGAGTATGATTAGGGACCTTGATGAAATGTAGACCCAGGCCAGGGACTCACCCATCACAATAGCAGTATCTAGTGTGGAAGCATCGGGAGTTGGGCAAGAAAGTGGAGGGGAGGGGGTAGAACAATTTGAAGAGTGAGGTGAGCTAAGAATGCCAAGGAAAACTTCTAAGACTCTCTATTGCAGAGAGAGTTCTGATCTCCACTGATAGAACTGGGGTTTTCAGGGAGAATTAGCACTTCTGTGGTGAGGGCTTGTTGAACCCTTTTCAGGGCTGCTCATTTACTTTGGTGTCTACCTTTCCCCAATTCTCAACAGTGGCTCCAACAAACTGTAGCATGTACAGTGGCCATACCCCAATAAAACCATCTCACAAGATGGACGAAACCAGGTTGAAGGTAATCTATAGGCTTCAACTGTTGGTGACCCAGGTGGATGTCTAATCCAAGAATATGAAGACCTCCCCTAGCAGAATGGGTAGGTGAGAACAATTTGTTCCAATGGCCATAAAGATGGCTGAAGCAGACACTGTGGAGTGCTTAGAGCTGGGCCAGACATTGAAGATGCCAGGGTCATTCACTGTATCCTGGGCCATCACCAGTTGTCTTGACTTTTATCTTGCCACTGGACTCCTATGACTCTGGAGGAGAGGGTGAGGCTGATGACTTTTTGCAACTCTGCCTCACTTAAATCCAATTCATGAGCAAGTCAAGACATCACCCCATGATGTCATTGGTCCTCTTTGAAAATGAAGGGTGAATTGTAACAACAATATACCAATGAAATCACAAGTCCAGTCCCTATCCTTATCCCTATTCTTATACAGAGTGTCTCCAGAGTCCTGGTGCAGGGTTAAGCATTAATAAATTAAAACTGGGGGCAGCTAGGTGGTGCAGTGGATAGAGCACTGGCCCTGGAGTCAGGAAGACCTGAGTTCAAAACCAGCCTCAGATACTTACTACCTGTCACTTAGTCAAGTTAAGCAAGTCACTTAAACCCAATTGTCCACCCCACCCAAATAACTTGAAACTGTACTAAGACTTTTGGAATACCCCATGTCTATATCTATGTCTGCTCCTGAATCTATATCCATGACCAAGTCCAAGTCCATATCCATGTCCATATATATGTTTATGTGTCCATACATGTGTGTATGTACATATATGTATGGTCTGCAAAAAGATACATAGGTATATTACATGTGCATGTTCACATACACATGAATATATGTGTTCATGTATGGATATGTCTACATGTGTACTATGGTGATTAAAAAGTTGATATATAATTTCTGGGCAATTTAATCATTTTTAAAATATTGTCAACATTTTGATAAAAGGATGGTCATTTGGCTGTCTCTCTCTTAGACCAAAGATAATCATGACAGTGGGCTCATGGCTTACATGCCCATTGGAAGATGGGTGTTCCCAAGGGTGGTAATCAACTGTAATTAGTTAACAATTAATGAGAGAATGAATGTTACACTGAGGGGCTGGACCTGGACTTTGATTATATCATTTTTACTTCTTAAGTTACCCCCAGCCTTTGGCAATCTATTGAAAGAATTTATCTATACCCAAATCTGAATAGAACACAATGATCTAGCCACTGGGGCCAGAGCACATCTGGGTAGGGTCTGAATGAGATTGTGAAGAAAGTCCAATCTCATCATCATCAATGTCTTTCAAAAGATGGAACTTTTGAAATCAGGACTTTAAAAAAAAGGAGGGAACTCTGGATCTCCCCAAATCATTGGTTATTAATAATCATTTCTTTCAATGCATATACATGCACAAAATAAATGCAAAGTACTTTGTAGGGAGAAGGTACTAGAAATTGAGGGGCTCAGTTGAGGCCTCAGGAAGAAGATGGTATTTGAGTTAAGTTTTGAAAGAAACAGTGGATTCCTAGATGCAGAGATGATGTATAGAGGCCCACTGGGGCAAAAACATTGAGATGGAAGATGGACAATTGTGCAGTCACCTCATGATGATAACCCACGGTAGCCAAAGTTAGAGGAGTCTCTGCCTCTTCACTGTGGGTCAATATCTGGGGATCTCTTCCCCCATGGGCCTTGCGCATTGATGATTTTTGAGTTCCCTTATACAACTGAATTGTCTCAAAAGTTGAATTGAGGGGGTCTTTTGTGTTGCTTGCTTTAAAGGTAAGAATATTCAATTGTGCTTTCTGAGGGCACTAGGAGTGCTAATTTCAGCTGTCACTAGGTCTAATGCTAGATATTCCAAGATCCTTCCTATCTCTATATCTTTTCTATCTTCTTTCTTTTATATCTGTATCCTAGGGTTGGAAGGCCCTCCAAGCTGTCATGTTCTATATTCTCAGGTCCTTTCTAGCTCCCACATTTGTTAAAAATGATTTCTCTTCGTAATTTGTGTCTTGGAGAATCAGAACCCCCTGACCCCTCCCCATCAGCCTTTGGACCAAAGTTCTTCAGAAGGATATCTCTGATAAAGAGATTGCATTGAATCTTCTTATCTTAGTTAAACTCCAGTGAGGATTGAATTGATTTTATTCTACTCAGGTTTGGATGGAGACAGACTTCCAAGATTGGGGGTGGTATTTCATTTGATGGGAGGCGATATTGGCCCCTGTGGACTGAGTGATATAAGGAACCCACCCATCTCTTAGTATGTTAACTAATCATGGTTGATTCACACCCCCTTGGGAACACCTACTCTTTGAAGGGCATATAATGCTGTACCCTAAAATCCTAAACTGAGCCAGTTCAGAACTGGCCCCCTTAGGGGGAGACCAGTTTTGGACTGAACTCCCATGCAATGCATGTCAAGCCAGCTTCAGAGAAATTAAACCATGGACACATATACCCCAATTTAATTTGTCTCTTTTTTAATGCAGGCTCTGTTTCAAATTGGGGTTTGTGAGGTTCATGGCATTTGGGGTTCACACATTTTATAGCATTAGAGAGATAGATACATAGAGAACTTATTAAGCATTACTATGTGCCAAGCACACAGAACTATGCAACTTTAAGTATAAAAGACAGTATTTTCCCTCAAGGAGCTTAAAGTCTAATGGGTGACAGCAACAGATAAAGAGGAGCTATGAAGGACAGAGAGAGGGGAGGATATCTTCTTGGGCCAAGGCTGTTGGTGAAGAGGTAAAGAAGCCCAGAAAAGGAGGAGTGGTGAAGTCAGCATGACCTGGACACCTCAGGAAATGATGGTCTGGGCTAGGGATGCACTGACCTTACAGTAGACCTCAGAGTGGTAACAAGGTAGAGAAATTGATAGGAAGAGACCTAGGGGAGTCTCATATGGCACAAGTCAGGAGAACAGAGTATTCAGGAGAGTGTAGGGAAGGATGTGAGGAAAGCATTGGACCTAGATAATGGATGGGCTTCAGAAAGGTGTGAAAGTGGGGGAAAGATAACAGGAGTCATACCTCACCTGAGAAAAATCCGTGACCTGCCACCCCTTTCCGACATATTGGGAATAAAGCAATGAATCCAAGGGAACTGGAGAGTTTACTGGGTACATTTTGAATTTTTCTTCTTGTGAACCAGGAGCTGTCTGGAGAGAAGCTGACAGGGACAGAATACACAGCTCGGGCTCCTTGCCCCCTCTGTCCACTAAGTTGTCTTCCCTTAGTGATGAAGTACTTATCTAGTCTCTGAGCAAGCTAATGAGGTGATATATGCTTGGAATTAGCAAAGCCTGTGCTTGCTGAACTTCTGGGGGTGGGTGGAGTTAAAGATCTGAGATGATGTATAAGACCCCAAACAAGCAGAGGCATCATTGAGAGGCAGCACTGTCTCCTGGGTTTGGACAGAGATCACCTCTGAGGAAGAAAGATCTTATACATGTTTGTTTCCCTCCCCCCCCTTTCCCCTTCCTAAAGTCATCATTCTGGCCTCTTAACAGGTCTCCTTCTTCCAGGCTCTGACATATTCAGTTACAAAATCTCTAAATGTCAGTTTTTCAAACCTCTGAGGTCATCCAGTCTAACTTGCACCTTCATAGGAATGCCTTCCAAAGCCTTCCAGAGAGGTGATCATACAGAAGATGGCCAAATAAGGGCTCTTTCTCCTATTTTATCTCCAACAGGATGCCTTTACTTACTCCTCTTAATTCTAGTGTTTTCCCTATCTTTAATATTTTCTATTTATCTCATATATTGTTTGTTTGCACGTATTTCCTTGTTGTCTCTTCTGTTACATTGTGAGCTCTTTGAGGGCAGGGCCTGTCTTTTGCCTCTTTTTGTATCCCAGCACTTAGCACACAATACTTGGCACATAGTAGGCACTTAATGAATGTTTATTTACTAACTGGCTATGCAATGCTACCTCTTCCCTTCTTTTCAGTAGAATGAAAGCTTTTTGAGTCTGGACTTTTTCACATTTTAGTTTTTGCATCCTGAGCACCTAGAAACTAAAATTTTCTTGTTGAATTGATGTTGTGAACCTGGGGAAAACAACAAGAGGGTTGTGCTGACCCAGTCCCAGGTCAGGGATTTGCAGAGACAAAGAGGGCAGTGATTAGACTTTGCCCTAGATCAGACCACTTTGGGAGCACTGAAAACTTGCAAGACCTCAGCCATGGCTGTCCCTGAGATTTGGGAATAGCATAACACTTAGTAGCCCAAGAAAGCAGCAAAAGGACCCAAAATGAACAAAAGCTTAAGCAAGACATTTCCCCATGAAGTATGCAATGCCCAGCCCTAGTCCAAAGTTAAGAAGTAGCCTGGAAGAATGAATATACAATAATGTTGTATCACTGCTCTGCTTAAGACCCATCAATGGTGCCCAGTTCCTTATGACTGGAGTTCAAATTTCTTTGGTTCAAGGCCCTCCACTACCTGGTGCCATCCTACTTTTATGGCCTTATCTCATATGCCATTCCAAATATTCCAGTTTACCAGGATTAGTTACTGCTTTTGTATATCCTCACATTTTCCTTCCTCTTTGCCTTTGCTGATGCTGCTTCATATGTTTGTGTTCCCCTCCATTGAATTACTAACTACCTTTTAAGGACTATTTCAAATGGCACTTGTTTTAGGACCAACTCTGGTTGGTCATGATCCTCTCCCTCAGATTTCACATAAAAATGAAAATGCATTTATTTACCTCTTACAATGTGCCAAGCACTGTGCAAAATTCTATGGATACAAATAATAATAATGATCTCTGACTTTAAAGAGTTTATATCCTAATAAAGAATATATACATATACATATCTTGGGGAGTGATGGCCAAGGAGGAATGTTTTGATTAAGGAAGTTATAGGGATGGTCACTGGAATTATAGAGCTATTGATTAATATATCTTTTTTGTGGGGGGTGTTTTTTTCTATGAGGATTCAAATGTTTTTTCTCAATTACGTGTAAACAAAAATTTTTAACACTTGTTTTTTGAAATTTTGAGTTTCAAATTCTCTCCCTTCCTCCTTCTCTTCTGCCCCCCCCTTGAGAAGGCAAGCAATTTGATATAGGTTATACAAGTGCAGTCATGCAAAACATTTCTGTATTAGTCATGTTACAAAAGAAAATGCAGACCAAAAAAATCAAGAATAATGAAGAAAGTTAAAAAATATATTTTAATCTACATTCAGACTCCATCATTTCTTTTTCTGGAGGCAGATAGCATTTTTCATCATAAATCCTTTGGAACTGTCTTGGGTCACTGTATTCCTAAAAATAACTAAATCTCTCACAGCTGATCATCATACAATACTGCTGTTACTGTGTACAATATTCTTCTGGTTCTGTTCACTTCACTTTACATCAACTTATATGTCTTCCCAGGTTTTTCTGAAACCATCCCATCCTGTTCATCATTTCTTACAGCAGAACAGAATTTCATCACAATCAGAATCATTTACCACAACTTGTTTAGCTATTTTCTTATTGATGGGTATCCCCTCAATTTCCAATTTTTTGCCAAAACAAAAAGTGCTGTTGTAAATATTTTATGCATATGGGTTCTTTCCTTTTTCTTTGATCTTTTGGTATTTTGGGGTCAAAGGGTGTGCACAGTTTTCTAGCCCTTTGGGAATAATTCCAAATTACTCTCCAGAATGGTTGGATCAATTCATAACTCCACCAACAGTGCATTAGTTTCCCAATTTTCCCACATACCCTCCAACATTTGTTATTTTCCTTTTCTCTCATATTAGCCAAGATTGATAATATCATTTTTCTCATGCCTCTCATGTACTTATGTATTACTTGGAATTATAACTATTTGTGTTTTGTTATCTCTGCCTTTAGTATACTATAAGCTCCATGAGGGCTTTACATGGATTTACAAACATTATGTCTTTCCCTGTATCTAATATGGTTCTCTATACATAGTAGGCAATTAATAAATACTTATTGAGTTGTATGAAAATCCTGAGGGCCAAAAAGCTGTTATTGATTGCAATATTATAAAAGGTGTTACAGATAGCATTTATGATGGGCCTTAAAGGATAGGTAGGATTTCCTGTCAATGTGTGGAACCAATCTTGTAGGTATAGAAAAATGAATACCACCGGGGAAAAGTCATCTCCCTTCTGCAGCTAGGAAGTACAATGGATAGAGTTATATCTTGAGTCAGAAAGACTGAATTCGATCTTGCTTTCTAGTTGTGTGACCCTGAGCAAGTCACTAAACCTGTCTCCCTCATTTTCCTCATCTGCAAAATGGGGATAACTGTAGCACTTAACTCCTATGATTGTTTTTAGGATAAAAGGAGATAATATTTGCAAAGAGTTTGTAAACCTGTAGGTGCTATATATGCTAGCTTAGTAGCTAGTATTTTTAGAATTATTGTTATTTAACATCATTTAGCATTATTGGTATTATTTGAATTTTTATTATTAATTTGCTGTGACATCTAGCAGCCTTCTAGTAATGGTGATTACAGATGGCCTGTAGGGGTTCTGAAGAAATAGCCGATATAACTCCATGATGGACAGGGTCTGGTGTTTGACAATCAGTCTTGCTAAATACGAAGAAGATCATCATGTCTACCCATTAGGCCTACCCATGGAACAAATCAAAAGTATAAAATGACTCTCAGTCCTGAGTGGTTCCTTTCTACTCCTGCAGTGATGGGGATGGAGTAGGGGAACCAAAAGAGGGGTAGAATATGGATAGGCATACATTTATTTGGTTGTCTATACATGTTGCTTTAAATGTTGGCATTCTTAGCTTGTGATCTTTAAAGAACGAATGGATTCCCTCTTCAAGGAACTTAGCCACACATATGTTGGCAGCCTTACTCTACATTATGGTAGAGTATATGATCCTTGTGGGCAAACTCTTTATTTTTGTGTTTGTTTGCCTAGATCCTAGGCTAGAGATTCACTCATATCAAGCATATGTTTGTTGACTGATTTGAAATGAATCTACAAGGTATAAAGAAATCATATCTCATTGGTTTTCTTTGGTGAGGCAAAGGATTGGTTTCATCATGAACCCAGGGGCTATAAGACATGTCATTTCATGGGACCATCGTCTTCTTTGCCTTGCAATCATCCAAGTGAACATAAGCTAATGGATTGTCAAGAAGATAAATATACCTTAAAATAACAAGAACGGTAACAACAAAATAAAAATAACAACATTTGTATGTTGTCTATTATATGTCAAGCACAAAGTTAAGTGCTTTACAAATATCTCATTTTATCCTTGTAACAACTCTGGGAGATAGGCACTATTATTATCCTTGTTTTACAAATCAGGAAATTCAGTTTCTTCATCTGTCAGAGAGAAAAGGGAATGTATTAAGTGCTAAGGGAACACATTTACAAATACTACCTCCTTTGATCCTCACAACAACCCTGGGAAGTAGGTGTTATTATTATTCCCATTTTACAGCTGAGAAAGCTGAGGTAGACAGAGGTTACAGGTTGAAAACTAGTAAGTGTCTAAGGCTGTATTTGAGTTCAGGTCTTCCTGACTCCAGGTCCAGTGCTCTATCCAATGCACCACCTAGCACTGTTAAGTGAAAATGTTAGACATCTAAGGTTCCTTCTCACTCTAAATCTATGTTCCAATGATACATGCATCTATGATGTAAGGAGGGTAGGAGAATAAGAGAGAAAAAATGCCCATGTGGATTAGGAAAAGCAACTTTGTGGAGTAGGAAAGAAACAGTGAACCCAGTGCTCTGGGTTCAGGTAGAGCTGGCTAATTATAAGTGTGATTGAGCCCTGCTGTATGAACAACTGTTTGTAGTAGTCTGAGATCTAGTGTTCCCCCATCCCTACCGACAGGGATACTGGTCAGTCAGTCAACAAACATTTATTAAATAATTACCCTGTAACAGATTGTGCTATTTCCTGGGAACACGCATACAAGGAGAAAGACAGTCCCTGCCTTCAATAAGCTTACATTCTAGTGGGGGAAATCAATATATTTTAAAAAGATGGAGGATAGAGGCAACGAGGTGACTAAGTGAATAGAGCACTGGCCTTGGAGTCAGGAGGACCTGAGTTCAAATCTGGCCTCAGACACAGAATACTTCCTAGCTGTCTGACTCTGGGAAAGTCATTCAACCCCAACTGCCTCACTTAAAAAAAGATGGAGGATGACATGGGGAAGATAAGCAGGAGTGGGGTGCAGTTGAGGCTAGTGAAAGGCCAAGGTACCTATCTGGGTATGGTAGAGATTCTCTTGGGAATGGCCTTTTGACTGAGTCCAAGTCTTATAGAACAAATAATTTTATTAAGGGGATTTTTTCTGTGAAATTTGGATTCAGTCAAAGGGCTGCACTTGAGGACCTAGAGGGCCACATGTGGCCTTGAGGCCACAGATTCCCCACCCAACCCTGGTAGAGAAAGTCCAGAGAAAAGTCTTGGGAAGAATAAAGACATGGCTGAATACCAGTGCTGGAGAGCCATGATATGTACATCACAGGTACCAGTACTGGAGACCCATTCAGATTCTGTCTTGTACTGGATGCCTTAGTGTTAAATTTCTGACCTCCTTATGGCCTCTGTCAGAAACGAGGAGACTTCCAGATAGTCACAAAGGATGCTAGAGCTTTGTTTTTGAATGACAATCCATGGAAATTCTAGATAAAATGGGAGGGAGAAAAAAATAGACACAAAGGGGAACAGATCTGCTGGTGTTTCTATGGTGACCTTTCCTTATCAGTGATGAAGCTGGTACCACCACATTTAAACCTTAGTGCTAGATGTATTTTGTGAAGCAGTGACAATGATATTTAAGGAGATGTAGCCAGGAAGAGTAAATGAATCTTAACATACAGAATAAATCCATTCTAGGGGTGATAGCATTTTAGCAACACCTAGGGAAATCAATTTTCAAGATACCTTAAAGAGGGGAAGATTTCAACAGAATGGAACAGATCATTTTTTAAAAAGCCAACCGAGAAAAAAAAATTAGCAAATAGCAACACATATTCCTACTTTTTCATCTCTATAAAATCTTTATGAGAATGATGTATGCATGCATTTTATGAAAATATAACAAGGGAACAGTCAGGCTTTCACAGATGATTTTCTACAGCAGACTGCATTTTCACAGTCATACAACTGATTGTAAAGTGTGGAGAATATAAACTCCTGCTGTGTCTATTGCTTATTGAGTTTTTAAAAGCATTTGACTCAGTAGAACAAAAGGCACTTTTCTACCATGGATTCTCCCATGTGTATACTAAAATCAGAGAATATGGGAGATGTGATCATGGAAATAACTTTGTTCAACAATTTCCTGAGTACCCACATGAAAGTAGTCATTAGGCAAGGGGACACTTCCTGGCATGTCCATGGTCTATCAGAAGTGCTCCAGGGATGATCTGAACGAATTGGGTCTCACACTAAGTTCTCTGAGGGTCTCTAGTCTTAAGGTATTGCCTGGTAGAAGCTGAATGGAATAGGTGTTCCACATGGATAACAATGTTCACTAGCTGTTTTACAAGTGAATGCATTGTGTTTATTACAGTGAACTCTAGGATACAACAGAGATTCTTAAAGGAACTGATCATTTTGTGAATCTAATCTGTGTTGCAGTGGGTAGACCACTGGACCTGAAGTCAGGAAGACTCATGTTCATACATGGGCTCAGATATTTATTAGCTCTGTGACCTTGAGTAAGTCACTTAACCTCTGTTTGACTTAGTTTCCTCAACTGTAATATGGGGATAATAAAAGCACCTTTTCCCCCAATGTTGTTGTGAGGATCAAATGTAATAATATTTTTAAAGCATTTAACATAGCCTGTCACATACTAGGAGCTATATATGTTGTTGTTATCATTACTATTATTATTAGATTGGAATCTAGAATACAGCAGAGACTTCTAGAGAACTGCTCCATTTTTGAATGCATTGTGTTTATTTTATTAAACTAGAATACAACTGGCTCATAAAGAACTGCTCTATTTGTGAATCCACTGAGCTTCAGAACACGGCAGAGACTCCTTTAAGAACCATGAAAACTGAATAAGGTACTATATACCTTATTCAAATAAGGTACTATACACCTTATTCAAAAGAAACAGAATAGATAAAAGGGAAAGGGATGTAACACTGTCTATATTAAGAAGACATATTTATGATGAAATCCAAAAACTAAAAAAGAGGAGCATAGTGGAGAGGATTTGACTGAAGTTCAATAGAGGGAGATGCAGAAGTGATAGTGTTGTGGGAATATGGTTCATATCACTTAGACAGAAAATGGAAATAGATAAATTTGCTAAACATATCATAAATACCTAAGAGATTTCAACTATCCATATATCTGATGGAATTTTCTCTCTACCAGGAGCAAAACAACTGACCAATTCTTGGCTTACCTCAGTTATAATTTAATCCTTGAAAAGGATGTATCAAAGAAAACTGCAATTCTGAACCTGATTTTGACTAACAAAGATGGGCTGGTTATACGAGTAGAAATAATGGGAATCTTGGGAGGATGAGACTTCTACTTCTTGAAGATTGTGATAAGAAAGTGAGTTAAAAGGGGCATGGACAGATATATATCCTAGAAGTGGGGAGGGAAGATTTAGAAAGTTTTACAAAAAAAAGGACAGGATACGATGGGCTAAAAATTCCAAAGGGGAATTTGACCTAAGGAAAATGGAGAGTTGTGAAATATAAAATTCAGAATCTATATGTAGAAATGATTATGGTAAAGAAGAAAAGGGAGAATTATCTAAAAAGACTAATGTGATTACACAGGGAACTCATCAACCAATACAGATTAATAAAAGACATTTATAGACAATGGAAGAAAGGGCGGGTAATTGAAGATGAATTTAAAGGAGTGACAAAGTTCTGCAAGTATAGGCCAGGGGTGCTTAAGTTTAAAATGAGTTCAGGCTGGCAATGAATATTAAACAGATTTTAAAAAGGCTTTTTAAAAGCTATGTTGAGAGCAATAGGGATATCAAAGAAGGGATGGGACTGCTCTTTTCCTGGTTCCTCCAGCACTTTTTCCTTATACTCTAAGAATACTTTCTTACTAGTCTGTATGTGTTTTGTAAGTAGGTATTTATTGACATGTCCATCTTCTCTCCTCCCCCAATCCACCCACCAAAATGTAATTTCTTGAGGGAAGCAACTGTTTTTGTGTTTTTGCCTTTCATTTTATCTCTAGGTCCTAACGCTGTGCTTGGCACATTGTAAGCACTTAAGAAATATTTGGTGATTGATTGATTTCTTGGTATGGATTGGATGTTGTTAAGAACAGTGCTGAGAAGTCAGAATAATCAAGTCTGATTTTGCTTTTGCTTTTCTCCCAGATTGGGAAAGCAAGAAAAATTAGTGAATAGGGAATTGAAACTCTAAATAAGTGAGTAGGTAAAAGATAATCTCTGGGTGCATTCAATTATTTTGAGTCAAACAAGCCCATATGAACCATGCCTTCAGGATACTCAAAGAAATGGTAGATGAGATTGATGAGCCACTACTACTGGTGATCTTTAAAAAGTAATGGGGAATGGGAGAGGTGAGTGAGGCAATGCTGGAGATGAGAAAAATGTCATCTTGTCTTTCAAAAAACATGGCGTCTTCAAACCACGGGTCTGTGAACTTAACTTTGATTCCTGGAAAAATTATCAAAAATACATTTACAATGATGATAGCAATATTATTATCATCATCTCATTCTTCTCATCTTAGTTCACTGACATTCAGATAGTACTAATCCTAGAACAAGTCAGTATTCCACTATTATTCTTTTATATGTAAAGGTCTGCAAACTATTGCATGGCTGGGTAGATAAATATGTTTTGTAATTGGATAAAATTATTGGAATGCTCCTCTTCTGTAGGCTCACTGAAAGCTCCTTGGCTATTATTATTGTTGTTAGAATAGTTTGTGAGAATTTAGAAAAGGAAGCAGTGATAACTAAGAGCTAAAAATAGCTTAGATAACTAAGAATTAGAATAGATCATACGCTAGCTTCATTCCCCTTTTTTGACAGGGTTGCTAGGATGTTAGATCTAGGAGAATGAGAGAAGGGGAGGGAAGTGGATTTATTAAGCACCTACTATATATCAGGCACTGTTTTAAGGATTTCATTTCATTCAGGATAATTACAGATATTAGCATAGTCTACCTGGATTTCAGCAAAATGTTTGACAGACTCATGCTCCCTTGGTAGACAAAATTGCGTGATAATGGCCTGGGTGACACTACAGTTAGGTGGATTAGACATGATTGAACCTGAAGAGTAATCATTCATAGGTCAATGTCAACTTAGAGTCAGTGTTTAGTAGAATATCCCAAGGATCTGTCACTGGTTGTGTTCTATTCAACATTTTGTACCAAGAACTTGAATGAAAACATAGATGTCATGCTTATTGAATTTTCAGATGACATAAATAAGGGAGAAACATGACTTTGGAAGGCAAAGTCAAGATCCCAAAAGACCTCAAAAGGTTAGAATGGTGGGCTTAATCTAATAAGAAAGTAAATGATATAGATGTAAAATCTCATACTAGGATTTCCTAAAAGCTGTTTCTTCAAGGTCTGTGGAATTAGACCACATTTTTTGTAATGTCCTTTCAAGATTTCAGAGGACAATATTCACTGGCTGCAAACTTGGAGGAATGGGATGGTGGAGGTTCTGTTGATGGAAATAGGAAACATAGGAGGAGGAGGAGACAAGGGAGGCAATGGCTATTATCTGTTTCAAGAAGAATATGTTGAGTTTTATGTGAGGTGGGTTATTGAGACAGAAATGCCCATTATTCATTTGGAAATGTGGTACAAGTCCAGTGATGTGGCAAAGGATGAGTGCCCATCAAGGATGCCCAAGATGGGCTTCTTGCAGGTTGGGCTAGATGCTCTCTAATATCTCTTGGTAGGTTGAGAGTCTATAATTGCTTAATAAAATAGATGGGGGCTGGTAAGCCAGCTTTCCACTTTTTCATGTCTCCTTCTGTCCCATATCCTGCTTTTTCTTTAGACTCTCTCCACCTTACTACCACAGTTCTTCTCATTCCTCTTTTTAATTTCTCCTTGCTTCCCCTCCCCTTTTTTAATCTCCTTTCTCATCTTTCTCTTCATAAATCTAACTTTTTAACTCCTCTCTCTCTGTTCCTATAACCCTCTCTTATTATCTCCCTGTTCCTGTGTGGGTTTCCCTTTTCTCTTTCCCAGCTGATATTCTTTTCCCACATGTCTCACCTCTGTCCTTTCTTTCCCCCAGAGATAAATATTTAAATTCCATGACACTACTCCTCGTGTTTCTCTTATGCATGTGAATTGGGTAGGCTCATTCCCAAGAGCCCAGGCCATGAAAACAAAGAAAGTCTGAGGGGCTCAGGTTACTGCTTTTCCTTCCTACTCAGCAAGTGTCAGGTCCCCCCATCTTTCATTCTATGTCAGGGGTGGGGAACCTGCAGCCTCGAGGTCATGTGTAGCCCTATGATTGAATCCAAGCTTCACAGAATGGATTTGTTCTTAGGGCCCCATGGAACCTCAAGGCTGCAGGTTCCCTACCCTTGTTCTATGTCATGCAATAAAACCGAATATAGAATGTTAATGCTAGAAAGGATTTTAGTACATACTTAGTCCAAACTATGTTCATTTTGCAATTTCAATATGTACAATGCAACTGGGGTTTGGGCAACTAGGTGGTGCAGTAGATAGAGTGACGGGTCTGAAGTCGGAAGACTCATCTTTCTGAATTAAAATCTGGCCTCTGGCACTTACTAGCTGTGTGTCCCTGGGCAAGTCACTTAACCCTCTTTGTCTGTCTCTGTTTCCTCATCTGTAAAATGAGCTGGAGAAGGAAATAGCAAACCACTCCAGTATCTTTGCCAAGAAAACTCCAAATGGTGTCATAGAGAACTGGACACAACTGAAACAACTGAACAACCAATTGGGGTGCAGAGAGGGGAAGGGATTCACTCAAAGTCATGCAGAGAATTAATGGCAAAACTCAGATCATTGACTAGGTCTCCTCACTTCCAGGCCAGGGTCCTGGATGCTGCACCAAAGAAGTCACTCCTTGAAAACAGTGCCAATATTCAAATATTAGGTCAACACAATGAATGGTTGTAGTACACACCTGAACTTAAAAAAATGTGTGTGTGTATGTGTATGTTTGAGGGAAGTGCTGTGGAAAAATGGATAAAAATATGACTTTTCCTGTTTCCTCATTCATGATGGTGCCGCTGTAGCTGGGGGTCATCAAAAAAAAGTCAGAGCTTTTATGTGTGGCAATAAAATGGGAACAGTATTTCTCTCCTTGCTCACCCAGGGGAGAACCTTTGCAATCAACTTGTCCTCCAAGTCACCTCTGGGAGGAATGATTCTTCCTCTTCATACCTCCTTAGAGAGGTGTAAAAAACTCCCTTGGCTTTAAAGTTCTGGGAGCCCAAAGTACCATTAAAATGGTAATGGAAGAGGGGTCAGCACTGCAGAATGAGGATGGAGGGATCAGGAAATGCCATGCAGGCTTCCTTGGGGGCAGGGGGATGGCCAAAGAAGAGATGGTCTCTTGAACCAAAGAGGCTGAGGAATGAGTCTTTGCAAATTCAGAACCTGATGCAATGGACTGGGAATCAATAGATCTGGGTTCCAGTTCTACCATTGTCTTGATGTATGGCCTTGGGTAAATCCCTTCTTGAAATTCAACCTCAGGTTTTCCATTTGCAAAATGAAATGATTGGACAAGGTGTTGTTTATGGTTCATTCCGATTTGCACATGCCATGTGCTATGGAGCTAGGTGGAATAGTGCATAGAGTGTTGGACTTGGTTTCAGGAAGTCCAGAATTCAAATCCTCCTCACACACTTATTAGCTGTGTGACCCTGGGCAAGACATTTATTTAACTTCTCTAAGCCTCAGTTTTCTTATATGTAAAATGAGAATAATAATAGCATTTACCTCTTAATGTGAGGATCCAAAGAGATAATAGATTTAAATACTTTGCCAACCATGAAGCCTATATAAATGTTAGCTGCTTTTAATAATACTGTTATTCTAACATTCTATGGAGATTTCTCCCAACTCTAACATCATGTATTTTACAATTTAAGTCCCTTTCCTACAGTAATGTTCATTCTATGTTCTTTTGTTATAATATTCTCAGTTTCAAGGCATATTCCAGCTCTGACATTCTATGTTCAAATATTCTCTTTTTAAAATGTTATGTGTTCGCTTTCAGCTCAAACATTATATGTTCTGTGTTCTAACAGTGTGTATTTAAACATCTCATCCAGCCCTAATTTTTTTTCTGAGTCTCTTCCAAGTCTAACATATACTTTGTTCTAATCATCTTCATTCTATGTTTAAGGTCATCTCAACTGTTTTATTTTATGCTCTTTGTTCAAACATTTTAGGTTCTGAGGCTCTTTTTCATATCTAACTTTCTATGCCTTGCATTCTACCATTCTGTGTTCTAGGTTCTAAGGCCCCCTCTAGCTCTGGTGTTCTCTTACTGTGCAATTACACATATGGGCTCAAAGCTAAGCTCATGCCACCTGCCCATGTTCAGTGGCACCTGTTGATTCACAAATGTGAAAGAAGAGATGAAGAGATCTGCATGGAAAGGGAGCACACAGGACTAAGGGATAGGTACTTTACAAATTACGCTTCTTCTCTCTTGGCTCTGCAGCCTTCAATTGGCAACCCTAGATTTGGGAGAATTCTCTGGGGTTTTCAGTCTTCCTTTGGAATGTAAGATGTTGTGGCTTCTGTTTCTAGGGTGACGTTGGTTCCCTTAAACTTTTAATGGCTCAAAAGGAGCTTTAAATGCCAGGCTTGGGAAGGGAGCTGCTGAGATATACTCACTAGGGTCCAGATCCTAGGGCAGGTGGTCTGGATGATATATTTTGTTTGGAAATTTAGAGAAAACCCTGTTTCTAAAGATTTAGGCAGTTAAAGTGGCCAGCAACATCAGATTGTAGGATTTAGAGCTGGAAGAAGTCCTAGAGGTCACCTAATTAATTTTATAGATGGAGAAATTGATGCTTAGAGAGGGAAAGTGATTTGTCTAAGGACACATAGATATTAGGAAGCAGATACAAGATTCTCACCTAGGTCCTGTAAATTCATTGCTTCCTCTCCACCCCCACTATACCAGAAGCTAGCCTGGCATCACTTCTTTTCATGTGCAAGCTACTACTAGTGATATGCTGTAGCCTGCTCCCTCATACCTGCCAAATGCTTCTCCATTTTCCTTTCAGTCATGGATAAAGTGTTATCATTGGATATATCACTTCTTTGGAGGAAAAAGAAACTTAGGCTTAGGGAAGGAGTTGAATGGTTGTTCTAAGGTTACACAGTAAGTCAGGGCTAGGTCTGACTGTAAAGTCAGAAAGGACCTTCAAACATAGGAGAAAGACTATCAGAACTAGAAGGGGCTATAGAGATCATGTAGCCCAATCCCTGGAAAGTAGACCAATCCCTTTTCTATGTAAATGAGTCTTTTTCTAATGGAAAGATTCTGGGGGAAACCTAGAAAAAAAGAGTTGATCCATTTTTGACAACCTGCTGCTTGTTTATCTCTCAGTGGAAGATTGAGGTAGGGGTTGATGGATAGAAAGCAAAACACACCTTCCCTCTATACCCCAGATGCTGCTTGCGTTGGTGGAATTGAAGATTTAAGGGGAGGGGAGTGTTATTTTTTCAGCTCAAAAGTTATGTTTCTCAATATGTTGTGGTCTAAATTTGAAATCCTAGAAATAGCTTCCAGGTTATAAATAACATACTCAAAACAACACAACAGTTACATCAAACACACACACACACACACACACACAGAAAAAAAACATGCATAGCGTACATCCTCTGATTCTCTTTGCCTGAGACTGACTCCCTCCTTGCCCTTATTTCCTTTTATATAGAGTTCACCCTGGGTATCACTTGATCCAGGAAACCTTCCTTGAGGTCTACTCTCCCTTCCCACCCCCACCCAGTGAAAGTTATTTTTAAAGGTTCTGATTTCTCATAGTTGCTATCTTTCTCTAGTTTTTTGCACTTACCTAACTCTCCCTTGGATCTTACCTGACTCTATGGACCTGTGATCTCATCAACGAGGGCTCCACATGTAAGGCAACCAACCCACAACTTCTTGTCCCATGTCACTGTTCTCCACATTCTCATAGAAACCTTCAAAGAGAACCCATCCCATATGCTAGGGTCCTCCATCATGATCTCTTGACATTAAACGTGAGCTGTTGATTGGCCATTCCTTGGTTTTGCCATATAAGCGCTATTTCCATCTTCCTGTGCCAAATTTCTCTACTATCCTTCACCCAGTCCTCCTGCACAATTATTTATTGGTGATACAGTACAACTTAATCATGTATTCTATGACCTGCAGTCATATAGTATCAACAGAATGATATTGGTGTTTAAAATATAGCCCTTTGTTTCAGGGAGAAACCATGGGTTATTAAAAACTCCACTCACTGCTCTCCATCTCCTATTCAATTTTGGGGCTATTTTATTGTCCATTGCACAGTGTCTGTCCAAGATATATGAACTGATGGGTTAGCTTCATTGGGTTATCTATTAAACTGCATATCATAGTCTGGACCATATGACTAGCTAGATTAAACTCTTGAATGATTAGTGATGCTCTGGGACTGAAGGCAATCATTACAATACCATTTTTAAACAGAAATATTTAGGGTACCTCCCCATCTGTAAGGAGTCTCTCTTCAGTTTGCACTCTACTGGACATCTTCCATGACAGTGACAAACAGGTTTGGTAAGCCTATGCCTCCCTGCTTCATGCCTCATGTTATATTAATAAACAGAAGGTTCAACAAAGTTATTTCTGTTGTTGTATATTTCAAGGAATCTTGGATGATTTTCATCTAATCATGGGAGATATCTTGTCGGAGAAGCTCCTAGAAGTCAGTGTTTTATTTTCTTCTATCAAATAAACTATATTTTTAGTCAGCAAACAAATAAGCAGAATGTGATCTTGTATTCCTTGTATCATTTAATACAGGCAAAGATGTTATTTATTGTAGAATATACTTTATGAAAACCTTCATGTTCCCTTTTCATACCATTTTAACGTATCACTTCAGTACACATGTTGATTATTCTCATAAAGATTTTGTAGGGCTGGAAAATAACCAAATCAATCCATGGCTATTAATATTTTCTCAGGTGCTTTCCCCCTGTCCCAACTCTAGTTACAGTAAGATCTGTGATTCCTGCCCCTCCCTCTGCCATAAGCATTTGTTATTATTATCTCTTGCAGAAATCTTGAGAAATAACATTCCAATTCCATAAAAGTATGTCTCTTCCAGTATGGACCTCTTCTGGGTATACTTGGTGAAAATCAGAGGCTCTTCCCATATTTGTTTTCTTCAAGAGTGACATTTCCACTTCCTCATGTAGCAGCACCAAGGGAGCTCAGATATTACATAATACTTGTTTGTGATGGTTCTAATCTCTTAGGTGGAGAAATATTTTATTTTTAAAAAAAATCTATAGATCATTTCCATTTTTCATCTCTTGTCCTCCTTCCTCTGTTTCATCATTAAATGTCCTGCAGATGACATGGCTTAATTGTGTTCCTCACTGAATTTTCTATATACTTGAATTTCCTGCCCCCTTATTGCTTTATGATGCAATGCTGTTGCTAATCTTCCCCTACCCTGCTATATAAGATTTCACAAATGCGTTTACATTTTCAACTGGCTTGGATAACATAACTCTTCTTTTTGTATTTGCTTGTTGGGGCAGTTCCTAGCCTCTTTTGGTATCCTCATTATAGTGATTAAATCTACTTCTTTTCCTCACATGATCTTCAGTCTTCTATAACAGCCTGTTCCCAAATCATCATTCCTGCTCTGACTGCACTCTCTTACCTTTCTCAGTATTGACCCCTCAGCCAATCAGTTCAACTTTGCATTATCCTTAACCTTGCTCCTTGTCCTATCACCAATAATGCCTTGCCAAATCCTAACCACAAACTACCCCATCCATCTGCCTCCTTCATTTCTAGGCATACCTAGCTGAATTGGACTAGAGAAAATTACAAAACTTCTGACTGGATCCACTAAACACTGTAGTTCTCTAATTTTAATTAAGCCTTCACTGTAGCAAAGCAATGCTACTCCTCTTCCCTAATTGACTCCCTACCTAACTCACCACAGTGTTTGTTTAAAGCCTCTTTTATTCTCAAGTTTTCCATGTCAACCCCTTCTCTACCATCTCAGTAGAAGATCTCACCTTACACTTCCCTGGGGAAAAAAGAGTTCACTCAACCTCGAGCTTTTCTCCAAACTTCTTCATCTCCCATACCTCTGTCACCACCTTTCACTGTTTTCTCCTTCACTCTAGTCTTTGATGAAGAGGTGGCCCTTCTTGGTGGCTCAGTGTCAAGCCCTCTACATATACCTCTGTTCTCATCCCTCTCATTTTCTTCATAGATTTTCCCAACTACTATCTCCACTCTGCTTCTAATCACCACTCTCTCATTATCTACTCATTCCTTTCCTACTGCCTACAAACATCTCAATATCTCCTTTATGTTAAAAAAAAAATCTCATTGGGTACTCTCATCTTTGGTTCCTGCTGGCTGTTATCTTGTATTAATCATTTGTTTCTCAGATAATCTTCTTGAAAAAGCCATCTACACTCAAGTTCCTCATTTCTCCTTTCCCTTATTTTTAAGTTCTCTTGCAGTTTGGTTCCTCATCTGATCATTCCATTTAAGCTGCTTTCTCTGCAAGTCTCTTCCAGCTCCAATCCATTCTCTATATGGCTGCCAAAGTGATTTCTCTGAAGTATCAGTCTGATCATATTATTTCCATCCACCTTAATAAACCTAATTGGATCTTTATTATCTCTAGACCCAAATATAAATTCCTCTTTGGGGCATTTCAAGCTTTTCTTAACTTAGCCCCATCCTTTATTTCTAGTCTTCTTATATATTACTCCCCCTTCACATACCCTAAAACCTAGTCATGGTTTACTTACTTGTAGTTTTTCACATATAACACTTTATCTCTTATCTCCATTAATTTTCACTGACTATGTCCTCCATGTCTAGAATGTTTTTCCTCATTAACTCTACCTTTTCAAATCCCATGCTGGCTTACTTCAAGATTCAGGTCAAGCATCATCTTCTTCAGAAGGCTTTTCCTATAGTGCCTCCATCTCTAAGTCTATTTTCCATTTTACATTCTATACGTGTGTTAGATGTACGCAGTTATTTACATATTATCTTTCCATTAGAATTAAACTCCTTGAGGCCAGGGACTACTTTTGGCATTTTTCCCCTGTCATATCACAAGTGCTTAGCACAATGTCTGATACATAACAATAATGTAATAAACATTTCTTTTGAAAATTATGAGAGTCATCTGCATTATTGTCTGTTCTTTTATCCATTTCCCATTTTTTTGCTTAAGTTTATTTACATAGTGATCTCAATTTCATGCTGTATTTTTTCTCACTTTTATTCTTTCTTCTCATATAGTATTGATTTTGATCCTTTCTCTAACAAGTTAATGCTTTGTCTATACATAGATTTGGAGATGCTTTGGAGATGACTCCCACATTGGTAGATAATCCTTGTGTCTATTGCTACATAATGCATTTTTCCCTCTGTGATAGTGTTAGATAATTATAATTTCCGAGGCCTTCTGACTTTCTTCTTGAAACAAGTTCTCATGATAAACAGGCATAAAACTTATGAGCAGTCTACTATAATTTAACCACTCTTATTTCTTACTCCTAAACCATCTTTTCCAACATACATAAATACATAAACATGTGTGCATATATCTATCTGATCCATATCCACTTTTACATTGAAATTCATAATATTAAAGGATATATTGATTTCATTTGGAGTCTTATCCAGTTTCTTATTGAATTTCTCTGCCTCCTAATCTACTTCAGTAACTGTTGGGACATGTAAGACACAATTATCTTCAAAGTAATCTTTTAAAATAAATGCTTATTATGAGCAACATAGCAAGAAATAATCAATTATCCCATGAAATAATGCTTCTTCTTGTGTATGGTTGCAAGGTAAAAAGTTTCTGTAATTCTTTTATCTGCAGCCCTAAAGGCAACCTGTGAGCCAGCCTTCCTTTGAGCTGCAAATTCCTTTTGTCTTATGGTTTCATTTATAGTGAGAATATCAAAATTGTTGTGATCTGTTTCTATCAGTAGTAAGTCCACTTGCTGGCTTCTTGCTGGCACAAAGATCTTACATTTATAACACCCAAAGTTAAATGGATGTTTAGAAATGATCCAAAAACCTTAGGAACCTCTGCCATCTTTTCTACAACTCTGCCACTGTGACGGCAGAAGCAGAAAGGAGGGCCATGTACTACTGAGGGCCATTAAATGTCTTTTTTACCCTTTGGTTCATAGGTTGCCATGGTCAAAGAATTCAGTGCCAAGTGATCAGCCTATTAGGCTTGAGCCTCTTCGTATTTAGCTAGGTTGATGCTCAGAAGGCAGATGTAGTGTGCTACCAAGAACATACTTGGTACTTTTCATCATGACAGAATCTGCCAGGTCTTGTGCTTTGCTGGCATTATTTTAAAAACCTGAGGTCACCTCCAGGACAAGAGACATAGGAGTAGGACTGTGTGAAAGATGTTCCATTGCATTTTAATCATTGATCCATTTCTCATCTAATCCTGGGATGATATTTTGGAGATAGAAAGGACCTTTGATGTCATCTAGTCCAACCCTTCATTTTATAGATGAGGAACCTGAGGCCAGGAGAATTTGAGTGACTTGCCCAAGAACACACAGCAAAGCTGGGATTTTAACACAGGTTCTTTGATTCTAAATCAATGGTTGTTCCCATTCCTTCACTATGCTACCAGATAATTTGCTCCTTGAGAGCAGGGTCTGAGTGGTATCTGTTTTTGCAAGTTCACCTGGTGCCAGGCATGGTACTTTGCACACACTATGTGCTTAATAAATGTTTGTAGAAACAAAACACGACATACACAAGTGCACATGTATGCATTATGCTGGCAGAATCCTGTTCCCTTGGAAGGTAAATATGTTCTAGGGACAGCCGAATGAATATACACTTTCTGTTAGAATAGCACTCTGAATGACTCATGGACTTTGTTCTGTAACTTAGGATGCTAGCATCACTGGAACTAGGTGGAGTTTTCCTTTCCTTTTCTCTCCTGTGAGCACAAATTATCAGGAAATTTAATTTAAGAAGGCTGAGAACAAGTGCATGTGGTTCTGCTACATGCTTCTGCAAGAACTCTATTAATGTCCTGGTGGATGCTCTCTCCTTGTGTTGAGAAAGTCCATTATGAGGCTTCTGATGTCTAACTTGTGCTCAGAGAAGAAGATGGGAAGCAGAAGGCAGATGGGAATTTGAGGAGCAGGGATTCCTCTCTTTATCTCTACCATCACCTACCACCCCTCAACCTGGGAAAGTATAAGTGGATCATTGTGTGCTTTTGCCATGAGTTAGCATTACCTGCTCCTTGAGGAGAAGAAATCGTGGAAAGCCACAGTTTCCTCTAAGGCCAAATGCAAATACATGTTGACTCCTGCCACGTGCTCTTGCACTATATTGTCATCACCTGGTCCTGCAAGAAGACATTGCCTAGGCATATGTTCCCCAAGACTCGCATTTTCCCAAATATAGGCATGTACTGCTATGGGTTGGCCCGTTTCTCTTAAAGTACCAGATCAAGAGAGAGCTAATTGATCTGTTGGCTAGCTTTTAGAGACCGTGGAGAGGGGAACTCCTCTTAAAATAGCCTATCTCCTTTAGTCTAAATCACAGTCATCTTGGAAGCATCCCTGATCTCTAAAATCCAACTAGCACGGTGCCAGTGGGAATCTTTACATTTCATGGGGAGATATGCCCCTTAGATACCTCTAAAAACCCAAATGCTATTATCTTGTCAGGCTTATCAGGAGACTCATTGAACTAATCAGGGATTCCCCTGATTGGACCCTATCACTTTGCACAAAGATTGTGGAAAATGGTGCAGGGAAAAGACTAGTTTTAGGTGGTATTCTATCTATGTGAACTTTATGTAGCTCCCTTAACACTTACCATCTCCTATGTACTACTGGTATTAAGTGATGGCTGGTGTTAAGTAAAGGGGTTGGGGAACAGCTTGGGCCACTTCAATATGTGTAAATCAAGGTCTACCTAGGTAGACTACCTGCTTCCTAGGTGGACACTGGAGAGTCAACACAGAAGAGGAAAGAACCAAACCTCAGGGAGAAAGCAGTGTGACATAGTAGAAAGAATACTGAATCTATTATTAGGAGATCTGAGTTCAAATCTCAGATTTAATACCTGTTGTCTTGACCTTTGGCAAGTCACTTCTCTCTGTGCCGAACTTTCCTCTGTAAAATGAGGAGTTGGACTCAACCTCCTATCTCCACACCAGCTCTAAATCCCATGATTTGACAGTAGCAGATGTTCAGCTCTGAGCAAGAGGCACAAAGCACCCAGAATGGTCAGGGGGTGTTGGGGAAGGGCAAGAAGGGTATGAACCTCATGAGATAACTGGGATAAAACAGAATTTGCTCTCCATCTCCTCTCCCAGTACATGCATTGGGAGAGTTTTATTTTGATTCTTCTATATTGCCTCTCACTTTACCCCTGATTATCTTAGACAATCCTATCAGCCTGCTAAGGTTCAGCTCAGGCTCTAACTCCTCTTTTGACCTTCCCTGATTATTTGTC
The DNA here is from genome assembly GCF_003287225.1 of Phascolarctos cinereus. Taxonomy (NCBI): domain Eukaryota; kingdom Metazoa; phylum Chordata; class Mammalia; order Diprotodontia; family Phascolarctidae; genus Phascolarctos; species Phascolarctos cinereus. The sequence goes on from NW_027555847.1 coordinate 647,241,493, forward strand.
TACATGCTCCAATCAAACTATTTTCAATTATGCCATCTGTACCATTACATTCTTTCTTTGGCTATTTGTGTTCACCATTAGCCCCTTCTCTACCTCCTGGAATTCCCTTCTTTATTGTTGTTTAGCTGTTTCAGACTCCTTGTAACCCCATAAGGGATTTTCTTTGCAAAGATACTGGAATGGTTTGCCATTTTCTCCTCCAGCTCATTTTACAGATGAGGAAATGGAGGCAAACAGGGTTAAGTGACTTGCCCAGGGTCACTCAGCTAGTAAGTGTCTGAAGCTAGATTTGAACTCTGGTTTTCCTGACTCCAGGCCTGGCACTCTATCCACTGCACCATCTAGCTGCCCCCAATTCCTTTCTACAAGAAATTGAATCCTGATTAATCCTGAATGTGCAGCCTTCTCTGGGAAGCCTTTGCTGGTTTTAATTTTCTTGAAATCTTCTATCACTTACTTCTTGCAATCGTGAAGGTGATAGTGATAATGGTGGTGATAGAGCTGATAAAAATGGAGAAAATAATGGTGATACATATGATGGCTCTAATGCTGTCAATCATATTGCTAGTGAAAGTAAGATAGGCATAGAAAAGCAGAGAATGATGGTGATGGTGATTATGGTACTGTAATTATGATTATGGTGATAGTGATTATGGCAATGGTGATTATGAAAATGGTAGTGGTGACTATGATAATGGTGATGACAAGACAGTTACACTGCTGATGATATTGATGATGATGAGAGTGATGAAGTTGATGAAAGTCATGATGGAGAGACGAAGCTGTGGATGGTTGTGATGATACTGATTATGAAGATTGTTTTTGAGATGAAGAGGGTTAGAGGATTGGACGGCATGCCATGTGAACATCATCAGAGTTCATCTGAAGATTTAGATGAATTGGGGACTTTTAATCTGAAGAGAAAGCCTCTTGGGGTAGATAAAGGAGAGAGTGATCTATGTTTTCAAATATGTGAATGGCAGGCATGAGGAAAAGCGCTTGCTCTGTGTGGCCCTGAAGAGCAAAAACTAGGACCACTGGGAGTGAGGGGAAGAGTTATAGGCAGGCAAATTTTCACTCAATATAAGGGAGAACATCCTAATCATAATAACTGTCTCACAAAGGAATCAGATACCTTGGGAGATGGTGAGCACTCTTTTTGCTGAAGATGCCCAAGCTGAAACCAAATGATCACTGCTTGGAAATGCTATCAATAAATTTTATACTTTGAATTGGTGTTGAATTAGATGATCTTTGAGTTCCATCACTGCTCTTTTTTTGTCCATGATGCCTCTTTCTGCCTAGACCAGGCTTGAGAGAATGGGGAAGGTATCTATGAATATCTGAAAAGCATAGGCATTTGGGTTATGAGCTGTTCTCTCCTGGGCTTTGCCTTTGCAGAGAAATCCTGGGAAAGCAATGCTTACACAAGAGTAATGAAGCACTAATGAAATAATTTTAGATGTCACCAAATAGACAGCCACCTGAGATCACAGACAATAAAATTTTAGAGACCTTAGGAAAAAATAGAGACATTGTAGTATACCAGACACAACCTTGGACTTGAAGTCTAGAAGACCTGAATTCAATTACCTATTAGTTGGTGACCAAAGCATGTTGCCTAACTCCTCTCAGCCTCAGTTTCCTCATAGGGTTGTTGTGAGGATCAAATGAGATAATACCTACAAAGTGCTTTGCAAACCTTAAGTCACTATATAGTTGTTGATTATTATTAGAAGGGACCCTAAAGACAATCTGACCTAACAGCTTCATCTTACATAGGAGAAAACCCAGTCCCTCCCTCCCTACCCACAAGAGGAAAGTAATTTACACTGTTACACGGTGAGTCAGTCACAGATAATGGGACTGGAGCTCAAGTTTCCTGACTTTGTGGCCAAGGCTCTTTATACTACAGCAAAACTAACTTTCTTCATTTACACTTACGGTCTTTCTTTCATGGACTCCTGGGTAGATGGACCCTAGTTGTAAGAGGACATATCTCTGTGACAAGGACTGGCAGCTAGCAGAGTAGAGAGAGAAAATAAGAGACAGGGAGACGAAAGAAAAAGAGAAAGAGAGGGAGAGAGAAAAATAGAGAAAGAGGAGAGAAAGAAAGAGACAAGAGAGAGGGGAGAGTGAGAGTGAGAGTGAGAGAGAGAGAGAGAGAGAGAGAGAGAGAGAGAGAGAGAAGAGAGAGAGAGAGAGAGAGAATGGGAGAGAAATCAACTGAGTAGTTCTTATGGAGCTGGGATTGTTCATAAACTTTAATCAATTTAAAACCTATTTTCTGGGTATTAAACTTTACTAACCATTTAACACCTCGGGACAAATCTGCAAGGAGACCTCTCAATTGCAGCAGTTGTATCCCATGAAGGCAAATGGGTCTGAAAGGGCCCACATTTATGCAATCCATAAAACATCTTATATCTCTGCAAGAATCACTGACTCACAAGATTTCAGAGCTGCCAGGATCCTCAGAGGGCATCTGGTTCAACTACTACCTCAATAGAACTCTCCTGTGCAAGTGACTATTTGAAGACCTCCAGTGCCAAGGAGCCCACTACTGCCTGAAGACAGCCTCTTCCAACTTTGGACGGTTTGGGCAAGTCATTGTCTTAAACTCTGTCTTTTTGTATCTTCTATCCACTGCTCCAACTTCTGCTTCATAGGATTGAATGTGAGAAGACCAGTCCCTCCTCCAGGTGACAGCCTTCCAAGTAATTGAAAACAGCTATCATCTTCCACTTAAATCTATAGATTAAATATGTCTAATTCATTCAAGGAATTCTACAATAACATGGTCTCCATTCTCCTCATCCTCCTTCTCTCTCTCTTCTGAACACACTCCAGCTTGTCAAGGTCCTTCCTAAAATGTTCAGATCAGTTTCAGATCAGTACTGAATGCACAATTCCAGGTGTGGTCTGGCCAGAAAAGAGAAAATGTTGATATTATACCTGTCAAATAAACCCAAGAGAATAGCTAGCATTTGTAGAGTGCTTTAAGGTTTGCAAAGAATTTTGAATACGTTATGCCATTTAATCCTCACAGCAACCCTGTAAGGTTGCTTATCATCCCCATTTTACAGAGAAGGAAACTGAGTTTGAGAGAGGTTAAATTACTTACCATGGCTTATACATCTATCAAGTATCAAAGGCAGATTTGAACTCAGTTCTTCCAGACCCCAAGTCTAGCACTTTATCCACGGAACCATTTAGACACCTAAACTTTTTGATCACCACATCTCAGTGTCTACACCTATTGGACTTTCAGATCAACAAAAACCCCATATTTTTTCCCAAACTGTTGTCTGGATATGTCCTCACATTCCTTGATTTTTTGAACCCAAATATAGGAATTTACTTTTATCTATACTAAATTTTGCTTCACTACATTTGGCTCATTACTTCTGTTCGTTCAGACGTTTTGTATCTTAACGGTCATCTGACAGATTACTTAGTCCTTCCAGCCTTCTTTCATTTAGGAATTTTTTCAAGTGTATCACCTCTGTCTCCATCCAATTCATTGATAAAAATACTGAACAGTTCCAGGCAAGATCCCAAAGGCAATTTTTAGAGACCTTCTTCCAATTTGACATCATTACATTACTCATCATTTTTTGGGTCTAGTCAGTCAATTGGGTCTAACTCTGCCTAACTACATTATTAATGTGTTCATATTTTTCTATCTTGTCCACAAGGAGAGCATTAGAGGTTTTGCAAAATACCTTGGACAGGAGACTGACTGGCTGAGGAGGCCAATGATATGAGTAGTACCTTGAGGGTCCAGTAGAAAGAGCCCAGAAATCCACAGAACTAGTTTCTTATTCTAAGTCTTCTGATGGCTTGTAGTACCTTAAATATACTAATAATAA